>NC_081407.1:182027890-183227890 GCF_030272615.1 Cryptomeria japonica
AATTTGGTGAATCTCTTCCTAAATATGAATCTACATTCAAAGCTACTATTTCGGGAAGCGGATCTATTATCTGGGAGAAATTTCTACAAGGGTGTACAGATATGAGAATAAGATGAGAGAACTTGAAGAAGAAGAAAGAGAGCTTGAAGCCCTGATTGCCAAAAGATTGTCTAAAGGTGTCAGTAAGTATGAAGGAAAATTACCTCTTAAATACTTTTCATGTAATAAGATAAGACATTTTACTTCAAGGTGTCTAGAAAGAGTTTCTAAGAAGCCACTTAAGCCTTACAAGCCTAAATATCAGAAGAAGTGTTATTATGTTGTCGATGAAGGTGTGACAGATGATGAGTTTGAGAAGGGAAATTCAGGAGATGAATGGATGTTTATTGCTATCAAGGAAGATTATCCAGTGCCTGTTAGGATTCCCACAGATACTGAGAGGGGAGGGGGGTGAATTAGTATCTAACCGGTTGGAAGATTTTCTTAACTTAAAACATGTAAAACATATCAATACTATATACCAGTAAACAAGAAATAATGCAATAAACAGAAATAACAGCAACCACATGAAAAACACACCATAACACAGTAGTTTAACGAGGAAACCCGGTGTGGGAAAAACCTCAGTGGGATTTGTGACCCACAATATTCACTTACTGGCCAATAAGAGAATATTACTGCTACAAGAGGAGCCTGCACATGTAGGAAGGCCAAGTGCCTAGAGCTCACTGCTCAAATACAAAATGGGAAGTCTCACTGACTTACAAAATGGATTATATAAATCCAATGTCTTGTACTACTTCAAAATAGCATCTAATATGCTAGATCCAGTACTGGTTTATAGCTCTGCTTCATACATATATCCTTAACCTATAATTCACATAATAGGTCTGCCTTATTTCACCTATATATTTCCTTCCATCTATTACAAAATGTTTTACAATGATCTCATATATATATGAGTCATTTTACAACTTGCCAAGTTGTCTTACAATGATTTTACAATAATTGATAAAATATATTACAAACAAAATTCTTGTCGGCTTCTGTGTCGGTATGCTTTCTTTTACTGCCGATGTAGAGTCTGTCTTTGCCGGTGCTGGTAAATTGTCTTGCCGGTGTCATAGGATTGTAAGGTTGCCATCAATGACAAAACCTTCAATCACCTACAGTATCTTATTGGAGTGTGCATTTACCAACAATCTCCCCCTTTGGCATTGATGGCAACACTCATGAGAAAAATCCAAAAATTGTTATCCAAAAAGAATCTGCCAGAATTACCAAAATTGTGTACCAAAAGAGTATGTGCTCCCCCTGAGCTAATGAGTCATTTACTGAGTATTTTTCTCATTCCACTACTTCCCCTTTGGCATCAATGACAAAGGTTGTCAAAGTGTCAATTGAGTGTGGTTTCCAGTTTCACCCTTGTAACCGGTTGGTTACAATCTGAAAAAAATCTGCCAAAACCAGATTCAGGCTTTCAATGAACTTTTTGATGTCTTTTATTGCGGCCTCTGTCCTCTAAACTATACCGGTGAGGTGCTGCATTTTCTCTACCAGTGTTTTTTGTCCTTGAATCAAAGCATCAGATATTTATTTTCTTAAGGAGGCTAGGTAGTTTAATTTGGGACTAAGTCTCCATTTTAGATCTTTAGCCTTTCCTTTTATTCTTTCCTTCTCTCTTTCCAACTTTAGTAGTTCTTCCTCAAAACCTGTTATTTTCTGCTCAAAAACTGATAATGAATCAGATGAATTAATGAAGTTATCAGCTAGTTGATTTATTTCCTCCTATATCTTGTTGATCTTCTTGTCTATATCAACTGTCTGAAAGTTAGTTTTACATGTATCCCTGTACAAAGTTTTAAATTCCTTCAATGTTCTGCACAATTCTAGTAAAAGTGTGTCAGATTGCCTTGTACACTTCTTTATTTCCTCCTCAAAGAATTTGTGTTTTTCTTTCTCTAATCTCTCCTTGAATGCTTCCTCTTTTATTTGTTCAACTATCACAGTGTTGTCAGTAATATACTTAGACAAAGTGTCAAGTTGACTCAAAGAATCTTTATTATCTACATTACATTTAGGTGCTATCATTTTCAAAATTGGAATGGTATCATCTATTGCCTTGTAAACTTGTGAGCTACAATATGTTATCTTCTTAATGGAATCCAAAAGAACTTCTGTTACATTATTTGATGAGCCAACAATCTATATTTCGCCAGTGGGAGCAGTTTCCTTTCTTGTGATGACCTCTGGTAGGTCAGTTTGTGTTTCCATTTCTTTAAGAAAAGGTTTGGATTGCTCAGCTGATGTCGGTGGCACTGTCTCTGTATGAACCTGTTGCTATGATGGAGCATGTTGCTCTGCCTGTTTACCTTTTGTACTATCTGTTATCGGTGGCTCATTAGCCATATCTATTTTCCTAGTTGTATCCTTATCTACCACAATATTGACCTTTCGTGTGTCAATGTCCACTATATATAACACCTCAGATTTTGGATTGGTGTCCTCTTGTGGTATGTCCATACTCTCACTAGCCGGTTGATTGTCAGTGGTAACTACTAGTGGAGTATTCAGAGGTGGTGGGGATAAGTTATCTTTTATTTTTATGCTAGGTGGTCCACCAACCTTTCCTTTTCCCTTATCCTTATCCTTCTGATATACTTTGATGGGTTTAGGGTTTCTATATTCTTCCTTCTTTTCCTTCTCTACAAGGAATATGTCCCATGCATTACCATTTTTCTCTACTACCTCATTCACTCTACCAACCGTAAGTGCTACATGCCAGTGTGCAGTTGAAAATACTGACCGGTTAGCCTCAGAGATCAAATCATCTATCTCTTTTGGTGAGTTAATTGGATATACAGCAAGAAGTTTTTCAATTTTTATTTTCTTATCAAGCTCTACAATAGCTTGCCTTCTAGCTTCAAGTCTTTTGAACAGTTCTACCAGTAATTCATCTACAACTTGCATTAAAAATTTCTTGTAAATGTCCAAGTGGAGAATTACACTATTTTCAACTTTTTCTTTATCATCAGCTGATAATGAATCATATAATTTATTGATGTTTTTCAGCTTTCCATCCTCTGTTATTTCATCTAGAAGTTTGTCAATTGGAGCAATGGTTTGTTGAGTCTTCTTCTTCTTGGGTGTTAACTTTTTCTTTGGAGTTACTTTTCTAGCCAAGGGCCTTACTGCCTGTTGTTTTTGTCTGGCTCTTCTAGGAGAAGGTGTAGATACCAGTGAAGGTTCCCTTTTTCTCACAACTCTTTTAAATTCAGCTGGCATATCACTTTCTGAAGAGGTTGCAACCGGTGAAAGGTGAGTTTCTAGCTGTTGTGCTTCTAGCTCATCTTCAGTAATACTAGTTTTCTTAAGTGCATCTTCTTTGATAGATTTAGCTTGTCTAGATCCTCTTCTAACTATTTCTTCCACCTTCTTTACCCTTTTCTTTGATTGGATTTGACTTTCAATAGTTTTAGCACTGCCAAATACCTCTTCTTTAGGTTCCTTGGGTGCTTCCAGGAGGGCTTTTGCATATGTTTCAATTATGTGGTCATCAGTTTCATAACCCATTTCAGTAACCCAAATGGGTCTTGGGACAACTACCTCCATCCAAATCTTATCCTTCTTAATAACAAAGCATATTTCATCCTTATACTTATTTACAATTGCTTGTGATAATCTGACTCTGGTATTCATTCGGGCCTTTAATGCCTGAAAGTACTCATTTATATTCTTCTCTCTATTATCTCCCATGTTATTTAGTAAATCAGACAATTGTTTGCCTACCGGCATATCAAAACCAAGATTTTTATTACCGATACCGAGCACCTGTTTTGTTATGTGTAGAATTAAACAAACAAGTAGGTTTCCAAATCTAAATGTCCCCTTTTTTTCTTTCTTTATCTTTCCAAGATTGTCAATAAGTTCATCTTTCAACCATTCACACACATCTATTTTTGTATTATCTTTAATCATATCATAGGCACTCTTTATGCATAGGCTAGAGACTGAGTTTAACCTATTTGCATGTATGGTTTTGTAGCCTAAAATAATGCTAATGAATTTGACATTGATGTTGGTTACATCATTTACTCTTAAGGATCTCTTATCAAATGTTGCACCTGTTAGGTTAACCACTAGGTCATTTGAGACCTTCTTTATCTTATCAGGCCTGTTATCAGTGGAAGGTAACCCTGTCACAGCTTTTACTGCCTCTTTAGTGATTTTGTGAACTGTGTCCAACCAGAAGAGTTCACCATGGACCCTTCTTAGAACTATCCTTATAACATCTTTAGGGAAATCCGGAATACTGAGAATTTCAATGAAACCTAGGGTTTCCACTATCTTGTGCTCAGGTTTAACATTACCAGTTTCATCACAAATTATAGTCTTATACATGCTCATGATTTCCTCATCACCTAATTCTTCTATGTGACAATGAATGTACATTCTAGGGTCTTCTGCAAAAACTACTCCTTTGGGGATTTGAGAAAATGCACCAACATTATCATCTTTCTTGGCAATCTCAGGAACTAACTGGAATATGGGTCTAGGGCGTTTAATCACTTCGACTATAGTAGGGTTTGCTATGAATTCAAGAATGGACGAAGAAGCCATGGATATAAATACCTTTATCCGCCTTAAGGATGATTGCTTGATGAATTTCTTCTCTTCTTTGCTTGGAATGCCTTCGCTCAGGAATTTTTGCGCTCTTCGAATGTTTGAATGCTTGGTGAAATGAAATTGGAGCCAAAACACTGATTCATAATGTTAATTTTATCAACCGCCACATGTAATGCTTGTCGGTTAAGTAATCACTTAACTTATCTGCCAATATAGAAGTAATTTCAACTTCTTACCATCAGTCGAGGGAATTATAGCAAGTTTCACTTTTGATTGCCAAACCCTCAAATGAATTTTCTTCAGTTAGATGAAGAGTCTCCTGTCGGTGGAGTGTTACTCTCTTCTATCGATGGAGTGTTACTATGTTCTGTCAGTGGAGAAGTGTTCCTATCACCATTTAGATTTGATTTCCTGATCCATTGTTTTGAGAATTCTTGCTTTACTTCTTCAACCTTTTCTTTACCTTTCAAACTAAGACCTTTGTTATTTACCAGTGAGGACTTGCTTCTACAAAATTTTGCAATATGTCCAATCTTGTTGCAGGCATAACAAGTCACATTATTTTTCTGAATAGCTTTTCTATATCCTATGTCGGTTTGTGTTCTGCATTGATTAGATAAGTGTCCAAATCTTCCACAAACATAACATCTTACATTCATTCTGTAATTCTCTTAATTGTGACCAACTTTGTTGCATTTTGAATATTGACCAGTGGGTGTATTGGTATTCTGATAATTTCTAGATCTACATTGATTTACTCTATGACCATACTTGTTATAGTTAAAGCATTTGCCATTGAATTTATAAGCAGTAGGTTGTCTTATCGGTTTGCCTTGATCCTATGTGTTTGCAGTACCGGATCTTTCACCAACTTCAAAGCCAAGACCATTAGTGTCACCATTAGGTTTATGATTCTTCAACAAGTCACCAAGTTCTTCTGAGCTTTTCTTGAATTTTTCTTTATGTTGATTTGCAATAGCCAGTTCTCTTTCCAAGATACCTTTTTGTCTCATGAGTTCATTTGAGTCATTCTGTGCATGCATCAGATCTATCTTCAACATATCATTTTTATAACTAAGTCTTGTGTTTTCATTTGCAGCATCATTCAGTCTTCTAGTCAAGTCTTCTTCATTCTTCTTTCTATCTTCAATTTCTTTACAAAATCTCATAGTCATATCCTACATCTCATTCTTTGTTGTCATGTTTTCTTGTTTCATCTTATTCATCAGATCACTGAGAGTTTCCTTTTCATCATTCTCATTTTGCATCTTTTCACAAAGTTCTCTTCTCTTGTTTCTTGCAATGGTAATATTTTCTTGAAGTTCTTGAATGATATCTTGTGCAACCTTTAGGTCATCTTCAAGTTTGATATTTTTCAGCTTTTCTGCATCATAATCTGAGAGAGCTCCTTCTAATTGCTTCATCAAGTTTTCCATCTCTACCGGTGTCAAGATCTTCCTCAAGCTATTAGGCTTCTGAAAATAGAGGACCAAGCTCTGATACCAATTGTTAGGATTCCCACAGATACTGAGAGGAGGGGGTGAATCAGTATCTAACCAGTTGTAAGATTTTCTTAACTTAAAACATGTAAAGCATATCAATACTATATACCGGTAAATAAGAAATAATGCAATAAACAGAGATAACAACAACCACATGAAAAACACACCATAACATAGTAGTTTAACGAGGAAACCCGGTGTGGGAAAAACCTCCGTGGGATTTGTGACCCACAATATTCACTTACTAGCCAATAAGAGAATATTACTACTACAAGAGGGGCCCGCACATGTAGGAAGGCCAAGTGCCTAGAGCTCACTGCTCAAATACAAAATGGGAAGTCTCACTGACTTAAAAAATGGATTATATAAATCCAATGTCTTGTACTGCTTCAAAATAGCATCTAATATGCTAGATCCAGTATCGGTTTATAGCTCTGCTTCATACATATATCCTTAACCTATAATTCGCATAATAGGTCTACCTTATTTCGCCTATATATTTCCTTCCATCTATTACAAAATGTTTTACAATGATCTCATATATATATGAGTCATTTTACAACTTACCAAGTCGGCTTACAATGATTTTACAATAATTGACAAAATATATTACAAACAAAATTCTTGTCGGCTTCTGTGTCGGTATGCTTCCTTTTACTGTCAGTGGTCTTTGTGCCGGTGTAGAGTCTATCTTTGCTAGTGCCGGTAAATTGTCTTGCCGGTGTCATAGGATTGTAAGGTTGCCATCAATGACAAAACCTTCAATCACCTACAGTATCTCATTCAAGTGTGCATTTGCCAACAATGCCTATTGATTCTACTAGCTGCATTAATGAATATAATGTTGGTATTTGCATGAAGATTGCATTAATAATTTGTAATGTTATCATTGATGTCAAATAAACCGGTAATGTTATTGTTATACTGTTTTTTTATAACTAGTAGAAAGAGCTAGTGAAAGGAACTGTAACCAGCAGGTAAGCTTGTGGAGTGAACCGGTATTGCTAAGCATTGGAGAGGTGAACCGGTAAACCCTACCTATTGTTTTGATAAACCCTAACTGGTTAAGTCTGGTGAATTGGTTATATTGGTTTATGATCTGACAATGCGCGGTAATGATTATGACATGTATGCATATTGTATGAAGAGAGTTTCAAAGAGTTTTTGGCGCGTGGAGTTAATGTTTTTTGTCTAGGGAATGAACAAGTATATTGCATGTAATGCAAAGCGCTAATGAGTTACTGAGCTCAATGAAGCGATGATCAAGGAGTGGTCGAGGCTTTCTTGAATGATGTGTAGAGAGTGTTATGTAATCCAACGGTCATACCTGAACCGAATTGTTTGTAATCTATATGAGAGAATTAGGTTTTTGTTGTGTTACCGACCTAATTTATTTGTTTATAAGGTCAATGAGTTGTTTTATTTTAAGTGTTGGGAAAGTTGAATTGAGTGTGTGGTTGCCGAATAGGATGATGTATCTGCAATTTGAGTAAAGGCAGATAGGAGCATGGAAAGGATCTGAACAAGCAAGCGAAGTGCTATTCGAACAGATCAGCAAACTTGTTATTTTCTAACAATTACAACAGTTAAATCCCCTAACCGAGTAAGCTCTAACAAGCTTGGTGTTATTCAAATCCTCTAACAAGGTGATCCATTAGCTTGGATTCTAAATCCTTTACAAAGGTTACTCCTCATAGGGTATTGCTTCTAACAAGGCATTATAGTCAATCCCTTAACCGGGTGGTCCCTAACAGGATCTATTCTTAACATGACTTTTTGTAAAAGCTTTAATAGACTTAGCTCCTAATAGGGTGAACTTCAGAAGAGTTCAGATAGTTATCTTGTGAGTCTCATCTCACCATGCTTTTTCCCATTTGGGTTTCCACATCAAAATATTGTGTCAAGTGTTGAATGTTTTTGTGGTTATGTTTCTATGGTTGATTTGCTTAACTACTTATTTCACTTTGATAAGTCATGATAACTGACAACAATATGAAATGAAGTTTTACTTATGTCAATAAAAGTATTTGGATGATTGTGAGTTTAAAGTTGTTTATTGTTATCTGTTGTAACAGACAACCAATTTAGATTGACAGTTAATCTTGATAGAGATATTTCATTGATAGTTCTAAGTTTACTTTAAGTGGTTATTTCTGAGAAAGGTGAAATTTTATCAGTTTTTCTATCTACTGATTCACCCCCCCCTTTCAGTAGTTGACCAGATCCTCGTTCTTTCATCATACCATCGTATAAATCTTTGGCTACTAAAGTTGAAGAGAAAGATGAATGGGTTACTGACATTGGTTACTCTCATCATATGACAGGTGATAAGAGTAAGTTTGTGAGTATGGAAAAGTATGATGGTGGTGTAGTAAGATTTGGTGATGATAAAGCTGGTATAATCCGTGGTAGAGGTTTTATTTCTCTTGATGATAAGCATAATAATGATGATGTCTTATATGTTGAAGGTCTAAAGCATAATCTTTTGAGTGTTGAACATATGGTTGACAAGGGATATGATTTGAAATTCAAGAATGACAAGTGTAAAATATTGAGTGGTTTCAGAATTGAGATTTCATCAGGTACAAAGACTAAAGGTAAGATCTTTCACTTGAATGTTGATGGTAAAAGTTGTTTGATTGCTCATGTTGATGAAAGTTGGTTGTAGCATAGAAGGATAAGTCATGTGAATTTTGACTTCAAGGTTAAGATAAGTTCTACTCAAGCAGTGAGAGATCTGCCTAAGTTGGTAAAGCCTACTAATCTGGTATGTAAGGAATGTCAGTTAGGGAAGCAGACAAGAGTTACTTTCAAAATAAAATAGTATAATTCTAATGGATTGTTGGATCTTGTTCATCCTGATTTGTGTGGTCCTTCTAGAGTGAGAAACTTGTAGGGTGAAAAAATATTTCATGTTGTTGATTGATGATTATTCAAGGATGATGTGGGTTACTTTCTTAAGGGAGAAATCTTAAGCATTGGAGAAGTTCAATATTTTCAAAGCTATGATTGAAACTGGATTGAAGCTGAAGTGTCTGAGATCTGACAGAGGTGGTGAATTCACTTTCGGTGAGTTCAATGCATTTTGTGAAGAGCATGGGGTGAAGAGACAATTATCTGCTCTGCAAACCCCTCAACAGAATGGTCTTGTGGAGAGAAAGAATAGGACAATTTAGGAACCTGCTAGAACCATGATGATTGAAGGAAATAGTCTACATATCTATTGGAGAGAAGCTATGAGTACTTCAACCGGGTGCATATTAAAGGTGATACCGGTAAGACTCCTTATGAGTTATGGTTTGGTTATTCTCCTACAGTTGAACATTTTAGAATTTTTGGTAGTAAATGCTATATCAGAAGAGATGAAGATCTACGTAAATTTAATGCTAGATGTGATGAAGGAATATTTCTTGGTTATTCTACTAAGAGCAAAGCCTATCGATGTTATAACAAGAGATTGAGAAAGATAGTTGAGAGTACTAATGTGAAGGTTGATGAATGCAATGAAAGATAGACAGATCTTGTTGATATGATTCTGATGATCAAGATGTCAATTCATATAAAGGAAAGCAAGTGTAGACCCAGAATCAAATTTAGATTGATCCGAAAAAGCCTATGAATGAAGGAGAAGGTGCTAGTACAGAAGAAAGAGTTCAAGAGCCTGAAATTCAATAAAATCATAAGACTCCCAAGTATGTAGGATTGAATCATTCATAGAATCAGATCATAGGTGATAAAAATAAAGGTGTGATGACTAGGAGAAGAATTGTTGAAGAGTATTGCTTAATTTATAAGATTGAACCTAAGGATTTTGATGAAGCTTGTAAAGATGAAAATTGGGTTAAAGCAATGGAAGAATAATTGAACTAGATTGAAAAGAATAATACATGGATTCTTGTTCCCAGACCTAAGGATAAGAATGTAATTGGAACTAAATGGGTCTTTCAAAATAAATTGAATGAGCAAGGTGAAGTTGTTAGGAAAAAAGCTAGACTTGTTTGTAAGGGATATTCTTAGATGGAAGGTATTGATTTTGAGGAGACTTTTGCTTTGGTAGATATAATTGAAGTTGTTAGATTATTTCTTGCTTGTGTTTCTTACAAATATTTCAAAGTTTATCAGATCGATGGCAAGTCAGCCTTTATTAATGGTTAGCTGGAAGAAGAAATTTATATAGGAGTTGAGAAAATACAACACCACAGGAGCCCAAATAATCTCTGCAAGCTAAAAAACCTGTTACAAGGAGAAGCAATGAAGCAAATCACAGAAGGAAAGAATACACAGGGAAAATATGCTCCAAAAGATGAAAGCTCAATAATCTCCAAAATATATTGTCAATAATAATCCTTCTTCATACAATGAAAAGAAAGAACTCAACCTTTAATAGGTCAAGAAACTCTAAAAGGGAAAACCTAGGTTTGCACATAATAATTAATTAAAATAATTAATTATATGCACCTAAAATTAGCTTAAGTGTAAAAGAGATAAAGGGAACTTAAATAATTAAACAAATAATGTTTAATTAATCAAGTAAATACCTGAATACTCTAACACCCCCCCTTAAGCTAGACTTAGGGAGAAGCTAAAACCTAGAACAGCTACTGAAAGCAATAAAGATGGGTCCCGGCAACAAGGCTAGATCAAGTACCCAAATACAATGAAATCTCCACGAACTGGAGAAATAGAGAAAACCACATGGGAACAAAACTCTACTCCAAAAAGAGATAGAAAAAGAATATCACTGAAGCATGAAGAACCTCCAAACTCTGTCGAAGAATAACTATTGATCTGAAGAACATCCACTAAACTAGAACATGACCAGGTAGAGAAGACTGTAATCTGCATGAGTGCCCTCAAATGACACTACTTGAATCAGGAGGTAAACAAGGCAAAAACAACTAAAATCGAAGATACATATGGCATGAGAAACCAAAGCCTAAAGAGTTGATCAATCGAACCATGGAAGCATTAGAACCAACAGGATAAACCTCCCCATAATGCGGAAGTGGGAGAGGGACAGGAACACTAAAAAGGACAGCCAAAAACAACTGCATGACGAAGAACCAAGAACATCAAAGGTGCGGAGACACATCATCATGAGGTGAATGTCATGGAAGGAACACTCACTTGACAAAGGAAGATGGCAAACAATAGGCAAACATCAACCCCCTCATGGCACTTGATCAATAGTGCATGTACAACAAGACACAAGATATGCAAGATTCCAAGTAAACAATACATGATGGCACTTTATCTCAATGCATTTGCATAAATACAAGCTACAATAATAAGAAGACTAGAAAAAGAAATGAGAATCAAAACAGAGACACCCTACTCAGAAAACAGATCCCAAGACCTGAAACAACCACGATATCCACCAGAGTGCTAAAAAGAAAAAAACTAAATAAAATATGCATGGAGCAGAATCTAGAAAGAAAACTCATATTTCTAGAAATTAAACAGCACAAGCTTTCTAAAAATATAAAGTTTTTGAAAAACGGAGTTCGAATGCTCATTCTACGTCTCCTGGAGTGCAAAAAATAGACCTCACTTTGACTATAAAAAAACATAGCCAAACAAAAAAATTAGGAAAAATTACCAACACCATGAGGTCAGCCTCGGAACCAGCTTTTTGACACCTATTCGTTTTCAAAAAAATGACTCTGTATGCCCAAGATAGGGCCAAAAAACCAAACCCCCCCCTGAAAAAGCCAAAAAAGGGGTCTAGTGGCCAGTGGGTGGCGGCCGGGTGGTGGCCCGATGGCTGGGTAGAGCCAAGGTGGCCGGCTAGCCGGGCGGAGGTTTCCCGGCGGCTGGGTGGTGTCTCCCTGGTAGTGTGGCGGTGGATCCGGGAGGCAGCAGTCGAAGGGAGGTCGGGCGGCGGTCGAGGAGCTAGGGGCCGCAGGGAGGCGAAGGCCGGGGGCTGCGGCAGTGCCAGCGCTGGGAAGCAGTAGCCGCAGGGAGGCTGGGAGGCTGGCAGGGGGCCAGGATGCAGACGGCCAGAGACCGGCAGTGAGGCCGGAGGAACAGCGGCGGGGGCCGAGGAAGGACTGCCGATGGTGCAGGGCCCAAGACCTGCCCTATCCGTGGACCGTACTGATAGCGGTAGGGACAGGGCCCCATGGTACCCTGCATACCATGAGAACCCCCCCTAAAAAATTTGCCCAAAAAACAAAAAAACAAATTTAAACCCTTTTTTTTTATTGCCCTTTTCTTTTTTTAATTAATTTTTTTAAAAGCAAATCTCGGCCTGCATGCCGTAAAAAGGCAAATAAAAAAAATTCAATTTTTTTTTCTTGATCTGCATGTCAGGGTCGTACAACCTGGATCTGAGAAAAAAATTCACCCAGAGGTTCAAGAACCAAAATAGGTCAAATTTTATATGACCATAGGGGTTTTCGGGCCTTCTGAGCATGATGGTGAGGTCCATTTAGGCCCAAAGTGCTCAAAAAAAAAGCTCAAACCCTAGGTACATAAAAAATTCCTAAAACCCCAGATCTGCTTCCAAAGCAAAAATTCTCAAAACAAGAACAGGTAGCTGCAGATCTGAAGCTCTGATACCATATAGGAGTTGAGAAAATACAACACCACAGGAGCCCAAATAATCTCTGCAAGCTAAAAAACTTGTTACAAGGAGAAGTAATGAAGCAAATCACAGAAGGAAAGAATACACAGGAAAAATATGCTCCAAAAGATGAGAGCTCAATAATCTCCAAAATGTATTGTCAATAATAATCCTTCTTCATACAATGAAAAGAAAGAACTCAACCTTTAATAGGTCAAGAAACCCTAAAAGGGAAAACCTAGGTTTGCACATAATAATTAACTAAAATAATTAATTATATGCACCTAAAGTTAGCTTAAGTGTAAAAGAGATAAAGGGAACTTAAATAATTAAACAAATAATGTTTAATTAATCAAGTAAATACCCGAATACTCTAACAATTTATATTCAGAAACTAGATGGATTTCAGTTGACAAATGAAAAAGATATGGTTTGCAGAATGAAGAAAGTGTTGTATGGACTCAAGAAAGCCCCAAGAGCTTGGTATGCCATATTGGATAGGTATTTGATGAAGCTTGAATTCAATAAAGGTAATGTTGGTAGTAATTGATAACATTTTGATTGTTGAGGTATTTGTTGATGAAATTTTTTTTGGTGGAAATGATAGTTTGTACAAGAAGTTTGTTGATGATATGCAGAATGAGTTTGAGATGTCTATTATTGGAGAGATGAAATTCTTTTTGGGATTGCAAATTACTCAGTTAGGTAAAGGTATTTTCATATCTCAGTCTAAGTATGTTAAGGAATTGTTGAAGAAGTATGGAAAGACTAGATATAGGTCTATGATTGGTGGACTGCTATATTTGGCTCAGACTAGACCGGATATTATGAATGTTGTGTGTCTTTTTGTTTGTTGTATCCTAAAGATGATGACTTTACTTTGAGTTATTTTACAGATGTTGACTGGGCAGGTGATGTTGATGACCAGAAGAGTACTAGTGGTAGTGAATTTTTCTTGGGAAAGAGATTGGTTTCATGGATGAGTAAGAAGTAGAATGCTATTTCTTTATCTATTGTAGAGGCTAAATACATTGTTGTTGTCAGTAATTGTACTCAAGTAATTTGGATGAAGCAGATGTTGAAGGATATTAGAGTTGTTTATGATGTGCCTACTAGTATACATTATGATAATTCAAGTGCTATCAATATTTCTCAGGTATTGCATTCCAAGACAAAGCATATATCACTCAAGTTTCATTTCTTGAGAGAGAAGGTGAATGAAAAGGAATTTAGATTGGAGTATGTGTCTACAAAGGAACAAATTGCAGATATCTTTATGAAGCTTTTGCCTAAAGATACCTTTATGTGTCTCAAAGGGAAGCTAGGGGTGATTGCACCTCTTGATGAGAACAAAGATGCATGGATTTGCATCAGTCCAGTGGAATTCATAGAGATATCTTGTGCTCTAGATTGATGAGTGGTGGGTTCTATGCAGGGGGAGTAGTCAGTGTTGTGGTTTAGATGTTCAATTTTGTGAGTTTGTTCAAAGGGAGAGAGAATCATGTTTAGATGTTCAATTGTGGATATTGTTGAGAGATTTGTGCAAATGTGCCTTTAGCATTGATGTCAAAGGGGGAGAGAGAATATTTGTATTGTATGGGGAGAATGTTGGTAGTTGTTTTCTTATTTTACATTGAATGTTTTTCACATTCATATGTTTCCATCTATGCCAAAGGGGGAGATTGTTGGATATTGTTGAGGAGTTTGCTGGAACAATGTTTTTTTCATTAATGTCAACATATTCCTCTATGTGTTCCAATGTTGCAATCAGATTAAATAAGTTGGTTTGGCCAGTGTTTTGCAAATGAGTTGTTGTGGATTAACGGGTTTTGAGATAAGTATCTCTAGTTGATTCAGCAAAACTTTTTGTGGTCTGCATGGTGATTTGATCGAGTTATGAGGTCCAGTATTGAGGTTGGTTTTTAGTTGTTCAATGTTGATCAATGTTTTGGATTTTTCTTTGCATTGCTCTGGAATTGCAATATCTATGTTTGTGGATTTGGCAGAGTGTTTGGGACATTCTGGTGTGTCCTCAATTCATATGGTTCATGATTTGGAGGTCTGCAAGTGAACCTTTCAATTTCACAGTCAATTCAGTGAGTGTTCTTGAGGCTCAGTATAATGATGATGATAATTCTAGTAAGTGGTGATGTTGCAGTTGTTGTTGTGGTAATTCATGTTGCTTGTGGATGTTTCTAGCTCATGTCTTATTTGTGTTGATGATCTACATTGATCATTGTGTTTGTTGTTTGTGATTTTCTCCGGTATGTTCGTGTTATGTGACATTATTGGTGATTGGAAGATTTCAGCATGTTGTGGATTTTTGAGGCATAATTCTTGGAGGTGTTGTATTTTTGAGGAGTTGATTTGGGTCCAGACTATGTCTTAGCCAACATTGTTTTGGTCTGCATATGTTATTGTAGCGTGTGTAGTCATATTTTGTGATTTGTGTTATGGGTTGAGACAACCTTGAAATATGGGTTGATGATATGTATAAATTAATGTAATATCTTTTTGTGGATGTGTGCGTGGTATCTACGATATCAGTGAACATGTGTAGTGTGCGATTAATTCTTTAATCTTTCAGTAGAAGAGAAGAAGTGTGAAGAAGTGTAGCAGAGCAGTTTATGAGCTTAACCGGAACTGTAACTAGGTGTGAGGAGATGCCTATCTATCATTTCATTATCTTCCAGATGTGATCCGAATCTTTTTTAAAGATAGTGAGTCTTCCTAAGGGTTGTATCCCTCTTTTTTATTGCATTTGAGCAGTGAGCTCTAAGCAGTGTGCATGAATGCATGTGCATTCCCCATTGTAATATTTCATATACTTCTAACAAGGTATCATCTCATTGTGGGTAGGTTCTAACCGTGGTTTTTTCCTTAACCGTGTTTTCCACATCAAAAATATTGGTGTTATGTGTGTTGTTGATGTGGTATTGGTTTATGCTTTCATTGTTAATTATTAGATCTGAATTGGTATTTAAGTTAAGTAAAAAAATTGTGCAAACTGATTCAACCCCACCTCCTCTCAATTTTTTGCTAATAGTTTTCCCAAATAATAGTACTATAATAGGTGAAAATAGGGTTTACAAGTGTATGCATGCAAACTGGGAATTAAAACCTATTTACAATAATTACATTTATCTAAAGGGAATGAACTCAATTATCTCAACCTCCAACATTGGAAATGGGTTGACAACAAGGTGAATTCAATACTTTATGGGTTGAGTTGAAAATGAGGAATTGAAATGATGTAAATTGAATACAAGAGCTAGTGTTGATGATGCGAATTTGACAATAATCAACATATACAAACAATTTCAAATTAGATGGGCAGATATGAAGCATAGATCTCTATAAATGGGAAGCAAAGAGGTACTTGTGGCTAAAATATGGGATAGAGATGATAGGTGTTCTTTTCCAAAACTTTTAGATGCAAACAAATGAAATAATTTTAGAATCAGGATGTCACTCTAAGTATCTCCCTGAGAATTCATCAGAAAAGTGTTTGACACAGATGCTAGGTGACCTTGACCTAGTGCTTTAACTTCTACAAAATTTGGTTTTGTGTGCCTTTGTCTACTCTTCTCATATCTATAATTTTTATCTTCAAATCATATCACCTACAAACACAAGAGGAAAATTTTTGTTGGGTTGATAGGAGTTTTCCTAGAACAAACCCCGGGTTTGAAATTAACCCTATGAGTAATTAAAATGAAATTGAAAGTGTGCCCTAATAGGATAGACACTAGATCTAAAATTGAAATGTTGAATTGGAATGTTTATACATTTATGAATCTTGCTTTGAAGTCTTCATGAAAAGGTCGATGCTTTCATGTATAAATTTATGGATATCTTCATAAGAACTTGATCATGGATGTCATCTTAAATGCTTAAAATTTGAATACATAACCTCTCTTTTACTACTCTAATGATGTTTGATTACTTGGTCACTTGAATTTGAAAAAGTGTAATTGGAAACTTGTGAAGAGATGTTTCAAATGAGGGGGTAAGATGATTTTATACATCTCCCCATGAAATGTGTTTTAAATTAAAAAGAAGGCCAACACAGGAAATATATTTCCACCTTAAAAAATTTGACTGTTAGAGGGTCCAAAATTAGGCCCTTTTGGTCTGAACAAGAGCACTAGGTGCCCTTGACTAGGAGGTCAAGGGCACTAGGTTCCCTTGACTAGTCCATCAAGGCTAAATAAAAGACCAAAGAGTAGAATAAAAAATGAGGATTGAAGATATGATTTTGGTGTGAGAAAAATTAGGCAAGTTTAGGGCATAGAGGGAAGAAATGCCAAAGTGAGGTCCAAGTGAGTATGGATTGTATGAGGATACAATTTATGACACTACATGGATGTTTATGTGATGTTCTAGCATCCCTTGAAAATTAAAGATTCAAATGACCATTGGAGTGTTATGTTCCTAATAATCTACCAATGTAATGCTTTGAATTAGCAGGCACGCCTTGTAGGAAAAACTAAGACCTATTTACAAAAAGGAATCTTTTCAATCTCTCTCTCTATCTCACACATGCACATACCCTATTTCTTAGAAACTCTCTTGAAGATTTGAATATTTTGATAAAACAATGCTCCATTAGCTCCTACATGTCATTTCTTCATGGTGGGATAGCAAAGGAAAGCTCCATTATAGCTCTCAAATCTATTTTGGAGGCCTTTAATTGCTCTTAGGTGAATATTTTTAATTATGTTGCATTCTTTTTAAATTGAATAATGTTTCTAATGCTAGCATCTTGATATCATTATGGAGCATTGTAAATTATACACATTTAATTGGGATGTCCAATTCCATGCTCTCCTAGCACTCATTTTAGTGCACCTCATTCTACTATTCATTATGGGACCTTCATATGTATTTAATTAATAATTAAGTCAAGAATACAAGTCCCCTCTTAATTCAAATCTCATCACACTCTTATTTGGGCCCTTAATTTTAGGCATACCCTTTATCTCTTATCATTTTAAGTCCTACTTTATTTTAAATTTCATAATAACATTTCCCCCACTTAAATTTTATAATTTTTTATGTAATTTACATTTTTGGAATCAAGAACCTATAGTCTTGTGACCTTAAAAATTTGGGTCTATTTTGTTGGGATATAGGTGCTTAGAGAACCTATGACTTATTCTTTTTGGCTGTGATTTTGGGGGATTAAAATGTCAATATTAGCATTTCCAAAACTATCCCAACACAAAAAAACGATGATTCTAAGCTGGCATTTTATCAATTGTAAGTTAGAATTTCATATATAAGAAAATAAGTTTCCTCATTTGTGATATACAACAATTATGCAAATTGGAGATATCCTTATGATGCAAAAAAATTTCCTTATGTGAAATTCCAGATCTATAAATTAAAAGATGCATCATTAAACATCAAACCTTTGTTCAAGTTCATTTGCCATGATAGAATCTTTAGGAGATGTTGGAGGATGATAGGGAATCATTAACTGATGATTGGGTTGTACATTTCCCTAAGGGGTTGGGTATGATTTCATGTTGTTCTCATATTTCTACAATTAAGCTTCAAATATGAGATTTGTTTTTTTCAATTTATGTGATTCATACATTCTTGATTTAGATTATAATCTGCATTCAATCATATTATTTACATTTTTTCTCTAACATGTTTCAGTCGAACTCTAGTTTACATTTATGCACTCTAGCTCATAGCAAGCTTAGACACATTTAAGATTCAAGACAACACACATTATTTCAATTTTGATATTAGCTATTTTTGGAAGTGGAAATCACCAAAACAAGGGGCTGACTAATGAAAACCCTTGTATAGCCGCAACCCTACTCTTTTTCTATTTTGCAGATTTAGCTATGAATTCTCAATAGAGATAAAAGATCAAAAATTATTCAAGATCCAAAGATAGACAATCTCTCCAAAGATCACCAGAAAATACCTCAACAAGAGTGTTATGGGAGACCTTGTCCTAGACAAGGGCATTCTGGACACCATTGTCCTCCCTAATCAGTTTGAAACTTGTCAAAGTTTTAGTGCAATGTATCAGAAACCTAGATCCGGATTTATGTGCATAAATTCATCAAAAAGATAAGTGCATTCTGAGTGACCTTTTCCATCTAGTGCCAGTTTATTTTTCAAACACGAATGCACTTTTGAGTCCTTATTCCATTTCTATACATGTCCTGAAGATTTTGTTTTTGTATTTGATAGTTTCAGCAATTCAATTGTTCATTTATGCTTATTTAAATCTCAACCACTTTTCATTTCAAATTGTAGACACCTAAAAATGGTCAACGCTTGCAAAGTCATACTTTAACATTTACGCATTGCCTCATTTTAGGTTTTGCATCGCATTAACATTTCTCCTATGTTTCGCATTTGGTCTTTATCATTTGTGAGCATCGAGTCATTCTTCTACATTCTTCATTCATCTCGCCTTCGAATTTGGTCTTGTCGACAACAATCTTCAGTCATGATTTTAATCGATCTTATCCTATTGCATCAATGTGCGTGCTCATTTGTCATCATTTTGGACATCATTAATCCTAATTAGGGTTTTGTCCTCCTGTCAATCTTGCGATCGATTTGTCATCGATCGTTGTCCTCTTATTAATCTTGTCATCTGGCGATCAATTTATCATCAATCCTTATCATTTTCAATCTTGTCATTTAACGATCGATTTGTCATCGGTCGTTGTCATGTTCGATCTTGTCATTTTGCGATTGATTTGTCATCAATCGTGGTCATTTTCAAACCTGTCGTCTTGCAATCTATTTTGTCATCAATCCTTGTCCTCTTGTTAATTTTGTCATTTTGTGATCGATTTGTCATCGATCGTTGTTTGTCTCAATTATGTCAATTTGGATCAATTTGTCATTGTTCCTCGTCAATTGGCGCATTTATCAGTCAAATCATTTATCACATTGGTCATTTATCAATTCAAAATCATGATCGATATCAATTATCTTTCATCAAGACCTAATTCATCTTCTAGGGTTTCGTGATTTAATCATTTAACCTGGTTTGTCATTTCCTTCTTTAGGATTAATAAATTATTTATTTATCCTAAGTCTTCTCATTACAATTAAATGTTCATTTAATTGGCTAATTATTCCTCTTTGTGAATTAATTAATAAATGATAAATTATTAATTAATTTACCTAATTTCTAATTTTCATCAATTTCTTAATTCCTAAATTCTTAATTCTCTAATTTCCTAATTTTCTAATTCCTAATTTCAATTTCCTCCTATTTCTCTCCTAAATTCATGGAAATGACATGTCAATTTGTCATAATTTGTCATAATTGACAATCAATCAATTTTTGACATAGAAGTTGTCATAATTTGTCATAAATTATCAATCAACAAATTTTGCATAGAAAGTGCATAATTTGTCATAATTTGTCATAATTGACATAATTGATTTGCAATTTCCATTTGAATTGAATCATGCTAATCTTGTCATCTCTCCAATTCTTCTATAAATTGGATGATCTTCATCAATCAAAGCTAATTGGTAATCAGATTATCGAATTTCTAGTCAATCACATTTCTAGTACTCTTGATCAATAATCTTGTCTACTTGCTTTCAATTATGTGTGTGCACTTGTAGGTGAGATCCACAACCAAACCATTTGAAGAGGAAAGAAGAACAATGGAGCCACATGAAGGAGCATTCAAATCACACCTTTGGTTTGCTTAATTTCTAGTTTTGAATGTTTTTATTTCATGTCTCTATTGAGTGTTGTTTAGGATAGATCATTGCAATGAATGCTTTTGTGATTGAGCTATTACGTTTATCTTGTCTTGTGATGATTTCCTATTTCCTAGCGTACACAAATCAATCAAATATACTTTCAAAGCAACAATGGAATAGAAGCCCTAAGTTATTGCTTGAGTCTCCTTGACAAGAGTTAGTCCAACATATCTCCTCTTTTTGTGGTTTTGTATTCCAATGCTTTGCCTGAAAGAGGGATTTGGTCTTAAGTCTTACCTCTTCCTTTTTTTGCCAACTAAACAATTTGGTGAATCCAACATACTTGCATTGCATTTTCTGATTTTTATGTTTATTTCATTTCAAAACAATAAAAATATAAAATAAAAAACTTATTTTCCATGCATTTTGTATGTTTAGAGAACAGTTACATTTTATCTGCTTTGTTACATTAGATTACTTCATTTCATTGCAATAATTAGATCAATTATTTATTTTCATAAATTATAAAACAAAAACAAAAACCAATCCCTCTCTTGGACAAAGTGATTCAACTACGTCAAATCTCTTTTTACAAGACTTCCATTCCTTTAATGAGTTGTTTATAGTGATGACTTTGATATGTTGGACGAAGTCGTTGATGACTTCATCTCTATTAAGTCTTCCTCTATAACTCCTAAACCATCTTTTTTCCAAAAATTGATCAACATGATACAAGTGAATGGTTAGTGTTGGGATCCAAGAACACTGAGAGAGGGGGATTAATCAGTGTTCTGCTGGTATAATATGATTTTACTCTTTTATAACATACAATTATAAACCAACAAATGAAGAAATATATAACTTGAAGCAAATAAACCATCCACATAAATGAACACCATAACACAGAGAATGTATACGTTTTAGGTCCCAGAGACAACTAAGAGGGGGGGGAGGTGAATCAGTTGTCTAATAAATTTAAACCAAAACCATTTAACCAACTTAATGCTTAATACCAGTAAACCAGCTAAGTATGTCGGTAGACAGTGTTAACAGTAAATTGCTATACAGGTAAAGATTAATGCATGATACATAAACATAAAGTCATCCACAACACATGACACCAATATTTATATGTGGAAACCCTGTAAGGGGAAAAACCATGGTGGGAAACCTTACCCACAATCAGATGATACTACTGCAGATAGTAAGTGTACATAAATGGGGTCTGCACATGCAGAAAGGCCAACAACCTAGAGCTCATTGCTCAATCACAAAATGGGAGTCACACTGACTACAGTTGGATAGTTAAATCCAATAAGAATGTACTGCACAAAATAGCATCTTCATATGCTGGATTCAGTACCGGCGTAATGCTAATATGCTTCTACAAAAACCTAGCTTCACCTTCAAATGATGTCTTCATGTATACCTCTTCTTAATCTCGCATATACCTTCTCAAAATTCTTCTTCGCATTCCACATTCGATCTTACAAATAAGATCTTACATTTATATCATAACCTAAGACTAATTTTAGTAGGTCAGCTCTACAAGATATTACAATAAAAACATTTTACAAATAATATAATATCTAATGCAATAACCGATTGAACATGTTGGCTTAATGCATTTACAACAATAATAAATCATCTCCATAGCATGCCATACTGATCTGGAAAAGATAAACCTGCCGGTGTAACCCTAGGTAACCCTGGACCTATTTGTCGGTAAAAGAAAATATGCAAATATGAATATACCAATGATTACTTATTCAAAAAAAAGTTTCCACATGATGTCTTCGACATTACCAAGTGTCTTCCATATCATTCCAAGTGCCGATGAACATTATATCCTATCGGTGAACCATATACCAGTAACTATGCAATAGTTACTTGCTTGTCGATGAATGTTGTTGGATCTCCAAAGTGCTAGTGTTTCAGTGGCTGTTGACATCAATGACAAAACCATACCAAAATACCAAAAATCTCCCCCTTTGGCATTGATGGCAACAGAAGATGGAAAAACCATCAAATTGCCAAAACAGAAATGCCAAATACCAAAAACAAACAATCTCTCTTAAACAAAAATCTCTCCCCCTGGGAGAAACATGTGTTTATCCAAAGTTTTATTTTCAATACCAATCTCTCTATCAATCTCTCCTCAAAAGATAATGTGTTTTTCCATAGATATCTCTCCCCCTTTGACATCAAATGCCAAAGTTCACATACAAAATACCAATCAATTCAATATACCAGCTACTCCCCCTGAGAAGTAGCTTCCTCATCAAAGACCAGAGTAAAAGATTTGTCTTTTAATTCTGTCGGTTGATGACAATCATTAACTGTCTAAGTCTCTACCGGTGGTGGTATGACTCCAAGCTGATCTCTAAGATATTCAAAAGTCTCCTTAGGCAAAGGTTTTGTGAAAATATCTGCAAGTTGTTCTTTAGTATTCACACAAACCAGTTTTATCTCTTTTTCTTCAACTTTTTCCCTTAAAAAATGCAGTTTGATAGAAACATGTTTTGATTTAGAATGTAATACCGGATTCTTAGATATATCAATTGTTGCGGTGTTATCACAATATATAGTAATAGGTTCCTTGCATTTTACCTTTATGTCTTTCAACATTTGCTTAAGCCATAGTACCTATGTATAGTTAGTTGTTGCTGCAACATATTCTGATTCTGCTGTTGATAAAGATGTACAACTCTATTTCTTACTCAACCAAGAAACTAATCTCTTTCCAAGAAAGAATGCTCCGTCTGTGGTGCTTTTTCTATCATCCACATCTCCTACCCAATTTGCATCTGTGTATGCACATAGATCAAAATTTTCATCTCTAAGATACCATAATCCAAGATTTGCAGTGCCTTGTAAGTACCGAAAAATCCTTTTTACTGTTGATTCATGATTTTCTTTAGGATTACTTTGAAATCTAGAAACAATACATACTGCATTCATAATATCAGGCCTGGTTTGTGTCAAATACAGTAAACCTCCTATCATAGATTTGTATCTAGTTGGATTAACAAGTGTAGATTCATCCCTTTGCGATAATTTCTCATTTGTAGTCATAGGTGTGTTTACCGGTTTAGAGTTCTCCATCCCAAATTTCTTTAGCAATTCTTTCAAGTACTTGGATTGACTCAAAAATATACCTTTATCAATCTGTGAAATCTGCAATCCTAAAAAGAATTTTATTTCTCCAATCATAGACATTTCAAATTCTTGCTGCATTTTAATAGAAAATTCTTTACATAATCCATCTTCTCCTCCAAAGATTATATCATCAAGAAATACTTCTATAATCAAGATGTCATCATTAGTTATTTTGTAATATAAATTGTTGTCTGCATTTCCTTTAGTAAAACCAATCTTTAAAAGATACTTATCCAACCTTGCATACCAAGCTCTTGGGGCTTGTTTCAATCCATACAGAGCTTTTCTTAACCTTCCAAACCATATCATTGTCATTTGTCAAAGAAAATCCATCAGCTTGTTCAATATATACTTCCTCTTCAAGGTCTCCATTCAAAAATGCACATTTAATATCCATT
The DNA here is from genome assembly GCF_030272615.1 of Cryptomeria japonica. NCBI lineage: Eukaryota > Viridiplantae > Streptophyta > Pinopsida > Cupressales > Cupressaceae > Cryptomeria > Cryptomeria japonica. The sequence goes on from NC_081407.1 coordinate 182,051,845, forward strand.
TGATAAACTTTGTAGTTCTTGTGAGCTGTTAAAGCCAAGAATAATCTAACTGCCTCAATTCTAGCTACCGGTGCAAAGGTTTAATTGTAATCAACTCCTTCTTTATGAGAATATCCCTTACACACTATTCTTGCTTTATTTCTAACAACCTTACCATCTTCATTAAGTTTGTTTCTAAATACCCATTTGGTTCCAATTACATTTTTATCTTTAGGCCGGGGAACTAATGTCCAAGTATTATTTTTCTCAATTTGTCCTAATTCTTCTTCCATAGGTTTAATCCAAAATTTATCTTCACATACCTCATTGATAGATGATGGTTCAATTTGAGAAATAAGACATACCTCTTCATTTTCCAACCTTCCTCTTGTCATAACTCCTTTAAATTTGTTTCCAATTATCTGATCTTCAGAATGATTCAATCTTACATACCGGGGTGTCTTAGTTTGTTGTTGTTCTTCAATTACTGTGAATCCTCTGATGGTACCGGGGTAACTGGATCTTCATTCTGTACTGGTGGATTTAGTGTAGGTTTATTTGTCACAATTTCTGTTGCCGGTTCAGAGTCTATAAACCTTGAAGTTCCTCTGAATTGTTCATCAATCTTTACATTTGTACTCTCAACAATTTTCTGCAATCTCTTATTAAAACATCTATATGCCTTGCTCTTAGATGAATAACCAAAAAATATTCCTTCATCACTTCCAGGATCAAATTTGCCAATATACTCATCTCTTCTAATATAAAATTTACTTCCAAAAATTCTGAAATACTTAAGAGTAGGAGTATTACCAAACCATAGTTCATGAGGGGTCTTACTGGTTTCACCTTTGATGTGAACTCTATTGAATGTATAGACAGCAGTGCTAACTGCTTCTCTCCAATATACATGTGGTAAATTTGCTTCAGATAACATACTTCTTGTTGCATCCAAGATAGTTATGTTTTTCCTTTCAACAACTCCATTCTGTTGTGGTGTCTGAGGTGCTGATAATTGTCTTCTAATTCCATTCACTTCACAGAATGTATTAAAGTCCTTAAATGTGAATTCTCCTCCTTGATCTGATCTTAAACATTTGATTTTCTTACCAGTTTCATTTTCAACCATTGCTTTGAATAGTTTGAACTTTCCAAGTGCTTCTGATTTTTCTTTAAGAAAAGTAACCCAACACATTCTAGAATAATCATCAATAATTAGCATGAAATATCTATCACCTTGTAAGCTTTTAGTTCTAGCTAGACCACATAAATCAGTGTGAATCAAATCAAGAGCATTATTGGATTTTTCTGGAATACTTTTGAAACTAGCTCTAACTTGTTTTCCAAATTGACATTCCTTACAAATTGTATTCTGAGGTTTCACAATTTTAGGTAGATCTCTAACTGCCTTAGAAGTATTGATTTTTACCATGCAATCAAAGTTTACATGACATAGTCTCTTATGTCATAACCAACTTTCATCTATATGTGCAATCAAGCATGCCTTTTCACTATTGTTCAAATGAAAGATATTACCTCTAGTCTGATTATCGGTTGAAATTTCCAAACTAGTTCTATTCATGATTTTGCATTTTCCATTTTTAAATTGTAACTGAAATCCCTTCTCAACTAATTGACCAACACTTAAAATATTATGCTCTAATCCTTCAACATAGTAGACATTGTCAGTGTTATGCTCACCATCAAGAGATATTGAACCCTTACCTTTGATTGAACAGGCTTTGTCACCTCCAAATCTTACTAAACCTCCATTGTATTCTTGAAAGTTCAAGAATTTACCTTTGTCTCCTATCATATGATGTGAGCATCCTGAGTCAATGATCCATTCATCCTTTACTTCAACTTTAGCTGCTAGGGCTTGTTCTACCAGTTGAGCAGTAGGTGCCAGTTGATCTTCTTTTATAGCAACAAAAACCCATCCATTGTCTGTTGGATCATCATCAGAATCATCAATCACACCTTCATCAGCAATGTAGCAAGATTTGTGTTTGTTCTTCTTAAATCTGTATCTCTGATATTCAAGATTAGGCTTGTATGTTCTTCTCACTTCTTCTCTTAGTCTAGCATGTCTATCAGGGCATCTTGAAGCCATATGACCAATCTTATTGTAGTTGAAACATTTAAAGGGTGCTTTACCTTCATACTTACTTCCAATTGGACCTTTTGGCATTTTCCTTGCAAATAGTGCTTCAAGTTCTTCAAGCTCTTCATTCTCCTTCCTAGTTTCTTCAAGTTCTCTTGCATAAAAGGCTTTCCAGTCTGATTTGTCAAATGATGGAGCAAATGATGTTGATGCTTTAAAGGCCAAATCTATCTTTATAGTAGCAACAGGACCAAATTCCTCAATTTCAAAAGCTGAAAGTTTTCCAATCAATGTATCCCTAGTTACTGATGTATTAGGCATTGTTCTCAACTCATTTATAGCAGTAACCTTCATTTTATATGCCGGTGGCAATCCTCTTAAGATTTTTGAAACAATTTCATCCTCACTCAAGGTTCCTCCACAACATTTAATACCCAAAACAATTTCATTTACTCTTTCCATAAAAGCAAAAATCCTTTCATCTTCTTCCATTTTCAGATGTTCATACCTGACTCGGAAGCTTTCAAGTTTTGCAATCTTGATTGTGGAATCTCCTTCATTCAGTGTTTCCAAATGATCCCAAATAGCTTTAGCAGTAGACCTATCTGATAATCCCATGATTTGTTGATCTGATAATGCGCTCAAAAGTGCTTCTCTTTCTTTGCAATCATTCTCTTCATCTTTAGCTAAGGTAGTTGGAGCAGTCTGACCAGCTACAGCTGCAGTATAACCATTCTTTGTAACTTCCTAGATATCTTTACCAATGCAATTCAAACGTGTCTCCATCCTGATCTTCCATATCCCATAGTTGGTTCCATCAAGTTTAGGACTGTCCTTCCTAAAATAATTAGTAGACATTGGATCTCCTCAAGTTGTTAAACTTCTGCAAAAGAGGGCAAAGCTCTGATACCAATTGTTAGGTCCTGGAGACAACTGAGAGGGGGGGTGATTCAATTGTCTAATAAATTTAAACCAAAACCATTTAACCAACTTAATACTTAATACCAGTAAACTAGTTAAGTATGTTGATAGACAGTGTTAATAGTAAATTGCTATACTGGTAAAGATTAATGCATGAAACATAAACATAAAGTCATCCACAACACATAACACCAATATTTATATGTGGAAACCCTGTAAGGGGAAAAACCACAGTGGGAAACCTTACCCACAATCAGATGATACTACTGCAGATAGTAAGTGTACATAAATGGGGTCTGCACATGCAGAAAGGCCAACAACCTAGAGCTCACTGCTCAATCACAAATGGGAGTCACATTGACTACAGTTGGATGGTTAAATCCAATAAGAATGTACTGCACAAAATAGCATCTTCATATGTTGGATTCAGTACCGGTGTAATGTTGATATGCTTCTACAAAAACCTAGCTTCACCTTCAAATGATGTCTTCATGTATACCTCTGCTTAATCTCGCATATACCTTCTCACAATTCTTCTTTGCATTCCACATTAGATCTTACAAATAAGATCTTACATTTATATCATAACCTAAGACCAAATTTAGTAGGTCGGCTCTGCAAGATATTACAATAAAAACATTTTACAAATAATATAATATCCGATGCAATAACCAATTGAACATGTTGGCTTAATGCATTTACAACAATAATAAATCATCTCCATAGCATGTCATACTGATCTAGAAAAGATAAACCTGTCGGTGTAACCCTAGGTAACCCTGGACCTATTTGCCGGTAAAAGCAAATATGCAAATATGAATATACCAATGATTAATTCTTCAAAACAAAGTGTCCAAATGATGTCTTCAACATTACCAAGTGTCTTCCATATCATTCCAAGTTTGGTGAACATTATATCCTGTCGGTGAACCATATACCAGTAATTGTACAATAGTTACTTGTTTTCCGGTGAATGTTGCTAGATCTCCAAAGTGCTAGTGTTTCAGTGGGTGTTGACATCAATGACAAAACCATACCAAAATACCAACAATACGTGGATGTTGTCTTGATGATGATTGTAATGAATAACTTCATCATATGTTGTCATTGATAAAACACAAACACACACATATGTTCATATTGTCTACCGATGTGACTTCAAAGTTGTTTATACTACAACCGGTATACTAGAGGTTTATATCTAACCGATACATGGTGACAAACGGTATATACATGGAGACAACCAGTGGATATACATAACTCAGCATCAACCTAAAGATCCAGCAAAGATTATCAAAGGAGCATTGAAGGATAAATGGTTTATATGTTTAACTCCAACTGGTATTGTTGTTCCAACCGGTATTCATTAATTATGTGTTGGGTTATCACTAGTCATCATGAGTTATCCTCACCGACAATTTTTGACGGTTTTTTTGTGATGAGTTATGATTGTTTGACCAGATACACTGCACCTAGGATAGTGTGATATGATTTCTAGAGGCCGACATGAAATCTAAATGTCTATATATTGACATCACAATGAATTATTTTGTATGAGTGAAGGAGATATGCTATGTGATGATTTGATGTGAAGGCAGAAATGTTAATTTGTAGAGTATGTTGGTAATGAAGTGTTGATTGCATAGAAGAGGATCTATACAAGAAAGTTGTGCTACTACTAGATCACACCACCTGTTGTTTTTCTAATCATTGCAATAGTCAAATCCCCTAACCAAGTAAGCTCTAACAAGCTTCATTGTAAAAATCCTCTAACCAGGTGATCCATTGGTTTAGATTCAGAAATCCTCTACTGAGGTTACTCTTTACAGGGTACTACCTTTTACAGAGTATAGATTATAACTAAGCTTTGGGATCTTTAACAGGATTCGCTCCTAGCAGAGCAACTTTTTGTAGACCTTAACTGGTCAGTTATCTATTATTGTAGATAGTTAACTTGTGAGTCCCATCTTATCGTGGTTTTTCCCATTTGGGTTTTCCACATATAAACACTTGTGTTATGGTGGATGTTGTTATATCATTTTGGATTGCATGCATATTGTTTAACAAACTTGTTAAGTATATCTATCAGTCAGTGTTTAAGTAGTATTATTTTTGGTGTCACTGATTCACCCCCCCCCCCCATTTTAGTATTTTACAAGTCCATTAGTGGAAAAAATCAAAGAGGAAAAACCACGGTGGAATTTGTCACCCACAATATCAGTTCACTGGCCATATGAAAGGATATTACATAAAATGGGGCCCTACACATGCAGAAAGGCACACTGCCTAGAGAAAACTACTCACCACAAAAAGAGTCTCACTGACTACAAGATTCTGTTGAAATAAAACAGTACTGGTGAACTCACAAAATGCAGCTTCTATGCCAAATAGAGTTCCAGTTATAGTTTTGCTTTGTACTAGTTCATAAACCCTACCGGTATCTCTTCTCCTCCAAGAATGCTTTCCAAACTATCTACAGATCATTGCATAATATAACATTCACATACAAATGATCTACATATATATACTTTGCATCATACAGTTCTTCTATTATTCTCCTATGTCACTATTTTCAAAATGACCTAGCAAACTGACCTATATACCCTTACAAACAATATGTCTTATGTCGGCTTACAATGCATTATAAAAGATATACAATGTCGGCCTTATAAAATAATTACAAAATGATTTTACAAATAAAAATTCCTTCGGGTCCAAGCCTGATGTCGGCTTCACTGAAGTGTTGGATGTTGATGCCGGTGTCGGTTCTGATGTAACCCTAGATACTACAATGTTGGTGTCTATCGGTGAATGCCTCCTAGTGCCAGTGTATGTCAGTGTAAGCTTCCTTATGAATCTTGTTGCCAAGTAACAATGTTGCATTGTTGAATCTTTTTTCCATCAATGACAACATATGAATCCAATGAGTGTCAATTGCCAACAATCTCCCTCTTTGGCATTGATGGCAACACTCATGTGAAAAATGGATTCCATATCAGTTTAACCTAAAGTATGATCCCCTTGAGCAATACACTCCTTCCAGATATTTTTGTTTGATATTTTTCACATTATATACACTCCCCCTTTGGCATCAATGCCAAAGACCGGTGAAAGAATTGAAATAATCTGTGCAAAAGATTTTTACCAAAGCTTAACTAGTTTCAGAATTTTCGGGTAAGCCTTGTCCAGCAACTGTAAATATGTATCCCACCTGGTTCTAAAGCTTTCAGATATGGATACAAGTTCACTCAGTAAGTGTGCAAATGTTTCCTTCTCCTTGACTTCTGTCGATGTGAGCTTAGCAATCATATCCATACATTCTCTCTTATGTACACCGAGTGAATCCAATCTTGGACTCACCAATCCTCTAAGACTCCTTGTTCTCTGAATAATCTTTTCTCTTTCCTTTTCGAAAGAAAAAATTTGGTTCTCCAAGGACAAAATTTGACCATCAACAGATGTTGTTAGTGAGGTCAATCCATCAAATGAATTTGCAATGTTAGATATCTTATCATGTAATTCCTTTAATCTACTATCTACATTAGCTGTAAGAATTTCTATGTTGCAACAAACCCTGTAGATATTTATACACTATTTTAAACAATTCTCAATAAGAATCAATTTTCCTTCAATTTTCTTCTTCTCTGTTTCAATAATTTGACCAAAGGTAGCTCTCTTAGCCATAGTAAATCTCTCAAGTGCCTGCATGTTTAAAATTTGCTACAAAGATTGAAAGTTGTTGGATATGTGCTCAGTTAATGCCTTAAGCTTGTCGGAAGGGCTTACTTCATTTTCAATCTTACAATCAGGAATTAGTTTGTGCAAAACTGTGATTGAGTGATTTATTATTCCTTTGTCTGTTGATCCCTCCTTTATTAGTTTCTGAGTAGCCATCGTCATTAACTCAGTTGGACTCATCTTAGTGATTTATTTCTTCTCAACTTGAGAAGTGTCAATTGCCAAAACCTTTGTCGGAGAATCAATATTAACTATCGGTATAGTCTTAGTTCCCTTTGCCTTATCCTCCTTAGCACCAGTGGCTTCGCCACTAGGTGCAATATCTATTACTGTCGGTGGAGTATTATCCACAGTGTTGTCAGTACCTTGTACATTGCCTTGCTCAAAAGTTGTTTTTGTCGTTATTGATTGTACACTCTCCTTTACTATCGGTGGTGTCTTTATAGTTTTTGTCAGTTTATTCAAAATTGGAGTTAAACTATCCAAAATACCTTTCCATTTAGATCTGTTCGGGATGGTGGAAGTTGTTACTTTTGCAAATTCTTCTTCAGAGGTGAAAAAATCAGGATTCTTTTGGAAGAATTTGGTCCAACCATCTCTAGTCTCATTTACTACCTCATTTACCCTGCCCATCATTAGGCTTATTTGTCGGGGTTTGCTACTAAAATTTTTTCTATTTGCAACATCTATGCATCTTTTCATTTCCTCATTATTTATTGAACTACACATTTCCAAAAGTTCTACTTCCTTAATTTCTCTATCCCTCTGACTGCATCAAGTCTTCTAGCATCTAATTTATTGTACAGTGATAGAGGAATTTCCTTCAAAATTTCTACTAAGGATTTCTTATATATATCTATATGTAACAAAATTGCCTCTTCAATCTCATTCTGCTCATTATCCTCTAAATCTTAATAATAAATGGATACATTTTTCAAAATTTCATCTTTGGTTATTTCATCAATCAATTCAGCACAGGTCATTGTAGCCTTACCAGATTCAGTATCATCATCATTCTTCTTCTTCTTCTTGGGGGTTGTCGGAGAGGATGTGAATGGTTTCCTCTTTGGAATAGGTTTCCTTGCTCGAGGTAGGGGTGCAGTAGGTTTTGTCACTTTTCTCACAAGCTTCCTCCTCGGCTCCACCTTCTTCTTCTCTACCGGAGGCTGGTCAACTTTCTTTCTTTGTACCCTTCTGAATGCTAGAGGTTCATTATCCTTTGGATTAGAGTCAGAAGTGACAGAAGAAATGAAAGTTTCAGGCCTCTTTGCCTAGAGAGCACTAACTGCTGCCAGTTCCTTTGCCAATTTGCATCTAGAACCTAGATGGGTGTCTATCTTATGGATTACATTTTGTATATATGCAGGCATCTTATCTATTTTCTTCTCTCTTCTTTTCTTGTCGAAGCCAGTCTTGACTTCAAGAGCGTTTTCCTCGGCAATACCAAAGTGTTTTGTTTTATCATCCAATGGAGCTTCAAGCAACATTTTTGCATAGAGTTCAAAAGTGTTGTCATCCACTTCGTATCCAAGATCAATGATCCATATGATCCTAGGTTCTACTACCTCTATAAGAGTTTCATCAGTTTTCACCATAAAACAAATATCAGTGGAGTACTTCTCTACAATGTGCTTTGATATTATTTGTGGATGATTACTCAAGGATGATGTCAGTAATATTTTTAAAAGAAAAATCAAAAGCTTTTCAAATGTTTAAATGGTACAAGGCTAGAGTTGAAAATGAAACAGGAAGACAACTGAAATGTCTCAGATCAGATAGAGGAGGAGAGTTTACTTCTGATGAGTTCAACTTATTTTGCAAAGATCATGGTATAAAAAGACAAGTCTCTGCATCGAGAACTCCACAGCAGAATGGGATAGCTGAGAGAAGCAACAGATCTATTGTGGATTGTGCGAGAACCTTGATGATTGAAAAGAAAGTTCCACAAACATTTTGGAGAAAAGCAATAAGCACAATAGTTTACACCCTGAATTGAGTACAACTGAAGAAAGGAACTTTGAAGACACCTTATGAAATCCGGTATGACAAGAAACCTAATTTTAGTTATTTTATAATATTTGGGAGTAGATGCTATGTTCACAAAGATGATAGAAATGGTAAGTTTGATCAGAAAAGTGAAGAAGGAACATTTCTAGGTTATTCTTCTAGAAGCAAAGCATTTAAATGTCTGATCAAATCATCTAACAAAATAGTAGAAAGTGAAAATGTGAAAATTGATGAATTTGCAGAAAGAAATGATGAAGGAAACTCCAAAGTACCAGAAGATTATGAAGGATTTGTCTATGTTCAACCAAGAAGTCCTACCGAGAAGACTGTTGAAGAAAGTGAAGAGAATATCCAGTTACCGAGTGATGAAGAAGATCATACAGAGCCTATCGAGCCTGTATTAGCCAAGTATGTCAGAAGAAATCATGCACCAAGTCAGATTATAGGAGATAAGAATGATCCAGTAATGACAAGGAACAAACTGAGACAGAACACATGTCTAATATCTGAATTTGAACCGAGAATAGTGAAAGAGGAATTTAACAGTGAAGATTGGATAAATGCTATGACAGAAGAGATTGATCAAATCAAGAAGAATGACACATGGACACTAGTCCCAAGATCGAAGGACAAAAATGTAATCCGTACAAAGTGGATCTTCAGAAACAAGCTAAATGAAAAAGGTGAGGTCATTCGGAATAAAGCAAGACTAGTTTGCAAAGGTTATGCCCAAGAAGAAGGAATTGATTATGGTGAGACTTTTGCACCTGTGGCAAGACTTGAATGAGTAAGAACATTGTTGGCATATGTCGCTTATAAGAATTTCAAGGTATATCAAATGGATGTCAAATCTGCATTTCTGAATGGTATATTAGAATAAGAAGTTTTCATTGAACAACCTGAAGGATTTGTTGAAGGAGAAAATAATGATCAGGTATGTAAATTGAATAAAGCTTTATATGGTCTGAAACAAGCACCTAGAGCATGGTATGAGAGATTGCACTCATATTTGATCAAAATTGGTTTTATAAGAACAAGTGAAAACAACAATATGTACATGAAGAATGATGAAAATGGAATACTGATCTCAACCATATTTGTTGATGATATTATCTTTAGTGGAAATGACTCTCTATGCAAGAACTTTGGAAATGAAATGAGTAAAGAATTTGAGATGTCATTAATCGGTGAGATAAAATATTTTATAGGTCTGCAGATACTGCAAATGAAAGATGAGATTTTCATTACCCAATCCAAGTACATAAAGGAAATCTTGAAGAAATTTGGAATGGAGGATTCAAAACCAGTAAGTACTCCTATGACTACCAACTATAAACTATCAAAGAATGATGAATCTGCATCTGTTGATGAGACACTTTACCAATCTATGATTGGAAAGTTGCAATATGTTGTTCACAGCAGGCCAGATATAGCACATGCAGTAGGTATTGTTGCAAGATTTTCTGGAGATCCTAAGGAAACACACATGATGGTAATCAAAAGAATTTTCAGATACTTAAAAGGCACTGAAGATTATGGCTTAGTATATCGGAAAGGAAATGAGTTTGATTTAAAAGTTTATACTAATGCTAATTGGGCAGGCAACATTGATGACAGGAAAAGCACAAGTGGAGGAGCTTTCTTTTTAGGAGAAAGACTAGTGAGTTGGCTTAGCAAGAAATAAGGATGTGTTTCTCAGTCAACAGCAAAAGCTGAATATGTTGCTGTAGTACTGAATTGCACCAATATAGCATGGATCAAACAACTGTTGGAAGGTATAAATGAGCAAGCTACCGAGCCAGTAACTATATTCTGTGATAACACTAGTGCCATTAACATTTCAAAGAATCTTGTTATGCACTCTAAGACAAAGCACATCTCTATCAAATATCATTATCTTAGAGAAGAAGTTCAAGAGAAGAAAGTGGTTTTGGAGTATGTTAGCACAAAGGAACAAATTGCAGACATCTTCACCAAGCCACTGCCAAAGGACACTTTTGAGTATCTCAGAAGTCAGTTAGGGGTCCTACCCCTATCTTCCATTCACTGACCAAGTTCGGTGAAAGCATCAATTCGATGACTCTACAGAATATCTTTTCAGAGTTGATGTTGATTTACACACTTTAGGAGGTTTTCTAAAGGTGTGTAGGAAATAATAAACAGGGGACAGGAATTGAAGAAAAATGCTCTGACCAAGACTCAGTTTATACACAACAGCAGGAAATAACTTCTTACAGAAAGCAACTATGTTTTAGTTCTTTACTTTTTGGCATTGTTGTCAAAGGGGGAGAAGACCAATATAAGGGAGAAGACCTATCAAACCAATATAGGGGAGAAGACCTATCAGGGGAGAAGACTAAGAGAAAACTGAGCAGACTACAGATTGGGAAGAAGACTGAATGAGGAGAAGTCTAATGTATGGGGAGAGCATTTCAGCAATCCAAATCATTTAAGGTCAAATCAATTGGTTTTTCCATCAATGCCAAAGGGGGAGATTGTTGGCATTATATCAGACAAGAAGAAGGTTGGCATTCCAATTACAATGAGAGATTGTTGGCATTTCAATAAGGATATTGAGAAGGTTGTTGATGACTATGGATATAACTGATTAAGGATGATTACTGTCTTAATATTATTATTTTGTCATTGATGTAAAGAAATTGATTTTCTAATTCAGTATGATGTTGCCATATCTTAAGAAGTATGATTTGATGAGTATAAAGATGTCAATAAAAGACACAGAAAGAATATGATGAATAAGGGGATAAGTTATTCAATGGGCAACTATTACCAAGTTAGACAATGATGAGATCATGATGTTTAGATTGTTTTGATATCCTACATATGCTATTATTTGAAAGGTTAATACTATACTATGTTACCAAGAAAAGAACCTAGTCGGTAAACCCAAATGTTATCGCTATCGGTTAATAAACGCAGAATGTCTACTGAGTGAAGTTTAGTATTTACCGAGTTACAACTGAGCTATAGCATAATGCATTAAATGTTTACATGTGATATTTAATGAAGGAAGCTGATGAGCTGGAGCGGATTAAAGGATTGGTAAGCCATGTATGAAGATTGTTAAAGAATCTATGGTAAAGAAAGATCGGTAGGAAGATCTACAGCTCAGATTAAACCGCAATACCCTAACACAAGTTCCAAGGTGAATATGCAAGTTCCAAGGTGGGGTAAAACATTTTCAGATCAAAGGATACATTGAACCTGGACAAGATTGAAGATCTGATGGCTATGATTGATCATGGGAAATGTGATCAAGGAGATTAAGCGGTTGGAAGATTGTTTATAAATAGGAAACTATTGATAAACAATGGATGCGGGCAAGTGTATGCACAGGGATGCTACATAGTGATTACCAAGCACAGAAGCTTGAAGACCTATTTTGATAACAGAGTATAGAGCCCAGCAAAGGGACAAGATAAGTCCTATGAATTGATTATATTGAGCAAATGAGAATCTGCTTCAACATTTTTAGATGTGAAGTTGCAGACATATTTTTATTATTGTTATTTTGAGAAGTAGCAGAAAATATCTTAACCGAGTGGACTTAATAGTCTTATTTGTAAAATCCTCTAGCAAGGTGACATTCTTATTGAGTGTTTGAAATCCTTTAACAAGGTCACTTCTAACAAAGTGAAGATCCTAACAGATCTGAGGGAAATCCCTTAACCGGGTCACATCTAGCAATGTGTTTGTAATCTTTAACAAGATTTGCTTTTAACCGAGCATACTCTAGAAGAGTATATTTCTTAGTGGGTCTGAAATCCCACAGTGGTTTTTCCCTATTTGGGTTTCCACATTAAATCTAGTGTTATATGTTTGTGATCTTATCTATTTATGGGTCTGCATGCATTACTGTTTTTCTGATAAGGTTACCGAGGTTGAATCTGTTGTTTTTATTGAAGATTAAGTTTGAATGATTCAACCCCCCCCCCCTCTCATATTGTTAGCTTGGCATCTGTAATAATCATATTTAGTATCAGAACTATCACCCTATTCTGATGATTTATGCATACCAGTTGTATGATCTTCATTTGCAGTACCTGAGCTTTCACCTTGTACAAATCCAAGTTCTCTAGAGTCATCATTCTACCTGTCTTTTCAATAAGTCATCCAACTGTGCAACGCTAATCCTAAATTTTTCTTTATACTCACTTGCAGTAGTAAGATCATCTCTTAGAGTAGTTATTTTTCTTTCAAGTTCTTGTTCATTATTTTGGGAGTGTACCAAATCAGTTCTCAATAGATTATTTTCATGAGTCAATCTGCCACATTCATCAAATTTGTTCTTCAGAGATATAGCAATATTTTCTTCCTTCCTCTTTCTGTCCTTGATATCTTTTGATAAACTCATATTCAGGTCTTTCATTTCATTCTTCATGAGCAAGTTTGCTTGACTTAGTTTTTGACATTATTCTTTAAGTGCATTTTTCTCCTCATCATCTGGGTTTTGCAAAAGTTCCTTTCTCTTAGTTTGAACTGATAATAACCTTTCTTGTAGAATAAGAATGAATTCATTAGCAGAATTCAATGCATCTTTTAGTTTCAAGTTCTTCATCCTTTTAGCATCATAATCCTCAAGAGCCATCTCAAGTTGCTTCTCCATAGCCATGTTCAATGATTCTGGTTTCAGGATCTTCCTCAAGCTATTAAAATTCTTCCGAGGTACTAGGCTCTGATACCAATTGTTGGGATCCAAGAACACTGAGAGGGGGGGTGAATCAGTGTTCTACCGGTATAATATGATTTTACCCTTTTATAACATACACATACAAACCGGTAAATGAAGAAATATATAACTTGAAGCAAATTAACCATCCACATAAATGAACACCACAACACACAAAATTTATACATGGAAAACCTCAAAGAGGAAAAACCATGATGAGATGTGTGACCCACAATATCAGTTTACTAGCCATATGAAAGGATATTACATAAAATGGGGGCCTGCACATGCAAGAAGGCACACTGCCTAGAGCACACTACTCACCACAAAAAGAGTTTCACTGACTACAAGCTTCTGCTGAAATAAAACAGTACTAGTGAACTCACAAAATGCATCTGCTATGCCAAATAGAGTTTCAGTTATAGTTTTGCTCTTTACCGGTTCATAAACCCTACCGGTATCTCTTCTCCTCCAAGAATTATTTCCAAACTATCTACAGATCATTGCATAATATAACATTCGCATGCAAATGATCTACATACATATACTTCGCATCATATTGTTCTGTTATTATTCTCCTATTTCACTATTTCCAAAATGACCTAGTAGACTAACCTATATACCCTTACAAACAATATGCCTTATGTCGGCTTACAATACATTACAAAAGATATACAATGTCGACCTTATATAATAATTAAAAAATGATTTTACAAATAAAACTTCCTTCAGGTCCAAGCCTAATGTTGGCTTCATTGAAGTGTTGGATACCGATGCCGATGCCGATGCTGGTGCCATTGTCGATGTAACCCTAGATACTCCAATGTTGGTGTCTACCAGTGAATGCCTCCTAGTGTCGATGTATGCTATTGTAAGTTTCCTTATGAATCTTGTTGCCAATTAACCATGTTGCCATGTTGAATCTTGTTGCCATCAATGATAGCATATGAATCTAATGAGTGTCAATTGCCAACAGTTACAAACATGAACCTTTGAAACCTAAAATTGTTGTGCATATTTGTTCTAATGTTCCTCACACTCCTAACAAACTAGTGATTGCTATTAAAGGTGGTGGTAGTCCAAATTTTCCTTTGGATTTTATAAAATAAATCACTTGCCCATGTTGGAATATAATGAACCCAAGAATACTGAGAGGGGAGGGTGAATTAGTGTTATGTCGGTAACACAAAATTTTAACCTTTTATAACAGACACATATAAACCGGTAAATGAAGAAACATATAAAATGAAGCAAATAAACCAGCCACATGAATAAACACCATAACACATTGAATTTATACATGGAAAACCTTAAAGAGGAAAAACTACAGTGGGATTTGTGACCCACAATATCAATTCACTGGCCATATGAAAGATATTACATAGTATGGGGGCCTTCACATGCAGGAAGGCACACTGCTCAACACAAAAGAGTCTCACTGACTACAAGATTCTTCTAAAATAAAATAGTACTGGTGAACTCACAAAATGCATCTACAATTCCAAAAATATTTCTGTTTAAAACTTTCATCTGTACTGGTTCATAAACCCTGAATCCTTCTACCAGTATCTCCTTTCCTCCAAGAATGCTTTACAAACCATCTATTGATCATAGCATGAAATTACATTCACATACAAATGATTTACATACATGTCCTTCACATTACACAGTTCTACTACCTTCTCATATCTCTCTATATCTCTATATTTTCAAAATGACCTAATGGGAATGGATATGGGATAGACTAGCCTAGTCTATGCTCCTTGATCCTTTCCTTGGATCACCAGGTGTTCCAACCACACCCTAGGGCCTCTAGGACTTCCCTTTCTTGAGGAATCCCCTGACCTTTCCCAATCCACCCACCAACAACCTATGTTACTTCTCCCAAGGTCACACCTACTCACAAGCTTCAAAAACCCTCACATAGGCTAATAAGGGTTTAGCTCCTCCTACACCTTCTTAGGTCCTAGCAAGGATAGGATAGGTCTTTGACATAGTTTTCCATCCATTCATGTTCCCCCAAGAGGTTTTGACCTTCCTATTTGTTATCGATCTCACTATTTTGCTTCCTTCCTACAAAATAGGGCTACAAGGAATGTGCCCAATTAGGCCTCCATTCCAAACTTTTAGGGCTCCCTCTTGCAAACGATGCTCAAACTTGTGAAACTTCCCAAAGGGACTACTATTCATTTGGAAAAGGCTCAAATATTTTCCTAGTTTTGGGCCTCCAAGTGTCCATACACTACCCTAGGTGAATTTAGGGGGTTTTGAGGGTTTTCATGAGGGTTTTTAGGCCTGCCAGGGTCACAGTGATGGTTTGCTATCTTTACCACCTTATCTAGATTTTTGGAAGCTCCTCCTTCTCACCAATGGTGCTCAACACACCCCTCTACAACTCCTCTAAAGGGTGCCTCCTTCCTTGTCCTACCTTTCTCTCATGGACCTCTGCAACCTCAACCCTTCTTAGTCGGGCACAGTCCAGTCTCGCCTAGGAGTGGGTCTTTGAAAGGCTTTCCTGCATCTTCAGGGGCCCTTCTTCCTTTGAGGTACTATATAGGATCTGCACTCCTATTCTCCATGGTTTAATGGTGTTTCCACAATGGGGATAGGAGGTGTCAACCCATTCACACAAAACAGTAAAAAACTGGACAGTGAAAGAGTAACTTCAAAAAATATTTACAAAACACACAAAACCTGCACAATAAACCTAACCTAAGTGCTCAAAATTAAATTATAAACACAATTCAAGACTCTCAACACTATTTAGGTTGCAAAACAATCCATTATCAATCTGTCAATGCTCCATTGGTGCCGACTGGCAACAAAAACTCAGTCACAGTCAAGGTCTTTTCCCTTGGGCCGTACAATTTGACACCCAACCCCTCATTTTAGGGTTTGTAACAATATATAATGTATTTGCCTTGGTTTGTGTGCCAAAATTATGTTTCTCCATGCCAAGCTAAGGTTATTACCTATTAGGTGGAAAAGTTGCATGACAACTTTGAAAAGTTGTCAAGCAACTTTTTGCAACTTTTGTAATGTTGCTTTTCTTGACTTTTGGGCCTACATTGGGCTATCCTATGGACACAACCATGCTAAAAGGACCCCAAACTCATCAATGGCACACATACCCCCTACTCCACAAGAAAACTCAACCTAGACTTGTGAACCTAGGACCTAAACTAGGACCTAAACAAGACCAATGAGCTCTTGGCTCTTATTACATTTACATGGCTTCTTAAAGAAGCAAAATTCCAACAAAACTCAAATGGAGGAAGACCTTAGAAGGGTGCTCCTGCACCATACTCCCCCTCTGCATAGAATTAAGGAACTAGGGGAGATGAGAGTTGGGTCAATACCAAGTTTCTTGAACCTGCCCTCTTCAACCCAAGTGGCTTCAGACTCAGGTTGACCTGCCCACTTCACCAAGTGTTCCATGTAGACCTGGTGTCTAGTAGACTTCTTCACCCTTGATTCCAAGATCTCCTCTACTATGGGCTGCTTCACTTGAGGTAAGGTATTCATATCCAACTCCTGCAGCACCTTGGCTTGATTCTCAGTTTGCCCTGTTATTTCACCTTTGTATAGTATCAGATCAGCAACATTGAAGACTGGTGATATAGCCAAATCTGAAGGAAGATCCACCTTGTAGGCATTCTCACCATATTTGGATAGAATTCTACAAGGTCCTACCCTCTTTATTTGTATCTTAGTAGGCTTTCTGCTTTGTATTCTAGCTTTGCTTAAATGGACCATCACATAGTCACCCACTTTGAACTGAACCTCTCTCCTTTTTCCATCCACTTTAGCTTTTAGTTTTTGAGTAGACTCTAGGATGGCTCTCTTGACCTGTTCTTGGACTTCCTTGATGGTTTGAGTGAAGTTCTCTACTTGCCCACTCTTCATCTCCATGGAACCAAGTTCTCTTAGTTCACACACCCCTCTTGGATGTCTGCCATAGACAACCTCAAAAGGACTCCTTCCAGTGGTCCTATTTACACTGTCATTGTAGGCATACTCAGCTTGTGGAATAACTAGATCCCAAGTCTGCACATACTACTTGGTTAGACACCTCAACAAGTTGCCTAACACCATGTTAATGACTTTAGTTTGACCATCAATTTGTGGATGGTAAGATGAGCTAAATGATAAATTAGTCCCTAGTCCTCTCCATAAGGTTTGCCAAAAATGGCCCATGAACTTGCTATCCCTATCTGAAACAATACTTAATGGGAGTCCATGAGTCCTTACAATCTCCTTAAAGAAGAGATGTGTAATATAACTAGCATCATGAGTAGTTCTACATGGAATAAAATGGCTCATCTTAGAAAATTTGTCTACCACCACATAGATGCTATCCATACCTATCTTTGTCTTGGGGAGTCCTACCACAAAGTCCATGCTCACACACTCCCAAGGCCTATTTGGGACTGGTAATGGTTGATAGAGGCCTGCATTACTTGATCCTCCTTTTTCCCTTTGACATACACCACATTGCTCCACATACCTTCTCACATCCCTTGGTAACCTAGGCCAATAGTAGTACCTCTGTACTAGATCCAAAGTTTTATTGATTCCAAAGTGTCCACTTAGACTACCATTGTATTTCTCTTGTATGAGATTTTCTCTCATGGATCCTCTAGGCACACATAATTGATTGCCTTTGAAAAGAGACCATTTTGAAGAGTGTAACCTACATACTCACCATGAAAATGATTCTCAAACTCCTTGCAGACCTTGTAGGTTGATGAGAAGTCCTCATCTTCTTCATAGAGATCCTTGAAACCTTCTATCCCTATGCTCTGCAATTGCAATTCTTGGACAGTCAACAACTTCCAGCTTAAAGCATCTGCCACCTTATTAAGCTGGCCCTTTTTTTGCTTGAGGTTAAAGGTAAAGGATTGGAGGTACTCCATCCACTTCAAATGTCTATTTCTAAGCTTCTCTTGAGTGTTGATGTAACTCAAAGCCTGGTTATCTATGAACACCACAAATTCCTTTGGGAGTAGGTAATGCCTCCACTTCTTTACAGATTGAACTAGTGCATACAACTCTAGATCATATGCTAAATACCTCTTCTTTGCTTCATTAATCTTTTCACTAAAAAATACCATAGGCCTTCCCTCTTGACTCAATACACCTCCTACTACAATTCCACTTGCATCACATTCCAATGTGAATAGCTTGTCAAAAGTAGGTAAGAGTAGGATGGGTTTTGTGGCTACTTCTTGCTTCAATAATTGGAATGCTTCATCAGCTTGTTCAGTCCATTTGAAATTAGTTTTAAGGCCTCCTTTTGTGGTGTCAAGTACTGGTGCACATATGCCACTGAAGTTCCTCACAAAATTTCTATAGAATTGGGCTAAACCATGGAAACTCCTAACTTCAGTCCTTGTTTTAGGGGCAGACCAATTCAAGATCGCCTCCACTTTGATTGGATCCATCTTCAAGGTTCCCTTAGACACCACAAACCCCAAGTAGACTAACTCTTGCTTCAAAAAGTCACACTTCTCTAAGTTGATTGCCAACTTCTCTTCATGCAACCTCTCTAGGACTAACCTCAAATGTTCTAGGTGCTCCTCTTTGGTTCTGCTATAGATGAGTATGTCATCTAAGTACACCACCACAAATCTACATGTGAAGTCCTTCAACACCTCATTCATCAACCTCATGAAGGTGCTTGGGGCATTGGTAAGTCCAAATGGCATCACAAGCCATTCATACAACCCTTCTGTGGTCTTAAAAGCGGTCTTCCACTCATCACCCTCCTTAATTCTAATCTGATGATAACCACTTTTAAGGTCCAACTTAGTAAAATATATGGCACCTCCTAAATAGTCCATCAAATTCTCTATTCTAGGAATAGGAAATCTGTACCTTATGCTGATCCTATTGATTGCCCTTGAATCAGTACAAAGTCTCCACTTGCCTCCCTTCTTTGTTGCTAGTACTACTGGGACTGCACATGGGCTGATGCTCTTCTTGATCAGTCCTTGATCCAACAACTCCTGCACTTGCCTTGCCACCTCCTTATTTTGATCAGAAGTGAGCTTATATGCTGCTTTATTGGGCAGGGATGCACTGGGGACAAAGTCTATTTGATGGCTTATAGACCTTCTTGGTGTAAGTGTTGCAGGTGCTCCATCACTCACTATATCTTTATACTCTTGCAACATTTGTTTTACCACCTTAGGCACCTCTGTCTGCAACTTCTCTTCCTCCTCCTTTGGCTTCACAAAGATGGCACATCCCACTATCTCCTCTTCATGTAGAAGGTGTAAGAACTCTTTACTAGTATTAAGTAAGACACTAGGTGTTCTTGAGGTTCCCTCATCATTCTCTATCAGAGACTGAATCTTATAGGTTCTACTGTCCTTCTTGAAGGAAATGGAGTTCTCCTCTCCATCATAGATCATCTTCCTATCAAATTGACAGGGTCTACCTAGTAGCAGATGACAAGCATCCATGGGTAACGCATCACAAAGGATCTTATCCTTGTATCCTCCAATAGAGAACTCTACCCAAGTCTGTTCATTGACAAGCACACTATGTCCTTGATTCAACCATGTCACCTTGTAAGGGCTAGTGTGGGGTATCTTTGTGAATTTCAACGTCTTGGCTACCTCATCTGATATGATGTTATCAGTTGACCCTGAATCAATTATCACCTTACAAACCTTACCAAGGATTTTGCATCTCACCCTAAACAATGCTCTCCTATGCTTAGGTTCATCCTTAATCAGCTATCTTATCAAGAGTCTATTGAACATCAGATTTTCTCCAATCTCTGATTCAATATGGTCCACCTCAGGTGTTTTTCTGCTTGATGTGTCTTCATGGGTGTAAGCAACCCTCTTTCCACTATTTGATGAGGTAGGCTTGTCAGGGCATCTATAGGCCGGGTGTCCCAATTGACCATAATTGTAGCATTTCATGGTTGCAAAGTAGGAATTACCCCTGTCGGTACCTCTACTCCTATTTGGGCCCCCTTGTGTACCTCTTCCTCGAGAATGGCCTCTAAGAGTGGTTTCACTATTATGCTCAATCAACTTGGACTCTCCTTGATCCCTTTGCTCACTTGCCTTGCTTTGGTAACCACCTCAATGATTCATTTGATCTCTACCTCTACCTCTACCCCTATTGTTGGAGTCTCCCTTCCTCTTGTTCCTCTCTTCCACTTTAGTAGCAAGCTGATGACACTTTTGGCATTGGTAGGAGTCCATAGGCTTATCTCCTCCTGGATGTTCCACTTTAGGCCACTTAGATACCTAGCCAACTTAATAGATTCCTCTTCCTGGACTTTGGATCTAAGACAAATCCTTTGAAACTCCTCTATGTAGGAGGTCACATCAAGGTCTTTCTTCTTCAATCCCTGTCTCTTCTTATGAAGTTGGACTTCATAATCCTCTGGCAAGTAGTTCTCCTTGATCTTACTCACCATGGCCTTCCAGTTTGCAATAAGTAGCTTTCCCATGCTAACTCTCTCCTCTTGCAAGTACTTCCACCATGTCAAGGCTACTCCCCTTAGTCTTGATTTGGCAACCTTAACCTTCTGAGCTTTTGTCACACCTTCACACTCAAAGTGGTTCTCCATACCCTCAATCCATTCCATGACAGTGGCAATGTCCATCCTTCCACTGAAATGTGGCAATCCTTCAAAATCTTTTGTATTCAAAGCCTTGATGGCCTTTACAAAAGGTTCTTCATTGATTAAGGGGTATGGTTCAGGTATGATGTCATCAAGATCAATAGCTTTCTTGCCTCTATCACTAGTTTCCGCACCCCAGAGTTCTTGTGCTCTCTGATCAACCACTTCTTGTAGCTTGTTCCTTATCTCACTCATAGCATCTTCAAGGAGTCTATTTTCCTCCTTTTGTTCTTCTACCTCCCTAGCCAGCTCTGCATTAGTGACCATTATGTTATCCCCCATTGATTCACTAGAATATAGAGACATACACGGTCCACCAAATCTTTAACTTGCTCTGATACCAATCTGATGGGAATGGATATGGGATAGACTAGCCTAGTCTTTGCTCCTTGATCCTTTCCTTGGATCACCAGGTGTTCCAACCACACCCTAGGGTATCTAGGACTTCCCTTGCTTGAGGAATCCCCTAACCTTGCCCAATCCACCCACCAACAACCTATGTTACTTCTCCCAAGGTCACACCTACTCACAAGCTTAAAAAACCCTCACATAGGCTAATAAGGGTTTAGCTCCTCCTACACCTTCTTAGGTCCTACCAAGGATAGGACAGGTCTTTGACATATTTTTCCATCCATTCATGTGCCCCCAAGAGGTTTTGACCTTCCTATTTGTTACCGATCTCACTATTTTGCTTCTTTCCTACAAAATAGGGCTACAAGGAATGTGCCCAATTAGGCCTCCATTCTGGACTTTTAGGGCTCCCTCTTGCAAATGATGCTCAAACTTGTGAAACTTCCCAAAGGGACTGCTATTCATTTAGCAAAGGCTCAAATATTTTCTTGGTTTTGGGCCTCCATGTGTCCGTACACTGCCCTAGGTGAATTTAGGGGTTTTTGAGGGTTTTTAGGCCTGCCAGGGTCACAGTGATGGTTTTCTATCTTTACCACCTTATCTGGATTGGTGGAAGCTCCTCCTTCTCACCAATGGTTCTCCACACACCCCTCTACAACTCCTCTAAAGGGTGCCTCCTTCCTTGTCCTACCTTGCTCTCATGGACCTCTGCAACCTCAACCCTTCCTAGTTGGGCACAGTCCAGTCTCGCCTAGGAGTGGGTCTTTGAAAGGCTTTCTAGCATCTTCAGGGGCCCTGCTTCCTCTGAGGTATTGTAAAGGGTCTTCACTCCTATTCCCCATGGTTTAATGGTGTTTCCACAATGGGGATAGGAGGTGTTAACCCATTTACACAAAACAGTCCAAAACTGGACAGTGAAAGAGTAACTTCACAAAATATTTACAAAACACACAAAACCTGCACAATAAACCTAACCTAAGTGCTCAAAATGAAAGTATAAACACAATGAAAGAATCTCAACACCATTTAGGTTGCAAAACAATCCATTGTCAATTTGTTAATGCTCCATTGGTGCCGAGTGGCAACAAAAACTCAGTCACAGTCAAGGTCTTTTCCCTTGGGCCGTACAATCTGACACCCAACCCCTCATTTTAGGGTTTGTAACAATATATAATGTCTTTGCCTTGATTTGTGTGCCAAAATTAGGGTTCTCCATGCCAAGCTAAGGTTATTACCTATTAGGTGGAAAAGTTGCATGACAACTTTGAAAAGTTGTCAAGCAATTTTTTGCAACTTTTGTAATGTTGCTTTTCTTGACTTTTGGGCCTACATTGGGCTATCCTATGGACACAACCATGCTAAAAGGACCCCAAACTCATCAATGGCACACATACCCCCTACTCCACAAGAAAACTCAACCTAGACTTGTGAACCTAGGACCTAAACTAGGACCTAAACAAGACCAATGAGCTCTTGGCTCTTATTACATTTACATGGCTTCTTAAAGAAGCAAAATTCCAACAAAACTCAAATGGAGGAAGACCTTAGAAGGGTGCTCCTGCACCATGACCTAACAGGATGACTTATATACCCTTTACAAACAATATGCCTTATGGCGGCTTACAATTCATTACAAAAGATATACAATGTCGGCCTCATACAATAATTACAAAATTATTTTACAAATAAAACTCCCTTCGGATCCTAGCCTGATGTCGGCTTCCTTGAAGCATTGGATGTCGGTGTCGGTGTCATTGTCGATGATGACCTTGATTACTCCAATGCCGGTATCCATCGGTGTATGCCTCCAAATGTAGATATATGCCTTCAATAGAATCTTGTTACCATACATTACCTTGTTGCCATCAATGACAACATATGAATCCAATGAGTATCAATTGCCAACAATCTCCCCCTTTGGCATTGATGGCAACACTCATGTGAAAAATGGATTCCTACCAATTCAACTGAAACATGAAACATGCTCCCCCTGAGCTGATATACTCTGTCTAATATCTGATATTTTTCACATTTTATACACTCTCCTTTTGGCATCAATTCCAAATACCGGTGGAAGAATTGAAAGAATAATTCAGATTACTTTACCAGAGCTTGACCAATCTCAAAATTTTCGAGTAAGCTTTCTCTAGCAATTGTAAATAAGTATCCTAGCCGATTTTGAATGTTTCAGATATGGATACAAGTCCACTCAGTAAGTGTGCAAGTGTTTCTTTCTCAGTGACTTCTATCGGTGTGTGCTTCGCAAGTATATCCATACATTACCTCTTATGTACACCAAGTGAATCCAATCTTAGACTCACCAAACCTCTAAGAATTCTTGCTCTCCGAATGATCTTGTCTCTTTCCTTTTCAAAAGAAAAAACTTGGTTCTCCAAGGTCAAAATTTGTCCATCAATAGAAGTTGTAAGTGAAGTTAGTCCATCAAAAGAATTAGCAATATTAGCAATCTGTTCATGTAATTCCTTTATCCTCTTATCTATATTTGATGTAAGAATATCTATGTTACAACAGACCCTGTAGATGTTAGTACATTGTTTCAAAGAATTTTCAATGAGTACAAGTTCTCCTCTACCTTCCTCTTCTCTATCTCAATAATTTGGTCAAAAGTGGCTTTCTTGGCCAGAGTGAATCTTTCAAGTGCTTTCTTGTCTGAAATCTGCTGCAGTGATTGAAATTTTTTAGATATGTGCTTTGTTAAAATCTTAAGCTTTCTGGAAGGACTTGCTTCATTTTCAATCATACACTCAGGAATTAGTTTGTGAAAAACTATGATTGACTGATCTATTATTCCTTTGTCTGTAGATCCCTCCTTTATTAGCTTTTGAGTAGACATCATCATTAACTCAGTAGGACTCAACTCAGTGATTGATTTCTTCTCAACCTGAGAAGTGTCAATTACCAAAAGTTTTGTTGGGGAATCAACTGTCGATTCAGTCTCATTTTCCTCATCTTCCTTATCCTCTCCCGGTGAATCTCTTTTCTCCTCCACTAATGCACCTGTGGCTTCGCCACTTGGTGTGGTAGTTGTTACTGTTTGTGGAGTATTATCCACAATATTATCTATAACATGTACATTTTCTATATTACCTTGCCCATACTTTACAAATGTAGTCTCTGTCGGTTTAGTCTATACACTCTCATCAGTTTTAGGTTTAATTGTCGGTTCACTCAAAATTTGAGCTAAATTTCACAAAATTTCTTTCCCTTTAGATTTGTCCAGAATGGTGGAAGCAGTTGCCTTAGTAAATTATTTATGAGAAGTGAGAAAATCAAGATTCTTTTGGAATAATTTGGTCCAACCATCTCTGGTCTCATTTACTATCTCATTGACTCTACCCATCATTAGGCTTATTTGTCAAGTTTTGCTACTAAAAATTGTTTTGTTTGCAACATCTATACACTATTTCATTTCCTCATTGTTTATTGAACCACACATATTCAAAAGTTCTACTTCCTTAATTTTCATATCCCTCTTAACTGCATCTAGTCTTCTTGCATCTAACTTGTTATACAATGATAGAGGAATTTCCTTCAAAATCTCTACTAGAGCCTTCTTATATATATATAACAAAATTGCTTCTTCAATTTTATTTTGCTCATCATCATCTAAATATTCATAGAAATTGGATACATTCTTCAAAATACCATCTTTAGTTACCTCATCTATCAATTCAACACAAGTCATTGGGGGGATGATGGTAACATAACCAGATTCGATTGCTTCATCAATTGCACTCTTTTTCTTCTTTCTAGGGGTTGCAGGAGTGGATGGAGCAAGTTGCTTCTTCTAGATAGGTTTCCTTGTCGAAGGTGTGGGTGCAGTAGGTTTTTTTACTTTTCTCATAAACTTCCTCCTTGGCTCCACCTTCTTCTCCTCTACCGGAGGCTTGTCAGCTTTCTTTCTTTGTACCCTTCTGAATGCTACAGGTTGGTTGTCCTCTAGATCAATATCAGAAGTAATACGAGAAATGAAAGTTTCATGCCTCATCTCCTCAGGAGCACTAGCCATTGTCAGTTCACCTACTGATTGATCTATCGGTTTGGATCCGGAACCTAGTTTTGTATCAATCCTATGAATTACATCCTGAACAAATGGAGACATCTTATCAATTTTCATTTCTCTCCTTTTCTTATTAAAGCCAATTTTGAATTCAAGTGCCTTTTCCTCTGCAGTGCCAAAATGTTTAGTTTTGTCACCCAAAGGAGCATCAATCAACATTTTAGCATAAAGTTCCAAAATGTTGTCATCTACTTCATATCCTAGCTTAGTGACCCATATGGTTCTAGGTTCCACTGCCTCCATGAGGGTTTCATCAGTTTTTACCATAAAATAAATATCAGTGGAGTATTTCTCCACAATGTGCTTAAAGATCCTCTCCCTATGTCTCATGTTTTCTTGAAATTTTTTGAAGTAGCCCCAAATCTTTTCATCCCTGTCGATACCAAGACCGGTGATTGCATCTTTGATTTGCATACCTACCGGTATGTCATGATCCCAACACTTCTTCCCTAGACCAGGCAGCTCATTCATGAAGTATAGCATTAAACAGACAATGAGATTCCCAAACCTAAAATTTCCTTTCTTAACCCCTTTGATCTTGCCAAGATTAATCATTAATTTACTTCTCATCCATTCACATAAATCATACTTTTCATCATTCCTTAGCATTTGGTGTGCAGCATGGATGCAAGAATTGGCAATAGAGTTCAATCAACTAGATTGACTTACCTTGTAGTCGATGATCATGTTGACAAATGTCACATCTATGTTTTTTATGGTGTTGATTCTCATTGATCTTCCATCATGGGTTGTGTCGGTGAGCTTCTCAACTGCAGTGTTGGAAATCTTCTTCCCTAGTTCCTATCTATTTTTGGGTAAGTCGGTGACTGCCTGAATAGATTCCTTGGTGATCATGTAGGGTCGGTCTAGCTAGATGAATTCATTGTGAACCTTTCTCAAAACATATCTGATCACCTCATCCTTGAATTCTGATATATACAAGATTCCAGTTAACCCTAGATCCTCAATGACTTTATAATTTATCTTGATTGTTTCGAAGCTGCCCAGTATAATAGATTGATACATGCCCTTGATCTCCTCAGTGCCTAGATCTTCCAAGGTGCAATGAATGTTTGCCCTTACATCTTCTACATACATTACAACATTGGGAACCCTTGAAAATGTACCCGTAGAGTCTTCCTTCTTGGCTATCTGGGGAACTTCCTTAAAAACGGGTCTCAACCTATCCTTGACTTCAACAACTGTGGGATTTGCAATGAAAGTAGGAGTAGATGATCCGGATGTCATTTCAAAGAAATACATGAAAATGATCGTCGATTGAAGATTTGATTACTTCTTAGATGATTGTTGGAAATCCTTCATAATGTCTTTGCTTGCTCTTGATCGCCTATGATTCACCTTTGCTTCGCTCTGGTTTTCTTGAGTGTTGGGTGAGTGAAAATGAGTCCATTTTCCCTTTTTATCAGCGAGTAAACCCTAATTCATCACTATCATAAATGCTTAGCGATGTATCCTACCGAATGTCGGTTTCATAGTTTTATGTCGGATAAACCTCCATCAATGATCAATACCACTCTCCAGATCTCTTCCAAGGAATATGCAAGATTTTCAATGAGTTTGCCAACCCCTAAGGCGTATGCCTCAGTTACCAGTTAAATTTTCTGTCAGTGCAACAATGCTCTGGTCTACCAGTGGAGTTATCGGTGTAGTTACTAGTGTAGTTGCATCTCCACTTGGTTCTTAATACTTTCTAACCCATCTCTTGGTGTGATCCTATTGTATTCCATCTACCTTATGCTTTCCTTTTTCATTTGCTTTATCATTTCTAAATGGTGTAGTCTTGCTTCTGCAGTATGTAGCAATATGACCTATTTTGTTGCATGCATAACATGTAACATTGTTCTTTTGAATTGCTTTGACATAACCGATGTCATTCCTTGACCTACATTGATTAGCCAAATGACCAAACTTTCCACATGCATGACATTTAACATTCATTCTATAATCTTTTGACTTATGACCATATTTCTTGCAATTTGTGCATTGACCGGGAACTGAATTGTAGTTTTGATTTGCTCTATTTCTACATTGTCTAGCCATATGCCCAAATGTATTACAGACAAAACATCTACCATTGAATTTATAAGCATTATATTTCCTTACTATTTTCCTCTAGTCTGATGAGTTCTACATACCAGTTGTCTGATCTTCATTTGCAATACCGGATCTTTCAGCTTGTACAAATCCAAGTCCTCTAGAATCTTCATTCTGCCTTTGTCTTTTCAATAAATCATCCAATTGTGCAACACTAATCTTGATTTTTTCTTTATACTCACTTGCAATAGTTAGATCATCTCTTAGAGTAGTTATTTGTCTTTCAAGATCTTGTTCATTATTTTGGGAGTGTACCAAATCAGTTCTTAATAGATTATTTTCATTAGTCAATCTGCCACATTCTTCAAATTTGTTCGTCAGAGATATAGCAAGATTTTCTTCCTTCTTCTTTCTTTCCTCAATATCTTTTGATAACCTCATAGTCAGGTCTTGCATTTCATTCTTCATGAGCATGTTAGCTTGACTCAACTTCTAACATTGTTCCTTAAATGTATTTTTCTCTTCATCATCTTGGTTTTGTAGAGGTTCCTTTCTCTTAGCTTGAGTAGATGATAACCTCTCTTGCAGAACAAGAATGAATTAATTTGCAGAATTCAATTCATCTTGCAATTTTAGGTTCTTCATCCTTTCAGTATCATAATCCTTAAGTGCCATCTCAAGTTACCTTTCCATAGCCATGTTCAATGATTTCAGTTTCAGGATCTTCCTCAAGCTATTAAACTTCTTCCGAGGTACCAATCTCTAATACTAATTGTTGGAATACAATGAACCCAAGAACACTGAGAGTGGGGGGTGAATCAGTGTTCTGCTGGTAACACAAGATTTTAACCTTTTATAACATACATATATAAACCGGTAAATCAAGAAACATATAACATGAAGCAAATAAACTAGCCACATGAATAAACACCATAACACACTAAATTTATACATTGAAAACATCAAAGAGGAAAAACCACGGTGGGATTTGTGACCCACATTATCAATTCACTGGCCATATGAAAGATATTACATAGCATTGGGGCTTGCACATGAAGGAAGGCACACTTCCTAGACAACACTGCTCAACACAAAAAAGTCTCACTAACTACAAGCTTCTACTAAAATAATAAAGTACTGGTGAACTCACAAACTGCATCTGCATTGCCAAAAAGAGTTTCGGTTAAAGCTCTATTTTGTACCGGTTCATAAACCCTAAATCTTTCTACCAGTATCTCCTTTCCTCCAAGAATGCTTTACAAACCATCTTCTGATCATAGCATGATATTACATTTGCATACAAATGATTTACATACATGTCCTTCGCATTACATAGTTCTACTACCTTCTCATATCTCTCTATATCTCTATATTTTCAAAATGACCTAACAGACTGACTTATATACCCTTTACAAACAATATGCCTTATGTCAGCTTACAATACATTACAAAAGATATACAATGTCGGCCTCATACAATAATTACAAAATGATTTTACAAATAAAACTCCCTTCAGATCCTAGTCTGATGTCGGCTTCCTTGAAGTGTTGGATGTCGGTGTCGGTGATGACCTTGATTAATCCAATGTCGGTATCTGTCGGTGCATGCCTCCAAATGTCGGTATATGCCTTCAATAGAATCTTGTTGCCATACAAAATCTTGTAGCCATCAATGTCAACATATGAATCCAATGAGTGTCAATTGCCAAAAGCCCACACATACAAAAAAAGAAACAATAGGCAACCTACTCCTATGCTCATTGTTCCTTCTTCTCTTCTTGCTTCTCAACGAGTGCTTCCTCCTGCACCTCATCTTCCCCAACATCTTATGATCTTATTGAACAAATCCATGTTACTCCTGCCAATATATCCCTTTGGGAGATAATTCAAACTTCATCTACATACCATGAAATGCTACAAGAAGCTTTAAATAAGACTGATATTCAACCTAATTTTTTAGACCTAATGATATAAATTCTTTGTTAGAATGTACATGCATGCAACTATTTAAAATTGATATTGTGTTTTCTCAAAAAGAGTTGCCTCTTGTAGAAGTCCAAAATCAATATGATACTCTTATTTTTGTCCTTATTAATGGTAATTCTATAAGACAAACTTTAGTGAACAATGTTTATATTCTTAATGTTTGTAATATTGACATGTTGAGAAAAAATAAATTTGATTTCTCTTATTCAACCTAATTCTCTCTCTATTTGTGGCTTTAATAACATTGCTAGAACATAGCTAGGTACTATAAAATTACCTATTAATGTGGGTCTTGTTATTCTACCTACACATATCCATAGTATACCCAATGATCTCACATACAATCTTCTTCTAAGTAGACCTCGGATTCATTCTATGTAAGTTGTCCCTTCAACCCTTCATCACAAAATTGAATTTATTTGTGAAAATAAAATGTATAATTTGGAAGCTAACATAAACTTACAAAGTTGCTTGCAAACTAAACTCATATCTCAATCCCCTCTAAATTCTTCAATTCCTTCTTTAATATAAATATAAATATCATCTCCTCCTAAATATACCCCTTCTTCTAAAGAGGTTCTCTTAGAAGATGATTGGGGGTCCTTAGATTTTACACCTTCCTTTGTGGGAGAGTATAAAATACCTTCAATGGAGTGTAATACTAAGGAGGATGACATGGTGAAATCTACAACAAATTCTAAGCCACTTAACACTAATTTTGTGGGTGCCTCAACTAATTGTTCTACTTCCTCAAATACTCACAGTTCATCTACTTATGCCATTGAGAGGTGTGAGACCCTACTATCTCCTTTAGAAATGGGATCTCTTTATGGTCATGGTTTTCACATCTTAGGTAAGAGTTGATATAGAGGCAATGGTTGTGGTGCAAATGAACAAGGCATTAAAGTTACTTTAGAAAGCTATACACGAGAAGCTTTTTGGGGGCTTGGATATAATCCTCAAAGCCCACCAAAACATCCTATTGACCATCTCTCAATGTGAATGTTATCTTTTCTTCCAAGTATATTCCTCTTATCAATCCTCACTTAATTCATGTTGATTCCACTTCTAGTACACCTTCATTTGATATCTTCTTTATAGATGATTCCTTAGCTGAGTTCTTAAGGGTTTATGATAATCTTCCTCAATATCACCATAATCATGGATTTCCTTGTTATTAGAATGTTGAAGCTTACTTTGGGAAAGATGTTAAACTATATGACTCAAGAATTCCCACAGCCAATGGATTCTCCTCAACAAACAATCTCCTTATAGGAGATACCAATGATGTCAAAATGGACCGTCATAATGATGAGAAGGTTATTAAAATTGGAAAATTATTAGAAGTTGATTAACAACATGATCATTCTTCTCTTTTACATTAATTTTACAACTCTTTTCTTGGACCTATTCAAATATTCCTAGCATTGATCCTAAGATTGTGACTCATTACATTGTCTCACTTCCTGATGCTAAGCCTATTAAACAAATATTAGGAAGATGAATCCTAAGATTTCTTTGTTTTTTTTAATTGGGATTGAAAAACTCTTAAAAGTTGGCTTTATTCAACCTATTGATTATTCTCCTTAGATTTCAAATATTATTATCATTGCTTTAAACCAAATAACAAGATTATAATGTGTACCAATTTCTAAGACCTCAACAAAGCTTCTTTGAAATATGATTCTCCTCTTCCAAATATTGATATGATACGAGATTCTACCACTAGTCATGCATTATTATCTTTCATGGATGGTTTCTTTGAATGCAACCACTTTTTTATTAATCCTTAAGATCAATATAAAACAACCTTCACTACACCTTGAAGTACATTTTGTTGGGTTGTCATGCCTTTTGGATTAAAGAATGTTGGTGCAACTTATCAACGTGCTATGACTCTTATCTTTTGTGACCATATGCATATAACCTTGGAGGACTATGTCAATGATCTATCCTAGCCAAATCTATTTCACGCCAAGTTCATGTCAAAATCCTTCATCAAATCTTTGAATGTATTTATAAATATAACATGTGCTTTAATCCTCAAAAATGTGTTTTTGGTGTTGATAGTGGAAAACTATTAGAATTTATTGTTTCGCACCATGGTATAGAGGTGGATACAAAGAAAATTAGTGCTATTGTCAACATGTCACCTCCTAGAAAAATTTCTCAACTTTGTAACTTCAAGGAAAATTTCAGGCTATTTGTCGATTTGTTTCACAACTCACAAATCGCACTCTTTCTTTCACTTAATTTCTCAAAAAGGATAATGCTTTTAAGTGGAATGTCAATTACCAAAAAGCTTTTGATGAATTGAAACATTACCTAGATAATCATCTTGTTTTACAACCTGTTATTCCTAACTGACCTTTTCTTCTTTATTCTATTGCTTCCTCCAATTCTCTTGCAGTCATATTGGCACAACATGACAATGATGGTTAAGAATGTCATCTGTATTACATGTTATGCATTAAGTGATTATGAACTCTGATATACTACGATAGAAAAACAATGTCTTGCTCTTGTTTTTGTAGCTCAAAAGTTAAGACATTACCTCCTCAATGTTGAAACAAATGTTATCATTAATTTTGATTCATTAAAGCATCTCTTCTCTAAAACTGATCTTTCGATATGCTTAGAAAAATGGGTTATGTTGTCAACTAAATTTGACCTTAAGTTTGTTTCTCAAAAAGATATTAAAGGCCATGGTTAATTGACCATCTAACCGATGCTCCTTCCAATTTCACTCTTTCTAATGAAGACTCATTTATTGATAATCTTGTTCATCCTTTTGATGTACATAATACTTAGTATTTGTTATTTTATGGATCTAGATGTCAAACTAGTGTTGGTGCTAGTGTAATATGAGTGCCCCCTTCACGAAAATTGATTCATCTATCCTATCGCCTCAATTTATTATGCACTAATAATATTTTTGAGTATGAAGCCCTTATTGCTAGTTTGAAAGTAGCTTTATCTTTTAAGATACAATACATGCATATCTTTGGTGTTTTACAATTGATTATAAGATAAGTTATGGGAACATATCAAGCCAAACAAACTAAACTTCCTAAATATCGTGACTTGGTCTTATCATTATTAAACAAGTTTTCTTCTTAAATCATAGATCCTATCCCATGTAAAGATAATCGACATGCAAATGAAATCGCAATTTTTTCTTCCTTTATATCCCTCAATGACCATTTTTTAGACTACCAATTAACCATCCATAATCTTATCTCTCATGTTGTTTTTTATAGTTCTAGTGAGCTTCCCTGTTGTTATAGCTTGGATTTCAATAAATGATAGTTCTAGTGTGATGGGGTAAGTGCACCAAGATGATGAACAAAAGCGGGTTATAAGTGGCCACTTCTTTTTTGAAATTAGCTAAACATGAACTTGGAGGAGCAATTTGAGACCCTTCCACTCAAAATTTGAAGATACCCAAAGAACAAGAATTGTAGTACACTTTGAATCTACTTTCCAAACTACTAAAGTTTTTTAAAAATGGATAAGATTAAGGGGGTCAAATCTTTCGCGCACACAAAAATGTACCTTTTTGTTCAGCAAAACATAACATAGTGTATGGTGCGAACGTCAAAAAAGTTATAGTTGCATTTTGTATTTTAAAAATCCCTTTGGAAGAAAGATACTTAAGAGTGAGTACTAGAAGTTGTGTATTATTTGTAATTTTTTGTTGAGTATTTTTTTTTATGGATGCATCTTAAAAATCAAATACATGTTCATGCGTGTACATAACTTACACTAAAATAATTGAAAATTCAACCAAAAAAAAACTAGTATATAATTTGTTTCAAATTTGGACAATTAGTTCAAAAGTTATTAAAAAAATGGTACACGTATGTCTCTGAGAACTTTGAAAACATTGGTAAAAGAAATTAAAAATTAATATGTTAATGTTGTTCAAATCTAGAAAAACTTATATATAAAAAGCTAAGAAGATGTGTGAAATTATGGTGGTAATTTTACAAATACCCACTTGATAACATGTAAACTAGTGATGAGGAAGTTGAGAAACCAAATTGAAAAAAGAAAACACATAAAAAGGAGAGAAAGGAATCTCCCAAGCCTAACGTTTGTCATCCAAGGCTAAGTACAAGGCAAAATGTGAGCATGTTTTTTGAATTAAAAATGTGTACGTGTTATTTAAAATAAAAAACACGTACGTACTTTTATGCAAAAAAAAACATGCACGCATTATAAAAGGTATGTGTTATAGTAAACAAGCAAAACACATACGTGTTTTGCTAACATTAAGCTAGGAAAGGAACATGGGCTTAAATGTTAATTCCTTTGGCCTTCGCTTAGTTTTTTTCATTAGTTGATATACATAAAATATAACATTTAAGTATAAGAAAGATAATTTTATCTTTCTTATACTTTTAAGTTATATTTTATGTATATATTAGCGGGATGTTTAAGAACAGTTTCAGATATCTAGGAGTCATAATGCAAATTCTAGATTTTGAGAGATCTTATAATTTTTTAAACTTAGTCAAATTTCAGTAAACAATAGTCTTCTATCATCATTCTCTTTGTCTCCCAAAGCTCTAGACCTATCTATCCCCCTATCTCTCACCTTTTACTCCATCCCTACCTATCTCTATCTCACTCTCTCTCCCCAAGCTCTAGATCTTATAATTTCTCATAAAATAAAATTTTAATAATCACTAAGCTCTCTCTCTCTCTCTCTCTCTCTCTCTCTCTCTCTCTCTCTCTCTCTCTCTCTCTCTCTCTCTCTCTCTCTCTCTCTCTCTCTCTCTCTCTCTCTCTCTCTCTCTCTCTCTCTCTCTCTCTCTCTATATATATATATATATATATATATATATATATATATATATATATATACATATATATATATATATACATATATATATATATCCGTCTATCTATCTATCTATCTATCTCTCTTGACCTATCTCTCTTCCTATCACTCTCCCTCTCCCTCTCTCTCCCTCATCTCTCTATA
This sequence comes from Cryptomeria japonica, assembly GCF_030272615.1. Classification (NCBI taxonomy): domain Eukaryota; kingdom Viridiplantae; phylum Streptophyta; class Pinopsida; order Cupressales; family Cupressaceae; genus Cryptomeria; species Cryptomeria japonica. Next base: position 182,086,394 of record NC_081407.1, read on the forward strand.
TCATTCTCCTCTATATCTCACCTTACTCCCCCCTTCCTACCTCACTCCTTCTCTCTCTCTCTCTCTCAACCTTTCCCACTGTACTAACCTCTGTTGAACACAAGATGCCACTGAGAGGGGGGCTAAATCAGTGGTTTCCAAACTTTAACCTTTTAATCCTAAGTGTGTGTATATCAGTTAGCAAATCTAACATAAAGAAAACATATTGGTGAGATTGGGGAGGATAATACAAATGCAGCCACACACAAAAGGAGCATCACATAACACCAGATGTATAAGGAAAACCCAGCATGGGAAAAACCTCGGTGAGAAATATTGCTAGAGTCTACTACTCCAATCTAGCCTCATAGTAAAACAATGGTTACAACATTTAAGGCACCAACCCAAGGAGTACCACCCTTGCTTTAGGGCACCAACCCAAGGAGCACCACCCCCGCTTTAGGACACCAACCCAAGGAGCACCAACCCCTAATTTAGGGCACCAACCCAATGAGAAGCAACCCCTGCATCAAGCTCCAACTCAGTGATTACAATGTCATATATCAAATACAAAAGTCAATACCCAGTTCCAAATGTGTTTTGTAACCTATGCAATATTTCTTTTGGTTCTACTCTTCTCAATTGGTCTTCCTCTTCTCTTTTCTATGTCAGTTCTCTTCTCACTCTAATCCTCCTCTCCTCACTCGTTGTTGTAACCTTACCAGTTTAGTCTCTACCTCTTCTCTGTCGATACTCTGATCCCTAATCACTACCGGTTCTCTTGCTTGTCAATTACTCCACTTTTTGGTTTAACTTTGTATTGTTCTCTGGCTTGTTGGATCTCCTCAACTATTCACACTGCACTGCAAATCCTTCTCTGCCTTTCTACAGGTTCTAGAACTACCGATCTACATGACTGCAACTCACTTTGTAGTTTACTGGTTACTCTGACCTTGTCGGTTCTACTTTTGCCAAACCCTCTCACCAGTTATACCTCCAGAACTCAATCTAGCCTCACAGTAAAACAATGGTTACAACATTTAGGGCACCAACCCAAGGAGTGCCACCCTTGCTTCAGGGCACCAACCCAAGGAGCACCACCCCTACTTTAGGGCACCAACCCAAGGAGCACCAACCCAATGAGAAACAACCCCTGCATCAAGCTCCAACTCAGTGATTACAATGTCATATATCAAATACAAAAGTCAATACCCAGTTACAAATGTGTTTTGTAACCTCTGCAATATTTCTTTTGGTTCTACTCTTCTCAATTGGTCTTCCTCTTCTCTTCTCTATGTCAGTTCTCTTCTCACTCTGATCCTCCTCTCCTTCACTTGTTGTTGTAACCTTACCAATTTAGTCTCTACCTTTTCTCTGCTGATACTCTGATCCCTAATCACTACCGGTTCTCTTGCTTGTCAATTACTCCACTTTTCGGTTTAACTTTGTATTGTGCTCTGGCTTGTTGGATCTCCTCAATTGTTCACACTGCACTGCAAATCCTTCTCTGCCTTTCTGCAGGTTCTAGAACTACTGATCTACATGACTGCAACTCACTTTGTAGTTTACTGGTTACTCTGACCTTGTCGGTTCTGCTTTTGCTAAACCCTCTCACCGGTTATACCTCCAGAACTAAATCTCTATGATCTTCGATGGAGTCTTTGACTGGTTGGCTCTCTGCTTTTTTTCACACTTCACTCTTCAATATCTGACAACTAATCTTCTCGCAGCATCATCAAAAAAATTCGGTCTTTAGTCGGCATATTTATAAATGAGTTTTCCTGCCATGATTGAAATTCAAACCTTTGGTGTGCTAGGGTTCCTTCATCAACCATGAGGCATATTAGATCAGATCGGATCTCTTCTTAGAGCTAGTCAACCTACATCTGATCACCCATCACCGCCAATCACGTTGCTTCCAGAACACGTTTTCTAAATTTAGCAAACATGGCAACTTTGTCAGTTGACACTTGTCAATCACCATGAATGAGTTTGTGGTCCCCCCTCACCAAATCCAATCAGCACTTGCTCAACCTGCATTGATCAGTGCACCACTCAGATCTTTGCCATTTAGTCTGCATCAAGCCACAAACCCATGCAACACACCCGTGATTTTTAGGGTCGACTATAAATGTGGACTCAGCCGACAACTACCTCATCGACTCACACTTCATTGACCACAACATGCATGATACATGTGTCCTACATGTCATAATTGTCAGCATCCACCTCTGCTAAGTCATTTATGTTGGTTCAGACAAGATCACTGACCAACCACACAACCGGTGCATACCTACCGGTTCTCTAACCATACCAGTTATACCCTAACTAGTATGCCTTCAAGATTGCACATTGTTGTTATGTAGGTGGAACAGATTTTCCCTGTCACTTCACTTGGCAAAACATAGCAGCTCATCTTCATCAGACAAGAACACTTCACTTGTCACTTCATCATCTTTACCGGTGGACATACTTATCGGTAACTACCTTGATGACACCATGTCATCAATCTTCAACTGTCTCCATTTGCATTCCAGATGCACTATCAATCAGCAGCTACTCAACCTTGCCTTCTTCTTCATCATACCGGTTCACTTCTCAACCAATTTTTCAAAGTAACAAACCCATCACTTATTTACTTTTCCTTCTCTATCATGGTGGCACAACATGTCGACTCTTGTTGATCCGATGCACATATCTAATTTCATGCACCTGAGGCATCCTTGTATATAACTGGTTGATCCAGTGTGAGCCTTCATGGTGCAAGAGAACCTCATCAACAAGCTATTCATGAACCTAAGGATGAAGACTAGGATCATTAGGGTGTCTTAGTGTGTCTTGTGTTTCATGTATGCAAATAAAACCCACCATGTAAGCCCATGTCACTAATTAGGCAATTTGAGAAGCAAATTGGGACAATGTGGTAAAAAGGGGTAGTAGATGGTTTAGAATTGTGTTTGATAGGTTTTAGACATGTTTTATGTGTGTTTGGTTGGTCCATGTGTGTAGATACCAACCTTAGAGAGTATGACAAAATTTTGTGCAAAATTGCAAAAATGCAACTTTTGTAAAATGCAACTTTTGAGTGCAAAAGTGCAACTTTTTGAAAATCGGTTGGGGGAAGCCTTTCAATGGATCCAACCTACTCCAAGTTTGGTGGGAAACCATTTGAGAGTTGTATAATCCTTTTGGAAATTATTCCCAAGGTTTTTGATGTTGTAGATGGAGTTTGTGGATCAATAATACACAAAATACCTTAGTTTTCCCAGAAATTATGAGTTTACAGGAGTTGTGCATGCTTGTACGGATTGATTTGAGTCCCACCTTCCATGGATTAGATAGGGAGATGAAATAAATTTCCTTTGGTGGTATTTATATGTCTTAACTATTCCGGAGTAGAGATAACCCTCCATTCTTCTGACTGTAACCCAGAAATTGAGGGTTTGGGAGGGTTTTGAACAAAAATGGCATTATCTTGCACTCCTGTCCATGAGAAGACTCTTCCTTTGGAGGGATGCTGGATAATCCTTTTTAATTTAGTTTTTTCATGGGTTTTTGTAGGGAATAATTGGTTGTGAGGCAATGGAAGTGAACTAGGTAGACATCTCTATGTGACTACCTTGGACAAGATTCCGGACAGTCATCATAAGTTGTCATAGCAGTGGAGTCCAGGTGTGAAACCCTAGAATTAGAAGTTTCTAACTATCTCCCACATGACAATTAATTTTATTTTTCATTTGGTGTACCGGTAAAGTTAGTTGCTTTGGAAAATAGGGCTAATTGCCCCTATTAGGTCTCTGAGCCTCTAAAGGGAGCAGACCTTGTAATTGCAGATCTGGTCAAACCATTTTGGGGATCAGTATAATTCCCAAAAGGGTGTTTGAAATGGTATTCTTTTTGTATGGGTGTGTGGAACATTTTTTATTTAAAGCCAAAATACCGGTATAGAAGGGCTATTAGCTGAAGGGGTAGGTTTCCAAAGGAAGTATAAGGAATTGGTGCCCTAAACCAAAACCAGTGTTTGAAAGAGTCCTTATATGACATGTGTTAGCAAAATTTAAAATCCCAAGGAGTAGGGGTCACCGGTAAAGCATGTTTGAGGTATTGAAGTCTTTTACTCATCTTGAGTAGGCCTAAGCTTAATGGATGTGTGTGTAGTTTCATCCAAGGTGTAGAGTCCTTCCTTGCAGGACCCTTGTGAGTAGTTAAGGGCTCACTAGCCTAACCTTGTTTGGGCTTGTCATTAGGATTTTGGGTAGGCCTCTGCATCAAGTGGTATCAGAGAAAAGGAGTGTCCTTTGGAAGAGAAGGAGAAGACAAGATGTTAGAAGAAGAAGGATCCCATGAGGCAACTTCAAGAATGATCAATGCGGAGTTGAATGTCCTAGTGAAGAAGCAAATGGTAGAGATAATAGCAATCAGGGTTGAGAATCAGGCCTTGAGAAATGAGATGGACCGGTTGAAGGACAAAGTGGAGAGGGGAGAGAGAGACTCTAGAGAAGAAGGGGATGAAGAGGAGACCCCTATGAAGGAAGAGATAGAGGTACCTAAAGACCAGAGACCCCTGATGAGTGTCCTAAAGTCCATAGAAAGAAGAATAATGGATGTGAAGATGGATCTACTAGTATTTGCAGGCAAGATGGAGCCTGACACGGTGATGGAGTGGATAGACTCCTTGGACAATTTTTTGAGAGTGAAGACATACCAGACCACCAGAGGGTGAAGATGGCTCAATCCAAAATGAAAGGGGTTCCACTGACTTGGTGCACTTCCATCCAAGATGAGAGGGTGAAAGAGGGAAAGAGAAGAGTGGCTACATGGAATAAGATGATGACCTTGGTGAAAGAGGCCTATGTCCCAAGGGACTACAATATCCAATTGCATAGGAGGAGACGGAATTTGAAATAAAAGATGGATGTGAGCTCCTATACCAAGGAGTTCATGAAGTTGTGTGTGAGGACCAAGGTGAAAGAGAGTGAAGATGAGAAGGTGGCTAGATATCTCAATGGGTTGAGATTTACAATCCAAGAAGACTTGAATCTTCGCACCTCGGAGATAGTCCAAAAGTGCTTTCAATTGTCACTCAAGGTGGAGGAGAAGTTGAAGAGAAGGCAGGATCAAAATGGTAGAGGTAAAGAGAGACAAAAAACAGGAGGAAGTGGTCCTTTAAGAGATAGAGGAAATGGTTTTGGATACGAGGGAGACTCTAACCAAGAAGGTAATAGAGGAGAGAGCAGTTACAATCAAGGAGGAGGCTACAATTCAATATGGAGCTTTAGGGATAGAAGACCACCCTCTAGAGGGAGATCCCAAGACAGAGGACCTCCTAGGTACTACAACTATAATCAAGAAGGGAATATGGCCAATAGGTGTCTGGAGAAGGCTTTTAGCTCCATGGGAGAAAGGAGAAGCAATTTGGTGCGAGAATCTGATTGTCAAAGTGTGGCAAGTGCAAACACTTATCAAAGTGTTAATGCTCCTGATAGTTATGGCTATCCTGAAAGGGGAGAGGCTCTCATGATGAGGAGAGCAGTAACCACCATGAAGGTACCTGATAAGGAACCTACACAAAGGAAATCTGTTTTCAAAACCACTTGCAAGGCAGGAGGAAAGGTATGCAAGGTTTTGATAGACTCCAAATCCACTGAAAATTTTGTATCACTTGAAATGGTACAAAAGCTTAAACTTAGGAAGTTGCCTCACCCTTACCCCTATAAGGTCTCATGGCTCACCCAAGGTTAGCAAGCAGTAGTGGAATAGCAGGCTTGGGTGGAGTTTCAGATTGGATCTTACAAGGATAGAGTTCTATTTGACATAGCCAAAATCGATGCATGCCATCTCTTGTTTGGGAGACCATGGTAGTATGACTTGTAGCTCATCGTGATGGGTTGAGAAACACCTACTCAATTACCAAATATGGTAAAGTGATAGAAATCTTACCTCTGATAGAGGAAGAGATGGAATCAAAAGGGAAGGATACAAGAGTACTAATGGTAGAAGGTAAACAGTTCGTGAAGGAGATTGAAGAGAAAGGTGCAGTTTTCTATGCCCTCATGCCTAGCCCCAAGGTGACAAGGAAAGAGTAGTATACAATAGAGAAAGAAGGAAGACCAAAGCACATAGACCTAGCAATCAGATAGTTTCTTGATAAGCATAAAGGCATCATCTCAGATGGAATGTCAAGGTCCCTACCATCGATAAGGGACATCTATCATTACATAGATCTGATCCCTAGATCTACATTGCCAAACAAAGCAGCCTACAAGCTCACCCCAGACCAGAATACAGAAATGGCAAGACAGATTGAAGAATTGCTTGAATCAAGACTGATTGGCAAGAGTCTAATCCCATGTGCAGTACCGGTAGTCCTTGCACCCAAGAAAGAAGGCACTTGGAGGCTTTGTACAGACTCAAGAGCCATCAACAAGATAACCATAAGGTATAGGTTCCCAATCCCTAGAATAGAGGATTTTCTTGATTGCTTAGGGAGTGCTAAGTATTTTACAAAAATGGATCTAAAAAGTGGATACCATCATATTAGAATAAGGTTAGGGGATGAATGGAAGATAGCTTTTAAAACTAATGAGGGGTTGTATGAATGGAAAATCATGCTATTTGGGTTGTTCAATGCCCCTAGTACCTTTATGAGGTTAATGAATGAAGTGCTGGTGGAATTCATAGGAAAATTTGTCATAGTATACCTAGATGATATCTTGATCTTCAGTCACACAAGGGAAGAGAACCTCAAACACATAGATATGGTTCTCAAGAGATTACATGAAGAGAAACCAATGATCAATTTGGATAACTATTTGTTCATGCAGTAGGAGATCATCTACTTGGTTTTTGTAATCTCACAAGGTGAGTTGAAAATGGACCAATAGAAGGTGAGTGCTATATTGTCTTGGCCTACACCTAGAACTATGAATGATGTCCGGAGATTCCATGGTTTAGCAACTTTTTATAGGAAGTTCATAAGGGGATTTAGTTGTGTTTGTGCACCCATGCTTGACACCATTAAGGGAGGATAAAAGTACAGGTTCAGTTGGACCAAAGAAGAAGATGATTCATTTGAAACATTGAAGAAGAAGGTTGCAGAACAACCAGTCCTTGCCTTACCAAACTTCAACAAGATATTTCAGGTGAAATGTGATGCAAGCCACATGGCTATTGGAGCAGTGTGTGGTCAGGAAGGAAGGCCTATTTCTTTTTTTAGTGAAAAGCTAAATGATGCCAAGAAGAGATACTCATCTTATGACTTGGAGATGTATGCTCTAGTACAGTCTTTGAAGAAGTGGAGGCACTATTTATTACCTAAGGACTTCATAGTTTTTACTAATAATCAGGCACTCAGTTTCATAAATAGCCAAGAGAAGTTAAACCATCGGCACATGAAGTGGGTAGAGACCCTGGAAGCCTTTACATTCACCCTCAAACACAAGAAGGGAGTCAAGAACAAAGTGGCAAATGCTTTGAGCAGGAGGGTCTTAACTGTCAACCAAATCAAGATGGAGAGTGTTGGTATTGATTCCTTGAAGACTATGTATGTTGTTGATGAAGACTTTGGAGAGATATACAAGGTATGTGAAACTTTTGGTGACTGATACCATATTGAGTTTTTTGAGTTTCTGATACAAGATGGATTGTTGTTCAAGGGAGTGCAATTGTGTATTCCTAAATGTTCCATTAGGTTGAATATTATTAGGGAGAAGCATTATGGAGCCATGGTAGGTCATTTTGGCCTTGACAAGACCCTAGACCTTGTGAAGAGACATTATTTTTGGCCTAAACTTCATGTAGATGTAAGAAAGTTTATGGAAACATGTGTCATATGTCAGAAAGCCAAGGGGAAATCTACAAATGCAGGTTTGTATCAGCCCTTACCCATTCCCTCTAGGTTATGGGAGAGCATAAGTATGGACTTTGTGTTGGGTTTGCCTAGGACAAGGAGAGGATTTGACAGTGTTTTTGTAGTAGTGGACAGGTTTAGTAAAATGGCTCATTTCTTCCCATGTAATACTTCTTGTGATGCCTCATATGTTGCAGACCTATTCTTCAAAGAGATAGTCTGGATACATGGATTGCCCCTAAACATTGTTTCAGATAGACATGTGAAGTTCATAGGTCACTTTTGGAGGACCCTTTGGAAGAAATTGGGGACTAACCTAGCTTTCTCGTCCACCTACCATCCTCAGATGGATGGGCAGACTGAAGTTGTCAATAGGTCATTATGAAACCTATTAAGGTGTTTGACAAGGCAACGTGGAGAGAAATGGGACAAAAAAATTTCACATGCAGAATTATCATACAATGACACCATAAATAGGAGTACCAGTTGTAGACATCTAAAAATGGTCAACACTTGCGGAGTCATACTTTAACATTTGTGCATTGCCTTATTTTAGGGTTCTTGCATCGCATTAACATTTCTTCTATGTTGCACACTTGGTCTTTATCATTTGCGAGCATCGAGTCCTTCTTCTGCATTCCTCATTTTTCTCGCTTTCGAATTTGGTCTTGTCGATAACAATCTCTAGTCATGATTTTCATCGATCCTTGTCCTCTTGTCAATATTGTCATTTTGTGATCGATTCATCATCGATCCTTGTCCTCTTGTCAATCTTGTCATTTTGCGATCAATTCGTCATCGATCCTCGTCCTTGTCAATTTTGTCATTTTGAGATCAATTTGTCATTGATCCTTGTCCTCTTGTCAATCTTGTCATTTTGCATTCGATTCGTCATCGATCATTGTCCTTGTCAATCTCGTCATTTTGCGATCGATTCGTCATCGATCCTTGTCCTTGCCAATTTTGTCATTTTGTGATTGATTCATCATCGATCCTTATCTTCTTCAATCATGTCAATTGGCACTTATCAATTTGATCTCCTTGTCAATCTTGGTCAATTTGTCATTGATTTTTGTCAATCAATCTCAATCATTTATCAACATTGGTCCTTTGTCAATCAGAATCATGGTCGAACCTACATCAATTATCTTTTGTCAAGACCTAATTGTCGTCCTTGTATTTCTAATTCATCTTCTAGGGTTTTATGATTTATTCATTTAATCTTGTTTGTCATTTTCCCTCTAGGTTAAATTATTTATTTATTTATCCTAAGTCTTCTTGTCACAATTAAATATTTATTTAATTGGCTAATTAATTCCCCCTCTTTTTGTGAATTAATTAATGAATGAAAAATTATTAATTAATTCACCTAATTTTCTAATTTCTCCTAATTTCTATTTCTATTTCAAATTTTTGTCATACATCTTGCATAGCAATTTGTCATAATTTGTCATAACACCTTGCACAGCAATTGTCATACACTTGTCATAATTTTTCCATTCTTGATTTGAATTTCCTTTCAAATCTCTTCATGCTAATCTTGTCCTCTCTCCAATTTGTCTATAAATTGGATGAGTTCCTTTGTCAATCAATCAATCACATTTTCGAGTAACCTTATGCTACAAATTTCATCAACAACTTGCTTTCCACTTGCAAATGCACTTTGTAGGTGAGAACAACATCAAATTGGAAGGTGAAAGAAGAACAATGGAGCCACATGAAGGAGATAACTGCATTTGGTTTGCTTTGATTTCATTTTGAATATCTTGTCTTCATGTTTTCATTGATTAGATTAGGATTGTTTTCATTGCAGTTTTAGGTTTTGTGATTGTCCTAATTGTTATTTGCTTTGATGAATCCTCAATTTCCTAGTCTACACTGGTAAATATCCTTTCCAGATTGTTTATGGTATCCACCAAAGGGGAGTATTGGAGTTAAGAGATTTACCAAAATAAGAAGCCATTAGTGCAAATGGTGAAGCTTTTGCATCAACCATCAAAGAGGTGCACGACTAAGTCAAGTCTCATCTCCAACAATATACAGTGAAGTATAAGGCTCATGCTGATAAGAAGAAGAGAGATGTACAGTTTAGTGTTGGGGATTTGGTATGGGTACATTTGAAGAAGGAGAGACTCCCAAAAGGTAAATACACCAAACTCATGCAAAGGAAGATTGGACCATGTCAGATATTACAGAAATGTGGACAAAATGCCTATGAGATCCAACTTCCTCCTGATCTTGGATTATTACCCATTATTAATGTGTGTGATCTTACACTTTTCAAAGGCAGTGACAATGAAGAGGAAGAACCAATGCAGGTTGAAGCCAACAATGACATTCCAAGGCATGAATCACCCAAGTTGAGCAAGCTGTTAGACACTAGAGTCATAAAGAAGACAAGGAATAAGGAGTACATTGATTACTTAGTGGCTTGGCAAGACAAACCAGACTCTGAGGTAGTTTGGATGGAAAGTGAGCAAATATCCAATCATGGTGCAGATTTACAAACTTTGATCTCAAGTGGGCTTGAGATCTCTTCTCTCGGGGAGTATGGTGCAGGAGAACCTCATAAACAAGCTATTCATGACCCTAAGTATGAATAATAGGATCATTAGGGTTTCTTAGTGTGTCTTGTGTTTCATGTATGCAAATAAACCCCACCATGTAAGCCCATGTCACCAATTAGGCAATTTGAGAAGCAATTTGGGACAATGTAGTAAAAAGGGGTAGTAGATGGTTTAGATTTGTGTTTGATAGGTTTTAGAAAAATTTTATGTGTGTTTGGTTGGTCCATGTGTGTGGATCCCAACCTTAGAGATTATGACAACTTTTTGTGCAAAATTGCAAAAAAGCAACTTTTGTAAAATGCAACTTTTGAGTGCAAAAGTGCAACTTTTTGAAAATCGGTTGGGGGATGTCTTTCAATGGCTCCAACCTACTCCAAGTTCAATGGGAAACTATTGGAGAGTCTTATAAGCCTTTTTGGAATTATTCCAAAGGTTTTTGATGTTGTAGATGGAGTTTGTGGATCAATAATACACAAAATACTATAGTTTTCCCAGAAATTCTGAGTTTGCAGGAGTTGTACGTGCTTGTACGAATTGATTTGAGTCCCACCATCCATGGAGTAGATAGGGAGATTAAATATATTTCCTTTGGTGGTATTATGAGGTCTTAACAATTCTGGAGTAGAGAAAACCCTCCATTCTTCTTACTGTAACCCCGAAATTGAGGGTTTGGAGAGGGTTTTGAACAAAAATGGCCTTATCTTGCACTCCTGTCCATTAGAAGACTCTTACTTTGGAGGGATGTAGAATAAGGCTTTTTAATTTATTTTTTTCATGGGTTTTTTTAGGGAAGACTTGGTTGTGAGGCAATGGAAGTGAATTAGGTAGGCATCTCTATGTGACTACCTTGGACTAGATTTAGGATAGTCATCATAAGTTGTCATAGCGATGGAGTCCAGGAGTACAACCCTTGAATTAGAAGTTTCTAAATATACCCCACATGACCATTAAGTTTATTTTTCATTTGGTGTACCAGTAAAGGTAGTTGCTTTGGAAAATAGGGCTAATTGCCCCTATTAGGTCTCTAAGCCTCTAAAGGGAGCAAACCTTGTAATTGAAGATCTGGTCAAACCATATTCAGGATCATTATAACTCCCAAAAGGGTGTTTGAAATGGTAATTTTTTTGTATGGGTGTGTGGAATATTTTTGAGTTAAAGCCAAAATACCAGTATAGAAGGGCTACTAGCCGAAGGGGTAGGTTTCCAAAGGAAGTATAAGGAATTGGTTCCTTAAACCAAAACTAGTGTTTGAAAGAGTCCTTAGATGACATTTTTTGGCCAGCTTCAAGATCCCAAGGAGTAGGGGTCATCGGTAAAGCATGTTTGAGGTATTGAAGCCTTTTACTCATCTTGAGGAGGCCTAAGCTTAATGAATGTGTGTGTAGTTTCATCCAAGGTGTAGATTCCTTCCTTGCAAGGCCCTTGTGAGTAGTTAAGGGGTCACTAGCATAACCTTGTTTGGGCTTGTCATTAGGATTTTGGGTAGGCCTCTGCATCACTTCAATCATGTGCCTTTGATATCTCTAACTTACCCCGGAGCATTATCACTTACTGATGGGAGAGGATCCTTGTCATATGCTTCCGACATTGAACCAATATGCCTTAGCTGACACTGAGTATAAACATCTTCAATCAGAAATAATTGATCCAATTGGACACACTCACTATCAGTCATATCATCAATCTGTGATGTCATCTTCATCTGGTGGGAGTCCTATTAATTGATATCTAACTACATATTGGCTCTCAACTTTTGCATTAGCTCACCCTACATTCTAATTGTTCATGTGCTTTTCGGTTGGAAACAATGCATTGTTGGTATACCATACCGGTCTCCAGTCCTTATGTCTTTAACACAAGCCAACACTAACTTGTGTACCGGTGATCCTAATGACCACAAAGTTGGTTGACATCAATGATACCATTACTGGCTAACATCAATGACATATATACCAACTATCTCTCATACTGGTTGTCATGCTATACCAGTTTACATCAATGACAACACAATTCCAACAATCTCCCCCTTCGGCATTGATGTCAACACATGTAGTATCCGGCATACTACAGATATTCTCTCCCCCTTTGACAATGATGGAAAAGGCATTGACAGAGCTTTCTCTCCCTTTTCTCTATTGGTTGCTTCTCCTCCTTTGACCATTTTATTCTACATCCTTTCAATAAACATCACTTGAGATGGAGGGCTCAGACACCAACTGACACCAATTGCTCAGCAGCCAAATGTATATACAAACTGGATACCAATTGCATATACAAGTCTGATATCAACTATAGGAAAATGTGTAAGTGAATTCCACTTACCTGTCGGTTAGACTGCTCTGATACCAAGTGTTGAGGCTAACACTGATACCAATTTGATATCACTTGTGTATCCATCGACACCAAATGTATGTTCTCCTCCTATGCAAGTAACTCTCCATCTTTGGAGGCAACTCTCCTGATGATCCAATTGTGATTTCAATTAAGTACAAATTGGATAGACATTGAAATACCTCACAAACATGGACCCATGAGTACATCCCAAAGTCTCAATCATACCGATACATCCATAGACACTAGCTCTCCCCTGTGTCTAGCATGTTTGATACCAATCAGAAAATATGGTTGTGAACTCCCCCTGAGCCATAGACCTCGGGTCATCTTTTCTTGTCAGGTTCTAAACTGATTCTCCAATCTATACCTTATATCAGTTGGGTTGTGCATATATGATCAACTGATGATCTTCTGGCTCCATAACATCCATCACATCTTTTTACATGATCTTATATGAACACAATGCCATACTACATCACTATCATGCCAAAATATCAAACCGGTTAGCCCAAAAAGATGTATGCATATATGATCTACTATCGGGCCAACACATGTCAATCAGGTCTTTTCCAATATCATCTAAGGCATAATCTCCTCAATTCATGCTACCGAAGTTATTGCAATGATCCCGAAACTCATTGACTTACATAACCTGCAATACCGATCAATATCCATACCGATAACATATTGTACATACATGTTTCCTATATCGGTCCATCATCTCCATCGAAGCACCTTCCACTAACTCATGTTTTCTTGTGTCAAGTGGCTCTAATTCCAATGGAAATTTGAACCATCCACTAACACACGCGGCAGTAATCCATTTCTTACGTGTAGATGTGTAGCCAGGGCAACAACTACACACACTGCTATCTCATCTTCTTCCCTTATACCGGCAATAGCTTGTCCTTCCATTTATCCTTTTCACTAAGGGGGTGAATAATATGGTCAATAAGTAACTCTCCCTAATGTCTTGCATCTCCTTTAAGCCTTAGGAGATATCACTTGTGCATTGAATGCACAGTGTCGATCCATGGTCCTACTCTCTTCCTTCTTCCTCCATACCTACTTGATCTCATTACTCTTCCCATTTGCAGTCATGGGAGTAGGTCTTACCTTCTTCTACTGATTTTTCCTTTCTCTACAAGGTTTTGCAACATGACCAAAAGCATTTTTGTAGAAGAAAACTGTGTTCATGCCAAACGCATGATAGGAGGACCTTCTGTCAAACCAGTTTAACCATATTCTTCAGGTCTTACTATTCTTGCCAGCAACCGGAACTGGTGGGCCTCTTGATCCTGCAGGGGAACTTCTCCTTTGGTTCCATGCAGGTCTTTTACTCCCATATGCTCTATATCCATTTCCATGTTGAGAATAGTTGTTATATCGGCTGTCATATGTCTGAACTTTCTTGTTCCGACATCAATGACTTCTATGGCCAAAATCATTACATCTTTGACAGGCTAGATTGTTTATTCCTAGACCTCTTTTTGCATTCATCTGCCCTATGGCCATAGTATTTGCAAGCAAAGAAGTAACCAGAGAAGGAGGGCATATTACTTACAAATTTATTCTGCCAAACATGAGGAGATCTTACCAGTTGGTCATCTCCATTTTTGCTTCTTTGGGGATGGATCTTGGATTGTCCACTCTTTGTAGTTCTTCCATCTGATCCCATCTTCTTCCATGCTTGTCTTGACTTGTGGATTGCATCATCTCTTTCTCTTCTACTAGTAGGAGGTCTTATATGATGTCTTCTTCTCAAGTTCTTGCTTTCGGTGAAGCTATCTTCTATCATCTTTCCATTTCCTTTTAGGTCAGCTTCATTTCTTCCTATTGCATTGGTCTTCTTTAGCTTCATGTCCTCACCAGTTGTGGTTAGATCAACCTTCTTCCTGGGAGTATTTCGAATAGTGAAGGTCTTTCCCTTGTTATCTCCATTAGAGGAGACAAACTGAATGTCCTTGGGGAAGACATTCTTGTTGGTAGAGCATTCACCGGCACCACATCCTAATCCTTTGGTATCCTTGGAATGTTTTTGCTTCTTCAATATTTTATCCAAGTCATCATTGCTGCCATAAAACTGGATCCTCACCTTGAGTTCATCTTGACATTGCTCAAGGTCTTTGCGCAGATTCTCCATTTCTCTTTTTATTTGTTGATACTCTTTATCCTTTGCCTCTAGCTCTGATGCTAGATCTTTACACCTGCACTCCTTGAAGTCCAAATCTGATTTAGGTTCTTCATTTATCATTTTAGCATCATCCATCTGTATTGTCAAATTTGCATCGGTTGACTCTGACTCTTGAAGGCATTTGATCAACTAGTCTTGTTACACAATGGCAACATTCTTGAACAACTTGTACTCATTTCTCCTTCTGCTAAGCTCCTCGAGTGCACTTACAAGTTCTCCTACAAGATCAACTTCTGCTTCATCTTCTTCTTCATCTTCACTATCACTACCAAACACATCTTGCTAATAGGATTCATCAGAGTTATCCCTGCTAGATGTGTGCATCTCACTCTCGGTCTCTTGAGCCATGAAGAGGTGGGTTCCTTCTTCATCATTGATGTTGCTACTAACAAATATATCTTCATCTGTAAACCTATGTGATTCATTTCTTTTCTTCTCTCACAAACCGATTCTACAGTGGTAGGCTCATTTCCATAGGGCTTCTTCAATCTGTCCCATAGGCTTTTTGTTTGTCTGCATCTATTGTGATGAGACATCACCAAATAGTCCACTGAGTACGGCCTGTTAGACAGTTCAAATAACTGAAAGATAACTGAGAGGGCGGGTGAATCAATTGTCACAGATTACTAGAATATTTAGCAATTAAAACTTTAATACCAAAATCCAAAACACTAATACCAGATTTCTTAAACCAAATACCAAAATAATAGATAAATCAATTAAGCATAAACAATAATCAGATAATAAATACCATCCACATGACACCAAGATTTATACGTGGAAAACACAGTAAAGGGAAAAACCACAGTGGGAAGCCTACCCACAGTCAAATAATACTTTTGCAGTAAGTATGTGAATTACAATTGAGGGGCCTACACTTGCAGGAAGGCCAAAAACCTAGAGCACACTTCTCATCACAAAAGGAGTCTCACTAACTAAATAGAAATCCAGACAACAATCTGAAAGAATGAATGAACTGCAAAGATAGCATCTCCTATGCCTGAATACAGTTTTGGTTAAGCTCAATACCGGAGGACTAAATCCTCTTATATAAACCCAACTTGATCTCCAATGATTGACCAAATCCTCTACCTGAATGATATTACATTATTCGCACATTACATATTCATATCCCTTTCCTATGACCATGATGATCTACAATGAGATCTTACATCGTATATATACAAACCCTTGACCATAACCAATCAAGTCGACCACAAGACAATAAACTAATTACAAAACATGTCACCCTTAGACCAAACAAATAATATCCAACCCATAGGATATCCCAGAAACACATCGAGAGGTCCAATCCACACATTACATTAAGTCGGTCCATAACCTAGATACCCCAGGACCCAAAATAGGTCCATACACACCAAAGCAATAATCCCAATCCACCAAGTCACGAACATGATCACCATCAACATCCTCAATATCCACCAGAAGTTGCACCAACACCACTTATTCATATCATCAAAGATCTTCAATAAAGCTCTGTCATTGAAACCCTCACCGGAACCACAAACCAAGCTTCCAAGCAAATGGGATAGCATTTGATCCCTAGAACAAAAACCAACTAACTGAATATGAACATGATTAAGACAATTCCATATCCCAAACATACCGGAGCATACCAAATCATACCAAATCCAAACCAACCAGAAACCACACAACCTACCGAGACCAGAAGAGTGTCGGTAAAGCATCCAAAATAGCTAGTGTTGACATCAATGCAACACATAATCAATTCCTCCAAATAGCCAACAATCTCCCCCTTTGGCATTGATGGCAAAACTAGATGTGAAAAACATCCAAGTGCCAAGATATGCCAAACAAGTCTCTCCCAATGGAAGACAGCCAACAGTCTCCCACTCAAAGATATAGCAATGAAGTTCTGAAAAAAAGACCAAACTCCCTCTGTGAATGATATCTCTGTAAAGCTCTGTTTTACACATATATCTCTCCTCCTAATGTATACAACTCCTTAAGTTTTTCACATCATTATCTCTCCCCCTTTGACATCAATGCCAGAAATCTAACAAGAAACACAAGGCTAACTACTCCCCCTGAGTAGTAGCATCCCCACATCAGTGTCAAAATGAATAATGTCTATGATAATAAATACCGGACTGATGCGAAAAAGAATCAATCAGTTCTCTGTCGGAGGGGCAGAAACCCCTAACCTATCTCTCAGGTACTCAAATGATTCTTTAGGCAAAGGTTTAGTGAAAATATCTACAATCTACTCTTTAGTGTTCACATAAACCCTAACTTCATTTTCTTCCACCTTCTCCTTCAAAAAGTTATACTTGATAGATATGTGCTTTGTTTTAGAGTGAAATATTAAATTCTTTGATATGTCAATAGAAGCAAAGTTATCACAGTGAATAACTACCGGTCCAGTGCAATGCACTTTGATATCCTTCAACATTTGCTTCATCCATAGAACCTATGTACAATTAGTAGAAATAGTAACATACTTAGCTTCAGTAGTAGATAAAGAAGTACATGATTGCTTCTTATTGATCCATGAAACCAACTTCTTTCCAAGAAAGAAAGCTCCACTGGAAGTACTTTTCTGGTCATCAACATCACCAGCCCAATCAGCATCTATATATGTACATAAAATAAAGTCATCATCCTTAGGGTACCACAAACCATATTCAGATGTACCTTCCAAGTATGTGAAAATACTTTTCACTGCACTCTCATGATTTTCTCTAGGATCACTCTGAAATCTAGATGCAATACAAATAACATTCATTATGTCAGGCCTAGTCAGAGTCAAATAAAGCAGACCTCCAATCATAGATTTGTATCTTGTAGGATTTACCGGTGCAGAAACATCTTTCCTTGTCAGTTTCTCACTTGTAACCATAGGAGCACTTACCATTTTAGAATCTCCCATACCATATTTCTTCAACAATTCCCTAGCATACTTAGTTTGATAGATGAAAATATCTTTCTCAGTCTAACTAATATGCAAACCTAAGAAAAAATTCATTTCCCCAATCATAGACATTTCAAATTCTTTCTCCATATTCTTAGAAAATTCTATGCACAACTTATCTTCACCTCCAAAACTGATGTCATCAACAAATACTTCAATAATCAATATATCATCATCAGTGACCTTATAATATAAATTGTTGTCAGCATTACCCTTAGTAAAACCAAGCTTCAAAAGATATTTATCCAATCTTGCATACCAAGCTCTAGGTGCCTGTTTCAATCCATATAAAGTTTTCCTTAACCTACAAACCATGTTTGTATCATCTAAAAGTGAAAAACCATCAGGTTGCTCAATATATACTTCCTCATCAAGATCCTCATTCAAAAATGCACACTTAACATCCATCTGATAAACCTTGTAGTTTTTATGGGCAGCAGAGGCAAGAAATAATCTTACAACTTCAATCCTAGCTACAGGTGCAAAAGTCTCACCATAATCAATTCCTTCCTTCTAATAATATCATTTACAAACCAATCTAGCCTTATTCCTTACAACTTGACCATCTTCATTTAATTTATTCCTAAAAACCCATTTAGTTCCAATAACATTCTTATTTTTAGGCCCAGGAACTAAAGTTCGTGTATTTTTTTTCTCAATCTAATCTAATTCTTCTTCCATAGATTTCAACCAATATTCATCTTTACATGCTTCAATTACTGATACTGGTTCAACTTGAGAAATTAAACATACCTCATTAGTTGCCAGTCTTCTTCTTGTCATAACTCCATTATTCTTATCCCTAATGATTTGATCTTCTGAATGATTCAATCTCACATACGTAGGAGTCTTCTGACTCTCTGTTCCTCTTCTTGGTTCTTCAGTTACTGTTGAATTTTCTGATACTTCCAAAGTAACTGGTTCAATATTTTTTTCTAGTAAAGGTGCTACTGGTTTAGATATCATTTCCACTGTCGGTTCTTGCTCATAAACTCTTATTTGACTTATATTCAGCTCATCCACCTTAACATTAGCACTCTCCACAATTCTCTGCAATCTCTTGTTATAATATCTATATGCCTTGCTTTCATTAGAATAACCAAGAAATATGTCTTCAGCACATCTAGGATCAAATTTTCCAATGATATCATCTCTCCTGATATAACATTTACTACCAAAGATTCTAAAATACTTAACTGTAGGTGTATTGCCAAACCATAATTCATAAGGTGTCTTACCGATTTCTCCTTTGATATGTACTATGTTGAATGTATAAATTGTTGTGCTCACTACTTCTCTCCAGTAGATATGAGGTAGACGGGCTTCCATCATCATTGTTCTAGAAGCATCCAAGATAGTTTTGTTCTTCCTTTCCACAACTCCATTCTGTTGAGGTGTTCAAGGAGTAGAAAATTGCCTCCTTATACCATGCTTCTCACAAAACTAATTAAACTCGCCAGATGTGAATTCTCCACCATGATATGACCTTAAACATTTAATCTTCAATCCTGTCTCTATTTCCACTTTAGCCTTAAATATTTTAAACTTTTCAAAAGCCTCAGATTTCTCCGTTAGAAAACTAACCCAAGTCATTCTAGAATAATCATCAATGATTAGCATAAAATATCTATCACCTTGAAAACTTTTAACTCTAGCAGGGCCACACAAATCAGTATGAATAAGAGAAAGAACATCATTAGATTTATCTTGTATACTCCTAAAAGAGGTTCTAACTTGTTTACCCATTTGACATTCTTTACATACCAGATTATAGGGCTTAACAAATTAGGTATATCTCTAACTGCCTTAGTTGAACCGATCTTTACAATGCAATCAAAATTCACATGACATAGCCTTTTATGCCATAGCCAACTCTCATCGATTTGTGCAATAAAACATGTCTTCTCACCAAAATTCAAATGAAATCTATTACCTTTTGTCTGTGTACCAATTGCAATCTCCAAACCAGATCTGTTAACGATTTTGCATTTTCCATCATTGAACTGCAATTAAAATCCCTTATCCACCAATTGTCCTACACTTTAAAGATTATGCTTCAAAACTTCAACAAAATAAACATTATCAGTATTGTGCTTACCATCCAATGATATAGTTTTTTTTCCCTTTGATCATGCATGCTTTGTCATCTCCAAATCTAACTAGACCGCCATCAAATTCTTGCAAAGATAGGAACTTCCCTTTATCTCCAGTCATATGATGTGAACATCCACTGTCAATTACCCATTCATCCTTGTCTTCAATTTTAGTAGTAAGTGCCTTCTCTTTAGGTGCATTCTCTTCCAGTGCTAGAACATCTTCCTTGATAGCCAAAAACACCCATTCCTTCTCATTGCCGAAACCACTAGCAGAGTCTTCTATCGGTTCATCATCAAAATAAGTCACACCTTCCTCATCTACTATGTAGCATGATTTGTCTCTATTTTCATATACTTATACTTATTCTGATGTCCAGGGTCTTCTAACTCTTTCTTCAAATCTTGAATTCCTTTCAGGACATCTAGATACAAAATGACCAATCTTATTATATGCAAAACATTTAAAAGGTGATTTTCCTTCATAGTTACTTCCTAATGGTCCTTTAGGTACTCTTCTAGCAAATAGTGCTTCAAGGTGCTCGAATTCATCATCTTCTCTCTTCATATCATCCAATTCCTTTAAATATAAAGCTTTCCAATCTTGCTTACCGGTTGATGATGTAGATGCATGAAAAGCAGGTTCAAACTTCACAGCTCCAGAAGGTTCAAATTCTTCAAGCTCAAAAGCAAATAATTTTCCAACCAAGTTATCTTTGTTGACAGAATTATTAGCCATTGTTCGCAACTCATTAATTATAGTAGCCTTCATCTTGTAAGTTGGTGGTAGGGCTCTCAAAACTTTAGAAACAATTTCATCTTTGCTCAGAGTTCCACCACAACATTGAATTCCCATAACAATCTCATTTACCCTTTCCATGAATGCAGTAATCATTTCATCTTCTTCCATCTTCATGTTTTCATATCTAACTTGGTAACCATCAAGTTTAGCAATCTTCATAGTAGGGTCACCTTCATTAAGAGTCTCCAACTTATCCCATATGACCTTTGCAGATGATTTATCAGTTAATCTCATTATTTGTTGATCAGAAAGTGCACACAAGAGGCTTCTCTTGCTCTAGAATCATTCTCAAGCTCCTTATCCAAGTTTATCAGAGGAGGATTGTTAGATGTCAGATTATAAGGTGTAACACCATTCTATGTGATCTCCTAAATCTCCTCAATGAGACATCTCAGATGAGTCTCCATCTAAATCTTCCATACTGTGTAATTTGTTCCATCAAGCCTAGGAATATCTCTTTGAAAGATAGCTCCAGATGAACTTGAACTGTTAGTTGCCATAGGATCTTCCTCAAGCAGTTAAGCTTTCTACAAAGAGGACTAGAGCTCTGATACCAATTGTTAGACAGTTCAAATAACCGGAAGACAATTGAGAGTGGGGGTGAATCAATTGTCATAGATTACCAGAAACATTTAGCAATTATAACTTTAATACCATAACCCAAAACATTAATATTGAATTGCTTAAAGCAAATACCAGAATAACAGATAAATCAATTAAGCATAAACAATAATCAGAGAATAAATACCATCCACATGACACCAAGATTTATACATGGAAAACCCGATAAAGGGAAAAACCACGGTGGGAAGCCTACCCATAGTCAGATAATACTTTTGTAGTAAGTATATGAATTACAATTGAGGGACCTACACTTGCAGGAGGGCCAAACAACCTAGATCGCACTGCTCATCACAAAAGGAGTCTCACTGACTACATAGAATCTAAAAGAATGAATGAACTGCAAAGATAGCATCTCCTATGCCTAAATACAATTCTAGTTATGCTCAATACTAGAGGACTAAATCCTCTTAGATAAACCCAACTTGATCTCAAATAATCGACCAAATCCTCTGCCTGAATGATATTACATTATTTGCACATTACATATCCATATCCCTTTCCTATGACCATGATGATCTACAATGAGATCTTACATCATATATATACAAACCCTCGACCATAACCAATTAGGTCGACCACCAGACAATAAACCAATTACATAATTAAAAAACATGTCGGCCTTAGACCAAACAAATAATATCCAACCCATAAGACATCACTGAGACACATTGAGAGGTCCAATCCACATGTTACATTAAGTCGGTCCATAACCTAGATACACTAGGACCCAAAATAGGTCCATACATGCCAAAGTAATAATCCCAATCTGCCAAGTCTCGAACAAGATCACCATAAACATCCTGAATCTCCACCAAAAGTTGCACCAACACCACTTATGCATATCATCAAAGATCTTCAATAAATATATGTTGGTGAAACCCTCACCAGAACCACAAACTAGGCTTCCAAGGAAATAGGATAGCATCTGATCACCAGAACAAAAACCAACTGACTGAATATGAACATGAGTAAGCCAATTCCATAACCCAAACATACCAGAGCATACCAGATCATGTCGGATCCAAACCAACCAGAAACCACACAACCTACCAGGACCAGAAGAGTGTCAGTAAAGCATCTAAAACAACTAGTGTTGACATCAATGACAATACATCAATGCAACACATAATCAATTCCTCCCAATGGCCAACAGCCTTCATAGCTTCATCATTACATTCATGTCTTTTTTTTTCTTCGGGACCGGTGGGAGGATTGACTGACCTAAAGAGACTATTTACAACCGACATCCACACATCATACCCAAGGGAGGACAGGTAAACTTCCATCCTACAACTCCAAATAGAATAGTTTGTACCATCAAGAACCAGAGTAAGGGTTGACACTAAACAAACCATTGTGTTCCCAAAAACCAGAATCTACCCAAGTTGGAGAAATCTTATCAATCAGGAACCTAGGCTATAATGCCAATTGTTGAACACAAGATGCCATTAAGAGGGGGGGTGAATCAGTGCTTTCCAAACTTTAACCTTTTAATCCTAAGTGTGTGTATACCGGTTAGCAGATCTAACATAAAGCAAACATACCGGTGAGATTGGGGAGGATAGCACAAATGCAGCCACACACAAAAGGAACATCACATAACACTAGATGTACAAGGAAAACCCAACATGGGAAAAACCTCGGTGAGAAATGTCGTTGGAGTCTACTTCTCCAATCCATCCTCATAGTAAAACAATGGTTACAACATTTAGGGCACCAACTCAAGGAGCACCACCACTACTTTAGGGCACCAACCCAAGGAGAATCAACCCCTGATTTAGGGCACCAACCCAAGGAGCAACAACCCTTGCATCGAGCTCCAACTCGGTGATTACAATGTTATATATCAAATACAAAAGTTAATACCCAGTTACAAATATGTTATGTAACCTCTGAAATCTTTCTTCTGGTTCTACTCTTCTAAACCGGTCTTCATCTGCTCTACTCTCTGTCCGTTCTCTTCTCACTTTGATCCTCCTCTCCTTCACTCTATGTTGCAACCTTACCAGTTTAGCCTCTACCTCTTCTCTATTGGTACTCTGATATCTGATCACTACCGGTTCTCTTGCTTGCCAGTTACTCCACTTGTCGGTTTAACTCTACACTTTTCTCTGTCTTGCCAGATCTCCTCAACTGTTCACACTGCACTGCAACTCCTTCTCTTCCTTTCTACAGGTTCTAGCACTACCGGTGTACACCACTACAACTCACTTTGAAATTTAATAGTTACTCTAACCTTGTCGGTTCTGCCTCTACCAAACCCTCTCACCGGTTGCACCTCCAACACTCAGTCTCTATGATCTTCGATGGAGTCTTTGACTAGTAGGCTCTCTATTGTTTTTCACACTTCACTCTTCAACATCTGACAACTAATCTTCTGATGGCATCATCAAAAATCTTTGGTCTTTAGTCAACATATTTATACCTGTGTTTTCCTACCATGACCGACATTCAAACCTTTGGTGCACTAGGGTTCCTTCATCAACCACAAGGCATATCAGATCGGATCTCTTCTTAGAGCTAGTCAAACTACATCTGATCACCCATCACCGCCAATCACGCTGCTTCTAGAACACGTTTGCTAAATTTAGCAAACACAACAACTTTGTCATTTTGCACTTGTCAATCACCATGAATGAGTTTGTGGTCCCCCCTCACCAAATCCGATCAGCACCTACTCAACCTGCATCGATCAGTGCACCACTCAGATCTTCACCATTCGTTCTGCGTCGAGCAAACCCCTGCAACACACTCATGATTTTTGCAGTTGACCATAAATGTGGACTTAGTCAGCAACCACCTCACTGACTCACACTTCACCGACCACAACATGCATGGCACAAGTGTCCTATGTGTCATCATTGTCGGCATCCACCTCTGCTAAGTCATTTGTGTTGATTCAAACAAGATCACTGACCAACCACACAACCGGTGCATTTCTACCAGTTATACCCTAACTGGTCTTCCTTCAAGCTTGCACATTGTTGTTTTGCTAGGGGAACACCTTTTCCTGGTCACTTCACTTGGCAAAACATAGCAGCTCATCTTCATCAGACAAGAACTTTTCACTTGTCACTTTGTCAGCTTTACCGGTGGACATACTTACCGGTAACTACCTTGATGACACCATGACATCAATCTTAAACTATCTCCATCTGCATTATGGATGCACTATCAGTCAATAGCTACTCAACCTTTCCTTCTTATTCATCAAACCGGTTCACTTCTCGATCGGTTTTTTTAAATAACAAACCCATCACTTCTTTACTCTTCCTTCTCTGTCCCGATGGTACAACATGCCAACTCTTGTTGATCCGGTGCACATCTCTCATTTCATGCACCTCAGGCATCCTTGTGTTTCACCAGTTGATCTAGTGTGATCCTTCAATCATCTGCCTTTAATATCTCTGACTTATTCCAGAGCATTATCACTTACTGGTGGGAGAGGATCCTTGTCATCTACTTCTGGGATTGCACCGATATGCCTTAGCTAACATTAAGCAAAAACATCTTCTATCAGGCACAACTAATCTAATTGGGCATACTCACTATCAGTCATACCATCAACCTATGATATCATCTTCATCTAGTGGGATTCCTACTAATTGACATCCAAATACATACCAGCTTTTTACTTCTGCATTAGCTCACCCTGCATTCTAACTGGTCATGTGCTTGTTGATTGGTAGTAATGCACTGCCAACATATCACTCACCAGTTGTTATACCATACCAGTCTCCAGTCCTTATGTCTTTAAAACAAGCCAACACTAACTTGTGTATCAGTGATCCCAATGACCACAAAGTTGGTTGACATCAATGACACCATTATTGGCTGACATCAATGATAGCTATACCAACTATCTCTCATATAGTTTGTCATGCTATACTAGTTGGCATCAATGACAACACAATGCCAACAACCTCTATCTTCCTTCTCCCTTTCTCTACATACCTCTACATCCCTCCCTCTTACCTCCATTTATTTACATAAATCTTCATCTATCTAGCTTGCTTTATCCTCCCTCTTTCTTTCTCTTTATCTCACTCTCTTTGTCTCCCCCAGTATTTATACCTATCTCTATCCCTATCACTCTCCTCTCTCTCTCTCTCTCTCTCTCTCTCTCTCTCTCTCTCTCTCTCTCTCTCTCTCTCACTCTCTCACTCTCTCACTCTATTTTTCTAAATATATATCTTTCCTCATCTCTCTCCCCTTCTAACTCTACTTACATCTATCTCCCCTCTCCCTCCTTGACTACCTACCTCTATTTCTCTAAATAAATCTCCCTCCCACTCTCTCTCTTTATTCCTACATCTATCCTTCTTCTTTCTCTTTACCTCTCTACTTATCCATCTATCTTTACTCTATATCTCCCCTCTCCCTTTCTCTATCTATCTCCTCTCTCTCTCTACCCATCTATCTTCCCTCCTACTCTATTTATCTCCCCTCTCCCTCTCTCTACCTACCTCTCTTTCCATCCCTCTACTTTTATCTCCTCTAAATCTATAACTCCTTCCCTCCATACTACTATTTATCTCACCTCACTCTCTTTGTCTTTCTCTCCCATCCTCCCTCCTTCTCTCTCCATACTCTTTCTCTCTCTAACTACTTATCTATACCTACCTTCTCTCTCTTTGAATACCTCTCCTTCCCTCCCTCACTCCAACTCTCCTTTCCACTTTTATCCATCTCACCTCTTTGTCTTTCTCCTTCCCTCTCCACCTCTCTCTATCTATTTCCCCCCTCTCAACTTATCACTACCTCCCCTCTCCCTCTCTCTTTCTCTATATATATCGCCTTCCCTACAAGAACTCAATTTCCATCTCTCCCTCTATCTCCTAAACATTCCCTTGCCACTTCTATCAATCTCACCTCTCTCCTCACTCTCCCTCTCTATTAGCTCTTTCTCAACCTACATCTATCTCCCTCCCTACCTATTTCTCGACCTCTCTCTCTTTCCTTTTCTCTCTATTTATCTATATCTATCTACCTCTCCTGCACTCCCTTGTACTTTATTTATTTAAATACCTAGATAGATAGAGAGAGATAAATAGAGGTAAGATAGACAAAAGTGGAGGGGAGAATTGGACTGGGGGAGGGAAGAAGAGGTATTCAAAGAGAGGGAGGGTAGATAAAGACAAGTAGTTGGAGAGAGAGAGTATGAAGAGGGAAGGAGGGAGGGAGGGAGAGACTGAGGTGAGATAAATAGTAGTGTGGAGGGAAAGAGGTAGAGAGTTAGGGGAGATAAAAGTAGAGATGGATGGAAAGATAGGTAGGTAGAGAGAAGGAGAGGAGAGATAAAGAGAAATAGAGAAGGAGTGAGCAAGGGAGAGAGATAGGGAGAGAGTTTTATTTATGTAGATGAATAAAGGTAGGCAGGGAGGGAGGTAGAGGTATGTGGAGAGATGGAAATTTGAGATAAAGTAGAGAGGGAAAGGGTGAGAGTGAGATAAGTAGAGAGGGATCATGGGAGGGTTGGAAAAAAGGGGAGAGAGAGAGAGGGGGAGAGGTACATGTAGAGAAGTAGAGGCAGGTAAGGATTGAGGGAATGGAGAGAGAGAGAGAGAGAGAGAGAGAGAGAGAGAGAGAGAGAGAGAGAGAGAGAGATTTGAGATAAAGATGAGAGAATGTGTATGAGGTAGGTAGATAAGAGAGCATAGATACAAAGAAGGGTGAGAGAGATAGGTTTGAAGGTTGGAGAGAAAGAAGAGAGTGAAATAGAGATTGAGAGACAAAAAGAGTGAAATAGAGATAGAGAGAATGATAATAGGAGCTTAGTGATTATAATATCGAGAGCTTGGGGAGAGAGGAGAGAGTGACATAGAGAGAGGTTAAGAGGGAGGACAAGGAGAAAGATAGGAAAATGGATAGGTCTAGAGCTTGGGGCAGATAGAGAATGAAATAGAAAGATAGCAAGAGAATGATGATATAATCCCACTAATTACTAAAATATGACTAATTCTAAAAAATTATAAGATCTCCTAAAATATAGAATTTTCATTATGACTCCTAGATATCTGAAACCATTCTCAAACATCCTACTAATATATACATAAAATATAGCTTAAACTAATTGTAGCTAGGAAATGTGGAATTCATCAAAGCAAATCAATATTAATCTAGCTCAATCACGAAAGCTCAAATGCAATGATCAATCCTAAAAACACTCAATAAAGACATGAAAACAAGACATCAATTAAGATTGAAAACTAGCAAACCAAATACAGACTTGAATGTCTCCTTCATGTGGCTCCATTGTCCTTCTTTCTCCTTCAAATAGCTTTGTTGTGGATCTCACCTACTAGTGCATGAGCATGATGTGAAAGCAAGTAGACAAGATTGTAGCACAAGAATACTCGAAGCGTGATTGATTCGACCAGGTAGTAGTCTTTGTAGCATAGGAATTCGGAAAACATCACAAACAATATAAACATTAACCATTAGCTCAATCACGAAAGCTCATTGCAATGATCTATCCTAATTACATCCAATAAAGACATAAAGATAAAACATTCAAAAGTAAATACTATGCAAACCATATGCAAATCTGAATGCTTCCTTCATGCAGCTCCATTGTTCTTCTTTCCTCTTCAAATAGTTTTTGTTGTAGATCTCACCTACAAGTGCACACACATAATTGAAAGCAAGTAGACAAGATTATTGATCAAGAGTACTCGAAATGTGATTGATTAGAAATTCGATAATCTGATTAGGGATCAAGAATCAAGGGATTTGAGTGAAGAAATTCATCCAATTTATAGATAAATTGGAGAAATGATCAAATTAGCATGATAATGATTCGAATGGAAATTCAAATCAAGAATAGCAAAATTATGACATGTGTATGACAAATTGCTATGCAAGGATTTTATGACAATTTATGACAATTTATGACAAATTGCTATGCAAGGATTTATGACAAGATTTTGAAATAGAAATAGACATTAGGAATTTAGAAAATTAAGTTGGAAATAATGACTTGGAAATTAGGAAATTGATGCAAATTAGGTAAATTAATTAATAATTTTTCATTTATTAATTAATTCACAAAGAGAGGAATTATTAGCCAATTAAATGAACATTTAACTGTGACAAGAAGACTTAGGATAAATAAATAAATTATTTAACCTAAAGGGAGAAATGACAAACAAGGTTAAATGATTAAATCATAAAACCTTGGAAGATGAATTAGAAATGCAAAGACGACAATTAGGTCTTGACAAAGGATAATTGATATCGATTCGATCATGATTTTGGATTGATAAATGATTTGATTGAGATTGGTTGACAAAAATCAATGACAAATTGACCAAATTGACATGATTGAAAAGGACAAGGATCGATGACGAATCGATCGCAATATGACAAGATTGACAAGGACAAAGATCGACCAAAATCATGACTGAAGATTGTTGTCGACAAGACCAAATTCAAAAGTGAGACAGATGAAGAAGAAGGACTCAATGCTCGCAAATGATAAAGACCAAGTGTGTGACATAGGAGAATATGTTAATGGGATGCAAAAACTCTAAAATGAGGCAATGCGCAAATGTTAAAGTATGATTCCGCAAGCGTTGACCATTTTTAGGTGTCTACAGTCTTGATTGAAGAAATTCATCCAATTTATAAACAAACTAGAGAAAAGACAAGATTAGCATGAAATTGATATTAGAGGCAATTGATTTCAAAATGGCAAAATTGAGTTGAAGGAAGAAGGTTATGACACCTTCTATGTCATGAATTATGACATATTGCCAATGCAAAGGTTAGAGGACTAAAAGCCTATGACATCTTGCTATGCCAATAGTATGACGCATGAGAAATTCATGCTTCCACTGAAGCACAAAAATAGGGAGAGACTAGAGAGAAATTGATTAGGTGGAAATTGAATTTGACAAATTAGAAAATAGGTGGAAATTAGGAATTAGGAAAATTAAGAAATTAGGAAATTAGAAAATTAGAAATGATGCAAATTAGGTAAATTAATTAATAATTTCTCATTCATTAATTAATTTACAAAAATAGGAGGAATTAATTAGCCAATTAA
This sequence comes from Cryptomeria japonica, assembly GCF_030272615.1. Classification (NCBI taxonomy): domain Eukaryota; kingdom Viridiplantae; phylum Streptophyta; class Pinopsida; order Cupressales; family Cupressaceae; genus Cryptomeria; species Cryptomeria japonica. The sequence goes on from NC_081407.1 coordinate 182,115,836, forward strand.
ATAAACATTTAATTGTGACAAGAAGACTTAGGATAAATCATTTATCCTAAAGAGAAAATGGAGAGAAAATGACAAACAAGGTTAAATGAATAAATCATGAAACCCTAGAAGATAAATTAGAAATGCAAGGATGACAATTAGGTCTTGATGTAAGATTGAGTTGATGTCGATTCGATCATGATTTTGAATTGATAAAAGACCAATGCTGATAAGTGATTTGATTGACAAATGCGCCAATTGACGAGGAACAATGACAAATTGATCCAAATTGACACGATTGAGAAGGACGACGATCAATGACAAATTGATCGCAAAATGACAAGATTGAAAATGACAACGATCGATGACAAATCGATCGCATGATGACAAGATTGATAAGAGGACAAAACCCTAATTAGGATTGACAATGTCCAAAATGATGACAAATGAGCACGCACATTGATGCGACAGGATAAGATTGACCAAAATCATGACTAAAGATTGTTGTCGACAAGACCAAATTCGAGAGCGAGATAAATGAAGAATGCAAAAGAAAGACTCGATGCTCGCAAATCATAAAGACCAAGTGCGAATCATAGAAGAAATGTTAATGCGATGCAAAAACCTTAAAATAAGGCAATGCGCAAATGTTAAAGTATGACTCCGCAAACATTGACCATTTTTAGACGTCTACATTTTTCCCCTCTCTGAGACAATGCGATTTTAAGCGTTGTTTCAAAGAACAATAATGAAAATGCCCTAGACAACTGACAATGACATGCGCATGCCCCCTCGATGAATTGGCCGGAAACATGCAGAAAAGAGGCCAATTGATCGATAAAAATGATAGGATCGAACAGATCGACAATCGGAGATCAGATACACAAAGGACAAGCAATTGAAGGTGCAAAAGACCACGACTAGCATAAGATGGAGAGGGTGCACGTCCATCTATGCACTGACAAAGATCTATAAATGAAACAGAGTGAAAATTGCTCATTTGCATTAGCCAAGGAGGAGAATTTGTTGCTCTGGAAAAGGACACATGTACAGAGATGGCGAACATTCCAAGGGCAAATCACCTCAGAGAATGTGTACGCACCTACAAATGACCAGATGATGCAGGAGCAGCGGTATGTATCTCAAAAACCCATATTTTCAATTTTATGAATTTGACTTGCTTGCGGGACATTGCGGGGCCCACAGGGGATGTAGAAACTGAATTCTACGCTTGTGTAGGGTGAAATCTATGCTTGTGTAGGTTCTTCTACACTTGTTTAGGGGACACAGGCGCAGGACTTGTCACACAGGTGCAATTGTGCAGTGTAAACCCTAATTTTGGTCAAAAATGGCATGCAAATGATCTGAAAAGGGGGGATAAGAATAGGATAGGTCAAAAGAGATGAAAAGCACCCTGATTTGGACATGAAACAAGGAAATGCAACCCATAGAAGGAAACCCTAAAACTGACAAAATGTGCCCCAATTGTGATGCAGAGTCGACAGTATCCATTGATCACGCGAGAGAACCGACCAGACTGCTTCATGCTACGACATAGACTCAGGAGCATGGACAGAGATACATTAGCAGGACTTGGAATATACTATATCACATTCATGCCCAAGATTAGGGCAAACATAGGACTGCTTACCGCATTGGCAGAGCGATGGCATTCGGAGACCTCCTCTTTCCATCTGGCAACTGGAGAGGCAACTGTGACACTAGAGGATGTATGGTGTATCCTCCGCATTCTAATTCATGGAGAGATGGTAGAGTATGACCCAGTGACAGGGAGAGATGCATTGTGCAGATTATTTGAGTGCGACACAGATGATCTAGATATCATAGAGAGGGAGATCGGCTGGGAGACCATGGCATCAGAGTATGATCGACGATATGTGGTGATAGCAGTGGTGATAGCATGCCTACTAGCAGGGGACAGACGAGGACATGGATTCCCTATTGGATAGGGAAGAGTGCTAGAGCGGATGGCGACAGAGGGGACGGTGTATGCATGGGGACCATGTGTACTGGCTATGCTATATTTTCAGTTGCACCAGATAGCATATCAGGGAGTTTAGACCTTGAGCTGTGGAGTCACATTGCTACAGGTATGGGCATTCGAGCACATAGCCATATGTCGACCGATTGCAGAGAGACAGGTATTACCACATCGACCATATGTGTACTGCTATGGGGGAGCACTGAGACAGGGTCCGTTTGGATACATATTGTATTGGCGACATGAGCTAGATAGACTGAGAGAGTTCACATGGAGGCTTGTGATTGCCCTGGATGGTCAGATGATAGTGAGGAGCTACCTGATTGGGTGACCAGTGAATCGCCAGAGAGTGATTGAGATGTACCTGTAGGAGAGAGTCAGACGATAGTTTGGAGAGAGGCACGATGTACCTAGGAGGACTGCACACTTTGCTGGATCTCACAGAGAGACGAGTCAGTGGGGGAGCATGATTCAGCCACACATAGCATATGCTAACTTCACACAGCTACAGCAGAGATAGTGGGATTGGAGACCAGATGTGGAGGATGTTGGGATGACAGAGGAGTATAAGAGATGGTTTGCACGATGATGGCAAGTGCCATTGACAGATCCGGACATTCCGATACCGAGGAGATAGGAGGACTTTCCACTCGCTAGAGAGGAGGGAGATGATGAGGACGAGGAGGATGAGGGCAGGGATGAGGATGAGGGGAATGACGAGGACAGAGATGATGAGGGGGATGATGATTATGAGCCAGGTGCAGCCAATCAGGAGCCATTGTGGGATATACCCATAGAGCCAGAGACAGCTAGCATAGAGGAGATGGAGATGTGCAGGGCTACCATAGCGAGTCAGCATGATCACATTGCGACTTTAGAGAGACAGAATGCCATCTTAAGGATAGAGTAGGATCAGTTCAGAACGGAGATAGCCAGACTTACAGCGGCTCGAGATATAGCAATAGCTCAGGCACAGTGAGAAGAACAGAGAGTCACTAAGTATATTGGGTCGATCAGGGACGCCAGTGCATGGGAGATGGCACAGATGTTGGTAGAGACCAGAGAGGAGATACGCCATTGGAGGACACTATATGAGAGTGCAGTCCCACCAGAGCAGAGAGCAGCTTCAAAACGGGCACGATCGAGGACAGAGAGAAGGGCATGCTCTCGGAGGTCAGTGAGCAGCATGGAGGTGAGTGGACCTATGAGACCACCACAGCCAGGACCAGGAGGGACATCATCTATGAGACATGGCAGGGATGAGGAGGACAGAGGGAGCACCTAGTGACAGAGGCACGTGCTCCTTACGACAGAGGCATATGTAGTTTGACATTTTGTAGTCAGCCTGCGGGCCATACTTAGGACAGACAGTCTAATTTTGTACTCCGATATTATTGTGATATATGATATGATATGCATTGATATGATGGAATGCAATGTGTTATGACATATGTTATTTTCTATGTATGGATGACTTATGCACTATTGATGTACCATTGTGGAACATGTATGGATATATTTTTTATGTGTTTTTTATGCATTGATAATATGAAATGGATAAAATACTTTGATATGATGCTTGATGTAATGCAAATGTACTAACCAATGAATGCAGGATGCAGCCTATGTGTTTGGGGAAATTGGAGCACTAGACCGAACTAACTATCCAAATTGATGGAAGAAATGTTAGTAAGAAGAAAATGAGACAGAGGACAGTTAGAGAGGAAGAAAAACTTGCTTTCAGTAATGCACTTTGTAGGTAAGAACCTTTATTTTAATGTAGCAAAATGGATGCGTAGCATCATGGCATTGAAGGCTAGAGCTGAAATGCAACCCTTTTTGCAAAAGACAGACACATCATAGACAAACAGCAATCACAACAAAAAAGAAAGGGACCATGAACCATCCCGGTCACTCTAAATCACTCAGTGACATCATCGAGCAACATAGGAACATGATCGAAGATAAAGATAAATCAGTAAAAAGATAAGATGCACAAATTCCAACAAGTCAAACAAACATCTTGATCTTCATTGTCAAAAGTTGAAAGTGTTGATAGGATGATCATGCGGTCTGGTTTCAGGACATGCGGTACCCTGTCTAAGACAGGACACAGTCTGGTTTCGAGTATACCACACCCTGTATAAGACCCATGATAGTGGTGACAAGGTCAAATGATATTGGTATTGATGTTCGATTGAGAAGACAATTATGATCAGTTTGAATGTCTGGTTTGATTGAAAAGTTCATCTGTTAATGTGTGATTTCATTAAAGCGCAGTGTTGGATTGTGTGTCGTTGGAGGGATGCTCAGCGATCTATCTTATGCACATAGGGGTTATTTATTGCAAAACGCTTTTCGAGTTTTTACAATTTTTTCAGGACTTTATTTGACTTTTTAAGGATTTTTTTCAAGACATTTTTCAATTTTTTTTGGATTATTTCAAAACATTTTTCAATTTTTAGAGATTTTTTCAGGACGTTTTTCAATTTTTTTGAGATTTTTTCAAGACATTTTTCAATTTTTTGGATTTTTTCAGGACATTTTAAAATTCAAAAGTTCCAGTGATTGATCATGACAAGGGGAACGCACCCAATGCACATTCGAAAGACATGTGTACAAGAAACCGGAGTATGCAAGACAATGATGTTGACCAATCACAGGCCTGGAACTGAACATTGGGTCAGGACAAAGATAGACATGATAAACCGGCCGAGAGAAAGCATAGCTAAAGGTCATGACAGATGACGGAGCAATGATCTCATTACACATGGCACCTGATTGCCAGGTTTTCACCATGGTACTTGCCCAAAGCGCCTGTTTGCTAGGTTTTCACTACAGGGCGAATCATTTTTCTTTACTTGTTTGCTCTTTTTCTCTTTTGTTTTTTGTTTGTTTTTTTTTCACTTTTTGGGTTTTTTTATTTTTATTTTTTATTTTTTTGTATTTTTATGCTTTTTTGATTTTTTTGTATTTTTTCAGGATCATACTTGAAGAAGTGCTGATAGAAAATTATGCCCAGTACTTGCGAAGGTGCATGCTATTTACAGGATCAGACAAAGGTTCACCTTCTGGGGTGGCAAGCTAATATGCCCCCGAGCCATAGGCTGTAGTTACTATGAAAGGCCCAACCCAATTAGGTTCAAACTTGCCTTTGATGATGTCAATAGACTATGCATTCTTGGGGTTTGCCTTTATAACCAGATCTCCCACTTCGAAGTGTCGCCCTTTGACCTTCTTATTATAAGAGCGACGGAGACGGTTTTGATATGCTTGAAAATGTGTCAAGGTTGTCTGACGTTTCTCATCTAGGATCTCAAGCTGATGCAACCAAGAGACTCTGTGCGTCTCACCATCAATCAGATGTTGCAAGGAAACACGCAAGGATGGAATCTCCACTTCCAAGGGTAAAATGGCTTCTGCACCATACATCAAGGAATAAGGTGTTGCGCCAGTAGGTGTGCAGATAGAAGTGCGATAGGCCCATAGTGCTGGATTCAACTATACATGCCAATCTCGACCAGCGTCATTGACAACCTTTTTTAGGATCTTGATAATGGTTTTATTTGATGCTTCGGCTTGACCATTACCCTGTGGATAGTATGGACTGGAGAAACGGTGTTGGATGTGAAACTTTTCACAAAGTTCCTTGACATCTTTATTCTTTAAGGGACGACCATTATCTGTGACTATGGCAAGGGGAACCCCATACCAGCATATGATATAATTCAATAGGAATTTTGAAATTTGCACACCAGTGATATAGGTCATGGGGATAGCCTCGATCCATTTTGTAAAATACTCTGTGGCTGTAATGATGAACTTGTGTCCATTTGCAGATGTCGGGTGAATCTTGCCAATAAGATCCAATCCCCATTGAGAAAAGGGCCATGGAGATATGACAGAATGAAGCTCTTGGGCTGGTGCATGAATGTTGTTTCCATGGATCTGGCATTTGTAGCATTTCTTAACAAAATCATGAACATCCTTTTCCAGAGTGGGCCAATAATACCCAGCACGAATCAACTTTTTGGCTAAGCTCAGACCATTGAAATGGCCCCCACATATACCATCGTGAACCTCATGTAAAGCCGTTTGTGCTTCGTCAAAATCCAAACACCTGAGGAGGGTATGGTCAAAGCAACGGCGGTAAAGAGTGTCAGCAATGATGACATATTTGGCTGTCTGTCGAATGAAGGCTCAGCGTTGGTTAGCGGAAAGGTTAGGTGGTAAGGTTTGGGATTTCAAATATTGATATACATCATTCTACCACGGGGAGTTAGGACCAACAAGAACGCACATCACATTTGCTGTCGGAATGTCAAAAGAAGAAACCAGCAACTGTTCGACCAAAAATTCACATTTGTCCATATTGTGGGGCATATTCAACATGGAAGAAATCGTAGCCATCGCATCTTCCGACTTGTTTTGCATTCTTGGAACTTGACTGAAATGGATAGCCGTGAATTTTGTCTTGAAGAAATCTACCATATGCTTATAGGGAATAAGCTTTTCATCTTTTGTTTCGTAGTCATCATTCACTTATCGGATGACTAATTGAGAATCTCCATAGACTTACAAATGTGTGATATTCCAGTGGACCGCTACTCGGAGTCCTGTGACCAGTGCTTCATACTCTGCAATGTTATTGGTACAATGAAAAGTTATTTTGTAGGACTTGGGAATAGCATCACCTTGAGGGGTGACAAACAAGATGCCTACTCCGGACCCAAACTTGGTATGGGATCCATCAAAGTATAACTTCTATTCATTAGAAGATGTGAGAGCAAAGACTGATTCATCTGGAAAATCGGTCAACATGGGATGATCATCATAAATAGGAGCCTCTGCAAGTTGATCTGCTATGACTTGTCCTTTTATCGCCTTTCGCTCCATATACTCAATATCAAACTCACTGAGGATCATAACCCACTTTGCTAGGCAACCCGTCAAAGCTGCTCTGCTAAGCAAGTATTTTAGGGGATCAATTTTTGCGACCAACAATGTTTGGTGATTTAACATATAGTGGCGGAGCTTCTATGTTGCAAATACCACTGCTAAGCATGCCCATTCAATAGTTGAATAATTCAACTCATAGCCTACCAGTGTCTAGCTGATATAATAAATAGCTCGCTCTTTGTCGTTCTCATCCTCTTGGGCCAAGAGAACTCCTAGTGTCGTTTCAGTTGCAAAAATATACAATATAAATGGCTTTCCTTCTATAGGAGGCATTAGAATAGGTGGCGACAACAAATAGTCTTTGAGAGCTTGAAAGGCTGATTGACATTGCTCAGTCCATTTAAAAGTGACACCTTTATGCAATAGATGTTGGAATGGATGACATTTGTCGGCCAACTGAGCTATAAACCGGCGGATTGACTGGAGCTTTCCTTGCAGACTGCATAGTTGACGGAGATTAGAAGGAGGAGGCATGTCCATTATTGCTTTAACCTTGGCCGGGTCGACTTCAATGCCTCTGTGAGAAACAATGTACCCTAGTAATTTGCCGGCTGTGACACCAAAGACACTTCTTTGGATTGAGTCTAAGCTTGTAGGTTTCCATTCGGTCAAAGATTGGGCCCAGGATGGCTAAATGACTATCTCTTGTGATAGATTTGCATAATAAGTCATCAAAGTATGCATGAAATCATGGAAAATTGTCGTCATCGCTCTTTGATATGTTGCGCCTGCATTTTTAAGACCGGAGGGCATCACATTCCAACAGTAGGCACCCCAAGCACATGTGAATGCAGTCTTATGTTGGTCTTCAGGAACAATGCGAATTTAGTTATAGCCAGAGAAACCATCCATCAATGAGAGCATCTCATATCCAGCAGTCATGTCAACTATGATGTCGATATTTGGCAGTGGAAAATCATCTTTAGGGCATGCTTTATTAAGATCCCTAAAATCCGTACAGATTCTGATGCCCCCAGTTACTTTGCTAATTGGTACTAAATTTGAAATCCAGTCTACATAATCGATGGGTCTAATGAAGCCCACATCTAGTAATTTTTTCAGTTCTACCTTGACCAAAAGAGCCACCTGGGGATGCATCTTTCTAAGTTTCTGTTTGACAAGTTTGGCATCTGCTTTTAATGACAAGTGATGAAGGACTAATTCTGGATCGAGGCCAGGCATATCTGCATAGGACCATGCAAAGCTGATCTTCTTCTCAAGAAAGAAATTGACAAAATCTATCTTTTCCTATTTTGATAGAGAAGCAGCAAAATGAATGACCTTAGGGTTGTCAGGTGTGCCCAAATTGATTTCTTCGGTCATTTCCACAAGCAATGTTGATTTATCCTGACTTGATAGGGGTATGTCCACTCTTCCACCTTTGGGTGCCTCAGAGAGGTTTTCACCCACAGGTACGTCTTTTATTTTTACTTTTTCATGATTAGAGAGTGCCTTACGGTTGTCACTCAAAGACCTATTCTTTTGATTTTTTACTTTTTCTTTTCTTTTTTCATTTTGATGACTGGAAGATGGAGTTGACTCCCCAAAATATGCTGTGGAATCTAGGTCAATAGCAAATCCTGCCTTATGATCACCTTGTGGTATGCCTTCCCGTAGTCCAAGGAATTCTGCAATTGCTTTGTCATTTCGAAAACAGTCCAATGTGAGTGGTTCTTGTTGGTCATGTTGGATAAGTTGGGGATAGACGAGGGGCATGTCATCATCAATTTTAAGGAGAGAGAGGACTAAGATGGTAAAGATGTAAACATATGTGGTATCACTGTCTGAACTGCTTGTATCTGATTCAGAGCTTGGATCCCAAAATGACTCTATCCAAGCATTAGGACATGTTTTAGGAAGAGGATTTATTTCATGTTTGTCTTCCATAGGCAAATTATCAGGGTCAAGGAAAATATTGTCAAGGGCATAGGAGCTAGAAGAAAAAGAACTCCACTCCCATTCATTGGAATTAGTTTCGAGTTGGGTATCCTCAGGTGTTATTTCATCATCAGAGTCACGCCCTTTTCCACATGTGGTCACTTTGGTAGATGAGGATCCAATTTGCAATGGTACAAAACCTAACCCTAAAGTTGGAGGTCGCATCTTGGGTATAACAGGTTCTAGCCTTCCATTCTTGTTCAAGCCTAAGCCACTGTATCTGTCATATCCTTTCTTTTGCAGCATAGTAAATCCTTTTTCGTATCGTTCCACTGGCAACCTGACAGGTGGGGTCTCAGTTGGATCCTTATAAAGCCAATCTATGACATCATCATCTAAAGTTTCTTTGTCAAGTTCACCCCATCTTGTAAATGTAGTGGGAGGCTGATATTGAATAACTACCTTAGGTTCCTTTTGCAACAAATGTGGTTTGCCATATGATTTCGGAGATATTGGTAAATTCCCGATGAGGAATGTTTGATCCATTGAATATTCTCCACATCCTTGGTCCTGTATCTTCAATTTTCCTTTGACAGCATCTAACAATTCATTATGATCCACATAACTATGTGAGTGGGCCTCTCTATTGACTAGGACTTGCTGCTAAGGAGAATCCTTTAGGGCAACACAAAATTGAAATGGATTAGGATCTCCTGGAATTGTTATCTCAGTTCCATTGTAAGGATATTTTAAACATTGATGATAAGTGGATGGAACTGCTTTCATTGCGTGGATCCATGGACGGCCAAGAATCATATTGTAAGGGAGATCAAGGTCTAGGACCTGCAAGAAAGTGTTTTCTGTCATTGGACCGACTCTGATAGGCAATGTAATTATCCCTTTGGATGGATGCTCAGCATCATCATATGCTTTGATTTTTATTCTTCTGGAAGCATCAATGTCATTTTCTATATAACCAAGGCCAATGACCACTCTCAAGGTACAAATATTAAGACCCGCTCCGCCATCTATCAAGACTCGTCGGATTTTGCAATTATGGACAAAGACTTCAAGGTGTAAAGGGTCATTATGAGGGAGCTTATTAGGTGAGATATCATTATCAGAAAATGCAACATTTTGGGAAACAGCTAGATGTCCAATTCGGGCTTGAAACCGGTCAACATCAATGTCTGTCGGGATAGTGGACTCAATTAAAGCTTTATCTAGGACTGCACGATGCATGGGGGACATTTTCAACAACTCAAGGATTGATATTTGTGCAGGTGTCTTTCCTAGATGATCCAAGAGATTATACTGACTTCCAGGAGTTGATTTGGGAGGAGCTGCAGGAGCTCCTTTCAGGACTATTTTGGATCGACGAGTGGTGACCGCGCAAGAAGGATCTTGTTCCTTTATTCTTATGGTGGAAACATACTCATTTGACGCTCGAAAATAATTGATGACATTGTTGAAACCAGTATTTGCATAATTTGTTGTTTGGGAAGAGATTGAAGAAGACGCTTTACCCTTGTCATGATCAAGCAAAGGAGTTTTGAAAATGGTATGATCAGTGTTAGAGGTCGCGTTGGGTGGATCGACCTCAATTACGCCTTGCTCTAACAAGTCTTGAATCATATGTTTCAATTGAAAACATGATGTGGTTTTATGTCCTTTTGATCGATGGTACTCACAATACGCATTATCATTCCACCAATGCGGTTTTACCACTGGTTCTACCTTGATATCTGGTAGCTTAATAAATTTTGCTTGTATTAATTGTTTCATTACTGACTCAATAGGCTCTCCCAATGGCGTAAATTGTCGAGGAGGCCCATCCCTTGATCGAAAAGGTTTGCGTTGCTGGTTTTGTTGTTGGCCTTGTTGTTGATTATATTGTTGAGTGTATTGTTGAGTATGTTGTTGGTATTGCGGCTGTTGAGTAACATTGCTCATTGGTGTTTGATTTTGTTCCATAGTTGACATATTAGGAACACTCAATTTCTTGATTGTGAACGGGGGTTGATTTGCATTCACCGCTCTTGCATCAACAACTCCATCATTAGTGACATTCTTGTTCTTATACCAAAATCTATTTCTGTCCCCTAAATTGTTCGTGTTGTCACTGTCTTTGTTAAGCTTAATGATTCCCTTGGCTACAAGAGAAGTTTCAATGTTCATCCCTTTCTTAATGAGTTTCTCTATAGTACTGGGACTTTTCAATTTTAGTTCATACATCATTTCTGGGACCAAATTTTGGATAAATAGATTCACTTGTTGTTCTTCAGGTATATCTAGGGAAGAACGACTATACAAGCTTCGTCATCGTTGCAAGAAAGTCACTAATGGTTCACCTTGCTTTTGCTTGGTGTTGCATAAATCTGGCATGGTCACGTCACTGTCGATGTTGAATGCGAAGTGAGATATAAACTTTTGAGCCAATTCAGACCAAGTCTTTATATTTCCTGGCAGATGCGAATACCAATCCATGGCTTGTCCTGTGAGACTTCGTGCAAATAAGCGCATTAAATATGTTTCCTCATAACTCACTTCAGTACATGCCACGAAAAATTCTCGAATGTGGTCTTTTGGATTGCCATTCCCTTTATATTTCTCAAAATTAGGTGCTTCAAAATGCTTAGGGAATGGAGGCATGTATAAGCTCTTGTCAAATGGATTAGGACATAAATCTTGATCTGTATACAACTTCTTTGTTCCTTTAGTTTCTAATGCGTCAACTTGGCGTTGCAACTTCTCAAGCTGTTGCGCAATTGTATCAGATTTTGGAGGTCCATCATTAATCCCGGTGGGTACTCTTTGTCGATACATCATGTTTTCGATCGGTTGTTGATGCTCTGAAATTGCTGTTTTTGGTGTCTACGGCATATAATGTTCTTGGTACATCTCTTGTTGTTGTGGTTGTGCCATGCCTTGATATTGACTTTGTTGTTGTGCTTCTTGTAGCCTAGGTTGATATTGCAATTGAGGGTGTTGTTGATATTGCATAGGCGCCAATTGTGGTTGTGAAGTATGATAGCTTGTTTGTCTTGGCACATATTGAGGCACATGTTGTTGTTGATGCTGACGAATCCAAATTTGCTGACTTTGTGCCAATTGTTGTCGCGGTGTAAATCCCATCATTTGCAAAAAACTTTGTTTGGGTGGTTTTTGTTGTTTCTCTTTAAGATGGGGTATGGCACTTGCATTAACTTGTTGTGTTGTTTGTCCAATCCATTGTGATGGTTGCAAGTTTGCATTAACTTGTAATGGGGCAGAAGGCGCTGCAATTTGTTGTCGAATGTGATATTGTTGTTGTTGTGCATTGCTTGTTTGCACATTCGATTGTACCTTTTGTGTATTACTCAATTGTTGCAACAATTGTTGTTGGTGCAAACCACTATCCCTAGCTCTTTGTGTCGCCATTATCGAAGGATCTATTGCAATAGTGTTTGGCAAATATATTGAGCTTAACGGGACATAAGAACTTTGTTGCATTGTGGAATTGTTTTGGACATTGGTGAGATCAGGCATTCCAGTCGTGAAGCTTTCTTGCATCTTAGATTTTGATCCAATTTTATGCATGTAAGGAACCACTTCTTGTTGAGGGATAGTTGTCAATATTTGCGTGGTCTTCATTTGATCTTGTGTTATAGGTGTTGTGTTGAATAATGGATTATTTATTGTCTCAAATGGTGACTTTTGAGGAATAGTCATTGTCATTGCCTTTGAAGCACGTTTACTCATCAAGGTAGATTGAGTTTCTTGTCGCGTATTTTCTTCATTTGGATGCGGAGAGAAACTTAACAGCTCACCACCTTGTTGTTTTTGCACATTGATTTGCTCACTTGAGGAGGTCACATTACTCATCATGTTAAGATATTTTTGAGGGAACATCTTAAAGACCTTGTTCAAGAATTTATCCATCTTTTTTGTCAACTTTGGATCTTGAAGGAACATGTCAACATCATCAGAAGCATCAGAATCTGATGAAGAATCTGGTTGGACATTTCGATTCGTTTCTTGTTGAATGCCTTGATCTGAACCAAATCCTTGTGAAAGAGTTTATTCCTCATGTAATGTTTGAATTTCATGTTGCAGGTTTGGTTGATTCCAATCGAAAGGTGCATTTCCTCTTGGAGTTGGTGGAACACTCCCATGTCCTGGTTTCATAGGTACAAACACTGGTTCATATAATGGAGGTGGTCCAAGTTGAACCATCCCATATGGTGGTAATGATGTGTTTGATAAACCTTCAATTTGTATTGTTTGACTAGTTTGAAATTGTGAATTTGATATGTTGTCAATGGGTTCATACGCTGGTTCACCCATCTTTTTAGATTTTGATCTTGTTTCAACAGGCATGTCACTAATGCAAATGCAATATTTTTGGAAATTTTCAAGGACAATATATGATATGCAACTAAATTCAAACTAAATAAATGAGAATGCAATCTATGGCAAGAATGCAACCTATGTTTTTGGTTGTTTTTCAATATTTTGACAAACTTTTTGGAATACAAATCTAAAAGAGACCCTTAGGAAATTGAAATGATGTCTAGACCTCAAAGGACAAAAGGACCAAGTGAAAAAAGGACAAATGACAATGTCTCCCCTATATGCTTGGATACTAAGCTAGGTTTGACCAAATGACAATAATGACATAAAGAGAAAAGGTTTGATAAGGTCTAGACTTCCTAACAATGACTTAGGGTTTATCAAAGATTTGGATTACTCAAGTATGACAAAACCTAGTTTTGACACTATATGCAAAGGAACAATTACTATGCAAATAACCCTAATATGATATGATAATGACCTAAACTTAATGAAGAGACCTAGGGTATGCAAATGCAAATGTATGACAATGGTATTACTCTAATGCAAGAGGACACATGCAAATGGATGACCCTTATTGATATGCAAAGGAGTATGACCTAGGTGAAACCTAACCTTGGTACTTGACAATGACTTTGCAAAATGCAAACCTAGGATGAACCTAAATCTAAGTGACATGAATGTTGAGACAAGATTTTGAAAAATGTTTGACAACCATATTTGAAGGTGTTTTGAACTTTGTTGGATGAAATGTTCTTGTGTTTAACCTTGTTTTGAATCAATTTGTCTTGTTTTTGAAATGAGATGCAATTCAACTTTTGACAAGTAAAGAAGACAAGATATTTTAACTTAGACTCAATACAATCATGCTCATTCGCACATTTCTTATGGTAGGCAAGGACATTACGTACTTGAGAGGTAGACTCGTTATGGGATTCAAGGAGAATACATAGATGCTTGACCCCATGGGCTCCCCTCCACGGCACTCACTTCTCAGGGTAGCCAAGCATCAGTCCCCATGGAAATCTCCCCATGGCGAACTTAGTATCTCTTCCAAGTATCTGAACTTGTCCTTCTCAAGCAACTAGAAGGATTTTTGGCCTCTAAATACAAGGTGTTTAGTAAGGATTTATGTTAAGCGTTACTCCTTGGTGTCATGCAAGCGTGATTGAGACATTAAGCCCACCAAGATACCAAAAAAATGTAGTTGTGCAAGCACGATTTAGACCTTGAGGTCCTACTTAGATGTTGATATGAGAAAGAGTTCAAGGGTCATCACTTCCCAAGTAACTGCAATTCCCACGTAACCCTTCCTTCAAAGCTTTCGCCCATCAGGTATTTGTTTATAGTGAGTTAGAATGCCAAGGTATTCTAGCCGTACTCACTTTGGGTCGTTCCCTTCTCACGATTATCACTTGCTTGCAAAAGAAAATGGTCGAGAAGGCAGGCCCTCTAAAGGTGACACACAATCAAAAACATGAGCATGGTATCGAAGATCTGGATTTCTAATCACCCTAAGAAGGATGAGAGCATACTCTCCTACTCCAATGTCAAGCTCAACAATCAAAGCAAACATATATTCATTCCATCCTATTTAGAAATCATACTAGGTGCCTAAATATTAATTACAAACACAAAGTTTAGTTGTAGTCCAAGGCAACCTGCAAAACCCAAGTCAGAAGTTTGATATGTTTAGTCTTTGACTATCAAACCTGCATAAAACATGTTAGTAGTTTCATTCATTGTCTTTGCCATGCGTATGCCAAGGTGCTGCACAGAGAATCAGTACCAAAAAACAAAAAAAAGCAAAAATAGAATGCAAAAGAAAACAATTTGCAAGTGAAAAACACTGCCTTTTACCTCTGTTTCTGGCCCTACACAAGCGCAGAATGCTTGACATAGGCACAGATTGTCCTTGATACAGGCGCAGAATGCTTGACATAGGTGCAGAAGTTCCCAGAAAACCCTGCATTACCCTGTTTCTTGGGTTTTTAACCTACAAATCAACTCAAGAGAACTCAAAAGCATGATTAGGGGGTTAGTTCACGTCGGGTTCACCAATTAATGTAGCTAGGAAATGTGGAATTCATCAAAGCAAATCAATATTAATCTAGCTCAATCACGAAAGCTCAAATGCAATGATCAATCCTAAAAACACTCAATAAAGACATGAAAACAAGACATCAATTAAGATTGAAAACTAGCAAACCAAATGCAGACTTGAATGTCTCCTTCATGTGGCTCCATTGTCCTTCTTTCTCCTTCAAATAGCTTTGTTGTGGATCTCACCTACTAGTGCATGAGAATGATGTGAAAGCAAGTAGACAAGATTGTAGCACAAGAATACTCGAAGCGTGATTGATTCGACCAGGTAGTAGTCTTGATTGAAGAAATTCATCCAATTTATAGACAAATTGGAGAAAAGACAAGATTGGCATGAAATTGATATTAGAGGCAATTGATTTCAAAATGGCAAAATTGAGTTGAAGGAAGAAGGTTATGACACCTTCTATGTCATGAATTATGACATATTGCCAATGCAAAGGTTAGAGGACTAAAAGCCTATGACATCTTGCTATGCCAATAGTATGACGCATGAGAAATTCATGCTTCCACTGAAGCACAAAAATAGGGAGAGACTAGAGAGAAATTGATTAGGTGGAAATTGAATTTGACAAATTAGAAAATAGGTGGAAATTAGGAATTAGAAAAATTAGGAAATTAGGAAATTAGAAATTAGAAATTAGAAATGATGAAATTAGAAAATTAGAAATGATGCAAATTAGGTAAATTAATTAATAATTTCTCATTCATTAATTAATTTACAAAAATAGGAGGAATTAATTAGCCAATTAAATAAACATTTAATTGTGACAAGAAGACTTAGGATAAATCATTTATCCTAAAGAGAAAATGGAGAGAAAATGACAAACAAGGTTAAATGAATAAATCATGAAACCCTAGAAGATAAATTAGAAATGCAAGGACGACAATTAGGTCTTGATGTAAGATTGATTTGATGTCGATTCGATCATGATTTTGAATTGATAAAAGACCAATGCTGATAAGTGATTTGATTGACAAATGCGCCAATTGATGAGGAACAATGACAAATTGATCCAAATTGACACGATTGAGAAGGACGACGATCGATGACAAATTGATCGCAAAATGACAAGATTGAAAATGACAACGATCGATGACAAATCGATCGCATGATGACAAGATTGATAAGAGGACAAAACCCTAATTAGGATTGACAATGTCCAAAATGATGACAAATGAGCACGCACATTGATGCGACAAGATAAGATTGACCAAAATCATGACTGAAGATTGTTGTCAACAAGACCAAATTCGAGAGCGAGATAAATGAAGAATGCAGAAGAAAGACGTGATGCTCACAAATGATAAAGACCAAGTGCGAATCATAGGAGAAATGTTAATGCGACGCAAAAACCCTAAAATAAGGCAATGCGCAAATGTTAAAGTATGACTCCGCAAACATTGACCATTTTTAGACGTCTACAATAATATGCATTATGACTTCTAGATATCTAAAACCATGGGTGAACCCACAATAGTGGGTTACACTTTTTTGGACGAAGAAAATGCACCCGTTTGTCCAAAACATAATTTTTACCATTTTCGATTGAATGTTATGTTCAGTCGGACCAAAAAAATCATTTCATCGAATGTATTATTTTAAATACATTCGATCGAATATAAAATTATTAAAAAGGGGGTTCAATCGAACCCCTTTTGTTAATGGGATTTTTTTTTTAAGGACATGCTCATTAAAAAACTTTTTGTTGACCATGTTCGATAGAGCCCCATATGTTCTATCAAAACTACCTGCTAGAGATCTCCTCCCCCCCCCCCAAACTCTCTTGGTTTCTACAAATCTTTGGCCTTCGAAGCTCAAATTGGGGGCACAAATAGAACAATCTTGACAAACCTAAATGCATGATAGTAGTACTCGAAACAAGCTTTCCAATGATTATTATTTTAATATACATTGAATTTATTATGATTTTTTTTTAAAATTTACTAAACACGGGTTTCTCACCAAACATCAACTCTTGTGTTCAACACTTATGGAAAAATAGTAAACAAGTGAAAAAAAAATCTGAAAAATATCTATGCAATAGGTATTGAAGTCCTCTTTCCAACAAATTTTTTTTTTAAAATGATACATACACAAAAAGTTACAAGCTACCAAATGAACATATGTCAAAATTACAGTTGACTTAAAAACTTAATAAAACATGAAATATTGAAGGTAATGTTATGAAATCAATTGCAAACAGTAGATATGGATGTTACAAACTAAATTTGAAAAAACGTTATGCCATACCAAATGAGTATCACTCTTTAAAAATGTAGTTTTTTTGTAAAAAACTAGTTTTCGTGGGAGATAGAAAAATGGAAACAACTTGATTTCAAAAAAAAAAATTAAAAATATATTTAGAATATACACACAAAATGTCACAAATCACTAGTTCACATCATCTACAAATTCCTTATGGTTTAGCAGTAATAGGTGTCCGAATGTGAAATTTTTTCTCAAAGTTAATATTGCAGTGTCAAAGCTGGCTAAAAAGTGTAACCAAGTATTGTGGGTTCACCCCCATTCTCAAACATCCTGCCAACGTGTACATAAAATATAACTTAAACTTAAATAACCATTCTCAAACATCCTGCCAATATATACATAAAATATAACTTAAACTTAAATAAGTACTTATTTAAGTTTATGTTATATTTTATGTGTATATTGGTGGGATGTTTGAGAATGGTTTGAGATATCTATGAGTCATAATGCAAATTCTAGATTTTAGGAGATCTTATAATAAATGTTATATTTTATGTATATGTCCTAATGAAATAAAACTAAGAGTAGGCCAAAGGAATCAACATCTAAGGCCATGTTCCTTTTCTAGCTTAATGTCGACAAAATGTGTACGTTTTTGCTTGTTTACCATAACAAGTGCACGTTATAATGTGTGCATGCTTTTTTGCATAAAAGTGTGTACATGTTTATATTTTAAATAACACGTACATGTTTTAATTTAAAGAACACACGTATGTGTTATGGCTCAGATTTTTCATGCCTTAAAATGTACGCGGTTTTTGAATTTATCAAAAACACGCACGCATTTTGTCTATTTTAGGCATTTTTTTGCTAGTGGCCACTTTTTTGTTCACCATCTTGGTGCACATACCCTATGGTTCTTCTCATTATCCCATGAGTAAAAACACTAGAACTCGAATCTACAAACTTGTCACAGGATACACCACTCTCTCTAATGTCCTTTATAGGTGAGGCTATAATGTTCTCCTTCATTGTCTCAACAAATTAGATATTCTCATTGTCCTTGAGGAAGCACATTCAAATGCTTGTGGGGTGCATTTTGGTGGTAAATCTTTGGTCTAAAAGCTACTTTGAATAGGATAATATTGGTAAATTATGGAAAAGGATTCCTTTGATTTTGTCAAAAAGTGTCATTAGTGTCAATAACTTCTACCTATGAACTTAGAGCTTAGGCTACTCCTTATCCATTTTCCTTATGGAGTTCAGATCTCATGAGAAAATTTCTCCTCCTCCTTCTCAAGGACATAGTTTTTTTTATCATAGATACAAATTACTTTATGAAATGGTTTGAAGTTATTCCTCCTTTACAAAGAGAGAGAGGTGACAACCTAAACAATGGGGGGAGAGAATGAGAGAGTGTAGGAGAGAGATAGATATTTGGGTGAGGGAGGTAGAGATAGAGAGGGAGAGATGAAGAAAGGGATGGAGGGACATAGAGAGGGGAGAGAAATGTGAGAAAGAAAAGAGAGAGGGAGAGGGAGAGATAGAGGGAAGTGTCAATATGGGTTATACCCTCAACCCTATGTACTATAAACCATGTACTATCAATCTTGTACCCTAGACCCTACACCAATATCCTCAACCCTAAACCCTATACCCTAAACCCTATATCCTACACCCTATTCTAAAATACCTATACCCTTAACAATTTATATACCTTATACCATATACCATATAAAAGAGAGAGAGAGGTAATGACCTAGAGAGGGGAGGAGAGGAGAGACAAAATAACAAAGAGATAGGAGTAAGAAAGGATGGAGGAGAGGTATAGATGGAGGGAGTGAAGTACCTAAAGGAGAAGGAGGGGAGAGAAGATAAGAAGAGAACTCATAAAAGGGGATGGGTAAGGGGGGATGGAGAGGGAGGGGGACAAATAAAGAGGGGACATATAGATAGGTTAGATAACTAGAGGGGAAGAGAGACATGAGAGACCTAGATGGGGAGAGAGAGATTTGAGATAGGTAGAGGGGGATAGAGGGATGTGGGTAATAAGACATGGATGGAGAGAGGGGGAGAGGGAAACCTATCTAGAGTGGAGAGACAGACAGACAGATAGACAGACAAACAGACAAAGACAAAGACAGAGACAGAGAAGTGACAACTTGAACAATGGAGAGGGAGATAATAAGAAAGAGTGGAGGGGGAGATAGATATGGGGGTAAGGAGGGAGGGGGAGACAGAGAGGGGGAGAGGAAGAAATGGAGGGAGGGACCTATAAAGGGGATAGAGATGTGAGAGAACAAAGAGAGAGAGGGAGAGAAAGAGATATAGGGAAGCATCAATATGTGTAATACCTTCAACCCTATGTACCCTAAATCCTATAATAAGATCCTCAACCTTAAACCCCATACCCTCAAACATATATCCTACACCTTATTCCCTAAACTCTATACAAGGGAGGTAGATGCATGATCAAGAGAGTCGAGGGAGAGAAAAAATAAGAGAAAGAAGAACAAAAAGAAAGATAAGGCTAAGGAGGGTGGGAGGGAGAGGTAGACAAGGAGTGACTAAGATCCCTACAGAGGGGAGAGGTAGAGAGAGTTCACAAAGAGAGAAATATGCGTAAGGAGGTAGGGAGAGAGGTGGAGAGGGAGCGAAAAAATTAGAGAGGGGAAATATAGAGGTGAGAGACCTTAAGCCTAGGGAGAGAGGGTTAAGAGACCTAGGATTAGAGATAGAGGTGAGAGAGATAGAGGGGGAGAGAGGA
This sequence comes from Cryptomeria japonica, assembly GCF_030272615.1. Classification (NCBI taxonomy): domain Eukaryota; kingdom Viridiplantae; phylum Streptophyta; class Pinopsida; order Cupressales; family Cupressaceae; genus Cryptomeria; species Cryptomeria japonica. Next base: position 182,136,068 of record NC_081407.1, read on the forward strand.
ATGGGTAATAAGATAGGAAGAGAGGTAGTGAGGTAAAGAGGGATGGAGGGAGAGACCTAGAGATGGGGAGGGAGAGGGTGGGAGGGATAGGTAGTGATTGAGAGAATGGAGAGAGAGAGGGGGGGGAGAGAAACAAGAGAGGGAGAGAGAGGGATAAGCAGGGAATATGAGATAGAGAGGGTGGGAGATATCTAGAGAGAAGAGAAAAAGGTGTGAGAGAGAGAGAGAGAAGAGAGGAAGAGACATAGGTCTAGATTTTTGGGGAGATGTAGAGAGAGAGAGAGAGAGAGAGCATGCTGATAAGAGCACATTGATTACTAAAATTTCACTATCTGGAAATTTATATGATCCTCTAAATCTTAGAATCTACATTATAACTCCTAGATATATGAAACCGCTCTCAACCATCTTGCCAATATATACATAAAATATAAATTAAAGCATAAGAAAGTAATCTTATACTTAAATGTTATATTTTATGTATATATTACATTGATAGCTCAAGAGAGAGAGAGGGGGGGAGAGAGAGTGAGGTGGAGAAATTACTAATGTAATGCATTTGGCAAGTGCCGAATTTGGCACACGCCAAATGGAAAAAAAATAATTTCATATTGGGTGCTTGCCATGTTTGGCACTCACCAAATGTTTTGCATTAGAAACACCAAGCCTTTGGCTTGTATTTGCCTTGGGCATATAACCCAAATGCTTGGATGATCATTTTAGGGTCGAGACATGTTTTTCTGAAAAGAAAAAAATTCTCTTGTTTTTTGTTGTGCTCTCCAACAAGGTTGCACGTGTTTCAATGCAAACAAAATGAACTTCATGATGATGTTAAGCTCTCTCTCTCAACTATCCAACCATATATTTTTTCACATTTTGATTATGTTTAAAGGTTTTCATCTCTAATCTCTTTTGTTAGTGTGTCTATTTTTTGTCAAAAACCAACATCATGTGTTATTTCGGGCAAAGATTTTTACTCGTTAATTGATTACAAATTATTATTTTTTGAAACTATACTCTATTCTACACATACTAAAAAGAAAAAGAAAAATAGTTTTCAAAAAAATTAAGGGGAAGCACACTCAAATTATTGTTTTTTAGGATGTGTCAACTCTTGAAAATTAGTAAAAAATCATATATTCATTAAAAAAATTAGCTGAAAAAACTGGCATAAACTACATGATGTTAGCTAATTTCTCACCAAAGTGCTTTTAAAAATTCTAAACAAAAGTTGACATTTTTTAGGGATCACACAAGATGTTATGTTTTTTTTTAAACAATAGGACCACTTTGTGTACTCTCCCTTTTTGAAACCCTTAACCTCCACCATTTTCAAAACAAAATAGTATTTTAAAAAGTAGATTTGAAGCAATACAACTCGTGTTCTTGTTGCATCTTCAAATTTTGAGTGTAACTATCTTCATTTTCTCATCAAATTTCATACTGGTTGATTTCAAAAAAAAGTGGCATCTTAAGACCCATTTTTGGTCCCCCATCTTGGTGCACTTACCCTTAGGATTAGGGTTAGGTTTATGGATATGATTAGGTTTAGATTTATATTTAGGTTTATGTTTAGGTTTGGGTTTGGGTTTAGGGTTAGGGTTAGGGTTTAATTACGATCATAGTTAAGATTACATTAATAATTAAATTAGGGTTCAAATATGATTAGGTTTATGGATTCAATTAGATTTACTCTTAGGGTTAGGATCATAATTCAATAAAGGTTCAAAGTATGATTTAGGGCTCAATCAGAGATATGGTTCAATCAAAATTTAATTAGGATCAAGGTTATGGTTAGGGTTCATTTCTAGGATTAAGGTTAGAATTCAATTAGGATTAGAGTTAGGGATTAATTTGGGTTAAGATTTAATAATGATAAGGGTTAGGGTTAAATTAGGGTTAATGTATACTTATGTTTAGGGTTAGATTTCAATTAGGATTAAGAATTAATTATGGTTAGAGTTAGAGTTTAATTAGGGTTAGCATTCACATATTGTTAGGGTCAGGCTTCAATTAGGGTAAGTGTTAGTGTTGGAGTTGGGGTTAGGGTTCAATTTGGGTCATAATATAATTAGGGTTTTGACTTAGGGTTTGTGTTTAATAAGGATTCAATTAGGATTAGGGTTACAATTGAGTTTTAATTAGGGTTAGGGTTCAATTATGGTTATTGTTTAATTAAATTTTAGTCAGGGTTAGGGTCAAATAAGAGTTTAAGGGTTCAATTAGGCTTATGATTTGATTAATGTTAGGGTTTCATTAGGATTAGGGTTTACCTAAGTTTATGGTTCAATTAGGGTTTGTGTTCTCTTAGGATATAATTAGGATTAGAATTTGATGATAAAGATTGGAGGTAGGGTTAGGGTTGAGGTTCAAATAAGGTTAGGGTCAAGTTTAGAGTTAAGATTCAATTAGGAATATGTTTAGGGTTCAATAAGTATTAAGATTTAGTTGCAGTTAGGTTTAGTGTTAGTATTAAGGTTTAATTAGGCTAAGAGTATGTTTAGGGTCAAGGTTTAATTAGGGCTAATATTTAGTTAGGGTTCAAAATTATGGTTCAATTAAAGTTAGGGTTCAATTAGTACTAAGGTTCCTATGGTTATAGTTAAAATTCAATTAAGGTTAGGGTTTAATTAGGAGTAAGGTTCCTAAGGTTAAGGTTTAATTAGTCTTAGGATTAGAATATTCAATTAGAGTTAGGGTTTAATATGGGTCAAGATTAAGGTTAGGATTGACACAAACCCTAAACCTATCCATAAACTTACACCTAGCTCTAGCACTAATTGTAATTATAACCTTAAAATCACCCTAAAACTAACCATAATTCTAATAATAACTCTAACTCTTTAACACTAATTATCAACATGATTGTTAACACCAACCCTAATCCTAACCTTATTTATAACCCTAACCCTAAAACTAAACTTAAAACTCTAACATTAATTGTAATTCTAGCACTAACCCTACCCCTAATTATGATCTTAACACTAGCTACTAATACTCTAGTAGTGACCAAATGAACATATGATTATAATTTGATAGTGACAATGCCAAAAAGAGGCTTGGAAAGTGTTATCATAAGGCACACTAAGGCAAGGGCCCAAAAAGGAGAGTGAAATTGTAATGAGTTACAATTTAAAACACTACAAACCCTAACCTTAATCTTAACCCTAAATAAACCCTAATATTGAATCATAACCCTTATTAATATTAGGGTCATGGTTGGGATTAGAATTAGGATTTGTGTTAGGGTTACAATTAGAATTAATTTTATTTTTAGAATTAGGGTTAGAGTTAGGGTCAGATGTAGAATTAAAGCTAATTTTAGAATTAGGGTTAGAGTTGGGGTCCGATATAGAATTAAAGTTATGGTTTGTGTTAGAATTATTATGTTAAGGGTTAGGTTAGAGTAAGAGTAAAGGTTAGGGTTAGGGTTAGAATTAGAATAAGTGTCAGTTTAGGCTTGTAGTTAGAGTTAGGGTTAGAATTACAATTAGTGTTAGTGTTGGGTTATAAATAATATTATTTTTAGGTTTAAGGTTAACATTAGAGTTGGGGTTAGGGCTAGGAATAGAGTTAGACTTAGACATAGGTTTAAGATTAGAGTTATAGATGGACTTGAAATCAGTGTTGGGTTATAAATAATATTATTTTTAGGTTTAAGGTTAACATTAGAGTTGGGGTTAGGGCTAGGAATAGAGTTAGACTTAGACATAGGTTTAAGGTTAAAGTTACAATTAGTATTAGTGTTGGGGTTAAAAATAGTTTTAGGTTTTGAGTCAGAGTTAAAGTTAAAATTAGTGTTAGTTTTGGGGTTGGCTTGGGAATTAGGATTAGGAAATTAGACTTGCAATAATGTTAGAGGGAGTTATAGGTTTATGGTTAGGGCTAAGATTAAAATGAAATTTTGGGTTAGGTTTACAATTAGAATCAGAGTTAGTTTTATAATTTGTATTCTAATTAGGGTTAGGGTTAGGATTATGGTTAGGTAAATAATTAGAGCTCAGGTTCAGGTTAAAATTATTATAATTGTTAGAGTTAGGACCTAAGAGTTAGAGTTAAACTTAAAATTAGTGTTAGTTGTATGTTTGGGGCTAGGGTTAGGGTTAAAGATAAGACATAAAATTAGTGTTAGTTATAATGGGTTTGGGGTTAGGTTTAGGGTTAGTCTTAGAGTTAGAATTAAGGTTAGTGTTAGTGTCTAAGTTAGGGTTAAGGTTGGGATTAGCATTATAAACCTAGTTATGGTTAGGACTAGGGTAGGGATAGAATTAGGTTTAGGTTTAGGATTAGTGTTAAGGTTTAATTATGATTACAATTAAGGTTGGGGTTACAATTAAATTAGGGTTCATTTATGATTAGGTTTAGGGATTCAATTAGGTTTACTATTAGGGTTAGGGTCATGATTTAATTAGGGTTCAAATTTAGGTTTAGGGTTTCATTAAGGATATGGTTCGATCAAAGTTTAATTAAGATTAGGGTTAGGGTTAGAATTCAATTAGGATTAGAGTTAGGGTAAATACTTTGGGTTAAGATTTAATATGGGTTTGGGTTAGGGTTTAATTACGGTTAGAGTTAAATTTTAATTAGGGTTAATGTACACTTATGGTTAGGGTTAGAGTTCAATTATGGTTAGAGATAGAGTTTAATTAGGGTTAACATTCACTTATGGTTAGGGTTAGGGTTCAATTAGAGTAAGCGATAGTGTTGAGGTTGTGGTTTGGGTTTAATTTGGGTTAGAATTTGATCAATGTTTTGATTTAAGGTTAGAGTTCAATTAGGGCTCAATTAGGATTAGGGTTATGGTTAGATTTTAATTAGGGTTAGGGTTCAATTATGATTATGTTTTAATTAAGGTTTAATTAGGGTTAGGATTTGATAAGGGTAAGGGTTCAATTAGGGTTATATTTTAATTAATGTTAGGATTTATTAGGATTATTGTTTAACTAAGTTTAGGGTTAAATTAGGGTTTATGTTCACTTAAAGATATAGTTAAGGTTAGGATTCGATGATAAAGCTTGGAGTTAGGATTAGGGTTGGGGTTGGGATTCAAATAAGGTTAGGGTCAAGTTTAGAGTTAAGATTCAATTAGGATTACATTTAGGGTTCATTAATTATTAAGATTTAGTTAGTGTTAGTGTTAGGATTAGTATTAAGGTTTAATAAGGCTAAGAATATGTTTAGGGTTAGGGTTCAATGAGGGTTATTATTTAGTTAGGGTTCAAAACTATGGTTAAAATTCAATCAAAGTTAGGGTTCAATTAAGAATAAGGTTCCTAGGGTTATGGTTTCAATTCAATTAAGGTTAGGGTTCAATTAGGAGTAAGGTTCCTAAGGTTAAGGTTTAATCAGAGTTATGATTAGAACTCAATTAGGGTTAGTTTTCAATTAAGGTTAGAGTTAGGATTTAATATGATATAGGGTTCAATAAGGGTTGATATTAAGGTTTGGATTGACCTAAACCCTAAACTTATATGCAAACCTACACCTAGCTCTAGTACTAATTGTAATTCTAACCTTAAACTCACCTTAAAACAAACAATAATTCTAACAATAACTCTAACCCTAACCCTAACTATAATACTAATTATCAACACAAATGTTAGCACTAACCCTAATCTTATTTCTAACCCTAAACCTAAACCTAAACTTAACTCTAACACTAACCCTAACCCTAATTATGATCTAACACTTTACTACTGTTAATTAAATTAATTATCAACATAAATACAAATTATTAGTAGTATCTTAAAGTTAAATTATTTAAATTTTTTTTTTGCAAAAATAATTATGACTTTAAATGAATTTTATTTTATAAATGAAAAATAATACTATAACTTTATTATTACAAATAATAAGAATTCATTTGATATTTTACAAGTTACAACCCAAATGCTATTAGCATATGTAACTTTAACAACTTACATACAAAATACCAAAAAATATCCTTGACGAGATGCCTATTACATCTATGCATGTAACAAATTGATTGAAATATATATTTTTTTCTTCTTCTTCTTGTATGGAATTGAACATGGAGCTGTATGCAACTGAATATAGCTTCAAAGGTTCTACACTAGAATGGAGTTTATTCTTGATGAACGATCCAAGCTTTTTAGTGGGTTCAGATCAATCTAGAATAAAGATATTTCCGTGTTGAGGAGGAGTTGGGATTTTTTTTCCTGTGGAATCTAACTTTCGCTTTAAAATCTTTGCATCAAAATAACTTTCATCTCACTTTTCCTGTGTGATTCTGATTCTCATGGACCGTCTACACCAATAAATGGGCTACCCCAAAGCAGTGTGGATGGTGGTGTTGTTCTTCCTTTCACCATTGCTGTTATTTCTCTAGCCTTCAAATTTGATTGTAGTCTGTGTAAGTCCTTTGTTAAGGTCATACAATGGTTGCAGCCAAGGCGAAATCCAGTTCCAATGGGGAAGTAGAAGCCATAGGAATAGATTTGGGAACAACGTACAGCTGCGTAGGAGTATGGCAATATGACCGTGTGGAAATCATTGTCAATGATCAGGGCAATCGTACTACTCCATCTTGCGTTGCCTTTACTGAGACTGAACGTCTCATAGGGGAGGCTGCTAAAAATCAAGCTGCCATGAATCCTGCAAATACTGTATTTGGTAAGTAGTTTCAATCCTCCTTTTGCTTATCATGTTAAAAAAGACATATTGGCTTGGTGGTTTTGCTCATTCTTGCTGGTCTTTGGATTGGACAGCTTAAATCATTGGTATTTTGATTTCTAAACTTATAAGTGTTAAACAAATAGAGTTGATTGACGTTCTCTCGACTTAATATGTTGCTGTGTGTGACTAGTAAGAAAAAAAATGATTGATGAGTTATCATTTGACAGTAGATCTGAAAACTGTAAAGATATTAGAAAGATTTACGAATTTAAGCAAGTTTCATTTTGAAATAATCTATTTTTAATCGATAAAATTATAAAATTTTATATGTATATTTATTCTATGGTGTTGGATATTATTTATTAAAAGTAATTAAATTTTAGTTCTTGGTTTAGATTGAGGTCAATCTAATGTAGGGTTGTATAGAATATTATAAATTGTTAAAAAAATTGGTTAAAGAATGGTATAGGTCTATTTTAAATAATACATAAATTTGTAAAAAAATATATTCAGTTTATAAATTCAGTTTTTTAAGAGTAAAGATGTCTTAATTTTTTGTTGTTGTTTCTAGTTTAGATTGTGTGTGTTTGTTTGCATCAACATTTCAGATCACACCTTTGTGATTTCTCTACTTCATGAGCTACCTACCATCTTGATGATGGATCACAAAGTGTGATATGAAACATTGAAGTAAACAACAAAAACTATTTGGATTGTGGAAAACTAATATCTAATTTATTTTTTGAATTAAAATCTAATATCTTATATAGCTCTTGTTTTTGTGTATGTCTATTATTACATAATTTATGATAGAATTTAAATAAATAAATGCTTATGAATATCATGTGGTACACTAGTTTTTTAAAGGAAATATAGAAACTTTCTTAATAATTAGTTAATTTTCTTTATTAATGAATAAGTTTGAATACAAACCAAGTAAAGATGTCTAGATGATGAATTGGTCATGTAGTATTGTAATGCAAGTCTTACTACTTTGTAATGTGATGTGTAAAGATCAAATATAAACTATGTACTAGGTCTTAAATACGAGAGTTGATGAGTAATAGTTATAGGGTTCACTTAAAAAACAAGAAAATGATTTTGAATTAGGAAGATTGTGTTGTAGGTGCAATCATATCTAAGGGACAAAGCCACAACCTCAATTGAGTCTAGAGTGATAGAAACATACATAAATGAATCAATCATATTTTACAATGATTGATTAAGTATAACAAAAATTAGATTTAAGACTAAAATTAACTTGCACAAAAAACAAACAAATTAAACATAAGAATAATATGTTTACAACAAAAACAATAAATATAAAACAAAAATTAAAATCATATTCTAATCTAATTTATAAAAATTAAATAAATTATCAAACTACAGCAAAAAAATTAATTGTATTGAGATGAATGATAAATTGATCCTAAACTGTTACTATAATCTATATCATTAGATGATAGAATATCCTCATATAAATGTTGATTTTAGAGTTTAATAAGATTTAATGAACAAACATTAATTATATCTAAACAATTAGATTCTTTAAAATATTTACTTAAAAAATTGTATCTTCAAGATAGTTGAGTTTCTAAATAATTCATCTTTGTACTAGAAATTTTTATCTGATATGATAGAAATTAAAATAGATTCATTTTGCGATGCAAGAGAGCTCCCAATACTGTCTAGAAAGAGTAATTTAAAAAGTTAGTTTCATTTTCGTAAGGATCCATCCAGCGTAAGATTGCATCCAATATTACAAATTATAAAAATCGGATTTTTATCTGATATGATAGAAATTAAAATAGATTCATTTTGCGATGCAAGAGAGCTCCCAATACTGTCTAGAAAGAGTAATTTAAAAAGTTAATTTCATCTTCGTAAGGATCCATCCAGCGTAAGATTGCATCCAATATTACAAATTATAAAAATCGGATTTTTATCTGATATGATAGAAATTAAAATAGATTCATTTTGCGATGCAAAAGAGCTCCCAATACTGTCTAGAAAGAGTAATTTAAAAAGTTAATTTCATCTTCGTAAGGATCCATCCAGCGTAAGATTGCATCCAATATTACAAATTATAAAAATCGGTCTACAGAGTAGTCTACCTCCATGAAAAATAATACGTCAAATTCAAGAAGAAATCTGTTTAGTTTATGAGTTCAAATCGGTAAGAAAAATAGGTGATTACCAGAATAAGATATAAGAGATTCCAAAAAAGTGAGAAGCGGCCTGTTCTCAAATGACCTATGGTGGGAATTTGAATAAACGAATTTATATACTCTGGTACACTAATTTTTTGGAAAATGGTATCAGAAATTTCCTCCCAGTGGAGCTATTTCTTATAATGTAATGTTGCAGCTGGGAGTTTGTTTTGTTAATTGTATGAGTGTATGTTGATCTTATCAGTTATATATCTAGATATCTTTGAAAGTTTGAATCTTGATGAATGACATATTTACAAAACATGTTTAAATCTTGATGAATGACGTACTCAAAAAATATACCATCATTCTTATGAATCTTGATAAATGACAATTCAAAAAACATACCATCACTCTCATCAATTGTACTCAATCAATTGAATTATAACCTTACACGGATACATACATCTATCAATTGAATTATAACCTTACACGGATACAGACATCCATCCCCCCTGCCTCCCAAGCCCCAGCCCCCAGCCCCCAGCCCCACTCTATGTACATGATTTCATCATTTGGGTAATGATTGATTTTGATGATGCAGATGCAAAACGGCTGATTGCCAGAAAGTTCGGTGATCCAATTGTCCAAACAGACATGAAACTGTGGCCATTCAAGATTGTTGCAGGTCAAGGAGACAAGCCCCTGATCCTAGTCCAATACAAAGGAGAGACAAAGAAACTCTCTGCAGAGGAAATCTCCTCCATGGTATTGGCAAAAATGAAGGAAATTGCAGAATCCTTCCTAGGCAAAACAGTAAAAAATGCAGTCATTACAGTTCCCGCCTACTTCAATGATTCACAAAGGCAAGCCACCAAGGACGCCGGGGCCATTTCTGGGCTGAATGTCACGAGAATTATCAATGAGCCCACTGCAGCAGCAATAGCCTATGGGCTTGACCAAAAGAGCGAGACAGGCAGTGACAGAGAAAAAAGTATACTTATTTTCGACCTGGGTGGAGGAACATTCGATGTATCAATCCTGACCTTAGCTGGAGGAGTCTTTGAAGTGAAAGCCACAGCAGGGGATACCCATCTGGGTGGTGAAGACTTCGACAATAGAATGGTGAATCACTTTGTCCAGGAGTTCAAGCAAAAGCACAAGAAGGATATGAGTGCCAATGCCAAGGCAATGCGGCGCCTGAAGACTGCCTGTGAGAGAGCCAAAAGAACCCTCTCCACCACTACTCAGACTGCCATTGAGATTGACTCCTTGCATGAAGGAATTGACTTCCATGCCAGGATAACCAGAGCCAAATTTGAAGAGCTCAACATAGACTTGTTCAAGAAATGTATTGAACCTGTGGACAAATGCCTCAGAGATGCCAAGATGGAGAAGTCTGTCATCAGTGAAGTCGTTCTGGTAATATGCTCTATCAGATCATACTATCAAACTGTTCTTTATGTTCTTCAAGACTATTTTGGACAGCAAGAACATGCAAAACCAGTTGCTTATGCAACTGCTTTTCATGTTCACCAACATCCTAAAATACAATCTGTAGTGAAAATTGGTTCAGCTTAAATCACTCATTTTAAATTTTTGATTTCTTGTGGTAGTTAATCTTAAATCATATTAATAGATTTTGGCTTAAATAGCACATTTTAAGTTTTGACGATAGTTCATCTGAAATCAAACTAATAGATGATCCTATTAGAAACTAGTGTAATTTCCTATGAACCACCTAAACAAATCAATGCTTAGCGTGTGTTGTTTAAGCTTACTCCACTAATAGATGGGTCCTGCTGGAGATGCAAGTGTGTGATTTAGATGAGCCATCTAAACAACTCAAGACTTAAAATATGTTGTTTAAGTCAAACCATGAAAATTTTGTGATTATTAATTATTTTATCACTAATGACTTGATGTGGTTCATGCTGAATGCTTCTTTGTTTTTCTAATATCTAGATGCATGATTTTTAATGGAAGCAAGGAGCTGGGCAAAAACATTGACAATCAGTTTATGAAACTGCTTTTCATGTTCACTAACATCCTTAGAGAGCACAAAGTATAGTGAAAATTGGTTCAGCTTAAACAACACATTTTAAGTGTTGATTTGTTTAAGTAGCTTATCTTAAATCATGTTAATAGATTTTGACTTAAACAACACGCTCTAAGTTTATATTTGTTTGGGTGTTTCATCTGAAATCACACTAAAAGGTGAGTCTTATTGAAGAAGCTAGTGTGATTTCAAATGAGTCACCTAAACATATCAAATCTTAAAATGTGTTGTTTAACCTTTCCCCACCAACAGATTGTTCTTACTGAAAATCCAAATTTCGATGAACCACATAAACAGGGTAATATTTGAATATGTTGTTTAAGCCCAACCGTATAAAATTGATTATGATTATTATTGTATCACTAATGACAGTATGATTCGTACTGAATGCTTCAGGCTTTTTCTAACATCTGGATGCATGCTTTCTAACAGGTAGGGGGGTCCACCAGAATTCCAAAAGTCCAAAAGCTGTTACAGGATTATTTTGGGGGTAAGGAGCTGTGCAAGAGCATCAATCCTGATGAAGCTGTTGCCTATGGTGCAGCAGTGCAGGCTGCCATATTAAATGGAGAAACAAATGAAAAAGTGCAGGATGTTTTGCTCTTGGACGTGGCACCCCTCAGCCTGGGGCTGGAGACCTCAGGAGGAATTATGACTGTCCTCATTCCCAGAAACACTACCATTCCTGCAAAGAAAGAGCGGATCTTTACCACTTATTCAGACAATCAGACCTCTGTTTTGGTTCAGATATACGAAGGTGAAAGAGCTCAGAGCAAAGCTAATAATCTTCTGGGAAAATTTGTGCTATCTGGTATTCCCCCTGCACCAAGAGGGGTCCCTCACATTAATGTTTGTTTTCATATTGATGCTAATGGTATCCTCAATGTCAGTGCCGAAGACAAGACTGCAGGGATTAAGAATACAATCACCATTAACAACGATAAGGGCAGGCTGAGCAAAGCTGAGATTGAGAGAATGGTGCAGGAAGCAGAGAAATACAGAGAAGAAGATGAATATGTCCAAAAAAGATCAGATGCTAGAAACATGTTGGAGAACTATGTCTACAACATGAGAAATACTATCAAGGATGAGAGATTCAGTAAGAAGATCAGCTCTAATGACAAGGACAAAATGCAAAAAGTTATCAAGAGCACAATTGAATGGCTGGATACCAATCAGCTGGCAGATGCTTGTGAGTATGAACAAAAGTTGCATGACCTGGAACATGTTTGTAATCCTGTAATCTCCAATGCTTACAAATCAGCTGCATGAAAGGGTAATAATGAGGGATCAAAGGTTGACTGAATTATGTAAAGGGATATTTGTAATTCACCTGCAATCATGTATGGTAGGATAGTAGAGTCTAGTAGTAGTAGAATATATCATATATGTTTTATAGTATGTACTGTTAAATAATTAGTCTTATTGAAGCATACATTAAAATGAGTACTTTTATGATGATGATAGTGAATTGTGTTTATGAAATCACTATTTAGAAATTAGTGAATTTGTAATCTTTTTATAATTTATAAATCAATTTTACTGTAAAGAATCGAAGCTTTAAATTTTTGTATTGTCTATATTTATGATTATATGACATAATATTATGCATTTAGTTTTTATGACATATTTTATTACCGGTATCATTATATATTTATAAGTAATCTAACTTGATCGTGTCTTATAGAATGATGTTTATTCATTGTAAGTTATACTTTCACTTATTAGAATTAGATAGTCATATAATAATTAAATTTTGTCATATGTAAAATTAGATTTATTTTTTATGAGATTTGTGAATGTTTTTTATATTATTGATAAAGTTGGATTTTTCAAAGGATCCAAACTCTTTTACATAAGACAAAATAGATGTACCAAAGAAGCCCCATGAAGCAATTAAGAAACAACAACTAAAACAAGCAACCCTAGGGTTACAAAAGACAACTCACTAGAGTACACAACAACTAAGAATAGTATCTAGTATTAGAGGTTTAGTGTTGGTAATATGTTTTATAGTTTGTGCAATCAAATTATCAAACTTATTAACTTGGTATACATTAAAATGGATACTTTTATGATAGTGATAGTGTCTTGCATTTTTATGAAATCACCTTACAAAGACTAGTGAATTTGTAATCTTCTATCTAACGTTCAAAGCTTAAAATTTAATGTGTATTGCATATATTTACTTTATATTGCATAATATTATGGATTTAGTTTTCATGATACATTTTATTACCATTATCATTATATATTTATAAGTAATTTAAATTGATTGTTGTCTGTCTTGCCAATTAGAGCAATAACTAGACTTAAAGTCTTAACTCAGGGATTGGTCATCCATTCTGAGTAGCTATCATTTCCATGATTGAGGTTCATTTACTTGTCAACCCAGAGACGTATTACTTGAAATGGGCCTACATTGTTTATGCACTAAGTCCTGGTAAGAGTCACTCTATTCTACTGCAACAACTAAATCTATTGAAATAAACATGCGGAAATATAACAACTGAATGGCTACAGAAAATCTTAACATTAACAGATGGCTCTAAATAAATAATTGTTATCTAAGTTCAAAGCTAACAAACAGGGACTACTATGTCTGCTTTGGCTGCAGGAACAGTCACATGATCTGGTTCCAGTGGCTGCAGGAACAATCAATTGCCTGAACATCTACTGCAGCAAAAGAAAAATTAACTTAACAATTACACGGGAATACTCACCAAGTGGGCCCCCTTGGATGAGTGTATCCAGATCTCAAAAAAATTCTATATGCTCAGAATAACACAATCTTTATTCATCATCTCCAAAAGTTGATACAATACATAAAATAAGAGAAAATCCTTCTAACTCTAAAAACTCTGTCTCTGTCTAACCTCTGCGAAGAGGTGCAGATCTTTATTTATACGAAAGTTATAACAAACTTTCAACTACTTAGATCGTTCCCATGAAACTAGGCGGAAACATTTATTACAATAAGAAGAAGAAGTCAACCATAGAGATCATGGGACTTCGTTATCATGTTGCCAAGAATATAGCGTAATGATTTCTACTAGATCGTTGCTTGTTGAAGACACTCATAAATAGGTCTTGTATTGCCTCACTATTCCTTTGCCGCTTCACTCAAACACCATCTTCTTCACTGTCTTAAATGCTCTCAACCGCCTCGAAATATCTCAATTATTTTCATGGCACAATTCTCCATCTGGCTTAACTTGACCACTTCTGCAGCAACTTATTTACTCCTGCATCAAAAGTTAGAACATACAAGAACATATATATCCATTTTCATCAATCACAACATTTATACATCCACACTTTTAAAATTACCATAGTAATCCACATAGGTATAGGAATATTTTGTCAAAACAATACAAGGTTCAGCGGGTTTAGATATCATTTAATATGCACACAATCAAAACTTTGATATATCCTATGACCTTCACATTGTCCCATTATGCAACTTAAAACACAAGAAAAACTTATCAATCATATATATAAAAGAGCTATTATTTTAGCTCATCAATTATGTCTTAAATAATGATGTTTATTGATTTTGTAAGCTATACTTAACTAATTAGGACTAGATAATCAAAAAATCCTTCAAAATTTATTATATTTAAAATTCTATTTTATTTATGAGATTTGATATATTTTTTATGTTATTGATAAAGGTGGATTTTTGAAAGGGCCTAAACTCTTTTACATATGGTAAAATAAATGTACCAAAGAAGCCCCACAAAGCAAATAAGAAATAACATTTAAACAAGCAACCCTATAGCTACAAAAGACAACTCATTAGATGTCAATGTCACTTAAACAAAGCAACACATACCTCATTGAGAGACTAACCAAGCAATTTAAACCCAAAGAACTCCAAAGGAGGTTTGAGTACATGCCACCATTATTTTCATTGAATTGATAAATTGTAGATCCCATCTCTCATTTTAACAAATTTTATCACACTTTGTTATCTCACCTCTTTCTCTACTTATCTCTATCTCTCCTCTCCCTCTACATACCTCTCCCTTCTTCTCTCTCTCTTCCTCATTCCTTCTCTCTCCACTTTTGTTTATCTCACCTCTTTGTGTCCCTTATCTACTTATCTCTATGTCCCATCTCCCTCTCTCTCTCTATGAGATAAAGAGAAGTAGAGAAGAATATGGGATGGAGGGAGATAGAGAGATGGAGGGTGGGAGAGGTATATAGAGAGAGGGATGGAAAGGTGAGATAAATATAAGTAAAGGAGAGAGAGAGAGAGAGAGAGAGAGAGAGAGAGAGAGAGAGAGAAGTAGGGAGGGAGAGAGATGTAGGTAGAGAGAGGTAGGGAAGGAGGGAGTGAGGAAGCCCAAGAGAGTAAGAGGTGAGAGAAATGGTGAGGGAGGGAGGAAGTTAGAGGGAGACAAATAAGAGGTACAGAGAGAGAGGGAGAGAGGGAAATGTGATATAGAGATAAGTAGTTAATGAAGGAGAGAGAAAGTAGAGATGGAGAAATATGTAGGTAGAAAGATGAAAGAGAGAGGTGAGATAAAGAAAAGTGGCAAGGAGAGTGAGGGAGAGGGAGAAAGAGAAATAAAGGTAGGTATGGAGAGGTATGTAGAGAGTGGGAGAGGGAGAGGGAGAGGGGATATTAAAATACTAAGTTTTAACTATAGGCAAAGATGGGAAGCTAAAAACTTTTCACCTTCTTCAGTCTTGGTAGTGATTGAGTCTAGACTCTGCCACTACCAAGGCATAGCGCAAGTGCACTCATTTTTGTGTTTGCATTGGGAATTTTCAACCCTTTGGGTTGGATTTTCATTAGTTATCCAACACAAAAAGTTAGACGACCATTTAAACACCGAAAGACATGTTTTTTCCAATTGTAAAAAAAATTCACACAATTTTGAGTGTGCTCTCCATCAAGTTTGCATACATGTTTCAATGCAAAGTTAAAAAACACCACAATGTTTTTAAGCTCTCTCTTAGCTATCTAAGCTTGTAATTTTTTCTCATTTTGAGTATGTTAAGGTAATCATCTTTATTTTATTTTGTTTGTATGTACGTTTGAGTATTTTAAGGTAGTCATCTTTAATTTCTTTTGTTTGTATGCACATTTGTAATGAACTACATATGAGCCAATAATGCATAAGCAAATATGGAAGAGGAAAAAATTGAAACATTTAAGATAATAATGAGAAAATTACAGAAGTAAACTAGCTAAACTAGTACACTTACAATAAATTATCGTAATTTTGACAATGCACAATTGGAAGACTTGAATTCCAGAACATCAACTAAGCATCTAGGGGAAGAATCAAAACACCTTAAGTAAGGTCAAAAGGGGGTTTTGACCCTAATAAGACTTCACTTAGAAAACTAGGTTTTCTCCTCAATCCTAGATGCGATGATCAACTTCCTATGGACACAAACTCGTAAACCGATGCAATCAACACAACAATAGCACATTAGGGTCACCTCATAGGTTTCATAGACTCTTCAATTCCTAATGAGAAACCTTAGTGACTAAAAATTTCCGCTTGAGAACCTAAAGAACCCATCAACAAACTACAAATACTGACGCCCACAAAGGACTATGACACCCTCTCTGGACACTAGCATGCCTAGAGGAAACTAGTATGTCATGCTAGATTCCTTTGGCTGCACTATAATCCTTTGGGAATGCTAGTGTCCAAATTATGAATTAGTGTCCAGGTGGTAACCCTGCACTCGCATTATTGCCCTCTGTGACACATCTATCTTGACTAGTGAGAAAATAAGAGCTAGCTCACCTGAATGTCATGACACATTCGAGTAAAATAAAGGTGCTAGATTAGCCTAAGGAACTGTAATGTCACCAAAATGTAATGGTGGGTGAAAAATGTGTGAATGAGAGATCAAGAAGAAAGCTACCCTTTCCCTCCAAAGAGAGATGAGAGTTTCGCTACGGATTTCCCTTCAAACACTTTTCACACATTACATTGGAAGAGGGGGGGGATTTCACTAGATTCAACCTCCAAGGAAGAAGATAGAATTCTAAATGAAATGAGAATGATAAGTTAATCCCCTCTTCTACTCGAAATGGAAAGGAATTGATTGAATTATGTATTAAGACTAAGTGCAAAAGTGACAAAGAATTGATTATAACTTGAGATCGAAGTATGGGATGAAGTTGTGCAACTAGATCTGGCAGTAATATGTCGAGATGGAGCCTCCTTGTGAATTGCCCGGACTGTGGTGAAAGTGTACACGGTCCTCTGAAAAATCCGCAAAACAAAAAGGGTTTTTCCGCCTCTGCAAATGGAGTCCAAATCTGAAAGTACAGTTGCGCACCTACAACCTACACATATATAAGAGAGGGAAATGGGTTGGGATTGGGGGTTTGCCTTCAGGTCAAACCCCAGTTTTGGAATTAACCAAATGATGAAAGAAAGTACTTGCAAGTAAATGTAAATGAAATACTGAACTGTAAATCACCTCAAGGGAGGTTGTGATAGAAATGTTGATAGAATTGCTTGTATTGGATTGAATGTTGAAATGGATCTCCTCTTCAATGGTTGGATCCTTGACTTGAATGCAACACCTAGCCTTGAAGGGAGACTTAAAAAAGCTCAATCCCTAAATGCCTAAATTCTCTTGAATGCTTGATCTCATGTAAACTTCTCACTAATCCAACTTATGCAAATGAGAGGACAAATGCGACATATATACATGTCAATTAGGATTAATGAAATTGATTTTCGTCATGGGCCGACATCGGGGAATTTTCTCACTCATTGCACAACCTTCTATGCAGACTTACGAAGGGTCCTGCCCCAAAATAGGGCAGGGATAGGGGCACCACGCCCTTGTCCCACCCTTTTCTCGAGGGCAGAGTGCAGACAGGGTGGTGAGGAGGGAAAGGGAGAAGCAGTTTTCAGGGGTTGAGTAGTCTCTGGTCTCCGATCAGGCTAGGGGATTTGATCTCGTGTGCGTGAGGACCCCAATGTGGTCAAAAATTTCTAGGGTCACAATTTTATGACACTACATTTAGCCCCCACTTTAGCGGGAATATGAGTGTACTCCAATACTACCGGTAAAGTACAAGGAAACAAGATTGAAAGACTTTTACCACGTTAAGGAGGCAAGATGCGCCCAGCCCCCAGTGGACTTAGGATATTATGACTTCTATTGACAAAGTAAAAGGGAAGATCGAGAAGGGTAAAACCATGATTGCAAGTACCAAAGTTCCCCTCACTATGAGTCATGAAAGAAAGGATACCAAAGATTACAAAGCAAAACAAAGTTCACTAAGTAATTCTTAAGTATCAAGAAGGAAAATATGAGCGAAGTGTATGCCCCCACATTAAAGTGATCGCGCACGCCTTATTGAGAGTGATTACTTTAAGGTAGGATACACCCAAGAGAGAGAGAAGAGAGGGAGCACGTTATCACAAGGATTTAGCCCCCAATCGAGGAATAAACCCAAGGATAATGAACACAAAACATGAGGTAGTTTCGCTTTCCTCGGGGTTAGTATGTTGTATGTGTATGCGGGAAAAGCGGGTCGATAGAACTTAAAATGTGAAAAATGAAGCCTAAGGAGCCTTGCTCACACACCTACAGGACTTCTTGGTGCAAGTTATGGAGTCATGAAGAATGACTCAACTTCCCAAGGTTGGTTCCATGGTTCTCTATCTCACACGGTCCCTTAAACCAATGTCTTTGCTCTCAGATCACTGAGCAAAGTGGTTTAGGGATGACAAATGCAAGAACGAGGGATGTTTTGATTGATTATATTATGAAATGCATCCTAAGCTATGCATGACCCTACAAATGCAATAAACTAGATTATAAGATGACAACATTAGTAGCAAGACTATCCTAACATGATATACTAGTCTATGATTAAGCTAAATGATAAGGAAAATACTCTAAACATGCATATTTAGATTAATTCCTATTTAAAAGAGAGGCTAAATGATGAGCACAAATGATATATTAAATCTTGGATGGATTTGAGTATAAGTATGATGCTAAAGACTTGGATATCTAAAATGGAGGAATGAGAGCTCTATTTATAGCAAAAATAGGGCAATGGATGGCCAGGATTGAAAGGTTTAATCAAGGGTTGAGTTTGAAAGTTGGGAATCCATGTTTGCAATTACATGCTCAATCCCCTAACCCTAATTTCATTTTACCCTATAAAAGGGGAATTGTTTGTCTCATTTGTGCTTGTTGACCTTGGAGAGAGAGACTTTTGGAGATAAGACAAAATGCCTATCCCATATTCTACGCATCAATTTGAGCGTGTTCAGAGGTATCAGAGGCCTGTCGCATATGGACCACCGGTAAGTTAACCTGTTTGACGCCTTTTTGATTTTTTATTTTGTCATTTTTTGTCATGTTTTGAATTTTGGCATGCGGTTTTTTTCATCTTAGCGCATAGGGGTCGTCGGTTAGTGCATACGAAAAATTTCGTAGTGCATAAGGTTTTAGATTTTGGGTAGCGTCCAAAAATTTAGGGCAGCACGTATATTTGCTAGATTAGCGCATAGCCATAGATTAGCGCATTAGGGACACAGGATAGCGCAGAGGGTTAAATGAGTAGCGCATCGATTAAACCTAGTGCATGGGGTGCACAGGGGGTCGCATGGGTAGGGGTAAGTAGCGCGTAGGTCTGACCTAGCGCATAGGGTTAGATAGGTGGCACAGACACGGGATAGGTTTAGTGCATGGGATAGATTAGATGGTGCATGGAGAAAACAGGTTAGCGCATAGAGTCAATCTAGCGCGTGGGGTAGATAGGATAGAGTGTGGAAAAAACAGGTTAAAGCATGAGTAAGATTTCAGCGCATTGCCAAATGTAGTTAGCGCATGTGGTAGGTTTTGTGAGATAGGATGATTGGTGAATGAGGAAAATTTATAGGATATGGTCAGTTTTGCTGCGATAGGTCTAAATTGTTCGTTTCTGTGTCTGTTGCCATGGTTTTGATAGTTTGTCCAATATGAGTGTTGATATAACTTGGTTTGATTTGCGATTTTTCAAGTTATTTATAGATATTAATGTGGAATTGATATGAACTTGATTTGATTTGCATTGTTTCAAGTTGATATATGTGGAGCTTGAATTGTGTTACAAGCTGATATGATTGTGGAACTTGAGTTGTGTTACAAGTTGATATGGGCTGGAAACTTGAGTTGTGTTACAAGTTTGATATGATTTTTGAAAACTTGAGTTGTGTGACAAGTTGATATGGATGGATATGATGTAGAACTTGATTAGATTTTCGAAGTTTTCAAGTTTTTGATATGATTTTGATTTTGATATCTATATTTTGATGAGAAAACTGATATTGGACTTGTTTTGCTTTTTGACAGGAGCAATTGGGAGTGGTTCAGTCACGTGAGTGGTTCCCTAGACCATGGGCATTGATACCACGGTTGTCACAGGCTGATCTAGAAATAATTGATAGGTGCGGCATGTCTTCCCTTCTAGATATGCCTCGGTTTACTGTGAACCAGGGTTTACTTACAGCGCTGGCGGAGAGATGGCATAGTGACACGAATACCTTCCATTATGCCACAGGTGAGATTACGGTGACCCTAGAGGATTGTTACCAGATCTTGCGCATACTTGTAGTAGGTGCACTACTACCTTATGAGAAGTCAGAGGAGGGTGGGACAGAGGAACTTCGTCGGATATTTCATGATAACACAGTTTGCAGATATGAGATCCCATGGCAGGAGTTTCTGGATTTGGACTATGCGCCTCTTCCATCGATACTGGCAGGTTTTATAGGTGGTTTCCTATTTCCCGACCGCAGGTCGAAGGGACTATCTATAGGATGGGGATTAGTGCTGGAGGAGATGGTGACACAAGGTCACAGGTTTGCATGGGGATCGACTATGCTAACCCACTTGTACAAGGACTTGCACGAGGTAGTATACCTGGGTTACGGTAGTTTGTCAGCTGGTGTGACACTTCTACAGGTATGGTGTTGGGAGCACATTCCCGCAGCCAGACCACTGGTGGATAGAGATAGGCCTGTTGGGTGTGCATACACATATGGATACATGGGGTTAGTTGTCCAGCAGAAGCTGGGCAAACTTGAGCTTTGGAGGAGGATCTTAGATGACATTGATACGATCGTCTGGCGACCATATACAGGTTGTGACGTTTGGGTTGAGGATGGGCTGGAGATGCCATATGTCTTCATGACCCGATTTTTGATAGGGCGGACCCCTTTTGTGATCGACAGATTTTTGGTTACTAGAGTTTTGTGGCAGTATGATTGCCAGCAAGGGATACCACAGGGGACCTGTTTGTATGCGCGTCGAAGGTAGGATATACCAGATTGGGATCCGACTATTGACAGTGCGGCGGTCGTAGAGGAGTTTGTGCAGTTAGCGGGCCAGATATGGGACTACGCCCCTGAGATACTAGATGCTGATATAACGGATGAGTTTTCTCGATTGTTCAGAGCTCGTTGCATGGCGAGGATATCAGATCCAGCGGAGATGCAGCCCGCTTTCGATGATGATGAGGATGAGGGAGGTGGAGATGGGGATGAGGGAGATGATGGAGGAGGTGGAGGAGGACGACGAGGGAGAGGAGAATGGGGGAGGAGAGGAGACAGAGGTAGAGATGGTGGTGATAGAGGGGTGCGGGTGGAGAGAGCAGTTCGATGAGCTATGATGGATAGAGGGAGAGGAGGTTTGGTGATTGGAGTAGGGGGTGAGGGGAGAGTAGGAGAGGTGATAGCAGTGGTGGGAGGGACTAATGAGTTGAGACGACCAGCTCAGAGGAGGAGGACCGATGTGTTACCTTTACCAGCACCAAGGACAGGGGGAAGGATGTGGAGTGCATTTTCCTAGGTACCCCTTCAGATCCGGGTTCCGACGCATCGAGAGGATGCTCAGATTAGGACCCTACCAGTGACACTGCAGCAGTTGCAGGCACAGTTACTGGCGCAGCAACGTCAGATTACACAGCTCACCACAGAGCGGGATACTGAGATAGAGCGGCGGGGTCGAGCAGAGGAGCTCGCAGTGAGCTTGCAAAGAGCGATAGCAGGTGGTCCGATGAGAGACACCTTGAGAGAGCTGGCTTTGAGAGCCAAGGAGGTGGAGTACTACCGGTGCCATTATGAGGATGTTGTTCCTAGGGAGCGCCGAGTGCAAAGTTTCATGCAGTCGAGATCAAGTCGATCTCGAGAGACCAGTCCACGGTTAGAGAGAAGAGGCGTGACAGGGCCTCATTAACAGGATCCACCTGGAGATCCAGGGGTTGGGACATCTACGGCAAGATCGTCTCCTTCAGGAGATAGTCATTCTTGAGAGACATTGTCTCCATTGTATTTTTAGCTTTTTTGTTGTGGTGGGCACAGACATCACATATTTTGTACATTTTGATCATTTGTTGAGATATTATATATATGACACCATTTTCTTTGATCATGTGATGTGTTATGGATTTATGCTTTTTATATGCTTGTGCTTATTCTATGATGATGCAATGCTTTAGATAGATGTATGTGATGTGAATGCATGATGTTATGAGAAGTGTCTTAAAAATGAGATGTATGATATGATATGCTGTGAGATGTATCTTGAAATGTAACTCATTGTAAAATGATATGCAACTATTTGTAAAATGATATGAAACTAATTGTAAAATGATATGCAACTAATTGTTTTTTAGCATCCTCATTCTGCATTTGTCATCCGATATAGCCACATGTTATTTGCTTTCGATACATATATCATCATTGAGCCTTGATTGATCTTGGGATATGTTGAAAATTTATACAAGCATAATGGTATAATTGAACCATGATGACCTGAGAAAAATTTACATGATGTTTGATTTTGCAAGATAGCACAAGCGTTAAGGTATAATTGAACTAGGATGACCTGAGTGTGGATTGCGTATAAACAGACAAGATTAAACCATTTGTATGCGTAAAGTGGAATCATGTCTTCAGTGATGTGTTGTGAATCACGTCTCGAGACAAGTATTTACACAGTACAAATGATCGCCTCACAGACAGAAAACTAACAAAATATTGGAGTTTCCCGATGTTTCTCTAGCTTTGAAGCATTGTGGAGAATATCTAGAGAATCCAATAATTCAAAAAGTTTAAATGCAAGAATAGTCAAAACTTTATGCAAAATGCAACATGTGATACTTCAGAAAATCATCCATTGTATTTCCTTTGTGATTCCTTGTTTGATCGATCAATGTTTTGCTTTGTGATTTACGTGAGCCTTTGGTTGTTGGATATGATGTTCTGAGTTTTGCAAATAGTTTTGACAGTTTGAACATGCTACAAGTTTTAGACGGTTATTGCCCCTAAGTGTACCTCTTGATGTGGTTATGTACAGTGATTACCAAGCCATGGTGAGATGTGGTGAAAGGCTAGATGGATAAATCAAGATAGTGACTACGCTAAGTATGTCCTGAATGGATATTTGTGATAAAATGTCAGGAGATGGCCGATAGCACTTTACTGCGGAGATAAGGATATGGATATAGATAGAGGAGTTGTTCTTTCACAATAGCACCTATTACCAGGTCTTCACCAGTTGCTTTTATTGTACCTTTTTATTTGTTTTTTCTTGATTTTTTGATTTTTTATTTTTTTTTTACTTTTTCCGTGCATTAGACTACTCAAGTGTAGTATTTCTTCATATGGATGTTGTTAGTTGGTTCATTGAGCACATCTCCTTCTGAAGTTGTTAGCTGATAAGCACCTGATCCGTAGACTGATATGATGACATAGGGACCTAACCAGTTAGGTTCAAATTTCCCTTTCTTTTCTCGATCTTGCTGATTTCTAGGATTTTCCTTGAGTACTAGGTCACAAACTTTAAAAATCTGGGGAATGACTTTGTGGTTGTAGCTTCTGCACATGCGTTGCTGATATGCTTTGAGATGAGTATAAGCACGCTAGTGTCTTTCATCTAATAGTTCAAGTTCTTGCAGTCGGTTAACTCAATATTCTTCATCTGGGATTAAGCTTTTTAGAGAGACTCTATGAGATGGAATTTCTACCTCTAGGGGTAAAATTGCTTTTGATCCATATACCAATGAGTATGGCGTAGCTCCGGTAGGTGTACGAATGCTGGTTCTGTATGCCCAAAGTGCTGGATTAAGTTGCACATGCCAATCTTTGCTTGCATCATTCATTGTTTTCTTTAGGATTTTCAATATTGTCTTGTTGGATGCTTCTGCCTGACCATTCCCCTGTGGGTAGTATGGTGTAGAGAAACGATGTTGGATTTTGAATTTTTCACATAGTTCTCGGACATCTTGGTTTTTGAAAGGTCGTCCATTATCAGTGATGATGGAACTCGGGATGCCATATCTGCAGATCAAATAATTAAGGATAAAAGAGGCAATTTGTTTCCCAGTCACTGTGGTCATGGGGACTGCTTCAATCCACTTGGTAAAGTACTCTATTGCAGTTATAATGAACTTGTATCCATTTGAAGATGAAGGATGAATTTTGCTGACTAAGTCTAGTCCCCACTGACAAAAGGGCCAGGATGTTGTGAATGGCTACAGTTCCTATGCCGGTGCATGTATCAGATTGCCATGGATTTGGCATTTAGGACACTTCTTGGCGAAGTGATAAGAATCTTTTTCCATTGTAGGCCAGTAGTATCCCATCCTTAGAAGTTTTTTAGCAAGAGTAGTACCACTGGAATGTGTGCCATAGATACCTTCGTGAAGCTCGTGTATAGCGGAGTCAGATTCATTATGATCAAGGCAACGAAGAAGAGTACCATCTAGACCTCGACGGTACAAAGTATCAGTAGTAAGGGTATAACGAGCAGCTTGTCGGATAAAGTTACGTTTTTTGTTTCGGGACAAGTCAATGGGTAGGATGTTGTTATTTAGATACACATATATCATTCCATATAAGGGGGAGTCTGAACCAGTTAAGGCGCAAATAACCTGGGATTCCGAGTGGTCATAGGCTGGGGAGAACAGTTGCTCTACTAGAAACTCGTAATGACTCTGTTGTTCTGGAATTTGCAGTAGTGAAGCAATAGTAGCCATTGCATCGGTTGCTTTGTTGTTCAATTTTGGTATTTGCTCGAAGGTGATGTGTGCAAAATATTGCTTGAAGTCATCCACCATTCGCTTGTAGGGTAGCAGCTTGTCATCCTTTGTCTGATAGTTGTTGTTGATTTGATTGACGACTAATTGTGAGTCTCCGTAGACCTTTAACTCTGTGATTTTCCATTCTACGGCCATTTTGATGCCTATAACCAATGCCTCATATTCAGCCACATTATTTGTGCATGGGAACATAAGCCGATATGATCTTGGTATAGTGTGTCCTTCAGGAGTGATGAATAGAATGCCAGCACCTGAACCATGTTGTGTGTAGGATCCGTCAAAGTATAGGGTCCATTGTTTGGTAGAGATAGCAAGAACGTCCCTATCTGGAAATTCAATCTCCATAGTTTGTTTTCTCGGTAGTGGTGCTTCTGCTAGTTGATCTTCTATTACTTGTCCCTTGATAGCTCTTCGCTCCGTATAGTGGATATCAAATTCACTGAGAATCATGACCCATTTAGCCAATCGGCATGTAAGAGTTGACTTGCTGAGTAAATATTTGAGAGGATCAATTTTTGCAACTACCTTAATTATGTGAGCTAGCATGTAGTGGCGGAACTTTTGAAAGGCGAAAACCATAGCTAAACAAGCTTTCTCAATAAAGGTGTAATTTAGCTCATAGTCGTTCAAGGTCCTATTGATGTAGTATATTGCTCGTTCCTTTCCTTGTTGATCTTCTTGTGCTAACAGTGCCCCCAGAGATTTATCTGTTGTTGAAATGTAGAGAATAAGTGGCTTTCCTGCTATCGGTGGTACCAGAACTGGTGGGTTCATCAGATATTGCTTGATTTTATAGAAGGATTCAGCACACTTGGCTTCCCATCTGAACGGTACATTCTTATGTAGCAAGCGATTGAATGGTAGGCTTTTATCTGCTAATTGAGCGATGAATAGCCTGATTGATTGGAGTCATCCTTGTAGTGACCTGAGCTGGTTGATGTTCTTTGGTGGTGGCATCTCCATAATGGCTTGTACCTTTGCTAGACCCACTTCAATTCCCTTTTCTGATACTATGTAGCCTAGTAACATGCTTGATGCAACCCCAAAGACACACTTCTTAGGGTTGAGCCTAACTTGGAATTTCTCCAATCGATCAAAAATCTTTGTTAAGATGCTTAGGTGTTCCGCCCTGGTGAAGGATTAGCTAGTAAATCATCCACATAGTCTTCCATGAAGGTATGCATCATGTCATGGAATATTGTTGTCATTGCTCGTTGGTAAGTTGCCCCTGCATTCTTTAAGCCAAAAGGCATGGCATTCCAACAATACGTTCCCCAAGGAAAGGTGAACATTGTTTTATCTTGATCCTCTAGAGCAATCTTTATTTGGTTATAGCCTGACCATCTATTAGTGATAGCATTGCGTGGCCTACTGTGAGGTCTACAATTATGTCAATATTTGGCAAAGGAAAGTCATCATTTGGACAGGTGTTGTTGACATCTCTAAAATCTGTGCATATTCTGATACTGCCATCTGGTTTTGAAACTGGTATGATGTTGGAAATTCATTCTGCATAGTCGATGGGTCGGATGAATCTGACATCTAATAGTTTCTTTAGTTCAGCTTTGACCATGAGTGCCACATGGGGATTCATTTTTCTCAGTTTTTGCTTAACTGGCTTAGCTCCTGGAGACATAGATAAGTGATGCATGATCAATTGTGGATCAATCCCGGGCATATCTGCATATGCCCAAGCAAAGTTGATTTGCTTTTCTTTAAAAAAATTGGCAAATTCTGATCTTTCTGCTTCTGTCAAAGATTCTGCAAGGTGTATATTTTTGGCTGCTTTTGTAGTACCAATGTTGATTGATTGAGTGGGCTCAATCAATATGGGTGATCGCTCATGAAAATGTTCAGGAAGAGTGTCAAGTCTCCCATCTTTAGGTGCCTTAAAAAGGTTTCCACCTTAAAATGTGTCCTTTATTTTTCCTTTTTTGTGATCTAGAGCTGCCATTGACTAGTTTTCAGCATCAGATCCTTTATTTGGTTTACTTTTGCGACTGAGAGACTTGGCACTCCCTTGGTTGCAAACATCGTTACTTTGTTCACTGGTAGAGCCTGTTTTTGGATTAATGGTACATAGGTATTGAATGATAGATTCATCGTTTGGGAAAATCGGTATATCATGTATTTTGGGTTCGTCCCAGTCAATGAGGTCAGGAAAGACAAGTGGTAAGGAATCGTTTGGTGGATCAAGTTCTGTTGTGGTAAGTGTTAGGATAGAGGTTTCATTGTGATTGGTTCGGGTGTTAAAGAAGTCCAAGATTCCATCGAGGTCTTCGATGGTATCATCCTCCGTATAGACTTGTTCATAATGTTTCTGCTCACTTTCCTTAGCGTCATAGATATTCTGTGGTCCAAATTCAGGTTGTCTAATTTCTGTGTTATGCTTTTTTTGAGAAAGGTATATAGAACTAGTATTTTCAGCAGTATCTTTAGTAGCGTTTGAGCAGCTACCCCATTCATATTCATTGGAATCGGTCTTAGAGTTATCATCCCAGATCTTTTTAGTGTTGTAAACAGGTATGTTGAATGGCGAAAATAGATCTTTGATAATTGATACTATTCAGCTAGCTTTTTCTGATTCTGTGTCAGATCCTGCTTCTATTCTTTGCATTTGTTTGTAGACTGTTTCTTCCTGGGGAGGAATGATATTGCCCTAAGATGATTATGCTTCGTTGGATATTTGTTCATGAATATGAGCTACTGCTATAGATGTTGCCTTCTTGTGAATGATGGGCTTCTCTTGATGTTGCTTCTTTTCTTGATGTTCACATTCCTTACGGATTGTCTCTGTTGACTCAAATAGTGCTTCTTGCCAGGATTCTTCTTTATACTTCTTCTTTGCTTTCCACTAAGGTTTTTGATATTTGCATGGTATTTTCTTTGGTAGTAGAGTGAATTTAAAGCCCAATCCTTTTTTGTCTTTACTAAATTGTGAAGGAGGATCCAATGGTTCTATGACACCTTCCTGACACTTACCAATAGGTCCTTTGCCATTGTATCCCATTTGCTACATGATTAAGTAGCCTTTTCCATATAGGTGTGTGGGTATAGCTACTTCCACAGTAGCTGCTCTATCTTCTTCCCCATCTTTGTATAGCCAACTAAGGATATCCTTTTCCTCAGATTCGTGTGCTAAAGTGTCGAGTTGAATGAATGTGCCATCAAACTTGGTGATGGGCTGAGTTGCTTGATGTGTTGATGTTGTAGGTAATCCATGAGATCTAGGTGATGTGGGCAAGCTGGTCAAACACATGGGTTCCAAAGAGTATTCCCCCATGCCTTGTTCTTTGATTTTCATTTTCTGCTTGAAATCTCTAGGTAATGATTTAGACTTCTCTTGTTGAAGATCTGGTGCTGAGGGATTCTGTTTCTCTCTATTATGAGGAACCAAACTGTCCTGAACTGCCCCCATTGCATTACAATGTTGAAATGGATTGTGATCATCAGATATAGAAACCTCCTGCCCATTATAGGGGAATTTGACACACTGGTGATATGTAGAAGGTACTGCTTGCATTTCATGTATCCAGGGTCGACCTAATAAGATATTGTAGGTGAGGTCTATATCTAAGACCTGGCACATAGCATCTCTTTGTATTGGTCTGAATTGAATCAGCAACACCACTGTTCCTTTAGAGGATCTTTCATCATCATCATATGTCTTTATGGTAATCTTTTTGCGTGGATCAATAGACTCTTCTAAGAAGCCTAATGCACAAATAAGTTTTAAGGTACATATATTAAGCCCAACTCCTCCATCTATCAATACTCGTTTCACTCGGTGTTTATAGATGATGACTTCAATATGGAGAGGAGTGTTATGTGGATGACTTAATGAGATATTATCATGCTCTGAAAAAGTGAGATTATGAGGCCCTATCATATGAGCGACCATGGCTTGGAATTTGTCAGCCTCCAGATCTTGAGGTACATTTGTTTCTAATAACGCTTGCTCCAATATGTCTTTGTGTTTCGGTGAAAGTTTCAATAACTCCAGTATAGATATTTGAGCAGGAGTTTTGTGCAATTGGCTGACTAGATCATATTGAATTTTGGGTATAGCGTTTGTTGTTGACGTATGTCCCTTCAGGACATATTTTTGAGCTCTTGTTGTTACGTTGACAGATTCATGATCACGTTGATCTTGGATTGTGATGACATTGACTTGATTGTCTTCAGCTGATATATGATTGATGGTGTTATTGTAGATGTGATTGATACGAGCTCCACGTGTATCGTTCGAGGTTGAAGCTCCATCCTTGTTGTAGTTTGGAAGAGGATTTTTAAAAGCTCCATGGTCACCATTTGTCTTGAGACCATCTACCATTAAATCACCTCTATCAATCATGTCCTGCACAATGTTTTTCAGTCTCATGCAATCGTTTGTTTGATGACCTTTGTTTCGATGAAAATCTCAAAAGTGTGAGTCATTCCACAAAGGTGGTTTGATTTGTGGTTTATAGTTGCTGATTGCTGGTAAAGAGATAATTTTGTTTGCCAGGAGATCTCTGAATGCTGACTCCAGTGATTGTCCTAGTGGTGTGTAGACACGTTTTTGGAAATTGTTGGTGCCACCTCGTGAATTGTTATTAGGTCCTCGATTTGTGTTTTGAGCATTGTTGGTGTTGTTTGTGCTAGGTTGACCTTGATTGATATTCGGTGCGTATGTGTTAGCGTCTGAGTTAGCACCTTTGGGTTTCTTTGTAGCTTGAGGATTACCTGATGATGCGAGCACTAGCTGTTTAGATTTTGGATCATGCGGTTCATTGCCTCCGTCGTTTCCATTGTTTTCGTTTCGAGTCCAGAATCTAGATTTGTCTAAGTTGTTGTTTTGGTTGTTGTAGTTTGATGAACTTGTTCCTTCTTTGGAGAATTTGAGCGTTCCTTTCTTGACACATCCTTCTTCTACTTGAATGTTGTTTTCAATCAGTTTAGCGAAAGACGGTATGCACTGGAGTTTGAACCTGTAACTCATCTCACCATTCAAGTTGTGAATGAAAATTTCCATTTTCTCTTTTTCAGGAATATCTCGAGGATATCATGAAACCATACGCTGCCAATGTTGAAGGAATACCATGAATGTTTCATTGTTTTTCTATTTGGTGTTATAGACATCTAGCATGGTGATAGAATGTTGAATGTTATAGGAATATTGAGTGATGAATTTGTTGACTAGTTCATCAAATGATCTGACAGGAGGTGTGATTTTGGATAACCATTCCATTGTTTGTCCTCCCAAACTTTGTGGGAATAACCTCATCGGATAGGTGTCATCATGAGCAAATTCAAGACTCATGGTGCAGAATTCTCAAACATGATCACGAGGATCGCTTTTCCCATCGTATTTGTCAAATTTTGGAACGTCTGAGTTTGGAGGAAAAGGGACCATGTGCAATCTTCTGTCAAAAGGATAAGGACAAATTACATTCAGTGAATACCGTACTATTGTCCCTTGTTGCATGTCTTGTATTTGTCTTTGTAACATTTGCATTTGTTGAGTAAGGGCAACCAAAGGTGCATTGTTTTGCCAAGGGAAGACTTCTTCCCTTGCATTAATCCTGGGTTGAAATGGTGTATGAAACGGTATATTTTGCTCGGGGATGTGTTGCTCGGGGATGTTTTGCCCTGGTGTATTTTGTTCTGGTATGTTTTGTTCAGGAATATCTTGCTCAGGGTCACATGCTTCCCCTTCTCATTGTCATTCTTGATACTCATAATGTTGAGATCTTGTTCTAAACATGTCTGTGTCAAAGTCTTCAGGAAGTTTAACCCCTTTGCATGAGTAGGTATTTTCCCTTGTCATTTTCCATGAGTCTTTCCACAAGTTTTTGAAATGAAGCACTCTCTTGACATTCTTGAAGAAGTTCTTCAGAAATTTCAGCGTCCTCTAGGTGTGGACCTTCAAAGGGATTAGATAATCTTCGATTCATGCTGGATTCTGATTGCATTTCGCTTTGTTTGTTTTGTTGAGAGCAAGTAACAATAGGCATCTAGTAGAATCTTTATGTGACAAAGGGGACAAAATCCTCTTCGACGTGTTGCTCAGGGGTTGGTGGTTCAAATTGGGGTATGTTGTAAGTGATGCACTCGTCGGGAAAGAATGCAGGATTGATCTTTCCTCCATGGTTTATGATTTGACTTAATGCAGATTTTTGACAATATACCCTAGTCTTCAAAGGCTCCTTGTCAAATTCGTTGGATTTGCTCCGGATATAAATTTTGACGTGATGAAGAAATGTTCGATGAGATTTGAAGAGTTGACGATTGATGTATAAAAATTTATTTCTTTTGACAAATTTGGAAAAACTTGGTTGTTGTTTCTTCAACGCAGTGTTACCATAAATATTCTTTCTTCTCAGAATATGAGGATTAGTCATGCATAAGTGATTAATGGTTTCCTTTGAGTTGTTTTGGATTCAGTTTATCTTGTTTCAAAGACTTCAAGTTTTACTTTATCAAAGTGAAGGTTTAGATGCCCCCTCACAACAAAGCATGTCAAATGATATGGATAAAGTTTCCTGATATGGAAACTTGATTTGACAACCTGAATTTTTTGAACAAGTGTTTCTAGGATAAAATCTGTGAGATGATAAAGGACATATTCGTCAATTACGATGATGTTTCCTAATTTTGATAGGATAGATATGTTTATCGTGCAACCAGTTTTGGATTCTAAACAACTTTTGTTTGACTAGAAATTTGCCATAGAAATAGTTTTTAAAGCCCTGTTTCTAATACTTTGTTTTGACGAAAATGAAGCTGATGAAAGGAGGTTTTCAAAAATGTTTTCAAAATTTATCACTGTTTTGCCCCCTGTTTTTCTGGTTTTGATCACGCGCTAAAGCAGAGACGGGATGTGCTATAGAAAGTTTTCAATGCGCTAAAGAAAAGACCACATGCGCTAGGCTGCCCCCGGCTACGCGCTAACTAGTTTAGACTGTTTATTTTGCTTTCTGTTTTGCTCAAAAAGTCATGCGCTAGCATGGGCCTACTAAGCGCTAACTGGTCAACTGTATGCGCTAGTTTTTTACTCCTACGTGCTAAGTTGATGCTTCAACGCGCTAGGTTGTTTTTCGGATGCACTAACTATTTTTGAGTGTTTCTAAATTGTGATGAAGCGCTACTATGAATACTTGACGTGCTAAAGTTCAGTTTTAATGCGCTAAAAGATAGTTCACATGCACTAAGAGGTTGTTCTTATGCGCTAGACTGCCCTGGTTTGACTATTTTCTGTGATTTTGGTGTTTTGCCTTAATTTTTTAATATTGATGGATGATTTTCTGAAGTAACAAATGAAAGCACGGCACCAAAGAGACAACCATTTTGCTTAATCTAACAATAAGTGTATGTTCTGCGAGGATGTGTTCAAATCCCCAATGTTTCAACAGGTTTGGATACAAATAATACACTTCAAGAACACTCTTTATTCAAAGGTCATAAGTAATACCATAGCCCACTAGTCTCGATACTCCGTCAGCTCAAACAGCCATGTCACCCCCTAAAGGGCGCCCGTTTTTTTGCCTTTTGCCAGAAATTAACTCAAAGTGAATTGCTTCACAATTGAGTAGTTATCTTGGGAGATATACGGTGAGTAATCTTGGGGGCGGATTCTTCCCCACCCTTGCACTATGATATTACAAATGTCTGGTCACTGACTCGGCTCAAGGTTTCTATTTCTAAGGTTCATAATCAGGCTTCCTATTCAGCCGTCGGTGATAAACTCCCTCAAGAGGCTTCCAACCTTTAGAACAAAGGCTTTACGTATCTCTAGGATACTAGGGGAAGGCTAATCGCTGCGCACAACCGTTGAAAAGGACTTTCGTCACTTTCCACCTTTGATTATAGTGGGTTGGAACACTTGGCATCAAAGTCGTTTCCCACTTAGGTTGTTCCCTTCACACCGGCCACGAATGGCTTTTAGAGTTTTTCAACCCCTTGGGAAGGCAACCCTGCTAAAGGATTTAAAAGGCTTGAAATGACTGAAAGCGTAAGAGTAGTCTAGCTTTTTGATCGCCCAGTTAAGGGGAGAGCATATACCTTCTACTTTCGAGATAAGGCAATCAAGTTGTTCTTTTTATCCTTTCAATTCAGTGATTTTCTAAAATCTATATGGAGATGTTGCTCCACAAAAACATGGTGTTCTTTTTATTTCCTCAAAGCAGTGATTATCTAATCTAGAAAAGAACCTGGTCAACAAAGCAAAACTTTGATTGGGTCAACAAAAGAAAATCAGAAAAAGGGGAAGAACCTCCCTCTTTGATTGTAAACAAAACTTTCTAAATGTGATTCTTTTTCCTTGCAAAAATTTAAAATGGATCCTTTTATACACCAAAGGATGGTGAGGTTCTTTTTAAAGCTATTTTTGCAACAAAAGAAAGGTTGTTTTTGTTCTTTTTAGAGCCCGAAAAGGAAAGTTTTTCTCCTAGATAAGCAAGAAAAGATTTTGGATTGTGGTTCTTTTTAGGTACCCAAATGAAATATGAGTTCAATTTTAAGAAAATTAAAACAAGTTCAAATTTTAAACTAACTTAACTAAGTTAGTAAAAACTCTATCTTAATGGTCCTAAAACTAAGCTCCTATCTGCAATAAAATCGTGAGAACCCTGCAAAATAACAAGCAAAAAGGTTAGATAACTCGTGGACTTCAACAAGTCTAATTTTACCCTCGGTTACAGATTTTAGTTTTTGCCTCTATTCGTGATGCGCTACAGAACAAACTGTACGTGCTACAATATAACAGTGATGCGATACAAGATGACAGCAATGCGCTATGCTGTTTCCAGGATGCGCTAGAATGGTTTCCGGATGCGCTGCTCTGTTTTTCTCCCACGCCGAGACCTACAGAAAAATGTTAGTGGGATCATGCGCTATAGTAAAGACTACACGTGCCATTAAATAGATCCAATGCACTAAACAGTAAGTGGGATGCGCTAGACTGTTAACCAGATGCGCTAGGGAATGTTTCCCAAGCGTTGTTTCTTGTTTCCCGCATACTTGTAAAAGTGGTTAAATTCAAAATCTGATTTGATATATGGGGTCGGGCCCCACGGTGGGCACCAGAAATGTATGCGAGAAAAGCGGGTCGATAGAACTTAAACTGTAAAAAATGAAGCCTAAGGAGCTTTGCTTACACACCCACAGGACTTCTTGGTGCAAGTTATGGAGTCATGAAGAATGACTCAACTTCCCAATGTTGGTTCCATGGTTCTCTATCTCACATGGTCCCTCAAACCAATGTCTTTGCTCTCAGATCACTGAGCAAAGTGGTTTAGGGATGACAAATGCAAGAATGAGGGATTTTTTGATTGATTATATTATGAAATGCATCCTAAGCTATGCATGATCCTACAAATACAATAAACTAGATTATAAGATGACAAGATTAGTAGCAAGACTATCCTAGCATGATATACTAGTCTATGATTAAGCTAAATGATAAGGAAAATACTCTAAACATGCATATTTAGATTAATTCCTATTTAAAAGAGAGGCTAAATGATGAGCACAAATGATATATTAAAGCTTGGATGGATTTGAGTATAAGTATGATGCTAAAGACTTGGATATCTAAAATGGAGGAATGAGAGCTCTATTTATAGCAAAAATAGGGCAATGGATGGCCAGGATTGAAAGATTTAATCAAGGGTTGAGTTTGAAAGTTGGGAATCCATGTTTGCAATTTGCACCAATGAAATGGTGACAATTGTCAACATAAGGTTGGGTTGAGAAGAGAGGTGGGAAGCATTAAATGCTTGAGAAGACCTAATGGTTACCCTAGGGGGTAAGGGTTAAGGTTAGGTTAGGATTACCCATTGGATAAAGCTTTTACCCAAAGGATAAACTCTTGTGCAAAGGATTAAGGACTAACCATGGTCAAAGCAATAAATGCTTGATGAGACCCTTGGGTTACATGGAGGTTGAGTTTAGAAAAAGTCTCTAATCATTCAAGAGGGTTGAGCTAACCATTAATGGTTTGGAAGAGAAAGTTGTTGGAGACTTGAAGCCATTAATGGTTATCAAAGACTTTAAGGGTTTGAGAAGTGACTTCCCCTTGCTTAGGGATGTGACAATATTTAGGAGATGGGTTAGGCTAATTTAGAAGTGATTAGAAGAATCTAGAAGGGGGTTAGGAATAGGGTTTAGGAGGCAAGTGGGAGATGTAGGATTTTGCAAGTGGATGGAGAAATAATAGGATTTAATTGAAATAAAGTTAATTTAATTCAATT
The DNA here is from genome assembly GCF_030272615.1 of Cryptomeria japonica. Classification (NCBI taxonomy): domain Eukaryota; kingdom Viridiplantae; phylum Streptophyta; class Pinopsida; order Cupressales; family Cupressaceae; genus Cryptomeria; species Cryptomeria japonica. The sequence continues at coordinate 182,171,234 of NC_081407.1, forward strand.
TGGTTGCAAGTGGAGGTTCTTAAATAAATTAGATTTATTTAATTGGGATTCCCTATTTAATTAAATGTAAATTTAATTAAAAGGTTTAGAAGAATAGATTTAATTAAATAAAATGATTTATTCAATTCAATGACCTAAAAGGGGTTAGTTGAATTAAATAAAATAAATTGAGTAATTTACTTAATTAAATAGAGGAATGTGGATAATTTAATTAAATTAGATTTAATTAAATAGAGAAATGAACATAAAATATTCATTTAGGAATATAGTCATTTTTATACATCTACAGTATGATAACTCATGTATATCATATATTTATTTGTATATAATAATCGTCATTCCCCAAAGAAGGACACTACCTTGGAAGAAAGGGAAGAGAGGATGTCTTTTGAGTCAACATGAAAGAGACCAAGAAAAGATCTCAATGCTTTGCATCGTCCCCAACTATACATTAAGGGAACAATAAAAGAACAACAATACACATAGAAGAATAGCCACAAAAGAGTAAGAGAGGAGAGGGAAAGAAAATCTGCGGTGCTAATGTTGCTAATCTAGCTCAACATCCACCTCCCAATCTTGCCGATCACAATTTCAGGAAGGTGAGAAACATGCTAGAGGAGCGACATCGAGCACAACAGATGGAGATATCACAAGATCCAAACAAGGACTATGCTCATGTGGTAAGTCACTTTGTTCGATTCTAGGAGCTAGGATTAGGGTTTGTGAAAATTTAGTCGATAAATGTTTGTCCACATCAACATATTCATACTCACTATCAGAAGCATTAGGAGTTGTATTGCCATCATGAATAATATTTTCACTCATTTCTTCATCAAGATTTATAGAAAGAGGAGCTTGCACATGAATAGAAGTAGAACCATCACATGTTTTGTGCAACTTATGATTTGGAGATGTAGGTTGAACATATTTCTTAGTAGAAAAGGGAATCGTGTCAACTGTTGGAGTCTTAGGAGATTGAGTATTGTGAGGGACAAATTCACAAGATCAAACACGGCGTCTTCATTGGCATTCTCATGCACAACGATTTCGTCGAGTCTTAGTGGAAGGCTGAGAAGGAGGAGGGACACTTGATAAATTAGGAATGTTTCTCTCCTTGGTAGTTGAAGGTTTAGGTTGAGGTCTTTTAGGTTGAACAAGAGGAGAAGTAGACCTCTTCTCTCTATAAGAGGAAGGAGGCGAAACTGCGCCATACAAAGGAGAAATATTAGGTGTAGGAAGGAGACCAGGTCCATCATGAGGAAGAGGTATGGGTCTAAGCCTAGGAGGAATATTGGTGTTCTTTTCAGGAGAAGGTATAGTCACATCCATAGGAATAGGTTGATGATCTTCCTCAGGAGGGAGATTAGTTCTATCTATGAGGGGGAGAACTTCATATTCAAGAATGATAGGAATGTGAAGTGTTGGGGATCTAGGTTGACTTATAGATAAGATCATATATTTCTTCCATTTTTTATAAGATTGAAAAAGAACATCGCTCCTTGATAGAAGAGATTGAAATTGTTTAGGCTAAAAGAAATCAATAGGAACACCGGGGCTTCTTTCAGATGGTTTAAATAAGCTATGGTTCACAGTTATGATTTTTCCATTGTGAGGAAATTTCAAACACTTATGGATAGGAGAAGAAATAGCCTTCATGGAAGATAGCCAAGGATAGCCCAGCTTCACACGGAATTGCTCAGAAGAAGGAATGACAACAAAGTTAACATCCATAGATTTAGTATGAACTTCAACAAGAAGGGTGATAGAGCCAATGGTAGGACAAGAGAATCCATCAAATAACTTTACAACCACATTAGAATCATCATATATTGGGTTATCCAATCGTAAAGTAAAATGATACTCTTCAGTTATGACATTAACCATGCAAGAGGGATCAACAAAAGCTCCTCGGAAAGGGATATCCTTAACCTTCGCAACTATATATAAAGGGCCATCAGGTGCTCTAATGGTCTCACTCAGGTCAAATGTAATACAAAGATCCTTAGGTTTATCTTGTTTTTCTACCATATTTACCTAGTTCAGAACAATAGAGGTGAATTCCTCATAAGAGAAAGAAGTAGGCACAATCTCAATAACGTTAGAGGTATGAGAAGGCAAGGGATCAGTGAAAATATTAAGATTTTGATTAGGAGGAGCAACTAATTTATTCCCTTTATCATTCACACCTACCACAAATATAGTATTATTATCAATCAAATCTTGAATCTTATTTTTCAATGTAAAATATTTCTCAGTATCATGACCAGGCTGACGATGAAATTGAGAAAATGAATTGTTATCAAAATAAGGGGATGCAAGTTTAGAAGGATCAACTTGTTTTATAGGAGGAAGTTTGATAACATTTATTTGCAACAACTGAGACATAATACTATGTAAAGATTCACTCAAAGGAGTAAATTGTCTTTCTATTTAGAAAAATTTAGAAATAGAAGGCACACCTGTTGTAGCATTCACATTGTTGTTGTTGATTGTATCATTGAACTTGATGAAGCTTTTTGTTTGTTTAAAATTTGAAAATGGTTGTTGAACACTCTTCCCCTTATCACTCAGAGCCATAGGAGTGGAGTGCTCCATTTGACTCACAGCCAGTTGATAATTGTGGAGTGTTGCGCACAACTACGGAAAGGAAGTAAACTCGGACAAAAGAAGCTTTTCCCTAATATCTTTTTGAAAATTAGAAATGAAAATTATTTGAATATCATTATCAGGTACAGGAAAAGAAATTTGAGCACACAAATGCTTATATCTACCAATGAAATCAGTCACTTTTTCTTTAACACCTTGTTTACAATGCATTAAATCAGTCAAAGTGATTTTAGGACCAATGTTGTTTTGAAATTGTTGGATGAAAGCATTTGCTAGTTGTTGAAAATAAGTGATAGAATAAGAAGGAAAAGAGCAATACCATTGTAAAGTCTTATCTCTTAGTATTCTTGTAAATAGTTTTGCAAACAATCTTTGATCATAAGCAAAATCGGTACACAAGGTTTGAAATGTTTTGACATGCATAAGAGGATCACCTTTTCTGTTGTAGAGTTATAATTGAGGGATCTCAACATGTTTAGGTGGCACAGCTTTAACAATATCAAGAGAAAGTGGGCTCGCAATATCAAAGGTGGGCACACTAAACTTGGATTGACTCATAGAAGCAATTTGTTGTTGTAAGAAGACATGGTTTGAGCAAGATTGTTAATTGTCGCTTTGGTAGAAGAATTGATGTTAGACATAGTTGATTGAGAAGGTGGTGTGATGTTCTAGAAAGAAGGCATGGACTGAGAATAATGTGGTGGGACATTATGATAAGTAGGCATAGGTGATGATTGGGTAGGAAAAGGGACACTTAAAGGAGGAATAAATTTGTTGAAGGAATTGCCCCCTTGTGTCACATTGATTGGTTGAGGGATAGTAGGAACACTTATTAAAGACATAGGTAAAGATGGAGGATTTAATGAAGAAGAGGGATTGCCCCCATGACTAATTGTTGTAGGGATGAAATTTTGAGTTGAAGTAGCCATGATGTTAGAGGTAAAAGTAGGAATACTAGTCATAAGAGTAGTCAAGGGAATAGAAGGATTGACTTGTGTTGAAGGTTGTGAATAACCTAGGGTTTCGGCACAACTCTTGATAGGCATGATATTAGAATCAACAATATGTGCAATGCCACACAATATATCAATTCCATTCTTATCACTTTGAATCATGCGCTTAAGGCCTTCAATAAAATGGAAGAGCTTCACTATTAGGGTATTCTTGGAACATCCATTGTTGAAAGTTATCAAATTGATTATCCAATGTTGAAAGTTGATCTATAAAGACTCTAGTTAAAATGTCTTCTTCATCATGGGAGTCATCAATGGGGTGAATAGGCACATGATTAGGATGGGAAGAATTAGCATGATCCTCATTAAAGAAGTCACCCAAATTAGGCTCCATCTCCTCAGTAATTAAACCTTGGGAGGCCTTAATTCTAATGCTTTGTCTAACAGGGATAGTCTAGGTAGGACTTGTTGGCTTGATGATGATTGTAATGAATGACTTCATATGTTGTCATTGATGGAACATGTACACACACATATATGTTCACATTGTCTACCGGTATTACTTATAAAGTTATTTGTATTGCAACTGGTATTGGAAGCTTTGTTTATGATGGTTTAGAGAGTGTCAAACCAGTACATATAGACAACCGGTATATGTAGGAATAACTTGACACCAACTTGAAGATCTAGCGGAGACCATCAAAGAAGCAATGGAGGACAATCGGTTTACATGTTGAAATGGTTAACTTGAACTAGTAGCGGTGTTCCAACCGGTACTCATTGATTGTGTGATGAGTTATCACCGATCGTGATGAGTTACCCTAACCGACAAATTTTGGTGGTAATTTGTGATGAGTTATGTTTGATTGTCCAGAGACACTGCACCTAGGAAATTATGATATAATTTCTAAGCCGACATGAAATCTAAATGTCTATATAATGACATTATGATGAACTATTTTGAAGACATGATATAAGATGATATGATGCGAGATAGAAGTGTTAAGTTGTTGAAGGCATTGCAGAATATGTTGGTGATGTAGTTTTGAGTGCGCAGAAGAGGTCTATTCAAGCAAGTTGTGCTACTTCTAGATCACATCACTTGTTGTTTTCTAATCACTACAACAGTCAAATCCCCTAACCGAGTAAGCTCTAACAAGCTTCATTGTACAAATCCTTTAACAAGGTGATCCATTAGTTTGGATTCAGAAATCCTCTAGCGAGGTTACTCCTAACAGGGTATTACCTTTAACAGGGTATAGCTCCTAACAAAGCTTTGGGATCTTTAACAAGATTTGCTCCTAGCAGAGCACCTTTGTAGACCTTAACTGATCAATTATCTATTACTGCAGATAGTTAAATTGTGAGTCCCATCTCACTGTGGTTTTTCCCATTTGGGTTTTCCACGTATAAACACTTGTGTTATGGTGGATGTTTTACTTATTATGGATGCTTTAATATCATTTTGAATTGCATGCATAGTGTTTAGTAAACTTGTTAAGTATATCTTTCAGTCAGTGTTTAAAGTAGTATTGTTTTTGGTGTCACTGATTCACCCCCCCCCCCTCTCAGTGTTTTATAAGTCTATCAGGACTAATAGTGGTAAAACTCACGCACTAGAGGGAAAATTGAAATTTGGAATTTGGAACAAAACTTACAAAATTGATTAATGCAAAATTTAAGAAAATATTGATTAAACAATTTGAGCTTTGTTGGAAGAAGAGGATGACACAATTTCCAAAAATGAACTTGGAAATTGGAATTTTAAAATTAGGGCCAAGGGAATACCACTTAATTTCAAAATCAGAATTTTTAAAATCAGGGCAAACTATAATTAACCTCTTAATTTTAAAAAAAATTCTTGAAAATTTGAAATGTTGAATTTTGGAGGTATTTTCAATTCTAGAGGGATCAAAAATCGACAAAATCAACCAATCTTTTGGATTTAGGCTATTAAATACAGTCATAATAGTCTCCCGAAATTTCGGGAAAAAAGTCGAGGACCGTGGCGAGAATGCGCATGGTTCGACCAGCTTTTTTTGAAACTTTCAGGGATGAATATTACGATGATTTCAAAACTAACCCCAAAAAAAGGGCAAATTTTACAATTTCTCGATGGGTGAAATTAAGGTTCAAATTTAAAAATAGGACCCTATTAGGGTTTTGGAGAAAAAGAGGAATTGAATTGCAAATTTGAAACAAGTCAAACCTAATTGATAGGGACACCTTGGAAAATGTTTAGAAATCTGAATTGGAATGAAATTGATTGAAATTTGCACAAAATCCAATTAAATTTGAAAATTAGGGTTTTATGACGTAACCACTTAATTTTGAAATTTGAATTTTGGAAAAAAGGAGGGAAATTGAAAATTTGAATTGTAGGAATGAAAACAAGTTTGAGAACAATCAGAATTCTGAAAATTAAATGGAAATCCAATTTTTGCACAAGTTCAAGATGATTTTTGAAAATTAGGGTTTTAACAAGTAACCGCTTAATTTTGTAAATTTGATTTGCAAATTGAACAAGACAATGAGGAAATTGAATTTGACAAACAAAACAATTTTTAGATCTAAGATAACCACAAGCAATTTTTACAATTCACAAGTTCAATTCCAATTTTTTTTTTTTTAAATAGGGTTTTGAATGAATGAACCTCTAAGTTTGTAGAAAAAATAAACTTGTAAATGAAAAATATGCAATTTTGTTCAAAGGAAAGCATTCAAGACGTTGGGTTCACCAAAATGTAATGGTGGGTGAAAAATGTTTGAATGGGAGATCAAGAGGAAAGTTGCCCTTTCCCTCCAAAGAGAGATGAGAGTTTCGCTACGGATTTCCCTTAAAACACTTTTCACGCATTACATTGGAAGAGGGGGAGGGAATTCACTAGATTCAACCTCCAAGGAAGAAGATATAATTATGAATGAAATAAGAATGATAAGTTAATCCCCTCTTCTACTCGGAATGGAAAGGAATTGATTGAATTGTGTATTAAGACTAAGTGTAAAAGTGACAAAGAACTAATTATAACTTGAGATTAGAGTGTGGGATGAAGTTGTGCACCTAGATCTGGCAATAATATGTCGAGACGAAGCCGCCCTACGAATTTGAGGAAAAGCTTCCCGGACCGTGGCGAAAATGTACATGGTCCTCCGAAAAATCTGTGAAACGAAAAGGGTTTTTCCGCCTCTACAAATGGAGTCCAAATCCAAAAGTATAGCTACACACTTGCAACCTACACATAGAAAAGAGAGGAAAATGGGTTGGGATTGGGGGTTTGCCTTTAGGTCAAACCCCAATTTAGGAATTAACCAAATGATGAAAGAAAGTACTTGCAAGTCAATGTAAATGAAAGACTGAACTGTAAATCACCTCAAGGGAGGTTGTGATAGAAATGTTGATAGAATTTATTGTATTGGATTGTATGTTGAAAGGGGTCTCCTCTTCAATGGTTGGATCCTTGACTTGAATGCAACACCTAGCCTTGAAGGGAGACTTGAAAATGCTCAACACTGGAAAGGAATGCTTAAATGCATGAATGCTCTTGAATGCTTGATCTCATGTAAACTTCCCACTCATCCAACTTATGCAAATGAGAGGAAAAATGTGACATATATACATGTCAATTAGGGTTAATGAAACTGATTTTCATCACAAGCCAACATCGGGGAATTTTCCTGCTCACTACACAACCTTCTATGCAAACTTAGGAAGGGTCCTGCCCCAAAATAGGACAGGGATAGGGGTGCCACGCCCCTGTCCTACCCTTTTTTCCAAGGAAGAGTGCAGATAGGGTGGTGCGGAGGGCAAGGGAGAAGCAGTTTTCGAGGGTTGAGCAATCTTCGGTCTCCGATCAGGCTAGGGAATTCGATCTTGCGTGCGTGAGGACCCTAATGTGGTCAAAATTTGCTAGGGTCACAATTTTATGACACTACAGGAACATAAAAATTCCAAAAAGGCTCAAGGATGAAGTAGCAAAACAAAACCCCTAGACACTAAACATCACTTACAAGTGAATGGAGAGGATGGGGAGGTTTGAAACCACTAATCCAACACCCTAAAATCTTTTCCTAAGCTAAAATATGCAAGGACTAATAATTATGATACTTTTACAAGACTTTACAAGACATCTCAAAAGACCTCAAATGAACCTGAAATTACTTAAAACAACATGATATGACACAATGAGGTATAATGACCTTGAGAGGGGACTACAACACCCTCCAAGATGATGTAAGACTTGTTAAGGTTCATTTTAGATCCTAAAGAAAGATTCCTACTCATTTACCAAGGTACAACATTAGCAATGCAATGAAGGAATGCATGATAACTTGTGCTAGGTACCAGCATTGACACACACAAATCTATATTAATCAATTACATTATCTTTTGATTACAATATCCTTCAAAGAGAAGGTCCAATATACAATTGATGCATCATTACATTGCTTAGGATTCAAACATCCTTAAGATATACATGTAACAAAATTGAAATGAGCTTAAGAGAATAAGAGAGAGAAGAGTATAATGAACCTAATGTTGACTTCAAGGCCAAGATCTTTGGTGGTTATACACCACCTAACCATGTGGAACCCATAGGTCCACTCCACCATGCTCATGGGAATAATCACATAACCCAAACACTCAAACAATGAATACATAAGGGGGAAATAGGCTTACAAACACAAATCACAGAGTATACACATCATATATGATCATAGAGTAAACACAAAAATAGGAGTACCATATATCACAGGTGCTACTCATGCTACATAGGACTTAGGTGCTAGAGTGCCAAGTTGGGGAGTGTCATCATGTGAGCATGAAGGAATGGCCTCATGTTGAATCCTAGTACTCTCTCATACAAACAAAAATACTCAATCTTAACCAATTTAATTCTCCATGAATGGGAAAGTCTTCTCAAGTCACCCTTAGCCTATACAAGCCCTCAAGGGATGCAAGGGGCATCCAATTATCTTGTTAATTTTTATCACCCATGTTTTAGTTTATTTATCACTTGATTACATGACTCCCCACACTATGATTGTCAATGTGCCACATTGGGTCGAGGAAATGTTGGGAGCCACTCACTTGACCCACTCTAGTACATAATCCTAAGGCTCGTCCCATTCTCCATGAATGAGGAAACAATTCACAATTTAACAACACAATACACGATTCAGTTGGTGTTCAATGCGGACAAGACTCCGCATGCTTTCTGGGTACCCATTTCTATTTTGAGGGCTTCCCTGCTATGCACTTTGATCTTTGTTTTTGCCCTGTTATGCATTGTGAAGGGAAGGAGAAATTTTGTCATTGACGCTATGGGAGGTAACAAGAAAAGAATAGAGTTTCTTTCCTATGATGAATGGAAGAAGAAGCCGAAAGTGTTGGCTATTTTGGAGACTGCTAAGATGATAGGGTATATGGAGCGAATTCTTGGTAAAAATCCTACTGTTACCTGAATCTTCAAGAAGAAATGGAAGGAAAAATTACCATAGGTGGAAGATGTTAGGATAATCAGTGAACAACTGAGAGGGGTGGGGGTGAATCAACTGTTAACAGATTATAACTTTTAATCCACAATACAACCTTAAATAAATCAAGTACCGATAAGGAACAGATATCGGTAAACAATACAACTTAACAATTAACCAGATAATCAATGCAAATAAACCATACCACATAACACCATGATTTGTACGTGGAAAACCCAAAAAGGAAAAAACCATGGTGGGAAGCCTACCCACAGTCAAATGATACTTCTGCAGAAAGTATGTGTTACAATGAGGGGCTTGCACTTGCAGGAAGGCACACTGCCTAGAGTGTATTGCTCATTACAAAAAGAGTCTCACTGACTACAGAGAGGCTACAACCTTCTCAAGATAAATGGACAACAATCCAATAGAGTGAACTGCTGGAAATAGCATCTACCATGCCTGATTACAGTCCCGGTTAAGCTCAATGCTGGAGGACTAAATCCTCTTCTGGATCCAATTCAATCACCAATTATCAATCCATTCCTTTACCTGAATGATATTATAATATTTGCACATTACATTCCTTGACCATGACCTTTCCAATAACCATGATACTTTACAAAGAGTTTCTATCTCTTATTTATACAAACCCTAAGGCCTAAACCAATTAGGTCGGCCACCTAAAGATATTACAATAATATCATTACATAATTCCATTTACAATGATATGCTATGTCGGCTTAAGACCAAAACAATAATAACAAATCCATAAATCATCTTGAATCATCCAGGTAATGTGTAGAGTACACGCTAGCATGATACCGTTCCATAACCTAGATAGGTACCGGACCTATTATGGGTCCACCACGCCAAAGTAATGTCTTCAAGCATTTGAAGCATGATCAACGAACATCTTCAACATCCTAAAATCCTTGAAGAAGATGCACCAACACCAATTGTGCATCTTGTCATGATTCCTTAATGAAAGCTCTGCCAGGAAAGCCTTGAACCAGTGTCAATAAGGGTTTACCAGAGTGTATGATAACATCCAATTACCAAGCCAATACCAACTGACCAAAACATGCTCATGGAGCATATAACTCATGAAATCCAACATACTTCACTGATCCAAACATGTCGAAAGTGTTAATAGATAATCTCTTCTGTCGGTAACCAAAACTTGTCTGTCGGTAACCATCCATATCAGCTAGTATTGACATCAATGACAAAACATCAATGCAACAAATAATCAATCCATCCATAATGCCAACAATCTCCCCCTTTGGCATTGATAGCAGCACTAGATGTGAAAAACATCTAAGTACCAAGAGATGCCAAACAAGTCTCCCCCTATGGAAGATAACCAATAATCAATAGCTCACCCCTTGTGAATGATATCTCTGAAAAGTTCGGAATGATTTTTCACATACTATCACTCCCACTTTGACATCAATGCCAGAAACCTGACAAAAATATCAAAGCAATGATATAAACCTCTTAATCTCAAAGCTGACAGCTCCCCCTGAGTAGTAGCACCACTCATCAGTGTCGGAATGAATAATGTTTTTGATAATACATGTCATACTGATGACAAACTTCATCAATCAAGTCTCTGTCGGAGGGGCAGAAACCCCTAACCTATCTCTCAAATATTCAAATGATTCCTTAGACAACGGTTTAGTGAATATGTCTGCAATTTGTTCTTTAGTGTTCACATAAACCAATTTGACTTCCTTTGCTTCTACCTTGTCCATCAGAAAGTTGTACTTTATTGAAATATGCTTAGTCTTAGAGTGAAATACCGGATTCTTAGACATGTCAATAGTTGCAGAGTTATCACAATAGATAAATACCGGTTCACTATAATTTACTCTGATATCCTTCAACATTTGCTTCATCCATAAATCTTGAGTGCAATTAGTTACTGCTGCAACATACTTAGCTTCTATAGTAGATAAAGAAATGCATGACTGTTTTTTGCTTATCCATGAAACCAATTTCTTTCCAAGAAAGAAAGCTCCACCAGAAGTGATCTTCATGTCATCAGTATCACCTGCCCAATTTGAGTCAGTATATGCACATAAAGTGAAATCATCATTTCTGGAATACCATAAACCATATTCTATTGTTCTTTGCATATACCAAAATATCCTCTTTACTGCACATTCATGATTTTCTTTAGGATTACTTTGATATCTTGAAACAATACTTATTGCATTCATAATATCAAGTCTAGTCTAAGTTAGATATAACAGACCACTAATCATAGATTTATACCTTGTCGGATTTACCGGTGTAAAAGTATCCTTGATAGATAATTTCTCACTTGTAGCCATAGGAGTACTTACCGGTTTGGAATTCTCCATACCAAACTTTTTCAACAATTCCCTCAGATACTTAGTTTGACAGATAAAAATGCCTTTGTCAATTTGAGTAATCTACAAACCTAAGAAAAATTTCATCTCACCAATCATGGACATTTCAAATATATTTTTCATGTTGTTAGCAAATTCCATGCACAGTTTATCTTCTCCTCCAAAAATGATATCATCAACAAAAACTTCAATAATCAGAATATCATTATCATTAATCTTATAATATAGATTACTATCAGCACTGCCTTTAGTAAAACCAAGCTTTAAAAGATATTTATCCAACCTTGCATACCAAGCTCTAGGAGCTTGTTTCAAACTATATAAAGCTTTCTTCAATCTGCAAACCATGTCTTTGTCATTTGTTAGTGAAAATCCATCAGGTTTCTCAATGTAAACTTCTTCCTCAAGCTCACCATTCAGAAATGCACATTTGACATCCATTTGATAAACCTTATAGTTCTTATAAGTTGCATAGGAAAGAAATAGTCTAACAACTTCAATTCTAGCTACAGGTGCAAATGTCTCATCATAATCAATTCCTTCCATTTGAGAATATCCTTTACAAACCAATCTAGCCTTGTTTCTTATAACTTGACCATCCTCATATAGTTTATTTCTAAAAACCCATTTAGTTCCAATAACATTCTTATTTTTAGGCCTAGAAACTAAAGACCAAGTTTCATTCTTCTCTATTTGATTTAATTCATCTTCCATAGCCTTTAACCAATGTTTATCCTTACAAGCTTCAATAACAGTTGTCGGTTCAACTTGAGAAATAAGACATACCTCTTCATTTTCCAGTTTTCTTCTTGTCATAACTCCCTTGTTTCTATCTCCAATAATTTGATCTTTAGAATGATTTAATCTTACATACCTTGGTGTCTTATGAACTTCAGGTTCACCACTCTGATCATCAGTCAGAGTTGAATTTTCTGATTGTGCTGGTGTAACTATCTCAGCTTCCTGTACCGGTTGAGGCATTTCCAGTTCAGTTATGATCATTTCCACTGTCGGTTCCCTGTCATATGATATAGATTGATTTTTGTACTATTCATTCATTTTCACATTAGCACTCAACATTTTTCTGCAATCTTTTGTTATAACATCTGTATGCTTTTCTCTGATTTGAATAACCAAGAAATATCCCTTCATCACATCTAGGATCAAACTTTCCAATTGAATCATCTCTTTTGATATATAGCATTTACTTCCAAAAATTCTAAAATACATAACATTAGGTGTATGTCCAAACCATATTTCATAAGGGGTCTTACCAGTTTCACCTTTGATGTGAACTCTGTTGAATGTGTAGACTGTTGTACTCACTGCTTCTCTCCAGTAGATATGAGGCAATTTGGCTTCCATCATCATAGATCTAGCTACATCCAAAATGGTTATGTTCTTTCTTTCAACTACTCCATTTTGCTGAGGAGTCCTAGGTGCAAATAGTTGTCTCTTGATTCCATTTGTCTCACAATAACTGTCAAATTCATGAGAAGTGGACTCGCTGCCATGATCTGATCTTAGATATTTGATTTTCAATCCAGTTTCTATTTCAACCTTCGCTTTAAAGATCTTGAATTTCTCAAAAGCTTCAAACTTCTCCCTCAGAAAAGTCACCCACATCATTCTAGAATAGTCATCAATAATCAGCATGAAATACCTATCACCTTGAAATCTTCTAGTCCTTGCTGGACCACATAAGTCAGTGTGAATCAAATCAAGTACAACATTAGATTTATCATGTATTCTCTTAAAAGAACTTTTGACTTGCTTACCCAATTGACATTCCTTACATACCGGATTATGAGGCTTTATAATCTTAGGTATATCTCTAACTGCCTTAGTTGAACTGATCTTAACAATGCAATCAAAATTAACATGACACAACCTCTTATGCCATAGCCATCTCTCATCAATATGAGCAATCAAACATGTCTTATTACCAATATTCAAGTGAAAGATATTACTTCCTATCTAAATACCGGTTGTAATTTCCAAACTAGTCTTGTTAATGATTTTGCATTTTCTATCTTTAAACTGAAGTTGAAAACCCTTATCAACTAATTGGCCAACACTCAAAAGATTATGCCTTAACCCTTCTACATAATAGACATTATCAATGTTATGCTTGCCATCCAAAGAAATAATACCTCTACATTTGATCATACATGCCTTGTCATCTCCAAATCTAACTTGGCCACCATTGTATTCTTGTAGGGAAATTTTTTTTCTTTTATCTCCAGTCATATGATGTGAGCATCCACTATCAATTACCCATTCATCCTTATCTTCAACTTTTGCTGCCAGGGCCTTCTCTTCATTTTTGATAGCTCATTCTGGTTGATCTTCCTTCAAAGCATAGAACACCCATTATTTTCCATTTCCAGATCCACTAGCGAAGTCTTCTGTCGGTTCATCTCCAGAGTCATCAGTTACTCCTTCCTCATCTGCTATGTAGCAATGTTTACTTTTCTTGAATCTATATCTGTTTGGGTTAGGCTTAAAAGTTTTCTTAAATATTTCCTCAAACCTTGCATTCCTTTCAGGACATCTAGATGCAAAATGACCAATCTTATTACATGCAAAACATTTAAAATGTGTTTTTCCTTCATACTTACTTCCAGTTGGACCTTTAGGTATTCTTCTAGCAAATAAGGCTTCAAGTTGCTCAAGCTCTTCACCTTCTTTCCTCATGTCTTCCAATTATTTTGCATATAGGGCTCTCCAATCACTTTTACCAGTAGATGTTGATGATGATGGATGAAAAGCGGGTTCAGACTTTACAACTCCAGAAGATCCAAATTCTTCAAGCTCAAAAGCAGATAATTTCCCAATCAGAATGCTGTTGACTGAAGTGTTTGCCATTGTTCTTAACTCATTAATTGAAGTTGCCTTCATCTTGTAAGTCGGTGGAAGGGCTCTCAAGACTTTGGAAACTATTTCATCTTCACTTAGAAATCCTCCACAACATTGAATTCTCATAATAATCTCATTTACTCTTTCCATAAACACAACAATTCTTTCATTTTATTCCATTTTCAAGTTTTCATATCTTACCTAGTAATCATCAAGTTTAGCAATTTTGACAAGAGGGTCACCTTCATTCAGAGTTTGAAGTTTGTCCCATATAACCTTAGTCGATGATTTGTCAGTCAATCCCATAATCCGCTGACCAATAAGTGCACACAAGAGGGCTTCTCTAGCTCTGCAATCATTTTCAATATTCTTATCCAGATCTACAGGAGTAGGATTGCCAGATGTCGGATCATAAGGTGTGTATCCTTTCTCAGTGATCTCCCAAATATCCTTGCCAAGACATCTAAGATGAGTCTCCATTCGAATTTTCCATATCCCATAATTTGTTCCATCAAGCTTTGGGATTTCTCTTTTTAAAATAGTTGTCAGTGGATTAGAAGTGTTAGTTTCCATAGGATATACCTCAAGCGGTTAAGCTTCCACAAAAGAGGAGCAAAGCTCTGATACCAATTGTTAGGACAACTAGTGAACAACTGAGGGGGGGGGGGGGGGGGGGTGAATCAATTGTTAACAAATTATAACTTATAATCCACAATACAACCTTAAACAAATCAAGTAACGGTAAACAATACAACTTAACAATTAACTAGATAATCAATGCAAAGCAACCATACCACATAACACCATGATTTGTATGTGGAAAAATCGGAAAGGGAAAAACCACGAAAGGAAGCCTACCCACAATCAGATGATACTTCTACAAAAAGTATGTGTTACAGTGAGGGGCTTGCACTTGCAGGAAGGCACACTGCCTAGAGCATACCGATCATTACAAAAAGAGTCTCACTGACTATAGAGAGGCTACAACCTTCTTAAGATAAATGGACAACAATCCAATAGAGTGAACTACTGGAAATAGCATCTACCATACCTAATTACAGTCTCGATTAAGCTCAATGCTGGAGGACTAAATCCTCTTTTGAATCCAATTCGATCACCAATGATCGATCAATTCCTCTGCCTAAATGATATTACAATATTCGCACATTACATTCCTTGACCATGACCTTTCCAATAACCATGATACTTTACAAAGAATTTTTATCTCTTATTTATACAAACCCTAAGGCCTTAACCAATTAGGTCGACCACCTAAAGATATTACAATAATATCATTACATAATTCCATTTACAATGATATGCCATGTCGGCTTAAGACGAAAACAATAATAACAAATCCATAAATCATCTCGAATCATCCAGGTAATATGTAGAGTACACGCTAGCATGATACCAGTCCATAGCCTAAATAGGTACCGAACCTATTCTGGGTCCACCACGCCAAAGCAATGTCTTCAAGCATTTGAAGCACGATCAATGAGCATCTTTAGCACACACCAACACCAATTGTGCATCCTGTCACGATTCCTTAATGAAAGCTCTATCGGTAAAGCCTTGAACTAGTGTCAGTAAGGGTTTACCAGAGTGTATGATAACATCCAATTACCAAGCCAATACCAAATGACCAAAACATGCTCATGGAGCATATAACTCATGAATTCCAATATACTTCACTGATCCAAACATGCCAGAAGTGTCAATAGATAATCTCTCATGCCGGTAACACTAGATCTTCTACTGGTAACCAAAACTTGTCTGTCAGTAACCATCCATATCAGCTAGTGTTGACATCAATGACAAAACACCAATGCAACACATAATCAATTCATCCATAATGCCAACAGAAGAAAGGTATAAATTGATGAAGGGATGATTGCGGAAGTCACTGGGATGCCTATGGAAGGTAGAAAATTTTGCAGAGACAGAAAGCTCACAGAGGCTACTATTAAGCGATTCCCGAAGGAAGAGTCTGAGAAAGCCAAGTTGGTGAAATCCAGAAAGACCTACTACTTGCCGAAGGTGATTAAAAAGGTATAGAGATGGGTTTTGTTTATTGTAATGCAATACGTTACTCTAGATGGTAGATATTCTCGTGTCTATGGTTATCATTTTGTACTCTTGAATCACTTCCACCATAAAGATTCAGTGTTTATTCCCTTCTACTTCTTTAGCTCCTTAAACACTAGCATAAAGGATTTTAGGTCTAATTCGGATAATAACCCTCCCATGCATGAAGGGTTAATGTTTCTCTTATACAACCATGTCAAGGCCTCCTCTGTGCAACATTTTATCACTGAGCTTTCGAGCTTGGAAGATGAGTCTGAGAACTTAGACGAAAGTGAAGATGAGGGTTCTGATATTGAGTGGGAAGATGATTTAGACATGGCTGCCTCTGCTAAAGGAACTGGTAAGGGGAGGGATAAAGATATAGCCTCTGGGTCAGGAAAAAAGACAGTTCGAAAATGGGTTAAAAGAAATAGGATTAAGGTACAGGAGGAGGACAACTAGTTTGAAGAAGATGATGAGGATGATGAGGGGATGGAGACTGAGAGTGATTATGCTACCCCACTGCCCAAGAAGAAAAATATGTGGAGTCCTGTCATTACTAATATCAGCCCAAAGAAGGAGGAAGGTACCTCTAAAGTCCTTTCTACTCCTCTGGACCCTAATTAATAGACTTGTGATGTTGAGAAAGAAGGGAAGATGGTGATGGAAGGTGAGACTCTGAAAGCTATTGTTGTTGATGTGGAGACCCTGGATAATATTGTTGTCTCTCCAGAGTTCAAAAAAGGGAACAACATTTCTCCTATTACCATGTTACATACCGCGAAGAGTGGGCTGATGGAGTTTTACAAGGTTATTGAATGGCTCTATTCAGAGATGGATAGTTTGAAGAACAAGCAAGCGAAATCTTCCAAGAAAATGGATACTTTAGAAGCTATTGGGACAGGTAATCTCAATACCCTACCTAATTACCTGAATGAATTAACAAAAGCCATCAGTGATGCAAAGGCTATCACTAGAGCGTACGACTCTCAATTTAAGGTTGGGAGGCTAGGTTCAATGAATTGGAGAAGAGGGTTCGCAGTCATGAGAATACCCTACAGAAAATTGGAGAACAAAGCCAAAAAAATTGAAAGTCTCTGTCGATAGTTTCAATGTGATGATTAGCAAACTGGAATAGATCCACCAGGAAAAGAACACAATAGATATTACTGAGGATAAGGTTCTGACCCTAGAGGGTGGGGCTACTAGACACGGTTAAAGAACCCAAGCAAGTACGAGGAAGATAGCTCAGCAAGCCAAGGAGCTAGAGGATCTGAAGAATGTTGTTGCCTCAATGGTCCAACTGGGGCAAGAAGTTGCGGAGCTTCTAAATATTTTTCCTTAAGTATGTTGTTTGTGGCTATCCTTTAGGTGTACTGTGTTGTCCTTTTGTGTCTTTTGGTGCTCTTGCTGGCTTTTTGCCTCTGCCAGCTAGATCTCTTTTTCGTGTTTTGTTATATCTAGCTGGACTTTAAATGTTTTATCTATTTTATAACTTGTTGTAAAGGGTTTCGGGTCCCCTTCAAAACCTGCTTTTCACTTAATAAAAAACAACACAATACACAAATTCACATTTTTATTCACGTCATTTGCACCAATTGTTTAATCCTCAATTTCAACATGATATAGAATCTGAAACAATCTAAGATCAAATTTTCATAAGGTAATTCCATCATTTCACATTGCATTTCATCAAAATATATCAAAAATTTCACTTTTAAGTCATCATTCCAATTTTCCCAAAAACTAGGGAATAGTGTTTTCCATCATGAAAATACCTTCAAGAACTCAAAATTTTCAAAGTTCAAATCTAAAAAATGTAAAGATACCCTTTTGATCTTCATGCACCAACACTAGGTTTTCATAATAAAATATACAATTTTACCATTCAATTAAGATTTTGGCATGGAAATGGTTTAAAAATGGAGTTTTCCTAATTTCTCCCCTGACAAAATTAACACAGTGAAATAAAATGATTTGCATAAGGAAAATATTTCTTTTAATCCATTGAATCATTTGCAAGCAACTAGAATTGGAAAGAATGACAAAATAGAAATATATGAGATTCCTACCCCAATTATGCACCAAAATGAAAAAGGTTCAAATTCTTCAAACACTCAAAATGAATCCACACAGTAGCAAGAAATTTGAAAATTCACGTGTAGGGAGGGTTTCCTGAGCATACAAAAACTCTAGAAAATAAGCAAGTATGAAAAATAGCTAATTTCCTATATAAAACCCCTTTAGCATTTTACCTTTTCAAAAATAATAATTTAATTTATATTTTTAACTCGCCAATTTCACCTATGTGCCCTAATTATGCAATGCATATTGAAATGAATATATAAGGCACATTTAGCTTCCCAATTATTAAATTTCCAAATAAAACCCTTAAAATCTATGTGCACATCAAAATCAGTAACAAAATGCAATTAAACACGATTACTCAAACACTCTTAACTATTCGACCACAATAGGGATTTAAGGTTTTTCGAACATTACCAACTGCAACAACCAGAGTATACATTGTAAATGCATGAGGAATCATAGTTAAATAAGTATGACATGCAAGGTATAATGATAATTTGTCTAGTGTGATATCTCCTATTAACCACAATCGGGGTATGTGCAAACCTATGTAGTTAGGTGAATTCAATACCCTGTACTTGCATCACTCAACACACATCAATGATACTTATACATATATCATAGTCAAAGCACATGCAATTTCCTTGAACGGGGTCAACATCATAAACAAAATCAATCATAGAATAATACATGTATAATCAACTAAAATAGTAACAATATAATAAACAACTATCATAATACTATAACTATCTTACAAGGTGCACCATGTAGATTAACACACCTTAGCACTAAGAGGGTGAGGGGGGGGGGGGGGTGAATCAGTTTGAACTTTAAAACATTTAATCTTAAAATTTATCTTTTCAAAACACAATCAACTTATCTTTCACTTTATCAATAGTAATGAAGAATAAATCCAAGAGACATAATGCACAAGAGAACACCAAATTTACATGGAAAACCTAAATAGGGAAAAACCATAGTGAGAGTCAACTCACAATATGTGAAATGATTACTAATCTATTTTAGGATCACTACCAAGGAATCACACTACCACCTAAAAGACTTGCAAGTTGAGATGCACTATCCCAGGGCAAGATACACAAGGACTTGCAAGTTGAAGCTCACTACTCGAGAGAAAGATACAAAAAGGACTTGCAGGCTAAAACTCTTCTCTTGGGCAAGATACCAGAGGACTTGCAGGACAAATCTCACTACTTTAGGGAAAGATACAAAAGGACTTGCATGGTGAAGCTCACTACTCCAAGGCAAGATACAAAAGGACTTGTACACTAAAGATCACTTCTCTAGGGTAAGATACAATATCACAACATTTGAATAATTAGGATTAAGTCTTCTCCAAAATGAAGTTGCACTTGAATCATTGTCAAAAGTGCCCAACCTCAACAACAATCACCACCACACTATCATTGTCTTCGCATCACACAACTCTGCAAATGATATGATCATCAAAGCACATTCACACATATCATGATTTAGTCACTCACAACACAACACCCACAATTCACAACTCCAAAATTATCTTCAATATATACCATCTGAACTTCATTACAAACATCAATTAGGTTGGCCAAAATATACGCATAGGTACTATTAATCTGGCCACCAAACATAATTATGGTGAATGTGGTCCAATCTAGGAGATAGAGAGGACCTAAAACGTCATATTGCACTTCTCTAAGTAGCTCCATATAATACACACGATGGTGCACATCATCCAAGGACAATAATTAGGTAACATGTAGATAAACAATATAATACATAACTAGTCGACCCAAAAATATAGCATTCAAATGAATAAACTCAATTTGGATCCCCACATGCCAATGTAGGACCCAAATACAACTTAACACACTCTCCAAAGTTGGCATATATCATTAAGATCATAGCACAAGTTGAAAATCAAAACTCTATCGACCAAACTACAACAATTACCTAAAAGACAACATCAAACACAATGTAACACCAACCATAATATTCCATACCATGCAAAGCACATAAGGACATTCCCAAAACATCCAAAATCATTCCCAAATATTTGTTTCTCACTGTCACATCTATACATGTTGGCGCAACACAAACATATTGTGAGATTCTGTGAGAAGCGAGAACCGAGCCAAGATCTGATGTCGGTCATAGATCACATGCAACTCCTCATGCAACAGATGATCAAAGATCAAAATAGCTGAATGAAGATAATTTCGATATGAGAGAGAAATAGAGACAAAGAAGAGAATTTGGAGAAGACTCTCACCGAGCTATCACTTCACTTGCTTGACTAGTGAAGGTGAGAGTATAGTGCTTATTATATAGAAAAATTTAAGCATATACATCCAAGGGGTGCATTAACTCCTATTCCCCATAAAAAGTGGGAGGTTTTACCTTCTTGGTAAATGCCAAAACATGTGGCATAACCTCCTTACATGAAGACAAAAAAGGAGTTGAGAAAGTTGGCACATAAGGCCAAAAGAGGGTGTGAAACCCAACTACCCCATAACCCACTTAGGAAATGACAAAATAGTGGTTATGAGAGGTGGCACAACAAGCCAAAAGTGGGTGTGTAACTCAACTACCCATGTGAGGTGGAGAGTTACACATGTAGCTGAAGTATTTTCACCACGTGTCCTCATATAAACCACTCCTATTAACCTAAGCAAGCTTAAATAATATATGTGTAGGAAAAAATAAATATCCCCTAACATAAGGAAAATAAAAAACCTACACTAACACCCCCCTTAAGCGTAGCTTAGGTGGGTGAAAACATGGGTCCCGACAAATGCAACCATGTTAGGTACCCATGTACATAGATAGCCCCCCCCAAAAGAAGAATAGCCCCCCCCCTAAATAAGGAGAGAAAGAAAGGAGGACTAAGAAGTCCCTCCTGCAGTAGACACCTGTCGTATCCCAAGAAGAGATCGCAAATGAAGGAACTTGCTTTCAGTGAAGGGTTTGGTGAAGATGTCCATAGTTTGCTCCGTTGTAGAACAATACTTAAGATCAATGATGCCTTCCTGAATGAGCTCCCAGATATAGTGCATATGTATCTCAATGTGTTTCATCCTCTGGTGATGAACTGGATTTCTTGAGATCTGTATAGCACTTTGATTATCACAAAAGATGATAGTAGGCTTCCTAACTGGAATACCAAACTCAGTGAGAATATTCTAAAGCCAAATAGCCTCAGTGGTGGCATTAACTGCCCCTCGATACTCAGCCTCTGTTGATGAAAGAGCAATTACAGATTGCTTCTTACTCGACCAACAAACTGGACCAGAACCAAGTGAGAAGCAATACCCTGAAGTTGATTTGCGATCCTAAGAATCACCCACCCAATCTGAATCCGTATATCCCACCAAGTTAATATCCATGCCTGCTGCATACTGAATTCCATAATTGTGAGTACCTTGAATGTAGTGGAGAATCTGCTTAGCTGCTTTCCAATGCAACTCATGTGGCTCCTGCATGAATCTAGAGACCATGCCCACCGCATATGAAATGTCAGGTCTCGTATAAGTCAAGTAGATGAGGCTCTCAACAATTTGTCGATATAAAGTGCTATCAACCAAGGGTGAAGAGCACTTAGCCTCAAGTTTGACCCCAGACAAAAAAGGAGTAGGTGCAGGCTTACAGTCGGCCATGCGAAATCTAGAGAGCATATCGAGTGCATACTTGGGTTGTCCAAGAAAGATGCCTGAAGAAGATTGAGTAATATCAATTCCCAAGAAGTAATGTAGAAGACCCAAGTCTGACATTAGAAATCTATCATGTAGAGCAGTTTTCACTACCTTGATGGTGGATGAGTGACTCCCTATGATCAACAAGTCATCAACATAGAGAACTAGAAATGTGAGAGTATCATCCTGGTGCAGAATGTAGATGTTCGGATCAGAATGGCATCGAGTAAAACCAACTGTCAGAAGGAAGGAGTCCATCTTGGCATACCAAGCTCGAGGAGCTTGTTTGAGGCCATAGAGAGACTTTCGAAGTTGACACACAAGTGAAGGATCTTGAACAAACCCTTGTGGCTGCTCCATGTAGATTTCCTCCTGAAGGTCACCATGAAGAAATGCACTCTTGACATCCATCTGATGAACTTTCCAACAATGGGTTGCAACAATAGAAAGGACAATCCGGATGGAATTCATCTTAGCAACTGGAGCAAAAGTCTCAGAGTAATCAACCCCTAGAACTTGGGAAAAGCCTTTTGCTACCAAGTGAGCCTTATACTTATCAACCGACCCATCTGCTGCAAATTTTGTTCGATAGATCCACTTGCATCGAACAAGTTTCCTTCCCTTAGGACGAGGAACTAAATCCCATGTGTGATTCCTTTCTAAGGAATTAAACTCTTCTTGCATTGCAGCATCCCATTCGGGAACACCTATAGCTTCTCGAAAAGACTGTGGATCAGAAGCTGAAGCAATGAAGAGATGTGGAGCTTGCTGAAATTGTGACCTAGTTCTTCTAGAATCTGATGGATCACCAAGCCAATCTCCTGCTGACTCAAAAGTTTATCGAGCCCAAAGAGGCACTGAAGCTGGAGAGTCTGGGGGAGAATCATCAACCTCTAAAGGATGACTATGAGAAGAATGTGAATCATCACCATCACTGTCACCATCTAAAGTGGAGGAAGAAGACTCCTGAATAGGATTAGGAGGATTAAGATCCTCAGAAGAACTGTCAACATCATGCAATGTCTCCAATGTGATAGTGGATGGAGAAGTGGTATGAGAAGAAATAGAAGAACTCTCCTCAAAACGAACATCCTCTCAATGAACAACTCATGTGTAGAGGGATGGAGAAGTCTATACCCTTTGACATCATCTAGATACCCAACAAATATGCTAGGCTTGCTCTGCGGATCCATAGCCTTGCGTTTCTCTGCTGGAATGTGGGCCCATGCAAGAGAACCAAACACTCTGAAATGCTTAACTGTAGGTTTCCGACCAGTCCAAGCTTGAAAAGGAGTTACCCCCTTCACAGCTTTATGAGGATCTCGATTCTGGATGTAACATGCACAATTGATGGCCTCTGCCCAATACTGAGGTGCCAAAGACTTGGAGTGAATCATACAATTTTCCATCTCCTTCAAGGACCTATTCTTCCGTTCTGCGACACCATTCTGCTGAGGACTGTATGGAACTGTGTGCTGCATGTTGATACCTTCTGAAGCACAAAATTATTCAAACTGATTATTAACATATTCACCCCCATTATCTGTACGCAGAATCTTGATGAACTTCCCAGATTGTTTCTCTGCAAAAGCTTTAAAATTTAGAAAATTCTCAAATACTTCAGACTTTTGTTTGAGAAAGTAAACCCATGTAAATCTAGAAAAGTCATCAATAAATGTTAAGACATATCTAGCCCTACTGAAAGATGGTTGTGGAAATGGTCCTGCCAAGTCACTATGTACCAACTCCCATAGCTGTGGAGCTCTCCATGCTTTGCCTTTATCATACTTCTCCTCAGGATGCTTACCAAGAATACATCCTTGGCAAAATCAATCAGAAAATCGAATAGAAGGCAACCCTTAAACCATGTCTTGTTTACTAAGTTGTTGCAAGTAATGATAGTTCAAGTGGCCAAATCATTGATGCCACAAACAACTAATCTCATCTACATGAGTGAGTAAAACTGTTGAAGGAGAGTCAGGAACAAAGTGAGAAAACTGATATAATCTGGATTGATGATCTGCTTTTCCCACAGCAATAGTAGACCCATTATGCATTTCACTGATTACCATTGTATCTGGCATGAACTCAACTCGCTTGCTAAAACCAATGCGAGTGATCTGATAAACAGATAGGAGATTAGTTGATAAAGATGGAACACAAAGGACATCCTTAAATGTTCCTTCGCCCACATCAACAAACCCTCTCCCATGCACTTCAACAGGAGTGTCATCACCTATTAGTATGGAAGGCATAGAAAATGGCTCTAAAGAGGTGAAATCATCTTTTGAATAAGCCATGTGGTGCGAAGCACCCGAGTCAATTATCCAAGAATTGGGTTGTGAAGCAACAACAACTAGGGCCTTACCCTTTCCTTTCCCTTTACTCTTATCTGTATCCTTAGAAGATCCTTTTGATGAACTCTGTTTGACTGAATCAGGCACCTTGATATTATTCTTTTCAAGAAGATTTGAAAGGTGATCAATTTGTTTCTTTAAACACTTATGTTCATCATGACCAGGCCTCTTACAATAAGAACACTTGACCTTCTCCTTCTTAGGTTGTTCACCTCTTGATGAAGAGGTCTGATTATCTGCTTTTGAAGTAGCAGATTTCTGATCTTTTTTCTTCTCTCTTTGGTTCTTTTGTTTCTTATCTTGCTTACTAGACCCTTTTTGTTCTTTCGTGCCTTGATTTACAACTAAGGCATGTGACTTAGAGGGTTTTATTGTACCCATTTGAACCAATTTGTCTTGCTCCCTAGTGAGTTCTACAGCAAATTCATCCAGAGAAGGCATTTTGAATGTGGTACCTAGGGCACATTTTGTAGCATAGAATGTAGAAACAAACACTGAATAGTTAGGACCAAGCTTAGAAAGAATACTCAAGATCAGTTGCTTATCATCTTTCTTAGTTCCACACCATTCCAACTGCAATCTTACAGACTTGAGTTTAGTGAAGAAGTCTTGTATAGTATCAAAATTGGTTGGATTCAACCCTATGAGTTCATTCTCTAACCGATGACCTCTTAGCTCATCCTACTTACCAAAGAGGTTTTCCAAAGTGGTCCACATTGCATTTGGTGTAGTGGCAGATTCAATGTGAAAAAGAAGGTCTGGAGAGACTGACATACATAGAATACCAAAAGCTTCATCACATTTATTAAACCATTTAATCTTTTCTGCAACATCTTGAGGTTCAGTTTCAAGTCCCATAGTAACATGATGATATCCATGTCTTTTTAGATATATTATCATCTTAGATTTCCATTCAAAGTAATTATATGGTGTTAAAAGTGGAACTATAGATGCATCCATGATAGTAGAAAAGAAGATTGCAACGAATCAGGAAAAGTGCAAGAAAGAAGGCATAAGAGACACCCCCCCTTTTCACTAGTCTCAGAAATCACCCCCCCAAATATTACAAGGTTGGCACTTTATAATTAGTGCATTTACAAGGCTTTTTATCAGATTACAATTCTTTAAGAAACCAATAGAGATTTCAAATACAAATAATTTGAGACAAGATCTGAAACAAATTAGCCTTATAACTGCTTAATTTATCTCAATACCTTTCCAACAACTATTAGTTTTTGAAAAACAGAGTTGTGAGGAGAAAGATATGACCAGTTGAAGAGAAAAAGAAGTAGCTGATACAACCTCTAATATCTGATAGAAAAAGGCAAAAAATTTCAATTAGACCTGCAATAATGGAGAGTGCTTATTTCCAGCTTTTCGTCAAGTATTTGTTTGCAAAAATCTGACACCCGAGGCAAAAGTTGTGCAACTTTAAAGAAATGTTGTTGAATTTCCCTGATAGAAAAACGGCTTAGGCCCTATTCAAGCTCTATTTATACAAAATTTATTCATTTTCTGGAAATACCATCCGAAACCCAAAAGTTTTTCGATGGTGAGAAGAAAACCCAGAAATCATTTTTTGTGAAAAGGAACAGAAGTTGAAACACTAAAGCCGAAATGAAAACAGCTCCAGTAAAAAAAATTTACTCTGATTTTTTACTGTGTCCTCCAAACTCTGATTTTGGTGAAGTAAAAGTCACTTTTGACTTTGTCAAGCCTTATGGACACTCTGGAAATTCTTATTAAGCTTCCAATATTACCACAAAGCTGCAATCACCCAGATCTTACAAGGACACATACATGTAAACTAGATTTAACTAGAAGCTATTTTCCTTTAAACTGTTCTGATTTTCCAGATCACATGAGAATGCAGGAGAAGAGCATACTTAATTTTTAAGGAAAATATTAGCTATATAAAAGTCTCAAATTCCTCAAATAAATTAAGAAAAACAATAAGCTATACCAGACAATAAGCTCTGATACCATGTGAGATTCTGCGAGAAGCGAGAACCGAGCCTAGATTTGATGTCGGTCGTAGATCACATGCAACTCCTCATGCAACAGATGATCAAAGATCAACATAGCTGAATGAAGATAATTTCGATATGAGAGAGAAATAGAGACAAAGAAGAGAATTTGGAGAAGACTCTCACCGAGCTATCACTTCACCTGCTTGACTAGTGAAGGTGAGAGTATAGTGCTTATTATATAGAAAAATATAGGCATATACATCCAAGGGGTGCATTAACTCCTATTCCCCATAAAAAGTGGGAGGTTTTACCTTCTTGGTAAATGCCAAAACATGTGGCATAACCTCCTTACATGAAGACAAAAAAGGAGTTGAGAAAGTTGGCACATAAGGCCAAAAGAGGGTGTGAAACCCAACTACCCCATAACCCACTTAGGAAATGACAAAATAGTGATTATGAGAGGTGGCACAACAAGCCAAAAGTGGGTGTGTAACTCAACTACCCATGTGAGGTGGAGAGTTATACATGTAGCTGAAGTATTTCACCACGTGTCCTCATATAAACCACTCCTATTAACCTAAGCAAGCTTAAATAATATATGTGTAGGAAAAAATAAATATCCCCTAACATAAGGAAAATAAAAAACCTACACTAACACATACATTAAACACTTCATTGCCAGAATACCAGGAACATAATCTTGAATAGAACATCTTGAAATCTTCTTGCAGAACACTTCAACACTTGAAACTGAAACTAAGACAATGCACAAACATCACAAGCATGTCCTCCAAGTTGCAACACTTGAAACATCAATGTAGAGAAATGTGGAGTATTTTCCAAACCAATCAAATCTACTTCTGATAGACAACCAAACTGTCAGCAAACAACAATCACTAGCCACATCAACTGCAACAATAGGAACTTGAAAAGATAGAAGTGAAATGTCTACGAAGCATAAACATTATGTCTATAGTGTCCTAAAATTTCACCCTTTCCAATTTTGACCGCATTTGGGGCCCTCACCTTAGCATTCTCATCCATATGCTTAACCAGGACTCATTTATGCTTGTACCATGCAATAATGGCATCAAAATCACATTTTACCTTATCTGGACCCCTTGTCCTAGCCCTAAATTAGGGTAGGACCAGGGCGTGGCATCATGGTCCTCACCAAGACCATGGTGCCACGCCATGGTCCTCCTTAATTGGGCCCTAATTTAAACCCTTGGCCCTATCTCAAATTTGAGCGGGAATCACTTCTTCATGTTGGTGTATGTCATAAAATTAATATGTTTGATGACAGACAAGTATATAAGGAGGTCTTCCCCTCTCATTTGGACATAAGGCGATAAGGCAAGGGGAACTATACTCAAGCAATCAAGAACTGGAGCATTCATCATCACATGTTTCTAGATGTCTTCAAGGCTGCATATTCTTCATTCATCAATTGTGGAGCATCATTACATCATTCATTTGCAAGCATGTGTGTGTGATTAGGGTTTTGTCATGTTCATGTCATTTCATGCAACATTGTGATTACATTCAAGAAGCAAAGAATTGTCATCATTCATGGCAGATCTGAAGGTATACCTTTCCATCATTTATTTTAGCAAAGAATCGTCATCATTCATGGCAGATTTGAAGGTATGCCTTTCTATCATTTATTTCAAGCATTTGCAATATTTCATTCAAGGTTGATTTCAAACCAGGGTTTGACTTAGGAAAACCCCTATTCCCAACCTTTTCCCCCTTCTTTCTATGTGCAGGAAACAAGTGTGTAACTGTTCTTCTCAGATTAAGCTTTATTTGTAGAGATGAAAAAACCCTTTTCGACGTGCAAAAAATTTGGAGGACCAAGAGGCAACGCCTTGGTCCCTGCTTTTCGGGGCATTTTCATAGGGTAGATCCGAATCAGCTCATATTGCTCAGATCTAGGTGCATTACAAAATCTTGAATCTGTAGCTCAATATTTTCTCATTTTTGTCTTCAATTTCAACACTTTACCCTAAATCAACATTTCAACTTACAAAAGAGGGAAAAATCACATCATAATCAAATCAATCCACTTAGAATTCAGTCCTTATCTGATTTGTGATTGAATCTAGTGGATTCCTCCCCTCTTTTGAATGTAAAGGAATTCCTCCCCCAAAGCGAAAATTAATTTGATGATTTCTCCTTCTATGTTGCAAATTGCCAAATCAAAATTTCCCCTTTACAATGTCCAAATCCGTAAGACTAAATTATCAAATGGGAAGGAATGTGCATTCTTCCAACCAAACTTTAAATACTCTTTCCTGCATATCACATCTCTTCATATATAAATATTCATTAACCTAACCATGAGTGTCAAGACCAAGGAAAACACCTCCTCACCACCATCATCATGCTACAAATTCAAAACATATTATCATAGACACTTCATACAGAATGTAGACATCAAACACAAAGAAGGTGGACATCCACAACCCAAAGCAACTACAACTATTTACTAAACCCAATACAAAACATATTTGATATTCCAATACAAGTTGCAGGTTGACAACAAATGACAACACTGCCAACACCACTCCATTGACATCAACACAACAACATTAGTGACCATAGAACAACTTTTCAACATCAAGAACACATAATCAAGGACAACACACATTGTTAGACATCAGGTTGACATCAATGACAATACATATTGCCAATAGAAAAGAATGGCGGTATGCACAATCAAACATAATCATATACATTATCAATAATAGATCAAAACAATGATGGCATAATGCAAATGTGAAAGGCATTACGTCTTTTTTATCAAAAAAAATAATGTGTGGTATTTTGGGTACAACTTTTTACTAATTCATCAAATCTTGACACAAATTATAGTTTTAGAAACTAGACTCCAATCTACACATTAAAAAATTTATATTTTTTATTAGTTTTTAGAAAGATTAAGGGGGAGAACGCTCAATTTTCTATTTTTTATATATGCTCACTTCGAAAATTAGTAAAAAATCATATATTCATTATAAAAAAAATAAAAAATAGACAAACTATATGGTGTTAGCTAATTTCGCACTGAAGTGATTTTTAATATATTAAAAAAATTTAACACTTTAGGGTTGCCACACTAGATGCTACATTATGTTTTTTGATAAAAACAAGACCAATTTGTGTGGCACCCCTTTTTGAACCCTTTAATCTCCACCATTTTCAAATAAAATAATAGTTTAGAAAGTAGATTCAAAGGATTACAACTTTTGTTCTTATTACATCTTTAAATTTTGTGTGCAATTATCTTCAATTTCTCATCCAAGATAAGATTTTCCTGATTTCAAAAGAAAAAAGTGGTCACTTAATAGCCCCTTTTGGTCCACCACCTTGGCGCATATACCTATGAGCTATCAACATTTTAGCTTTCCATTTTGAATTTGCTTCTATATAGTGCTCTTGCTTATGGTCACATATGGGAATCAATTGCTTGACATAATATTCTCTTTTTTTTGTTTGAGTTGTTTGGTCCACATGAGTGCTTTTGGTGTTTTCCACATCACCGTTTCACACAAAAGATGTTGTGAGCTAGTTCTTAGTTGGGATATTAGCATTTTACCTTTCCTTTTTAGTTTTGCTCTTATGTAGTGCTTTTTCTCATGGTCACACATGGTATAGAATTGCTTGTCATAATATTCTCTTTTTCATTTGAGTTGTTTTGTCCACATGAGTGCTTTTGCCTTTTCTCACATATTTTTTGGTTTCCATATTATTATTTGCCCACTCTTGCATGTTAATTTCCCATTTACTCATCCACTCTTGGTATTTTGCTTCATCCATGCATTTATTCTTCAATTTACCTTTTCCTCCACTGTAAAACATCCTAACAGTCAAATCAACACCAACACTTCTACAAGAAAGGCTCTAACCTTGACTAAGACAATCTCATATGGAATCATGGCTTTTGTTTTGAAAATGCTTGTAATTAAATGTCTTTGAAAACTTTCTATTTGTCTCCATTTCAATGAACATGTTGTTTTCTCAAACTTTATATCCACATGGTATCACCTAACAACCTAAATACAATCTTCTTTATTTTTTAATTGAACATGTATAAGAATTTCTATCCCCTTTAATTTTTTAATCTTCCATGCCTCCCAACTCATGTTGATGTGAAAATCAAGCCCCAAATATGTAGATATGTGTGCCTTTTTACCACCTTGTTTTATTGAACATTGTACTATTTTCTTTATATTAATGCAAAGTTAAATAGGATGTATTCATTTAAAAAAAAACAAGACATGAAGACCAATAACAATTATACACATCATACGAGGCTGTGAGAATTAACACTCAATGCTTAATAAAACCTAGCCCCACCATGGCATAAACCTATTGAATAAGCAAAGGGATGCCCATTAACCCTTGACCAATAACATTGAGACACATAGGGTCTCACATAAGACTCAATCTCAATCCTTTTGGTTCAACAAAACAAACTCTTGCAAGATCAATGATGCACACCATTCCACTTTGAAATTGACTTTAAAAAAATGGGAGGTCACTAAAGACCTAATGGTAAAAAACTTAGTACTCTTGAAAGAGAGGTCACAAATTCAAATCCTATAGGGGGTAAGGTATGTATACCTTGAATTTGAAGCACAACTGGGTGTCTCCTGCATGTTAGGAGTAAGAGCAGGTCCCCACGCACTTGCTTAGCTTATTTTTGCTAGCAGCCATTGCTCAATATTTTTAGTAGCAAATTTATGTAGCTAGTGGCCCCATGAATATTAATTTTTGCTACTTATATTTTTAAGCAATCATCTTAAATTTTATTTTTAGATGGTATCATTAATAATAATTTCTACGGTAACTTTAGGAGAAAAGATTGGAGGCATATAAAAAAAAGGGAAAGAAATTTGTGGAACCACATATCAGTTTTTTCAATAAGCAATTGATGCTTATTTCAGCCCCTGTTTTTTTTCAAACCTTAGTTTTAATTTCTAAACAATAACACTCCACTAAAATAAAGAGAGATTCCAATTTATCCTTTTGCCTAAATAAAAATTTCCATGTGAATGCACCACTTGCTTAAATTTAAACAAATAATGTACTTAAACAACATTAAGGAAGGGGAATCTCATATATTATAAACCATCTCTAGAATTTTCCACTTGCTTAAATTTAAGCAAATAATGTACTTAAACAACATGAAGTAAAGAGAATCTCATATATTATAAGCCATCTCTAAAATTTTGGGCAACTTGCTGCTGTCTTATATGTAATCCTTTTGCTTTGGTTTAATATAAAAAATTAAAATAAATCTCTAAACTATAAAATAGAACTTAATTTAATTTAATATTAATTTAACTACACAGCCGACAGGCCACGGCCAATAATATTTGGCCACATCACAAAACTTAGCATGCCGTGGAAAGGGTACCCATTCCTGGAGAAAGGGTCGCCCAATGGGCCGATGGCGGTAGTGGGTTGCCATTCAACTGTGTGAAGACAACTGCGTGGAGGACTCTTGCACACATGTTAACCGATCAAAACTGCCTCTGCACTCTCCGCCAGAACTTAGCTGCACTGCAGCTTTTATTAGAAAGGATTTACTTGGCCGAGAGGAACGACAATTTGAAAAGTTTAAGTTCCTAAAAGACACCCACGATTGCATTTTAGGAGCAATCTTAGTTCAGTTTAAGGTGTTTTCTTCAGGAGCGAGGAAGTTGAGGATGTGGACAAGAAGAATGCTTGGGCAACTCGTTTCTATGTCTGCAGCTTCTCTAAGGTATTTAGATTTTTGTTTGTTTTGTGCCTGTTTAATACATATAATTGAATCCTCCCATCAAATGGAAATGCCTTACAGCATACAACTAATGCTTGATTGGGTGCCGGGTAAAGTTATTGGGCCCTGTTTATTGAATTTATTGTTTTCTTTTCATTTTTATCATTTAGGTGAGCTAGCTAAACCTATGCCTTTCCAGTGTCAGTAATGTTTAAATCGGTATCAGCCGGTTCTGTCTAGTGAGTGCATAACTTTATATGAGGCGCGCCACTTTGATGTATATATTATTTTAATTCCTGTCAATTGTCAAGTGGTCAGACAAATATCAGGAACGGCATTATATACAGGTTCATCCGTATTTAGATGAAATAACAATTTCTCTAAGCCCTTTTATCTTTGCTGTAGTTTGTTATAGTAAATTGCTTATAATCTTTTTCCATACGGATTACTCGTGTGCCTTAGATGGATGCATTTACATAAGCCCTCTGTACAGCTTATAGGGGAATTGTTTTTGTGTCAGTTAAGACTTTTGAAATATATGCGAGCTACCCTTTTTAAAGAGACTGCGACTTGCATTATATTAATACAAAACAGTGTACATTAAAGACAGAGGGGCATGATTTGCAGCGTCAAGGGGGGATGCATGATTGGCATCCCCAAGAAGACTGCATCAACTTTGAAAACTAGAGTCGACAAGATATGGGCAAAGAAATTCTTCTCAAGGAAAACTCTTTCTCATAAAGACTAACCAAGATTAGCTTTCTCAGCCCTTCCAGATGTCGCTTATGCAAAGAAGATTCTGAAACAGTTAGCATTGTACTCATTCTCTGCACTTTACATGTAAGGTCTGGAATTGATTCTTTTGTAAATTCAATTTTTGGTGGGTTCTACTCAAGGTTTTGGTTGCGTGTGTGACCATATGCTCTAAGTTACTTGAGTTCTAAGGGAGAAATTCACACATCCTGAAAGCGAGCAATGCCATTATTGATAATGTCATTCTTGTATACCCTTGGTGCTGAATATCCTTAATACTCATAAGTAAGACCAAACAAAGAAAATATACCTCTCAAATAGTCTCTTTGACTATTTTTTAGCCCCGCTAGTTGTAGTTTCATTTCCAACTTATTTTCTTAAGATTAGCCAATTCAAAAAATTTAAGACGTAATATTCATAAGAAATTGTGTGATACACTAATTGGCTAGCCATTCTTGTCAAAAGAGATTCCAACATGTACTGGCTACAATATTTTATGAACTCGTAGATGAAAATTTTCAGCACTGGTGCGAGTAGAAATGAGATACAGTACACTGCTATGCAGACATTGTCAACCAAATTAAAAAAGTAGAATTTTGCTTCTCATTTGGTCATTATTAAAAGGACAAAGATCATATATCAAGTTAAAAAGATGAGAAGGTGTACAGAATCAGAGTATCTTTTAAGCAGCCTTCCAACAGGTTGTAGAAACACAAATCCAGTATTCAGGAAAATCCAAGTAGCCCAAGGTAGGACGCTACTTGTGCTGTGATCATCACTAGCATAAAACAAATAATGACTATAACCACAATCCACAAAATGTCTGGAACAGTTGTCTCATCCTGCACTTCTGCTAAAAGAACTGTCTAAATATTTCAAGTTTAAACACAGGTCATAGAGGGCATACCCCCGCTTAGTATTGGAATTCGAAACAGAAATTAACATAACAATTATGTGGAGAAGGTGGCAGCTGGATTAACTGGATCAAAACCACCACCTTTTTGCAAACTGATCTCTACAAGAGGCTTCTCCCTGGCATCGGCAACCAACCATGGGCCTTCATTTCTGACTTTAAGTGTTGTATGAAAGGATACTAGATGTAGGCAGAGGTTGTCAGGTGTTTCAACAGCACGAGGTCTGTGCCTGCAAACATTATAAACACAACAAAAAATCTGTTCAATAGAAGTAACCTCATTCACTCTGAAATCATCCATGTCCCCAGCAGGTTTTAAAGGCCGAGGGTCTTGTATCATTGCCTTCTCATTGCTCTCCAGCCCTAGAAGAGTAGACCCAATTTACTTCTGCTGTTTGCCAATAATCTCTAAGATCTTTTGACTCTTTCTTCAAACAATCATAATCCAGGGGACTTTATGACCAACTGGAGGAGGGGTAGCGGAGGACCCTGAAGCAGTTCCATGCAGTTTAAACATAGCAGAACTAATATAGTTGTTCAAAACAGAGTGATCACCAGTGGCTGGCTGAAACTCCTCTTTGATAGATACGCCACTCCCTGACATTTTACCAATTAACTCTCAAGGACCTTGTAATCCATGCCTGATTGACTGGGTGACAACAATGGAATTCTTGGAGATGGAGTGTCTAGCTTTGGTATTCACAGGATTTGGAGGGATAGCAATTGGAAGTGGCAAAGTCATGAGAGCTATAGGATTTTTAGAATCCTTATACTAATTCGGAACTTGCACATTTTCAAAGGCTTTAATCCCAATAGGAGAGGGAGAAGAATGTTTGGTTTCTAGTCGCTCTTGGAATTGGTGCTCAGTATAGGTTTAGCTGTGGAGCTTACAGGGCATTCAGTAGAAATTTTGGATGTCCAAGCATGGGCCTTAGCAGTCTAGCAGACGATTTGGGAAGCATGGCCTCTCCAAATTGGAGCCCATAGTAACTATAACTGGATTTTTACCTATCATAAGAACGCAAATAAACTAGGGCTTCACATGGCTAAAATATACTAGTAATGCAACTAGGGAAAAAAAAGAACAAAATAAAAAGCATACAAAATGGGAAGCATAGGTCCCTTGTGGGTTCGTGCTGGGTTCTGCCCACAACTTGTGGGTCTGTCCTAGACGAACCCAGGTGAACCTGAGGAGAATTTGGGGGATTTTTGCATCAAACAGGCAAATTTCGCTATAGCACTTTCGAGTCCACAGGATGTATAATTGTCGGCTTCGATAATCTTGATCATGTGTTGGACCTGAGCCATTGATTAGGTGAATCCCATATTTTTCTTGCATCCATAGTATGAGTGTTCTCACATTCATGTTTTCCTTATTCTTGATCTTTCCTATTGTTTTTAATTGACCAAAGTCTTTTGATCTGTGAGTTTTGTCGTTTCTATGTCAACTTAATGGCAAAGTCAAATCTATGGTGAAATGTGCTTACTGCCGGCAAGATTATGGAGTCATATTTTGTGGACCCAAAATTGTTTCAGGTGTATTTTGCTATGTTATATGAGTATTAATATGGTGGTTTATTTTGAACTTAATTACTGCTGCACCAAATCCGCAAACTGAACCCTCAAACCCGAACCCGAACCAATACCAGCACTGACCAGTAACTTAGCTGAAGAGAAAAAATTCTGAATTTTGAACCATGATGAAGATTCTTCCACTGCTGCAAAGATTCTTGTCGCTTCGAAGCTTCCTCTCTTTTTGTCTTCAACAAAGCTGCAAAAGAGTTTGGTCCAGAATTCTTACAACAAAGAGGGCAGATGGCGTTAAGGTATGTTGATTGTACATTTATTTTTTCCATTGCTGATCTAACTCCGTCGGCATCAGAGAGAAAAGGAAGGAGAGGAAGAGTAGTTGAAATCAATCCTGTGAGTGAAGCAGCCATCAGCTGGATTTGCTGTCAGGTCAACGGACATGAAATTTGAAGGCCATGTTACAGTCCAGCATGATGCATAATGGGCCAACTATAAAGAACATTTGGTAGAAAACAGGACATTGAAAGAGAGTGAACAAAGTCATAAGACATGCAAAATTTGTATTGCCGGAAGAAAATGAAAGCAGTTAGTGTGGTTACTTATTTTTCCAATGAAAGAAGTCAATTATGTGACCCCAGAACCTGTTGATGCTGAGGAACACAACAACTGCAACACTACATGAACACCTACCTGCCAGCATTCAAAGCAAACAATATAAAGATCTTTGTAACATATTCTCTCCATGCAGAACACATTTTTTAAAGGAAAACATATGCCCCAGTTTAATCTATAGCAATATTCCTCTAAGTTTAAAGGACAAGAAGAATTATTAAAGTAGGAACCTACTACAAGAACCAGAAGCATGAAAAGAGATGTGTTTTTAATTGAAAATTCTGAAGAAAAGCATGCTTGGGGATAAAATTGACAGTCTCTTCAAACAAGGGAAGCAAAAACAGATTCTATGAAAAGGGAAGGAAAGAATGTGATAACTGGCTATTTATACCTGAACAGGATGCAGAAACCGTTCTTGTACATATGAAAGGGTTTAGACTTTATAGACAAAAAAGGAATGAAGCAGAACAAGACAACAGTATAATGAGCCTAGGTTGGACAGGAAAAGGTTCTTGTTCGGGAAGTACCTAGCTATACTGCAGAAAATAGATAGAAATGCCTTCACCAATATCTCATTACTACCAAAAAATACTTTTGCAGAAGACATGCATTATTTTTTTCATTGATCTAGTCTTATGTGTTAGGTCCCGGAGACAACTGAGAGTTGGGGGGGGGGTGAATCAGTTGTCAAATAAATTCAAGCCAAAAACAACTTAACCAACTTAATGCTTAATACCGATAAACCAGTCCAATATGCCGATAGACAGTTTTAACAGTTAATTGCAATATCGGTAAGGATTAATGCATGAAACATAAAGACAAAGTCATCCACAACACATAACACCAATATTTGTACGTGGAAACCCAGTAAGGGGAAAGACCATGGTGGAAAACCTTACCCACAATCAGATGATACTACTGCAGATAGTAAGTGTATACAAATGGGGTCTGCACATGCAGAAAGGCCAAGCGCCTAGAGCTCACTACTCAATCACAAAATGGAAGTCACACTGACTATAGTTGGATGGTTAAATCCAATAAGAATGTACTGCTCAAAATAGCATCTTCATATGCTGGATTCAGTACCGGTGTAGTTCTGATTGTCTTCTCAAAAACCCTCCTTCAATCTTCAAATGATGTCTGCGTGTATAGCTCTGCTTATTCTGGCATATACCTTCACACAATCCTTTTTCGCATTCCACATTTGATCTTACAAATAAGATCTTACATTTATACCATAACCTAAGACCAATTTTAGTAGGTCGGCTCTACAAGATATTACAATAAAATTAATTTACATATCAATTAATACCCGATGCAATAACCGATTCAATATGTCGGCTTAATGCATTTACAACAATAATACGTCATCACATAGCGTGCCATGCTGATCTGGAAAAGATAAACCTGTCGGTGTAACCTGGACCTATTTGCCGGTAACAACAAATATGCAAATGCTAATGTACAAATAAACAAAACTCCAAGACAAAGTGTCCACACGATGTCTTTGACATAACCAAGTGTTTTCCATATCATTCCAAGTGTCGGTGATCATTATATCTTGCCGGTGTACCAGATACCGGTGACTGTGCATGAGTCACTTGCTTGCCGATGAATGTTGCTGATTCTCCAAAGTGCCAGAGTTGATAAGTGTTTAGTAGGTGTTGACATCAATTACAAAACCATACTAAAATACCAACATTATGTCAACTGTTCTGGAACTAAATTTTTGCAAAGCATGTATGAAATCAAAAATCTATATTGAGGCGA
Organism: Cryptomeria japonica; assembly: GCF_030272615.1. Lineage (NCBI taxonomy): Eukaryota > Viridiplantae > Streptophyta > Pinopsida > Cupressales > Cupressaceae > Cryptomeria > Cryptomeria japonica. The sequence continues at coordinate 182,209,028 of NC_081407.1, forward strand.
TGTGACAAATGCCTTCCCCTTTTGATGTACCAACATGTGCTCAGTTGATACTTAACAGAGTACAATCGATAGAGAATAAAATATCAGTTGCCTTAACTTCTTAAGAATTGTTGCCAAAGGTATAGTATAAGGATTTTATTATAAATATTAAATGTGAAGTTCAATTGGTCAGATGCACCATTTTTTATTCAGGCAGGGATCCCTATCTAACATGCAAGCAGCTGCAGGATGTAGTTTTTCAAAACTCCTAAACAAAAAATTGAGTGAATGAAATGCATGGGTAAATTGAATGGACATCTCAAACACAAGGCACATATGGCACTTCTTTTGATTGGAGAATTCCCAATGTTTAAATGTTACTTTCCAACTGTTTCTTCAGGTGCTGGTCAAACTATCAGTGTAATGAGGACATTGCACTGATCTCATCACTGATACCCAATTCTCTGTCTCATAAAAAGATTTTACATGCCGTGACAAAGGATCATCGTGCATTATAAGAGCTATTTGCCTTTGTTGTTGCATCCATTCCACTATGATGCAGTGTCATATTTCGAGGTCAATCATTTTTATAGTTGCCGTTGGCTACTTACTTTGCTGCAATGGTTACATTCCTTTATTTAATGACTTAATTACTGTCCAAATTGAGTACATCCCCTCAACATTCAAAGCTTGTGTGAAAATTATTAACAACAACAATTGACCAAATGTAGAAACCAGAGCACATAGGAATACAATTACTCCATGAATGCACTAAAATAGAGCACTATATTAACTTCATGTGATAATAGATTGATTCTAAATATGGCTGGTAAAGCCATTGTGTTCAATTTTATTTCTTAACCACCTGACAGCCACCCTACTAGCTACCCATTTTAAACAAAAATAAATAACATATTAACAGCTCTAACACATATAGTGATTCCGAATATTAGGTTATTATTATAACCTAAGTCCTAACACACAAACACATACAACACACTAACAACTTTTGGATCATAAGGACCGCAAAAGCCAACAAACCTCCCTTTGATCCAAAAGAGGTAAATTCTGATGATTTGGAGCATCTCTGAACTGGATCAACCACCTACCCCTGCCATTTTGCAACTCAGCCCTCTATCTTATGGTACCGATCAATTTGTATCAATACCTTTATGTGTCTCCTGATGCCTGACACTTTGCTCTACACTCTAATAGTGAGTAACTCTTTTCAAGTTGTACATCTTGATACACTGACATGATCACACCAAAGTACATCATTCGATATGTCTTTTACCATTCTGTAGCATAAGCAAGATATGTCATCGCACAACTAGAATGACCAACATCCATGGTGGATTACTCTTATCACAACATATAGATAACACATTACATTAAGAGAATACCACTCGCAAACTAATCATGAAGACCTGCTAAACAAGGTGGTTTTACTACTTGACAATCCTACTCCACATCAATGCTCAAAAAATCTGAAACCAAAACTGAACACAATATTGCTAATAGTGAACACCACACTGCTATGAAACACAGAACTAAAAAACCAAACATGTTGAAATAAGAAAAACATCTGCTCTTACCAAAACTATCTCTCAAGAAATATACCCAATCCTCATGCAAGAAGCCAACTGGAGATTAGAATGATCCTCCATCCTTCTAGTGCATCCTCCAAGCTCCTCTTTTTCCTCCCAGGCTTTAGCAGCTAGAGAACCTGAGAATCTCCTAAAATTGTAATGTGGACACTGGATGAGATGTCCATAATGAATATTTTAATGTTTGAAGATGTTGGTTTCAAAAAAAAGCTTCATATTTTACAATGGAGTTGTTATGTCTCCAAATACAATAAAACTTATTTCTGCTTCTTTTGCATATATAATAAAAATGAGGGGTGGGATTTTAACTCATGACCAATTGCAATATCTTAAAACATTTATAGCCAATTCTTCTATGTATCATGTTGTGTTTTGAGACTAGAAACTTGCATTTTTCAAGGAGCCAAACAAATCTTAAGCATAAAAAGCTACTTGGCTCACATTTACAGCACCTATATTAATTCAGGAAAGACATTAGTGCTTTTTGATGTGTTTTTATGCACTATGCAACACATAATAAAATACCAAAGGCATTCTATCCTCTCTTGATCAAAATCTCCTTGGATGCTAAATTATGCGATCAACCAAGATGACTCCAAGGTTTCTACTGTCAAGTCTTGATGTGCTCTTGGATAGACTTAGTGTGTTTGATGTGATTTGCTAGAATCACAAGGGGGACTTGTTGACCTATTTTTTATGACAGCGTCTAACACAGAATAAAGTCACCAACGGTCACCTTATCCTCTCTTGATCAAGACTAGTCCATATGCTAGGATTGCTTAAAGTTCAAACGGCTAATCCCAAGGTTCCTTCAGTGCGTGGACGTGACTCAGATGTTTGATGGGTTTGCTGATAACCCAAGGGGCCTTAGGTGTGTTCAATTGGAGAAGACTCATGCAAGCTCAAAGAATTATGCACGGATGATTTGCAATGAAAGCTCTAGTTTTTGATCTTTTGGATTTTTCAAATTACGCGGAAAGTAAATGAGAGTAGGGTAGAGAAGACTATGCTCAAGCTAATCTAATCCTAAGAACAGGAGACGGGATCACTCATGCAAAATCAAACCACGCTTCGTTTCGCCAACAGAGCACAACTACATGAAGGCGGTGTAATCTTCAAAGGGTGCGTGGAGGTTTTTCAGATCATCAATATGGACCATCGGATCGAACAATCTCTACTGATGATCGAAGTTAAGCATATACACATCAAAAGGCTCAGGCTAACTTTGCACGGTATACAACAATCAGCTGCACACCAAAAGTATGAGCTCAGATTCTGCAACAAGTACTCCTATCAGATCCAGTTCTTCTAGCAACATATAAGCAAATCTAATCTAATTGAAGAGAGAAAGACCATGCAAATTGCCAAAGTAGAACAAGAATACACCATCAAAATTGAACAATGCATTAAGTTGGCTACTTCACAATCCTGATGCAACAATCTCAGACAATAATCTCTCCTCTCTTACAAATGAGGGGGTCACCCCCTTTATATAGCCCTCAGGCCATTGCAAACTCTAATTAGGGTTTCTCCCCATAAGATTCCCCACTCAAGGTGCAACAAGGTGGGAATCGGTAATAAATAAACCATTATGCCCATGTACAATTAATTCAAAAGCCTAAAATAGTGCCCACTAGTGCATTAAATATGCCCCATGATGCTGATTATGCCCAAAATATAACGAACACCTTTATGCAAGGAATAAATGTCCATCATTCTCCATATGACGACGACATGCATTGAGAATCTGTCATAAAACCATAAATGAGGAGGTTGCATGCAAGAAGATTCCTCATCCGACGATGACATGCATTGACTTGACCCACACTCAATCCAAATACCTCCAGCAGTAAATACACCACTACTATTCAACCAAAAGATTCTCGTCCAAAAATGGACAACCATTATCCCACTCATTCATGGCGTATGCAATGAATCTGCTGACGACGGCTTCCAGCTCTCCGATGGCGACACTTGGCACATTTTCGATGTCAAATTCCATCAAGGCAATTTCTTCCTCGCTCCTGGAAAAGAAGCTCTCCCACTCCATCATGACTTCCTGTGTCTTCTTCATTATACCGGAGAATGAAGAAACATTTGCAAAATGCTCTTTGGGGAATGAGCCTATGAAGAAGAAATCGTGCAACTAAGATTTCAGGGAGTTCACTGTTATTCCACCGTCATTGAGTTTCCTTACGAACGATGCCTCAATTGCACTAATGATTTCATCCTGCACCCCTCTGATGGACTCTTTCAAAGTAAAGGAGTCTACACTGAATTTATCGAAGCTGTTTTTTCCTGAGCAGACGACGTAGAACCATCAGGGAAAGTCATAAGCTTCATTTTCCTGAATCACTTTCCCGTCAACCAAAATTTGCCTTGGAACCTTCGTCAAAGCCCTAAGTCGTGGAATGGTTAAGTCCTGGTAAATGTGCACATCCTCCCATAATCCTTCTGCTGTCTCTAGTCTGTTTAGGAGGGTCACGAACTTTGAATGAGGCAGAGCTAGGTCTTCAATGAATTTTCCTGCTTCGGTATAAACATCCTCTATCCATTCACTAGAATTTTGCGCCATTGCTCTAATAACCTCTGCATCATCAACCACTTCCTTAGGAAGGGAGGAAGGAGGAGTGAATGAAGGACCTGCTTCCCTGAGGGGTCTTTTGAAACTCCTGACGTACTCGCATAGGACTCTATTTTCTTCCCTCAACCGCTTACATTTCACCTTTGATTTCAGCAGTTTCTCCTTCATGGCCAAGGAAGACTCTTCAAAGTCTCCCATTACTTGACTTGTGGAAGCATGGCCAAGATCAATTTGTCTGATAACATAATCCTCTTGCCTGATCTCGTTTCTATCTTTATCCACTGCAGGTTCAGCAATGTGCAAGGTCCGGGATCCAGATTCTCCCCTAACAACCTTGGAAAATTTTCGGGGAGCCTTCTTTTCTGTTGGCTGATCCATCATTTTCAATAATTCTTCTAACTCCTGAGCAGGATCAATTTCCCTTTCTGATTCCCTTGTCAGCCTTCCTACCAGCCAATCCGGAGCAAGGATGGAGTGACTATGATCTTCTATGTGCTCCTGTTCCTGCGACTTTTCCTCCATTTCACCAAGGATAGCTTCCACGAAGCTATCCTGGCGAGCCTCTTCTTGGTGAGGGGGACTTTCTTGCCTTTGACTTCTTGGCCAATGGTGTCCCTGTGAAGCGTTGATGCTGAGTATATCTGGTGCCGGAATGCTCTCTGGAAGTGGACCTGTGGTATGTGGAAACATCTCTACCTCCTGCACACTCGAGGAACTTGCTGATGAGTGATCTCCTTTCGTCCTTTCTTTCTTTTGTGGAGGTTCTTCCTGCTGGACTTCCTGTTGAACCTCCTGTGGGATTTCTTGCTGGATATCCTTATTGCTGTCCTTGGTCTCTTTTGGGCATTTTTTCCTTTATCCATCCGAACTTCCCTTCCTGCTTGAATCTGCGAAAAGCCTTCAGTTGCCTCACTGTGGGAATCTAGACTTCCCATTAGCTGATATGTTAGATGAACATTCCCTTCCGCCAATTTCCTTATCTGCCTGTCAATCCGGTGCTTGGTGAATTTTAGCACCGGTCTAGCTAAGATACTCAAATCATCCATCTCGGGCTCTGACCAATCTGGCAACTGAATAGGCTGATCCTTTACTTTCTTGAATTCAGGTTGTATCAAATCTGCATCTTCCTTCACTTGATAAATTTCACTTATTTTGATGGTGTCGAGGGGCAATCTGGAATGCATTCTCTTCCGGACCTCAAGGTCATCCTCGACACCTGCCCAATAATCTTCTAAGTGAAACTTGTGTATGAATTTGACGCCAACAACCTTTCTAATTTGGCAGTAAGGATCATATTGGGCCCCAGATGTATAAAATGGCAGACGATAGAAAGCCAATTCCCCTGCAGCACTTTCAGCGGCTTCCAAGCTTGGGCATATTTCCATGAAGTCACCCAAGACAACTGGAAATTCAATTGATTGCTTTTTCTTCTTCTTCTGCAACTGATCATAGGCGGTTAACTGTCTCATGAGCTCCCACAATACAAGCCCGTCTGATGGATATCTTGGCAACTTGTATGACTGGAACGAGAATCCTTGCATCCTGATGTAGGTGAATTTAGGAAATTGCAAGAACGCAACTCCATACTTCTGGACCAAGGCATTCGCTTGCGGCGACACCCTTACGTGCAACTTCTTTTGCATAAGCCGTGTCAAATACATGGTGAAGGTGTCATTCACCAACCTGCAGGAATTGACATTGTGAAGATACAGCTGGGGATAACACTCATGTACTTTCAGCTGAGCTGGTCCGCAACCCATGATTCCTCTTGCTGGCAGCCCATCGAATCCTCCTCTTCGCGCAAGCATATAGAATAGGTAGGAGCTCATGAAAAAGGATTGGGACTTTTTTTTTTTTTTAGTTTTTCAATTGCTCGTGCAAGTAGTGACTGATCAATCTGGCCCAGTCAATCAGTGCATTTGAATTCATGATCTCACCTATGTAGAAGAACATCCAGGCCTCAAAGTTCACAGAATGTGGACACCCCATTACTCTGCTTAGCATTTTTATCAGGTCCACATACTCCTACTTGAACTCGAAGATGGTGAGAGTTTTTGGCATCTTGGAAGCATGCACCCTAGGCTTCAGCAACCACTGCTTGTTAATCAAATCAGCACACCTGGCAAGACCTACTTCATATACTGCCTAAGCTCCGCTGCTGGTCCTGTATGTCATGGAATAATGTGAAGGAATTCCGAAACCTCACCAATTGACTTCGAAGTCAATGTTGCTAGCAACTTGCCATCAGGTGTTGAGATTGTCTTTCGCTCCAAATTATAATGTGTTGCACATTCCTGGACTAAGTTCAGGCACTGAATAGCAGGAGGAAAACTAGCTGCCGCAACAATTCCGCTTTTGACAATTTTGATAGCTGTTGGTGATGGACTGTGCCCTGCTGTCCCAAACATTCTGATCTTGAATGCAGCCAAATTGAATGTGCCTAAATTAGTATCGCTGATCTCTTCCCATCTTGAATTCAGTCGGGAATGGGGAAAGAAACCTTTCATTTCTGCCTTGATCAATGCCTGCCCGGAGAGAGTAGCTGCCTTGCTTGATTCTACCATCCTGGAAGCACCTTGGAAATGATGAAAACAGAGATTAAGTATGACCACTCTTCAATTCTCCACTTCTTCTTATCCTGAACCTTGCACGTGAGAAATGAAATGCCTTTCCAAACTTATATAGAATTCTTAAGAGGCATTAAATTAGCAATTGCATTCATGACGCATCATACTTTCCCAATTACTATGCCATGCAGAAGAAACTTCCCATGCGAGTGAGTTTGAATTTAGAAATTTCCTTAAATACACCAAGTCATGCATCATACTTGGAATATTATCTTCGCCAACTCGTTGATTTTCAATTTTTCCAATTTTGGAGGGAAATTGAAGGATCTTCTTAGGATTTGCTTGATTCCATTCTAACTTGTCGTTTCCGGCTTTTGAAGGAATTTCCACTTCTCTTTTCAACATCCCTATTTTTTAGGGATCCTCCTAAAATTTCGGAGCCAAGTTCATTGGATGGAGAATTTCACCACGATTCCGAATCTATAAAATTTTCCACATTCCGGCGAGATTCGGTGTCTAAAAAATAGCAAATTCAAAAATTAAATTTTTTAGCTTGGGCATGGAATTCACCCCTTGGCCTCCAGGGGAATTTTTCTTTTTGATTCCTCCTTGACCCCTTGGCCTCCATGCCTTAGGCAAAATTTCAATTTTTAGCTTGGGCATGGAATTCACCGTGTCTTGGAATTTTATCATCATTTCCTTGATTCTCCTTGACTTGGCCATTTCAACACTCCTTATTTGGGTGCAATTTCTTTAAGAGGGAGGAATTTTATGTTTGAACGTTCCTACATCACCTAATTTTGGCGCCCTAGCTAACCCTTGGGTGCTATTTCCAACAAGGCAAGGAACTCATGTCTTTTCTAATTATCCTTGGCATGTCCATTTTGGCGCCCTTCTTCTCCTTTGGGCACTATTCTTCATGAGGCGTGGAATTTTCACCTTTTCACTTTCTCCGTGGCATGTCCATTTTGGCGCCTTCCATCAGGCTAGGGCGCATTTGACACTTGGAAGGGAATTTCAACAATTTCAAAGATTTCTTGCACCCCCCACTTTGGCGCCTTCCATCAGGCTAGGGCCCATTTCACCCTTGGTCAAGGACTTTTGCAATTTGCCTGTTTCTCCATGCACTCTCCATTCTGGCGCCCTCCACAAGGCTGGGGCGGAAATTCCTCCTGAGGGAGGAATTCATTGTTTTGTGAATTGTCCATGTCTTCTCCTGTTTAGCGCCCTCCACAAGGCTGGGGCGGAATTCTGCATAGGTGATGGATTCTTGCCATTTGTCCATTTCTCCTTGCATTCCCCATTCTGGCGCCCATCCTTGGTCTAGGGCAGAATTTTCACTGGGGGAAGGAATTCATTGATTTGTGAATTGTCCATGAGAAGACCACCTTGGCGCCCAATTACTCCTTTGGGCAGAATTTTCACCCTGGCATGAATTCTTGGAATTTCCATGCTATCCCTGGATACTTGGATTTAGCGCCCAACTGCATACCTGGGCAGAATTTTCACTTTGGAATGGATTCTTGGAATTGATCATTCAATCTTAGAACATTTTGATCTCCTTGTGATTTTGAAGTGACTTCCTGAACTTTGGCGAATTTCTGAGCTTTCTATTTCAGGCATGGGCTTCCAACACTTAACCAATTTCTGGCTTTCTCTGTCTGCTTTCTGACTTTCCGGAATTAGAAATATCTACAAATGTCTGATCTTTGTCGCCTTGTTAGTACTGACTTTCCAAAAATAGAAACCTTCAAAGTGTCAGTGTTAGACCCTTAGACAGGGTGCAGGAATGACTTACAATAAATAGAAACTTACTAAAAATAGTAAGTTTGATTTTTGGCAAAATGACGACATTCCGGGACTCAGAAAAATCCCTATTTTCTAAAAAATAGGAACTTTCTAAAATTAGAAAGTTGCTCCGCGTTGGCTCAAATTTTACTGGGAGGCTCCTTGAAGGGTCCTGATTCTAGTTCTAAGTTCAGTTTTTCCAAAACCCTAAAAGAAACCCCTAAAATCTAGGACAAAAGGCGGAAACCCTAAAAGGACAAAACATGCCCTAGATTTCACCAAACTTACTCGAACGAAAAGCATATCAACTCCAAACGACCCCCGAACATCCGCAAAGCGGAGAAACTGACGAGATTGCCACCAAAACACACAAAAAACCAAGACCAAATGATCAAAAGGGCCAAAAAGTTAGGGGGTCCCTATCTGGGATGGGGTGATGTGTGATTAGGTCACAACAGGACTTATGTTGAACTTAAATTTTTGAATGTTGTTGGAACCTAGGAATTTACTTGACTTAGAAAACAAAAGGCAAAGGGATAGGGTTTAGGAAGTTAGTCTAATCCTAGAATGTAAGAAAATGTGAATGATTTAGTGAAATTCAACCATGCTTTGTTTCGCCGTGCAAGGAACAACCAGGCAAAGCTGGAGTGATCTTCTAAGGAGAGCAAAATGATGTTCAAATTACTACCAACGACATAGACACCATCAATGTAATGCATATCAATGAGCGACTAGCAATCGAAGTTAAGCTTATAAAGAGTTCAGTTGACTATGCAAGGTACTTTACAATCAGCAAAATACTAGTAGTATGAACATACAAATTTCACTACTAATCATCCACAATAGCTTTCATCCATATAATCAACATGAAAATAAATGAGAAGTAGAGACCATGCAAATGTTGAATCAACACATGAAATTCACCATATCTTCAATGAAAATGATATGTTTCTTGCAACAAAGTCTTGGCAACAATCTCCTTTTCTCCTACTCTACTCCAATTGCTAACTATCGATTGTTTCTGCTACTAACTATTATCTATTACTCCACTCTTTTCTATTAACCTTTACAAATAAGAAAATTGAGCCTTATATAGATAGATCTTTACAATGAGTGGCTCAGATTGATTCACATTTCACAATCAATGGCCAAAATTACAAGATGAAAACCCTAATTAGGGTTTGTTACAACAAACTCCTTTTCAGCCAATGAGAATATACATTTGATTTGACATATGTCCACATTGAATGTGATCCAATAGAAAATGAAGTTAGATATCTTGACTTTTTGTGCCTCCATTGATTGAGTCAGATACATTGCATCTGGACATGCTGACATGGCACACATTGAGTGATTGATGATGAGTAGGACTCCACCTCAACGTGCACACCATGTAGATCATCACAAGGTGTTTGAGATTGAGACATATCTCTTGATACTTAACATTATCAATTTGCTCAATGGGATGATGATAGAACATATTCCCATATTGTATCATCTAAGCATAGTCAAGCAAACTTTCTAACCTCGCTTAGCTCTTTTACCTCCTTAGGAATCAAAATTGTTTCTTCTTGATTATCTTCTTCGCCTTCATCTTCTTTCTATCATCCCTCTTATACCTCAGATGTATTTGGCCTTGACCTTTCGATTTCCCAAAGGAAATCTAAGGTCGTTATAGTTGTAGCTTTCATTTGCACTATCTTCCTTTGTCATCACTGTGAACATGCTGATCTTTGCACTTGCATTGCTGAGTTCTTTCAGTCAATTATTTGCCTACACATGCTGTTGAGCCTTTATCTTGAATTTCTTCTTGTCATGATGTTGTCATCGCAAAGCTTCTCCATAATATGAAGTCTCTCTCCTCATTGAATCTTCTTCATGTTGTTGATGTTGATACAGCGCATTCCTTTCACTATGATGAAGACCTTAATGTGTAACGTCCCCTACCAGTACAGGGCCTTAAAATCTGCAATAGATGGCTCGATTGATGATAACCCTGCAATCACAAGGATGCACACAATACCTACAAGCATATATATATATATATGACAGATCAGCCTAAACTATCAGCACTAACATGCAGACAGAGAAAAACTATAATAGGCTAAAAAGGAGAGCAAGGGACTGCTTGTCTACCAAATCCAAGAGCTGGTTGCTTCTAACCTCCTTGCTAGATGGGTAATCTCCCTATGCTTCCCTTCTAAACCTTAATACTTTCAGACTTTATACTTTAGCACTTAAGATTCTTTCCAACTTGGTAAGACTGGTATAGAGAAAGTAACTGGCTCCTTGACTTCATGGATCCTATGACCACATGAAAGCCCCTCGTTACCATTGGAAACCCTCTCCATACTCTCACCAAGATGGATGTAAGAGAGTCCCTAAATTCTGTACTGAACAAGCAGCATTCATTATACATGTAATTACACGGTAAATATTTCAGACAGTATGAAAATCAGACATTTACAACAGCATACATAATCTTCCAGACCAATATAATTTTTAATATAAACATATTCTTAACATAACTAGTATTCATGATATTAATCCGCTATTGTAGATATTGAAGAGTATGATATGAATTATATTAAAAAGGGGAAAGTAATTCTCTTGCAGTTCGTAGAAAGGCAGAGTTAGACTCCTATGTAATGGCTGGGCCCCACTTCTCAAGATAGTTTTCCTCTCCTCTTAAAATATTCTTTTTCTTCCCGTATATCCTCTTTGACCCACGCATGCTTACCTTTATTGCAAAGGAAAAGGCACGCTCATTGGGGGAGACATGACTTAGTCTTGAGTCACGTCCTCCCAATATTAAACGGTATCTCTTTACCCAATAAGAAATCGTGGCATTCATAATCAGTTCATTGGGTGTTAATAATATTATTCAATCTATTAGTTATTAACACATTCTTCTTTATTATATATTTAACAACACATATTAAATATTCAATATTATTATTTAATTATGTTTTAATTTAATTTTTACTTTTTTATTCTTTTGTATTTTAATTTTATTATAATTATTTATTATTAAATTATATTTCAAAGTGGGGACATTACAGTCCGCCCCACTCAAGATTGCTTGTCCTCAAGCAATGATCATGGAATGTTCAAAATGATTCCCAATATGAAATGGCTTTCCAAACACTAATAGGATAAACATGCTGCTACTTTTTGTAAAAAACTCTAGTTCTTGCCCTAAATCACCCTTTTATGGAAAACTACAAATGGAACAAGATGCGTACCTGATTGAGATCCTGTAATAGATTAGGAAACCATTGGAACTAATAATATAAATATCTAAAGAAAGATAATTAAGCATAAATTAACTAAACCAAGGTCTGGTCTAACTCCCTATTGGAGCTCAATCATAAGAAAGTGGGTGTAAGAGGGATGATGAGGTGTCCAAGAGACCCTCTACACTAGGCCCAAGAGTGGAGTGAAAGCCAGAACCCCCTTGGCCTCATGGGACCACCGGTCAACTAACATGAGGTGGGCTGCCTAGTGAGGTATCCTATCACCATTCCCCTTCATCACTTCCATCCTTATCCCCTTGTTAATAATCAATTATGATAGAGTTTGGAAAGATACAATAGGGTGCCCTGAATGTCCTTCCCCTCTAAGTCCAAGAGCAGTGGACTTTGTCTTACATCCCCTTGGCCTCATGGGACCATTAGTCAACTACCATGAGGTAGACTACCTAGAGGAGGACCTCATCACCATTCTCCCTCCTTGTACTTCCTTATGTTACTATCATGGCAGTTTGCTCAATAAATTCATCATGGATTACTTATACATTTCATAGTTGTGTAATTAAAGACAAGTTTTTCTGTCATCCTTGTTTCACATCACCTCTTAAATGGTTTGCACAATATCATAGATATTTAATGTTAAGAACTTATGATTATAGTAGTCATAGACACTCATGGAGAAAACAAACACATCAGATATGAATCAAACACAGAGCATACAATTGCAAACATGAAGCATACACATGGATATCTGCAAACACAGATACCGTTTAATATTGGGAGACATGACTTAGTCTTGAGTCACGTCCTCCCAATATTAAACGGTATCTCTTTACCCAATAAGAAATCGTGGCATTCATAATCAGTTCATTGGGTGTTAATAATATTATTCAATCTATTAGTTATTAACACATTCTTCTTTATTATATATTTAACAACACATATTAAATATTCAATATTATTATTTAATTATGTTTTAATTTAATTTTTACTTTTTTATTCTTTTGTATTTTAATTTTATTATAATTATTTATTATTAAATTATATTTCAAAGTGGGGACATTACAGTCCGCCCCACTCAAGATTGCTTGTCCTCAAGCAATGATCATGGAATGTTCAAAATGATTCCCAATATGAAATGGCTTTCCAAACACTAATAGGATAAACATGCTGCTACTTTTTGTTAAAAACTCTAGTTCTTGCCCTAAATCACCCTTTTATGTAAAACTACAAATGGAACAAGATGCGTACCTGATTGAGATCCTGTAATAGATTAGGAAACCATTGGAACTAATAATATAAATATCTAAAGAAAGATAATTAAGCATAAATTAACTAAACCAAGGTCTGGTCTAACTCCCTATTGGAGCTCAATCATAAGAAAGTGGGTGTAAGAGGGATGATGAGGTGTCCAAGAGACCCTCTACACTAGGCCCAAGAGTGGAGTGAAAGCCAGAACCCCCTTGGCCTCATGGGACCACCGGTCAACTAACATGAGGTGGGCTGCCTAGTGAGGTATCCTATCACCATTCCCCTTCATCACTTCCATCCTTATCCCCTTGTTAATAATCAATTATGATAGAGTTTGGAAAGATACAATAGGGTGCCCTGAATGTCCTTCCCCTCTAAGTCCATGAGCAGTGGACTCTGTCTTACATCCCCTTGGCCTCATGGGACCATTAGTCAACTACCATGAGGTAGACTACCTAGAGGAGGACCTCATCACCATTCTCCCTCCTTGTACTTCCTTATGTTACTATCATGGCAGTTTGCTCAATAAATTCATCATGGATTACTTATACATTTCATAGTTGTGTAATTAAAGACAAGTTTTTCTGTCATCCTTGTTTCACATCACCTCTTAAATGGTTTGCACAATATCATAGATATTTAATGTTAAGAACTTATGATTATAGTAGTCATAGACACTCATGGAGAAAACAAACACATCAGATATGAATCAAACACGGAGCATACAATTGAAAACATGAAGCATACACGTGGATATCTGCAAACACAGAGCATACATGTGAATAGACATATTGTTAGATTCATTTTCCTTGACTAGAATGATTCATTGATTCATCTTTAGATTCTTTACCCTGCAGGATGGCAGGATCAATGCTCTGATACCACTGTAATGTCCCCTACCAGTACAGGGCCTTAAAATCGCAATAGTTGGCTCGATTGATGATAACCCTGCAATTACAAGGATGCACACAATACCTACAACTATCAAGAAAGAACATGACACTTATGGTCATAGATATGTTGCTTCTAATCCTCATCTTAATATACAAAAAGCTCATCCCTTGCTTTGACTCAAAGAGATATCCATGATATTATGCAAATGTTGGACCAACCAAATCGGTTCCTTGCAAATATGGTTGATACTTTACCATGCGAACACAAGATGACACTTATGGTCATAGATATGTTGCTTCTAATCCTCATCTTAATATACAAAAAGCTCATCCCTTGCTTTGACTCAAAGAGATATCCATGATATTATGCAAATGTTGGACCAACCAAATCGGTTCCTTGCAAATATGGTTGATACTTTACCATGCGAACACAAGATGACTTTCCTCTCCAAGGATGAGAGAAAACTTATTGTAAACTATGCACTGTGCCAGTTTCCAACTCGTGGTTTCATTATTGAGAGTTACTGGGAAATACAAGTACACAAGTTAGAAAATAATGGACAATAAATTGTGCTTATACTTTAGATGATGATATCAACCTTATGATAGTAAAGATTATATTGGTCATTTGACAAATAATTCAAGGACTCTTTAAGAAAATCATGGTAGTACATAGTGGGACATAACCAAGATTCATATATTATATCAGAGTAACACAACAAAAGCTTAATCTCCAAAGTTGATTTGATCCTATTATGGGCAAAATGATTCAGTTTGATAGATTAAGACCAATGTTGATTGAGGACAAGCAATCTTGGGAAGGATGGACTGTCATTGCCCCACCATAGAGAGCACAGCCTTCACAAAACAGATCACATCTTTAATAGCAATTAAACCTAAGCGATAAAATAAAATAATAATAGCAATTCAATAAGAGGGGCTGACCAAGAACAAAAGAAATTAAAAAAAAAGCAGTGATTTATTTTAAGGGAGCCGACTATGATTAAAGAGTGTATAATTATCAGCAATTATTTAAAAGGCATTCTAGGGCAGCAATTCATTATGAAGGGATGTGTCCCTTGCAAAGGCTATAGTGAAGATGTGCAACTCCCTCCCAAATCATTTGGAGAGGCATCAATTCAAATCATAACAATTGAGAGTAGAAATTCAGAATGTCACTCAGTTATAAAGGAATCCAAGAGATTTGGACAATAATTTGTTATTACAAAAGGCAGCAATGAAGGGTGGTGATGCAATTTTTATCAAAGGTGGTGACTCTTTCACCATTAAAGTATAAAGGAGAGATCATTTCAAGGATTCAACCATCACTCTATCAATTCAGCATTCATTAAATTATCACTCACCAATACATCAAATCAGAAATCATTAAATCATCACTCAGGAATCCATCAAAGTAAATCATTCAATTATCAATAGGGAATAAAGGAATCAAATAAACAATCAATCAATCATACAAACATCCATCATTCAAACATCACCTATCAAGCATCAACCATGCTAGCATCAAATCATTCAAATATCATTAAAACATCCACTCATCAATCCGTCAAGGAATGACAATAAAGAGAAATCAAGCAATCAGCAATAATCTAGCAAATACATCAAGATGTTAGTTTTGAATTCTAGTTAGTACTTGTAAACTTGATGGGGTCCGGGCCCATGGGATGGGCTAAGGTTTGGAGGAATGGGGTCTTTTCCTACCTTTGACAAACTAGGGATGGGGTCTTTGGTTTTATCTCTGTTGAGTTAGGGATGATGTCTTTTAACTCAGCAGTTAGGGAGAATTCATGACTTGATCAATTGAGTATTATGCTATAATTTATTGATCTAAGTATTATTTATCTTTGACAAGACAGTTTGAAGGAGAATTATTGCAGAAAATCAAGACAATTTCTATCTTCTGAATTATTTATAGAATTATAAGTTGAATATTATAATAAAAATTCTTTATTTTTTGATAAATTATATTTATAAATATATTGTAATTCTCATATTAAGTTGGAATTCTTGTTTTAGGGCAAAAATCAGGAATATCCCAAAAAAGGTCATTACATATTTCTGTCTTTTCATAGAGCCTCCAATGCTCTGTTACAGAGTAATTGAAAGCTAGGACTGTGGTGAAAAGTACTGAAATAATGACATAGGATTTTTGGTCAAGCATATTGGTGCTTCAGTGGGTTTTGATTTTCCTTTTGCTTGTGCAACCTTTTCCTAATCTTGAAAGTTTGACGAAACACCTCAATATATACAAAGTGCTTGTGATATTCTAGCTTTAATCGCCTTCTGGACATTTGCATCTCTCAATATTAAACATGGAGAGCAGGTCTTACCTTGAAACTGTACTAGTTTAGCGCCTCTGTTCTTCTTGAAGCTCGTCAAGTCAGAGATCAACAGCAAGAATAGTTTACAAAGAAAACTTTAGGTTTTTAAGAAGTTTGTGCATAACAATTCGCTTGACACGAGTTACAGGATAAAGTTATTCCAACATATAAGTTGTAACGAACTAGGTAACTTGCATGTGTGAAATCTTGTTTCCAGCATCTATTGCCATGAAAACCACGGATTTTCAATGTCTTTTTGTTGTCCAAGTTTTGAAGTTGATCAGGTCTACACAATAGGGTCCTTTTGAGCTTATCATGCAAATGTTGGGTTTTTGTTCATTTTACTCATTTTTAATTGAGAGCAATTATACCTTTTATTTATTATGAAAATCTAACAGGCTGCATTGTTGGAAACAATAGCTAATGTTTTATACATTTCTGTGGCTTTTTTATCAGCTCATTTAATAACTGATTTATATTTAGCCAAAGATTATAAGTTCTCATCACAGTTTAAGAAATGTATGCCTTGGTGAAGTGCTGATGATTTAGTAGTAAGCTTGCTTCAATCTTTTGATCTAAATATCTGCGAAAATGATATCCTACCATGTAATTGAAAGTTTCACTCATCGGGCATTGTATATTAATTATTCTTACAACCATTATTGGGTCCCTTGCTTTTTATGCATTTGAATCGACGTGTTCCTGTTTATGTTTCACCGTCGTTCATTTATGTAATTAGCTTCAGAAAACAAGATGCGTCACTTAATAATGGGAAGAGCTAGAGACTGCTAATTTATTTTCTCCATATTTATTACTATTTTGCTAGATTTAACACATTTCATGATATTTTTTTTCATGTTCTTATATAATTGATTTGAGTAAAGTAACTTTTTTCAACATGTTGTCAGGCAATTGGAGCGGGATATGGAGGTTGTAATCGATGTTTTGCAACCTGGTCCTCTTGGCGTCGTTGAACACAAGTACTCAGATCATGAAATAGCTGAGGCACGATCAACAACACAGAAGGCAATTGAGAACTGGCGCCAGGCTTCCTTGAAAAGGAAGACGATGCAAAAATCTAATTCATAGTTGAATAATATTTGAATTGGACTTAAACCATAGTGGACCAACATATGAGGATTTTATATTCCTTCCCGTACTGCTTATTTTCCTCCAATTGTCCATGTGAATTTGACAAGGACAAATGGTCTACCTAGGTTGCTGCCATATCATGAGCAACTTACTTATCTTGACATTTGAGTTCTGCATTGCATGTAGCCTGTCCACATATTTGCCTCTTGAAATCTCACGCCTCTGTTTTAAATGGAAATACTTGAGATACAGGATATAAAATCATAGATTCAATATTCCTTTAGGAGAAACCCTTAATATATCATTTGCAATAACGATTTTGAAAAACATTGTAATTATTCTTGAACACCTTTCACATCCAATGATAATTATTGTAGCACCTAGTCAAGATTCTTAGTGAATCATTTCTAGCCTGTAATCCATTTGTGATAGCCATCATTGGGTTTCTGATTAATATTATAATCGGAATTCTTCGGCTTCCTTATATTTCTAATTTTTTAAGTAAGTTGGGTTAAAATGTCAAATATGGTTGAGATATGCATTCTAACAAGCTGTCTATTTGTGTGTGCGGAGGATACCACCTTATCCTTATAAGGGCCCCAACTCAAGAAACAAACAAATGTTAACAGTTTTACATAGAAGATAAGCAATATTTCCTGCATGAACAATCCTTGTAGGGGCCCTTATTGAACATATAAATATATATAAAATCAAGCTCCAACAGGGTCAAGGTAGTACACATACTCACCAACAACTAACAGTGGCTTTATCTATTGTTTCATCGACCCTGTCAAATATTTGAATTTTGCAATCATCTACATCCATTACTGCATATGCTAGCTTGATTTCACCATGACCAGCAGAAAGACCTAAACCCTTAAAATTGATTGCATAAATGATCTTGGATCTCTTAGAAGCTCTTTGCAACTCGCTCCGTGACAACTAAGGGAGGGTGTAAACAGTAGTGATTTCCAATGTTCTCTTATGTCAAACAAGCGAGAACTCAAAAACAAAATGCAAATCTTAGTAGAAGGTGATCAGAGTATAAATGCCCTTGTTTACCCCACACAATTTAATCTTCATTGCAACGGGTTCAAAGTTCAAACCCATCTATTTTAGAGCCCTCACATTTTTCAAAACCAAACATATCACTTGAATCTTTTGTATCTTTGTCCACCCTGTTAGCCAGAATTGCATTTTTTAGGGAGAAAGAGAAACCCCAACCAGCCCCTTGCCTCCTCTAATGGAACAACTTGAGTAAACTTTTCAATAAAATGTATAACAATAATTGTGTGGGATCACAGGGATTTGTTATTCGCTAAATCCTCTAAACCAATTTTAAAAGAATTTGAATTAGGACAATAGAAGATTTTTCAAAGCCTATTGTTTGCAATCTGTCCTTTTTGCAACGGATCTTTGCTACCATTAACAACCTTTTGATGAGCTTTAATGTTGAAAGAAAACATTGTGCAATAGATGATCCACCCATCAACCTTAGAAACCCTTCAACTTGACAAACAACCTACCCTAAAACCAAAAGCCACTTTGAAAACCCTACAAAATAGTTGTTGCATGTAGAAAAGAAATGAGCCAATGATAAACAAGCTTCACTAGTATCAAAATGCAAGACCAATAAACTCACCTTCACCTTTGAGAAGATCAATCATTGTGATCTCTCTCTCTTTATTTATGATTATATCCAACCGATCCTAATCTACCACCTTAGAACTAACAAGAAACTAAAAGGAATTGAATCAATTTCTTTATTACCAAGCCTATTTGCCACCCTATCACACTCTCGATAACAATGAGAGAGGGAAATGGATTCAAAAATTTTGCAATGGAGAATAACTTTTAGCCTAAAAAGTTTTTGGTTCTCTAAAATAGCATTCCAAAATTAGAGGAGTTGAATAAAGTTATAAATTAATAGAGGTGAGCATTATCTTTCCTACCTAACACACCTCTTGGGTCTCAAATTTGGCACCTATAAGAAAAAAGAATGGTGAGTTAAGGTTGTGTGGATTTTAGAGACTTGAATAGAGATTTTTTTGAAAAACCGCTATCCTTTACCTTCTATGGAGCAGATTAAAGAATGGAGAGTTAAGGTTGTGTGGATTTTAGAGACTTGAATAGAGCTTCTTTGAAAGACCACTATCCTTTACCTTCTATGGAGAAAATTTTGCAAACGGTATCAAGTTTTGAGCATTTTTCACTCCTTGATGGTTATTTTGGTTACAATCAGATTTTGGTGAAAGAAAAGGATCAATTCAAAACAAAATTCACTACAAAATGGGTTACAATGGCTCAAGGGAAAATGCCTTTTCGTTTGTTAAATGTAGGGGTGAATTTTTAAAGAGCCACAAATATGGCATTTCAAGGGCTAATAAATAATAGTTTGTTGATTTATCTTGATGATATTACTGTGTTTACCAAACATGTTAAATATCATCTCTCTCATCTTCAGAAATTTTTTGATAGGTGTAGGGAGTTTGGGGTGTCGCTCAATCCCAAAAAGTGCATTTTTAGTCCTTCAAGGAAAAATTTTGGGCCATATTGTGTTCAATGAGGGGCTTGTAATTAATCTTGGTAGAGTAAATATTATTCTTGCATTGCCTTCTCCTAGCCATAAGGAAGGATTGCAAGTTTTTTGGGGAAGAAATAATTTTTTTAGGAGGTTTACTCTGGATATTGCAAATCTCATGAAGCCACTAACATTTATGTTGAAGAAAGAACATACCTTTTAATTGGACCAAACAAGGAAAAGGCAATTTTAGGCAATAAAGTAAGCCATAACACTTGCTTCTACCCTCATAAATCCTGATTTTGCTAAGGATTTCAATTTGTATGCATTTGGGGGTTGGTACATCATAATGATGACAATACAAAACAACCAATAGCACTTTTTGGTCAAGGTTTATGAGGACACGAGGTGAAGTACTTCTTTATAGAGAAACAAGTACTAGTTGTTATAAGAAGTCTCAAGAAATTCAAACACTTGGTTTCTACTAAGAAGATTTATTTAAAGTCTCACATCCAAGTGCCAAAGAGTATCTATTGAGTAAAAATTTGAATGGAGAAAGAGCATGTTGGATTACTAAAGTGATGGAATATGATGCAAACACCTAAGTTACCAAGCTTATTAGAAGCAAGGGCTTATATGAATAGCTAGCTTTAGACTTACATGAGGAGAAAGATGTTGTCCTAGTGCTACAAAATGACCAACAATCAATTGTGCATACATTACAGCCAAGTTAGACTCAAGATATGGTTCATTTCTTTCAAACAAGCGAGTGCCTTCAAGGATTGGAAAAGGCTAAAAGAAGGTTTCTAGACTTCAATCCATTGCTTATGTTGTTTTGGATGGAATCTTGTTTAGAAAGGGTGTATTTGGTATTCCCTTGAGGTGTGTTGAAACAAATCAAATCAAATTTCTTTTGCGAGAATTCCATGATGGATCAATAGATGGCCATTTTGCTCCAAATACTACAACCTTGAAGTTAATGAGGTGGGCTATCATTGATTGAATTTGTTCAGAGATGCACGAGTCAAAAAAATGTAAGAATTTTGTGTTCTTCATTGGTAAGGAAAGGTTAGCAACCCTCCCTCTTCATCTCATTTAAGTAGAATAGCCCTTCATGAAGTGGGGTTTAGATTTTATAGGGATGATTAATCCACCTTCAAGTGTAGGTCATAAATGGGTGTTAATAGCCATTGATTATTTTACAAGGTGGACTAAAGAAATATCTTGTAAGGAAGCAAATGAGACTTCATTTTTGGAGTTTTATGAAGACAATATCAAGGTTTGGATTTCTTGATTCCATATTTATAATAATCAAATGGCTTTTGTTGGAACTAGGATAAGTGAATGGGTTGTCAAACGTGGCATTTATTTGAGTAAATATTCAAACTAGTACCCCTAGACGAATGTATTGATGGAATCCACCAACAAGAATATTATCATGATCATTAAAAGAACCATGGAAGAGAACGGAATGACATACTAAACTACAAACAATCTTATGAGTTGATAGAATTAATCATAAGAGGTCCATTGGTAACTCCACCTACATGTTTGTTTATGGCAAAGAACCGAGGCATCCAATATCCCTTGAGTTCCAACCCTTGACTTGTTAAACAACTAGAGATGGTGGAAGAAGATGTCACGACAATCAAACTTGTAGAGCTAATGAAGTTGGAAGAGAAAAGAGACCAAACAATGCAAGTAATGGAGCTTCATCAAGCTCAAACCAAAAGATCTTTTGACAAGAAATTAATTGTGAAAATTTTCAAAGAAGGATATCTTATTCTCAAGTCAGATGAGGTCAAAACTAGACCAAGAAGGCACACTAAATTTGACTCTATGTGGAGTGGACCATATATTATTTCCCACTGTAAACAACATAATACCTTTTAGTTGTCCAAGATTGATGGTGAGTAGTTACCTATCCTTGTCGATGGGATATATCCTATGCATTGTTGTTGAGATTGTTTCACAATTGTACATATTACACAAGTTTTAAATGTTCAATAAGTGTTGTTGCGCCTTGCTTTAGTTTGTTCATTCCTCCAAGTGTTGATGCACAAGTAGTTAGGGAGTTTGTTGTTTTGTCTTAGTTTTTGTTGACTCATTGAGAGGTATTATAACTGTCCTTCAAGTCTTGTATCTTTTCTTTCAAAGTGAAACAAGTCTTCGAAGACTCTATGCCCAATGGATAATCTAGGGCTACTATCCTTTTATGCTTAGTAGGAAAACATCCCAAGAAGGTCACAAAAATGTTGACCCTTTGTTCCACCCTTTTTTCCCACGACTAACCAATCTAAGAGATCTTTGTGGAAATTTGGGTAAGATATACTTCTATGTTTTTGGTCTCCCCTTGTATGTCCCTTAGTTATTTTTACCCAAATGCAAAATATCCAAAAATTGGTTGGTATGTGGAGACTGATCATATTGTTGAGCTTAAATTTTGGTGACTTTGTAGTTGTGTTTTCCCCCCAAATCAATTACGGGGGAGTGCAAGGGAGCATAGCCTCTCTTATTGAGCTTGAGGGGTTGAACCTCCCAATGAGGGTTGAGGGGCACAACCCACAATAGGGGTCTAAGGGTTGCTAGGGGAAGCCTCCTCAAGTAGGTTTGTTGCCCAACCAAAGCAAAAATTGTCCATTATTTAATAAAAGAGCCCACTATTATTTTGATACGTAAACTGACCTTTGTAAACCGCGTAAAAGGCTTGATAAATAAGTAGTTGTGAAATGTGAAATATCATTAGATTGTAATTTTCTCTTTGCTAGATAATAAAAGGAAAATGGACGATTGTTTCTTTTTGGTTGTAACCTACATTGGGTAAACCATGTAAAATCTGTGTGTTATTATGGATTGTTATTTTTGTCATTTATTCTGCAATATATTTAATATTGTTTAATGTTTCAATTTGTTTAAACCCTAATAAAATTGGCTAAGTTTATGGGTCTTATGAGCCTTTAATCTTGTAAAATGCCCAAATATGTACTCCCAGTTCAAATTTGGTGAAGTTTGGGTAAAAATTGGCCAAGTAATGGCCATTTATAGCTTTTACTATTTCCAAGAACCATTGTCAATATCGACAACAATTCACAAAATAGTCAAAAGAAAAAAGGACAAGGAAGTGGCCAGTGAAAAAGGCTAAGTATCAAGAGTCTCAAGAGTTCTAGTGGTTCCAAGAACCATTGAAACCTCTAACAAGTTTGGGATTCCTGATTGGGTGTCGCTAATAAGGAAACAAGGGAGTTGGAAGTGGCTAAGAAAGATGACAAAAGCAAGGATAGGGAGTTAGGGCTTTCGATGATTCTCAAAAACATTGGAACCTCCAACCAAGTTTTGAGTCCCCTTGGAACCCACGATCATCAACAAAGGAGCTAAGATAGAGTAAGGCGAAGAACCTAGGTTAGAGGTTCCTAGTTCTAGTAGAACCCTCAATTTCTAGTAGAGGAGCTCAAGTAGACTAAGGAAAAGGACCAAGTTCAAAGATTGTTGGTTCCAATAAAACCCTTGACATAGTTTCAAGTTCCTTCAAAAACCCCTAAATCCCAACAAGATAACAACCAATATGAAAAAATGTGACGCAACCAAGAAGACTTAAAGGGAAAATCCCGAGAACCTAGGTTGTCATGGGTCAAAGGTTCTTGTTGCTAGTAAAACCTTGACCATTAATAAGTGAATGAAATGTGCCAAATCCTGAAGGCTAAAGAAGGACGTTGAAGGAAAGATGTTGAAGTAAAATTGTAAGGCCTGAGGACGGAGCCCAATAGTGAAATGGAGAATGAATCAAGATGCAAGTTGACTTCTCGATTCCCTTTTTTTTAATTGAATAATGCATTAATAAATAAATAAAGATACAATGTTAAAGGGTAGTCAAAAGACTATCAATAAGACACTAAAAAACTAAATCAGTTACATAACAACTAGTTAAAAGACTAGAATAAGACCTTCATTACATTGCTAGCAAGACAAAATGAGGCTGAGAATAGCAGCTACAGTTGAACTTGGCAACCTAAAATGAGAATCAAATCTAGTTACATAACATCTTGTCAAAAAACCAAGACTATAACATCATTACACCATTACATAAAGTCCATAGGAAGGCGAAACCAACAAGACAATAGAAGGTTGAAAGTAGCGGCTATAAGTGGAACTTGAACCGAGTATGAAGCCACGTGGAACACATGAACTTATTGCTATGATGTTGAAGGACTTGAATATGATCCAAATATTTTTTGTACTGAATATGATCCTTATTGTCCCCCTACAATTGCCAAGAAAAAGGAAACAATTTGATACAAGATGTCAGAGTAAAACCTTTGAATTTCGGTCCCCTGGTGAATTGACAAGTTTAAAAACAAAGCTAGACACCTGCTACTCCATATATTAAGTAAAAGACAATGTCTAACAAAATCAACAATGAGATTATTATGCAAACCAACACCCAAGAGAGCCTTCTTCTAGCTCAAAGAGTGATAAAAAATGATAGGCACATGATTGAAAATAACATTCAACTTCTTTTTTGTCATAGAACAGTCCCAAAATAAGTGTTGTAAGTTCTCCTTCTGCTAACAAGAGGGACATTTGATTCACAAATTTCATTTTATCCCCAACAGGTAATTTATAATGCAAGACTTTCCATGCCAAAATTAGAGCATTAGCATCTGCTTTAGAATTCCATATTTGCCAATTCAATCTCCTCCATCTCTTTTCATGGAACTTGCATTACCATTTTTCATTCAACCAAAAGATTAAGTGACAAAACAAGTAGCAAATTTAAGTAGATCTTTTTCAAAGGAAAGTAAGTAAAGCAATACTTTGACAACCATAGCTAATCCTTAGTAAAATCACATTGTAAAGGGGTACAAAGTTTTATGACAAGATCAATTGACATTAATGATTTAACAAAAATAAGGAATCCTTCAGCCATATTGTCCAACTCAAATTTACACTTAATAGAATGCCAGAGAGACCACTCAAAAGAGTAGAAATACCAAACATCACCAAATTGTTAAACCCCTTTTTTAAAGTAGTATTAAGCTTGCTTAGAGAAAACAACTGCAAGAGGCTGACCATGATATTGAATCTGTCTATTCCACCAAATAGAAGAACTTCCAAAGTTGAATCCATGTTGTAAATAAGCATCTTTCTAGCTTCAGAATTTACTTACAAGTTGCCATGCCTTCCAAATTAATTGAAGAGGAAAGGAAGCTTTTATTTGGAAGTAAGAAACAAGATGAATTTTATCTATCCATCCAACAGCTTGTTAGTTTTGGTTCGTCACTTCTCCATTCCCTTGGCGGTCTATTTTTTCCCAAAAATTATCTAAGTCTTTCAGACTTTCGGCTTTTTTCTTCCTCTCTACCAATTTGGCACGATGTAGGAAATTGGCCCAAGCCCAAATTTCTGACGAGTGAAACTCAAAAAGGCCAAATTGCAAAAATGCTAATTTTTGTCCAGGTCGTGAGGTTTTTAATTATTTTTCATGCAAGTGATAGAGTTGTTAAAGTCCAATTTATTCTTATTCGACTATAAACTGTCGACAAAGTGCTAGACGCATCTAGGTCTCTATGTTTACACAACACACCATGAACATGCATTTTTCATGAAGAGTTTACGCTAGCACTTTTGTATCAATTGCATGAGGAACATGTTGATCTTGTAATGAGCAACATGTTGATGATGATGCCCAATTGTCACACAAGGTTACACTCACTCCACTATTCGTCCAAATCTAGGGCATTTTTTCTTCTTTATCGACATGCAATTTTCATTTCCAAATTTAGAATAGGAATCGATCCCATTTTGAAGGGGTTCCTAAAGAGTTCAAATCAACTATCATACTTTGAGCAGAGTTTTTTTAGATCCATTATTGTAACAAACTTGTATTTTTGCTATTATAATGTGTTTTGATCAATAAAAGAAGTCATTATTGCCTTCTCACAAGTTGTATTTTGTGCATGTTATGGAATGATTGATCTTTTTCTATGATAAATTAATTATCTGTGATTTTTTGTTTCATTTCCTTTGACTTTATACAATAACACATATATTTGGCTGGTAATAACTTGTCTTCATCAAAGTTGCGTACGTTTTAGTTGTGAAAACATCTCCCTCCTTAATATTGTTCTGAATTTTTTAACCAATCTGTAAATAAGTTATGTAAATGTGTCCAAACTTGACCTATGCATAGCCAATTAGCCTCTTTTATCACATTGTGTATGTTTCAATAGATGCAAGTCATTTAATTTATGGTGTTTTACCTTATTTTGTATTTTAAGTTCAATATTCAAATCTAGTTTCTATCCCTTTTCCTTGCAATGACAAAAGTTATAGTTGATGTATTAGGGGAACCATCATTCTTTAGAGATTCAACCCAACTTATAGGTCACCCACAACCTTAGCGTGTTCCCATTGCAAGTTGGAAGGAGAATTGGCTTCATCAATTCACCATAGGGTGCATTCCAATGTGACAATAGTTATTAGCATTTGCTTCTCTGTTTTTTTAAACACTTAGGATTTAATCTATTTCCTATATTCACATCTATATCTTCTTCACTAACATGCTTACTTCTTGTTCTATGACAATCAACATTGCCAAACATTTTTTCTAAAGAAATAAAACCTCTTGGAATAGTATTAATTTTTTAGCTAAATAATTTTATTTCTAAAAAGAGTCTCCTTACCTTCTTGATCTTTCTTGACCATGGGCTGCTAGTCAACAAGTTGGCTCTCAAAGTGGCTAATATAATTTAGGAACTCAAAAAATTTATTGATCATCATTGATGACTAGACAATTTATAAAGTTGTATGGAATACTAGACCTAGTAAGAATTTCAACATCATAATTAAATTGAGGTGATGTAAAGCAAGAATGAGATCTTGCAGATAATATGAGGGCATTGATTATTACTTTATGATCTCTCTCAGCCCATTTGATGTCAAATGCACCAAACACCTCAATAATATGCAATATAAAATTCCTATATGTTCTCAATCTTTTTTATTTTGCACCATATGTGCCCCTAACTTGAGACACCAAGAATTCTAAACCACCATGCACTCTAATGCATTTATTTTCATATTTGGAAGCCACATTCAAACCAAGTAGCAAATTTTTATACTCAACCACATTATTGGTGCACTCAAAGTTCAACCTAAATGTGAACTTATAGTTTTTTCGCTTTGGGGACACTAGTACAACTCCTACACCATTACTTTCTTTTGAGCACGCACCATCAAAATACTTGTTATAAGTGCCATCATTTCCTAAATATTGATGCAAGGAAAATAAATCAATGTAATGCCTCCTTTGAAATAAAATTAAAAAATAAACAATAATAAAATTTAAATTAAAATATAAAAGAATATAATTAAAATTTAATTAAGTTAATGAACAGTCAAAAGACATGGAATAAAAAGTTGTGACTCCCTCAAACATGAAATATAAAAGGGAGAAGAGAACCTCATTTGAGAGGGGGAGATATCGAGAAAGGAAGAAGGAAGGGAGCATGTCAATCAAGGAAAAATTAATGAAAGAAGAAAAGGAATGGGAAGTAGATGAGGAAGTGGTTCTTTCAAATGGCATAGATTATGAAGGGTTGCACTCTTTCAAAAGGGTGCTAATTGTGAAAGGTTGTGTCTCTTGCCAAAGGGGCACATGATGAAGAGGTGTGACCTCCCCCTCACATTAGGAGATATAAAGGGAAGAAGATTCATTTGAGGAAGGGATCCCAGGGAGATCAGTTTGGAGAATAAAATATTATTCTAAAAGACAACTATAAAAGGTGGTGACTCAATTTTTATGAAAAGTGGCGACTCAATCCTTATGAAAGGTGGTGGCACTTTCACCAATAAAATATAAAGGAGAGATCATTCCAAGCATGCCTCACTCAATCGATACTCATCTCTCATGGATTCACAAAAGCAATCATCAATTGCCAAATCAAGCAAACAATCAATCAAAAAATCATACTATCAAATCAACATTCATTCAATCACCAATATATGAAACCAACATTCATTACTTATCAAAGTAATTAAGTAGTTAAGTAAGTCAACCATAAGAACATAACTGCAAAAATATTCACCACTTGACACAAATATTTTTGACGTGGAAACCCAAATGGGAAAAACCACGGTGAGATGAGACTCACAAGATAACTATCTGAACTCTTCTGAAGTTCGCCCTGTTAGGAGCCTAGCCTGTTAAAGCTTTACAAAAGTCTTGTTAAGAACCACTCGATTCAGGGATTGACCACAATGCGTTGTTAGAAGCAATACCCTATAAGGAGTAACCTTTGTAGAGGATTTGAAAATACAAGCTAATGGATCACCTTGTTAGAGGATTGGAATAGCACCAAGCTTGTTCTTACCCGGTGAGGAGATTTCAATTCTGCTGTAATTGTTAGAAAACAACAAGAGTTTGTTGATCTGTTTGAATAGCACTACACTTTCTTGTTCAGATCCTTTTCATGCTCCTATCCGCCTTTACTCAAACTGTAGATACATCATCCGATTCAACAGCCACACACTCAACTGATCTTTGCCAACACTAAAAGTAAACAACTTCATCAACCTTATAAACAAATCAATTAGGTCAGTAACACAACAAAAATATAATTCTCATAAAGATTACAAACAAGTCAGTTCAAGTATGACCATTGGTTTACATAGCAATCTTTGCACATCAATCAAGAAAACCTCAATCACTCCTTGATCACCGCTTCATCAAACTTAGTAACTCATCATGCGCTTTGCATTATTTGCAAGATATATATTTGTGAGTTGAACCGATAACTGATAAACCCTACCCGTTGTTTTTGATAAACCCTAACCGATTAAGTTTGTTGAATTGGTTATATTGGTTTATGATCTGATGATAAGCAGTAATGATTATGACACGTATGATTATTGTATGAAGACAATTTCAAGTGATTTTGGTGTGTTGATGTAACAGTTTTTGTCTAGGGAATGAGCAAGTATATTGCATATAATGCAAAGCGCATGATGAGTTACTAAGGTCGACGAAGTTGTTTAGTTTCAGTGTTGGCAAAGATCAGTTGAGTGTGTGGTTGCCAAATCGGATGATGTATCTGCAATTTGAGTAAAGGCAGCTAGGATCATGAAAAGGATCTGAACAAGCAAGTGCAGTGCTATTCAAACAGATCAACACACTCATGTTGTTTTCTAACAATTACGGCAGAATTGAAATCCCCTAACCGGGTAAGCTCTAACAAGCTTGGTGCTATTCAAATCCTCTAACAAGGTGATCCATTAGCTTGGATTTTCAAATCCTCTACCAAGGTTACTCCTTATAGTGTATTGCTTCTAACAAGTCATTGTAGTCAATCGATTAACCGGGTGGTTCCTAACAAGATCAGTTCTTAACAAGACTTTTGAAGCTTTAACAAGCTAGGCTCCTAACATGGCGAACTTCAAAAGAGTTCAGATAGTATGCTGAAAGAATAAGTATCTGATCAACTATTGAGACGGGGGGTGAATCAGTAGATAGAAAAACTGATACAAACTTCACCAATCTCAAAATCAATCTCTCAAAGTAAACTTATAATTATCAATGTAATACCACTGTCAAGATAAAAACTCATAAGATAAACCGGTTGACTGTTACAACAAATTAACAGTAAACAACTTCAAACTCATAAACATCCAAATGCTTTTTCATATGTCAACAGACTTCATTTCTCAATGCTTCTGGTTATCATGACTTATCAAAGTAGTTAAGTAGTTAAGTAAATCAACCACAAAAACATTCACCACTTGACACAAATATTTTTGACGTGGAAACCCAAATGGGAAAAACCATGATGAGATGAGACTCACAAGATAATTATCTGAACTCTTCTTAAGTTTGTCCTGTTAGGAGCCTAGCCTGTTAAAGATTTACAAAAGTCTTGTTAAGAACCGATCCTATTAGGAACCACCCGGTTAAGGGATTGACTACAATGTCTTGTTAGAAGCAATACCCTGTAAGGAGTAACCTCGATAGAGGATTTGAAAATCCAAGCTAATGGATCACCTTGTTAGAGGATTTGAATAGCACCAAGCTTGTTAGAGATTACCCGATTAGGGGATTTCAATTCTGCTGCAATTGTTAGAAAAGAACAGGAGTTTGTTGATCTATTTGAATAGAACTACACTTGCTTGTTTAGATCCTTTTCATGCTCCTATCTGCCTTTACTCAAACTACAGATACATCATCCGATTCGGCAACCACACACTCAACTGATCTTTTCCAACACTGAACTAAACAACTTCATAGACCTTATAAACAAATCAATTAGGTCGGTAACACAACAAAAATCTAATTCTCATAGAGATTACAAACAAATCGATTCAAGTATGACCGTTCGATTACATAGCAATCTCTGCACATCAATCAAGAAAACCTCAATCGCTCCTCGATCACCACTTCATCGAACTTAGTAACTCATCACGTGCTTTGCATTATATGCAGTATACTTGCTCATTCCCTAGACAAAAATCATTACTGCAACGCACCAAAATCACTTGAAATTGTCTTCATACAATAATCATACGTGTCATAATCATTACCGCTCATCATCAGATCATAAATCAATATAACCAATTCACCAAACTTAATCGGTTAGGGTTTATCAAAAACAACAAGTAGGGTTTACCGGTTATCGGTTCAAGTCACAAATTCTTCCTACCGGTTACAAAACAATATTACAACAATATCAACAATACCATTACCGGTTAATTGACATCAATGCAAACATAACATATCATTAATGCAATCTTCATGCAAATGCCAACAATCTCCCCCTTTGGCATTGATGGCAATACAAATATCAATATCATTGATTGTTGTTGTGATTGTGAATAGGAATCCTGGTTTACATTACCAGGTATTCACCATGCTCTCCATGTCTTCATCTTGTCACTAGTTCTTCTCCCCCTTTGACAACAATTCCATATTGAAAGTAAAACATGTAATGTCAAGTTTTCACTGTGCAGCATCAACAACCTGCAACTTGATGCTCACCCTATGGAATAACTCCACTTCTACACCAATCCTTTTGTAAAATTATGCAAGTAGCTCCGGGACTGATGTAATCTACATCATTTCTTAATTGACCTCATGAAGGGGTACAACCCCTAGCTGACTTCTAAGATGCTCATATGCATTCTTAAGGAGAGGTTTAGTAAAGATATCTGCAAGCTGCTCCTTGGTAGAAACATGCTCCAAGATGACATCTTTACTCTGCACTTTTTCCCTTAAGAAATGATACTTCAATTCAATATGCTTGGTTTGTGCGTGCAAAACGGGGTTCTTAGAAATATTTATGACACCTGTATTATCACATAAGATCTTTACAGGTTCTGAAATCTTCATCTTAAAACCTTCCAAAATGTGCCTCATCTAGATAGCCAGAGTACAATTCATGTAAGATGCAATAAATGGTATGCAAATAGATATAGTTGCATACCATTTATTTGTATGCAACTATATCTATTTGGAATGCATTACCCAAACAGCGCAATCGATCAGTCACACACGAAGTTCCACGAGTGTGATTTTTTCAAATCCTAATATTATTTCTATCTCGTCAACCTCTAGAGGAGCCACCTGACCTGGCACCACCCAAACCAAGATCCATTCTTCCCACTTTTCAAGAATGTATTTCTATTCACTATCTTGCAGTTTCCCTCGTGAATTTTCAATTATATTGTAGAGTTCTTCATGAAGGACACCACCACATCGTCTACAGTCTAGCAATTCAATTTTTTTCTTTGATCACATGGAGGCCAATAGTCCTTTGTCTGAGAAAGTGCTTCCTAAATAGTCATGGGGGGGAGAGGTAATGCTTGAAATCGCCCTTCTATTGCGAGATTGTGTACATAACCTCTTGGTCTTCTGGAAGCCAAAAAGTACTTCGAGTCCGCCAACTCTGGTTCCACACTATAGAAATTGTCAGATATTTCCTTCCAAATATCCTTCAATGCAAAAGCATCATTCTCATAATAGAAAAAAGGTGGCCCTTGCATGAACACATTGATTTCCTCCAAGCGTGGCCCAATAGGTTTCCCAGGAACTCCAAAACTAGTTAGTCCCTCCGGACATAAATTAGAGATGTCACATCACACACTCCAGACATTGTTTGTTTGTATTGCATATTCTCTATGTATTTATCACCCTTTAACACTTTCCTCTTCTTTTCTCCAATTGCTCTCTTCTAGGTAGTTGATGAGCTTGTTTCCATGTCATTCAAGATAATGTCTGCTTGCTTTCTTTTACGAAATTACTTGCACATGAGTCTTCAACTTGTATCTTTTGCTTCCGCACAGATATAAATTTTAATTCATGCTTAGATGATAATTAAATAAAATAAGCATTTGTAAAGAAAATATTTAGTCATTGGATGTTACATATTATCTGACAGAAAGATCCTAGATCCAATTCTTGGAGAAAGGAAACATCATAGATAAAAAAAAAATTCAAATAACACTGAATCAAATAAATTAAAAATGTTTCATGCAATTTTTAAAAGTAGAACTCATGCAATGCTTTCATGCACCGACGAAAAAGTCGTCTGACCCATAACATTATCCATAATAGAACAAATCACTATAATAGGCTATTATAAATAATCTATACAAAAATATGAAAGAACATTAAATTACCATTACAAACCCATAAACCATTAAATAGTGAGAATAGATATAAATTTGTAAATGTCTCCCTACAAACACCACAACCATAACCAAAACAAAAAAAATTCTTACCCGCAAAAACTAAGTAGCTGGTGAGTTGCAAGTCTACAACATCTCTTAGATGATTGAACCGTTTCTTAATTTTGTTCTTCTGATTAGTCAATGGATTTAGTTGCATGTACAAGTTTTCTATTTGATGCCTTTTGTTTCCTTCTGCATCATTCTTCATGTCTATAGTATTGGATAGTTGTACAATTTGTGATGCTATAATATCTATGTGACCCTTAATATCCTTAGTATATTTAGGTCATTCCCTTTAAAACATGTATGCCGCCACTACATCCTTTACACTTTTCTAAAAAGAAAATTATGCTTTCTTGTAGTTGGATATGTGTTGTTGCACATCTAATCACCAAAACTTCTAGTCTTTTCTCTTCCACCTTCTTCTCTACATCCTTCAATTAAACTTTGGCTTCCAATTTGAAAGATGTTCCTTAAATCCATTAAGCATCAATTGTTTTTTCTCTGCACTTGACAAAGACTCATCCAAAAATACTTCTAGAAGTCCTTCATAAAGGACTTTCACTGCATCATTAATAAGTTATGATCCCTATATTTGAGACTTAATAAAATTCTTGTGAGTAGAATGATGAAGTTTATCACCCAAACAAAATCATATGTAAAGGAGACAATCACTTAAGGTCCATCTGATCTTGAGACATTGATGCCCACTTTATCATGTCACATCCTAAATTGACAAGACTAGGATGCCTTAGGTGCCCTGGTACTCGTGATTGGGACCCAAAATATGACCCCTCATTTCTTGCCTCATGTGTGAGAAAAAATTCAAACACTTTATGTATGATTAGGTATAAAAGGAAGCGTACCCTGTCATTTGAAGGGGTCTACCTACAATTCAAGTGATCTCTTAATTATAAAATCAATTCAATTCCAAGTGAACAAGCAATCAAGCATTCATCAAGCATTGAAGGAGAATTCAAGTTAAAGCACAACATTCATGATCAACAGTCTGCATGACATCCTAAAACCTTGTGTGAGGATTCAAGAAAGATTCATCAAGGTATCATGTTCAATTTTAAGCATATTTAGATTAGATCTAAAGGGATCATTTTAAAGAGGGAGGAAGAGATCTTTTCCTAAAGATGTCTACCTCCAAAAATAGAGGAGATATTTAATAAAGATATCATCTTTTAAATTAAGAAATGGGCAGGAGATTAAGAATACAAACCTTCCATATTGCACACTTCAAGGTATATTCAAACCTATTTGACCTAGGAAAGCCCCCATCAACAAACCTATTTTTCATCATTTTGTGTGTAGGAAATTGATTCAGGAGTTACGTGTGAAGAATTTGGCAAAGTAAATGATGACAATCAAACTCAAATTTTGATGGCATGAAAAGCAAAAGAGTAGGCCAGTTCCATACACCTTCCTTTACTATTTTAAAACATCGACCAAAATATTGTGCAGCAATAGTATGGAGTGCATTTCATCTATTTTATGCCCAAAGATTTCATCATACCACTTTCTTTTCAAAGGCGACTGATTGATTGCGCTGTTTGGGTAATGCATTCCAAATAGATACAGTTGCATACCATTTATTTGTCTTGAAAGCCTTTTATCTTGATGGCATTAAATTAAAGTTCTTTCTCTATTTTCTGGTGATCTCTGGAGCAAAGGTTGCTTTGCATCAACCTGGGATACATTTAACTTGTGTTGTATCTATGGAAATATGTATCCTAGGTCGATGCAATGCAACCTATGCTCCACCAATACCAGATAGAAGAGAAAGTACTTTAATTTAAAGCCATCGGGATAAAATACTTTCAAGACATATATTAGGTATAAAAGGAAGCCTACCCTGTCATTTGAAGGGGTTTACCTACAATTCAAGTGATCTCTTAATTATAAAATCAATTCAATTCCAAGTGAACAAGAAATCAAGCATTCATCAAGCATTGAAGGAGAATTCAAGTTAAACCACACCATTCTGCATGACATCCTAAAACCTTGTGTGAGGATTCAAGAAAGATTCATCAAGGTATCATGTTCAGTTTTAAGTATTTTTAGATTAGATATATCCTTTCCCTCAAAAGGAAAACATTATACTTCAAGGTTAATTCACAACCCGAGGTTTGACCTAGGAAAGCCCCCATCAACAAACCTATTTTTCATTATTTTGTGTGTAGGAAATTGATTCAGGAGTTACATGTGAATAATTTGGAAAAGTAAATGATGGAAATCAAACTCAAATTTTGATGGCATGAAAAGCATAAGAGTAGGCCATTTAACACCTCCTAGTCCCAAGAATTTTTGACAACCTTTTGATAGTAGATTCTGTGTACCATCCTAATCCAAAAAGCATTCATTTTGTCTAAATCCGATAGGTGGAGGATCTGGTCGATTCGCACCTCCTAGTCCCAACAATTCTACTTAAACACTCTGTCACGAGAGAAGAGATATGACTTCTAGGTCTACTAAGGATATGCTTACTATTAGTCATATGATAAGAGAAAATAGAAGAAACGTGAATACTACTAGCTAACAAGTTGTGTAATGTTGGGAGATTCATGTTACGTCATGGATTTCATTGGCTAGCAAGTTGTGTTATGCTAGGTGATCCATGATAGAGAAGATTAACAAACAAAACCATTTGTTCACAAGGCAATCCAAAAACTCTACTACAAAATGGTTGTTGTAGTGACACAAAAAACAAACAACAATAATAACCAACACTTGCAAAGGTGTAAACAACAAAAATGGTCACAGTAGCATTAATCCATGATATTCCAAGTAACGAATCTCAAAAAAATAATAACCATGCCCTAGGGGGCGCTATGTACCACAACACTTCTAGTTTGAGGATATAACATAAATGAATTAACACAAGAAAAAAGGAGAGCTCATATGCCTCCCCTTAAGATGTCAACATACCTCTAGGTTGATATCTTAAGGTAGATAGCAATCAAGGCCGATAAGCACCTTCAACACCAAGAAGATACCCTTAATAAGCATACATGCATTCCAAGCTAGGAAGAAAGATCCTTGTACATGCATCATTGCTATAAGAAAGGAAGAGATAGTTGTAAAAGAGATATTATGGAAATATTAAACATAATTTAAATGAAGGCAACCAAAAGAATGTAGAGAGATAAAAAAATTCTATAGAGCAACTATTTTACATACCTCAAATACAAAATTGTAGGGTGGAACAATAAAAAATGGCAAATCAAGGAAAGAATGAAAGATCCACACCAAATTCTTATACAATGCAGTCCAGTTGAAGGATTTTCATTCAACACAAGATAGTGAAGGGGTCATTATGATGATTTATTTGAAGGTTCATAAGTTAAAGGTAGTCACTAACATATAAAGAGTGAAACGTAGCCTGAGGATGTATGATGTTAACAATAGCAAAATGATATTACAATGGTGGTGAAACTACAAAAAGTTTTGATCGTATTTTTATTGAGCATGAAAGCAACTAACTTGAGCTCATGAATGATAGGCATTGTGTTGTAGAGTATCAACCCTTGTTGAAAAAGGATGTCACATTTTTTAGGCTCGATCAGTGTAAGGAGACATTTTGTGTATATGAAGTGGTTTCAATTAGCCATTTTGTGTATAAGTAGAGAGGAGAGGTCGATGTCTTTGTTTATTTGCCTACAAAACAACAAAAGATGTCCTAATCAAGGAACACACACGTCCAAGCAAGGAGAGAATTTGGATTCAGGACAATTCTATGCAAGAAAGGATATCAAGTTATAAAAGATAAAAATCAACAAAGGTAAAGTGGGTCTTTAAAAAAGAGGAACAATTGACTGCTATTATTCTTGCTCCACAATGTAGAGACAAGAAGAACTAGGCTATTACGTTTCCTCCCAAGTATGATTGCACATGAAATCGTAGTACCATGAATGACAATGAGCCCCTAATAGGTAATTAAGCTACCAATGTCATATAGCAAGATAAAAACATAATAGGTTATAAATGTCATTTAGAAGGGATATGATGAGTGTATAACTCATTGTCACCTATTATTTAAATGTTACTAGAACTACAATAAGTTGTTGAATTTTAATCTCCAAATCATGACATTCATTAGTGGAATAGCTGATGATGCTTGAAAAAAGGATTGTCCTAAAAAAAATTTAATGTTTTTTCTTCAATTTTTCAAGGGGAGAGTAATAAAGTTGGCTTTAAGAAACTCATACAAAATTATCTCTT
Source organism: Cryptomeria japonica (assembly GCF_030272615.1). Lineage (NCBI taxonomy): Eukaryota > Viridiplantae > Streptophyta > Pinopsida > Cupressales > Cupressaceae > Cryptomeria > Cryptomeria japonica. Next base: position 182,245,844 of record NC_081407.1, read on the forward strand.
GTTGTGATATTAAAAGTTGTTGGAAAAGTCATAGATCTATTAGACAATGGGGGAGGGGATGTCAACAAAGGAGGAGGATAGAAACCTAAATCGTCTTTAGAAAAATGTAATGTATATTTCTCATGAACCTCCACACTTCATTGCACACATCCTAAATCATGTCCATTGCATCCATGTGTATAATTAAATGTGGTATTTAAATCATGTCTAGAGTAGTGTGTTCATTCATATTTTCAAAGTTTAAAGATCCTCAACCATCAGAAGAAACTTGAATAATTGACACATACAACTCCCTTGAGACTTCATATTTGGATATGTGTTCAATTCTCAATTCAAGATGCAAGTTATATTCAAGGTTATCTTTTCTTTCAAATATGTGTTATATCTTTAATATGATAAATCTGATTATAGTCTTGTATGTTGCAGATGAGAGGAGCATTTATCAATTTCAATGTCCTTCTCACAAATGCCGATTGATATATATATATATATATATATATATATATATATATATATATATATATATATATATATATATATATATATATATATATATATATATATATATATATATATATATATATATATATATATATATATATATATATATATAAGCAAGGAGGATCAAGCAATACCTTGACCGGTCATGTCTATTAGACATGACCGATCAAGATATTACTTGATCGTACCTTTTGAATTATCGTGTATTTACCAATCGGTGTATATCACTTAACAAACCACCTGATACTTAATCAACATGTCTATCATATGCAAGACAACCGATACTAATCGGTATGTATTAGTTAAGCCCGATAACAATCAATGTTCACAATTAATATATTAACCGATATTAATCGGAGTGCATTGGTTAAGCCCGATAACAATCCGTGTTCATAGTTAATATGTTAACCGATATTAATCGGAGTGCATTGGTTTTAATGTAAACCGATACCAAATGGTATTCTGTGCTATGAGATTTACAATCGATGATTATCGGTAGTTAAGCATTGACCGAACTTTGCAAGTATGGTTAAATATATAAAATTTAAGAATGATCATCAAAAGAAGGAACAATAGCTTGAAGTCTTCATCATAGTTTATCGATCGGATAGATGATTGAATGAGAGACTTCATTTATCTCTCATTCAATCATTTATCTTACCAAGGCTATCATGCATTCACATGATAGAGGGACCTTATATCAAATTAAGGAAGGCATGAGAGTGATATATGTATTAGTGTAATTATTATACTTTTTGAATATTTATCCTTAGTATAATATTGGAAATAGTATCTTATACTAATTAGGGAGTCGTAATTAGGATATTATTTTCCCATTTTTAATTTTTGATCTCATTATTTAAGACACAAATGATTTTCATCATTTCTTTTCTTTATGTAGAATATATATCTAATGTAATTATTTATATTTTTAATAAGAAAATAAATTTATTGTATTAATCATGTAGTTTTTTTAATTTTATCTCTTTGTCTAAGAGAAAGTATTGAAGATCATAACTTTAACATGGCTTTATTTTGGATGAGTAACAAAATTCCTCTATTATTTATCCTATGATAGATGTTCATACCTAGTTCAAAAACTTCTAATTTCTATCAAGTAGTCTGTCAAACAGTCGGCGTGCCATTTCAAAGCTCCCATTTTTGCATGGGTTGGGGGATGTTGACAGAGCTTTACACCTACACCCACGCCAATGGAGAATCAGAAGCTTTGCTCGAGATCACCATTTCAAGGCTCTTTATCTTGCTTTTCTCAGGATCACCATTCATTTCTAGCAGAACTCGAGCGTTGATTTTGAATAGATATGATCTCTACTCAGCAGATTCTCTAGTTGTAGATCCGAATGCAAAGTCAGTTTCATATCCCCCAGATGTTGATCGAGTGTATCCATATCCAATGGCAGAGGGGCAAGCAGATCTGTCAGAAGTGGATCGAGTTGGACCTGCCCTCTACCTGTCCCGTGCCTCTGCCCCCGCGCATCCTTGTCTCCCCTGCGGGTCCGCTTCAGTTGCGTTACGCAGAAAAAACCAGCTGTGGCATTATGCAGACACAACCTTGATACAGTTGTTGGGGTTTGACAGAGGTGGAACTGTGGGCGGGAGTACGCTGCTGGGGTGGCAATGTGAGAATGGGAAGAGGCCACGAAAATGATTTGAAATGTCTTTTTTTTTCTTTTAAGTAATGTCCACTGTCGTCAGAACTTCAACGAACGCGGGCACTTTTTGTAAAAAAGCACAAATGTCGTTGCCAATTCCTTCTCTGCCAAAAACATATATTGAATTATCGTCGGAATTTTGACGAATGTGGGCAATTTTTTAAAAAAATTAAATTTGTTCACAAGATACCTTCTCCGTCGGAATTTTAGGGCAAATTTATTAGTGTTAGAAGCAATACCCTATAAGGAGTAACCTCGGTAGAGGATTTGAAAATCCAAGCTAATGGATCACCTTGTTAGAGGATTTGAATAGCACCAATCTTGTTAGGGCTTACCCGGTTAGGGGATTTCAATTTTGCTATAATTGTTAGAAAACAAGAGGATTTTGTTGATCTGTTTGAATAGCACTACACTTGCTTGTTCAAATCCTTTTCATGCTCTTATCTACCTTTACTCAAACTGTAGATACATCATTTGGTTCGGCAATCACACATTCAACTGATCTTTGCCAACACTGAAACTAAACAACTTCATCGACCTTATAAACAAATCAATTAGGTCAGTAACACAACAAAAATCTAATTCTCATAGAGATTACAAACAAGTCAGTTCAAGTATGACCGTTGAATTACATAGCAATCTTTGCACATCAATCAAAAAAACCTCAATCGCTCCTTGATCACCGCTTCATCGAACTTAGTAACTCATCACGCGCTTTGCATTATATGCAGTATACTTGCTCATTCCCTAGACAAAAACCGTTATTGCAATGCGCCAAAATCACTTGAAATTGTCTTCATCCAATAATCATACGTGTCATAATCATTACCGCTCATCATCAGATCATAAATCAATATAACCAATTCACCAAACTTAATCGGTTAGGGTTTATCAAAAACAACAGGTAGGGTTTACCGGTTACCGGTTCAACTCACAAATTCTTCCTACTTGTTACAAAACAATATCACAACAATACCATTACCGATTAATTGACATCAATGACAACATAACATATTTTTAATGCAATCTTCATGCAAATTCCAACAGGTGACACTTTTACCAATAAAATATAAAGGAGAGATCATTCCAAGCATGCCTCACTCAATCAATACTCATCTCTCATGGATCCACAAAATCAATCATCAATTTCCAAATCAAGCAAACAATCAATCAAAAAATCATACTATCAAATCAACATTCATTCAATCACCAAAATATGAAACCAACATTCATTACATCATCACTCTTCAATCACCTAATCAATTATCACTTAATCATCACTCACCAATACTTCAAGTCATCTAATCAAAGAAAATAATTCAATCAATTAACCATTCATATAAGTACCAATCATTCAACAACAATACATCAATGATCAAGTGATCATCGACCAAGGACTAATCGCAATAATTAGTGAACACAAAACAAATAATTAGAATCATAAACATATAAACAAGTACAGATGCATATTCAAGATCAAAATCTCTCTAATTTGATTCAAACATTTTATAATCAACATATAATAATCTGAATAATAGCTATTGTGGTATATATTTTGTTTATGCATTAATTGTCAATATACATTTCATATATACATATATGTATTATTGGATATAAATTGCATATGTTTGATTAAAAAATATGTTTGTAAACCCCTCTCATGTATGGAAGGGAGGTGTATGGAAAAAGGGAATCATGAGGATTTTCATCTAGATATGCCACACCGAGTGGATGACCATGTTTCCATCCACTAAGGCCTAGAGAGCCTAAGTTACGCTCTTGGGCTTGGATAGGACAATCAAGAAACCCCTATTGTGACCTCCTCTCTAACTCAACAATAATTTCTATTGACCTTAGGAGATGAAGCATAGATAGGGAAATTAGGTACAAGTACCCCACTAGGTAGGCAACCCCAAGTGGATTCCCATGTTGCTTGCCACTGGGGCCAAGAGGGCCAAATTTCCACTCTTGGGCTTAGTGTGGGATGGCTTTGGGAGGATATATCATGCTTCTTCCCTCGTACCCTAATATGCTTGAATAATAATAATATGGATATTGTATGTGTTGATTTAAAGATTATTATATGTTATTATCTAATCCTAATAATGGGAGGTGTGTGTGTGTGTGAATCCTTGGTCATGGTTGCAGGATCTAAATCCAGACCCTTATTATTTAAAGAAGATATTTTACTTGATAAAGAAGCTAACCCTAACCTTAACTTGTTTCAATGGTTATTTAGTGCACAATCCAAGGTAAATCGAAAGGGGACATTACAATCAAGTTCAAATTGCTTCTCAAACCCATCATCATAGTAGCCCACAAAATAGTCAAGTTCAACATCAAAGTAACATTTTTTATTAATTGTTTCATTTGTATCCTCCACGTTATTGAGCATTTTATTCTCTCTATACAATTGGACTTCTTTTTTGTGTTGGGTATAGTAGCATAAAACAAGTTCATATAAATATTACCCCTAATTGAGGCAGCGCACTTCCCGGACAATAACATACCCAATTTAGTTGGACAATCAACTATGATAATATCCATTGAATTTGTTTACCAACAAGTTGCACTTCAACATCATTTACTACCCCTATCACATTTACTTGATGATAATCTATGACCAAGAACTTGTTAAAACAATTTAAAACTTGCAAGCCTAGCTAATTTTGTTGGATATTGTTGGTCATTTATGCTACTAGGATGTGTTGTTGTCATTGATGTCAACATATTCCTGTGATTTATTCTGGTGATTGCATTTTGGGAATATTTTCTGATCTGCTTTGCAGTTTTGTCTTACCGAACTCTGTCGGTATATCCTCTGATATATTCTGGTGTGATCAGATCTTGTGCTGAGACTTTGGGATATTGCTTGGGATGCTCTTGTGTATCTTCATTTAAGATGGTTCATGATTTGGTGCTCCAGAAGTTACCTTTCTTCATGATCGTTGCTGATTGGTTGTGTTCTTGAGTTTCTGACGTTGATCGATGAAGATTTGATAAGTGATGTTGGTGCGGTTGTTCCTGATGATTCTAACATGCTTGTTGGTGTTTCTTTGTCGTGTCTTATTTGTTTTGGTCATCTGCATTGATTGTTGTGCAATTTTTTGGTGGTTTCTATCAACATGTATTGATTTGCATGTTATGTGGTATTCCTGGTGGTGTAGCATGTTGTGATTGATCTTGGCATGATTTCTGGTGGATTTGAGTGTTTGGGAATTTGTTTTAGGACCATGTTATGATATGTAAATCATTATATTGGTCTGGTGGATGATCTTTGTATCTGTAGTGTCGTAAATTGTACACCCTTGCTAGGGTGGTACAATTTCACACTTAGGTTAGCACCCGCCTTAGTGTGTCTTGCATCTTGCATTTCTCATTCCCCTTTAAGCACTTAATTAATTAATTTAATTAAATCTAAGGTCTTCTCTCATCACTTTACACAATACAAAGTTGGGCCCTTTACCCTAAGTGTGGCCCTTTTCATATTATTCCTCCAATGAATCATTTAATCATAAACCCTGATTATGTCTTATTTCAACCATTTAGGCCTGATTTCGCATATCAAAACATCTCAAAATCAATTGTAACTTAGGGATGCACTCTAATATCATCAAGCTAACGACCCTAAAAACTCGGTGAAAAGTTGGTTTGACCACAGAGGGAATGCACATGGTCTACGACCTTTTTCCTGAAATTTCGGGAGCACAATCCTATGATATGAGAATGCTTAACCCCAAAATATCAGCGGAAATTCAAATCCTAAGTCAACCTAAACTTGAAATTAAGATCTAGGGTTTCGTACTTAAGAGCTCTCTTTCTTCATTTGAAGGGATCTTCTTCTAAGAATCAAAGAGCAGGTTTTTGGAGTATTAGAGCCTTCTTTGTAGCAAAATAGTATATCTTTGAAGTCTTCAACAACATCCAACATTCATCCATAAAACATTCTTCAAGCATCATTTCATCAATTGGGGGCTTTTGAAGATGTAGAAGAACAATAGGAGATCACCGACTGACGATTGGCTTGTACCTCTCCCTTGGGGTTGGGTACGGTTTCATGTTGTTTTTAGATCTTTGCATGAGCTTCATTTTGATTCATATTCATGCTTTCGATCACTTTGTATTATGGATTTAGAGCATTTACTTTGTCAATTATAAGCATTTAGGGTTTACTCTTTAGGGTTGCTCTAGGTTGTCTACTTTCATTCTTAGGATCTTGCATATACACAAGGTTCTTGCACACACATTTTTAGTACATTATCAGCTATTCGTGGAGGTGGAAATCACCAACATGAAGGTTTGAATATGGCAAAACCCTATATAGCCACCCCAAACCTTCCCTTTTCAGATTGTAGGTGTAGAAACATGTACAGATCTGGAATAGGCATCCACATCACTTAGAAACTTCAGAAGTGCAAAAAACCTGTCAAGGACAAGGGCATGGCGCCCTGGTCATGCCCTATGTCAACAGGACTTGGCAGAACAACAATCCACAAGTCTCAGTGTAAAGCGGAAAAATCGAACCCTAGTTGTTCTCCCCTCCCCCAACTCCAAGGAGAGAGAAGGGAGGTCACTAGGGTTGATGGTTTTCAATTAGGGGAGACTTTACATTCAAAAGAGGGGTTGAAACCCACAAGATCCAATCCCACACAATGCAGGATTGGATTCTAAATGAGTTTCAAGGGTTGTGACATCAAGGATACCCTCTTTTGTAAAGAACATAGATAGAATGATTGAACTAGGAATGCATGTAAAGTGGGAAAGATTCACTTATAAATAGAGATAGGGATACGGGATGAAGCTGCGGACCTGGAATTAGTAGTAAAATGTCGAGATGGCGTTGTTCTGCAAATTTGAGCAAAAGTTGACAGGACGATGGCGCCCGGCGTGCACACGGTCCTCCGAAAAATCCGTGAAACGAAGGGGGACCTGTTCATCTCTGCACAAGGATTCCAGATCTTCAATTACAACCGCGTACCTACAACCTACACACAGAAAAGAGAGGACAATTGGGGGGTTAGGGATTAGGGGTTTTCCTTTAGGTCAAACCCCAGTTTTGGAATTAACCAAGAAATGAGAATGTTGTAAATGTAAATGTTTGTAATGTAAACAAGTACTGATACCTTGTTGTAAGAATGTTTGTATTCTTACATGCAAAGGTGTAACGTATGTTGTATGTTGTATGTTGTAGGTGATCTCCTCTTCAATGGTTGAATCCTTGTCTTGAATGCAACACCTAGCCTTGAATGGAGACTTAGAATGCTCAATTGTTTGAAGGAATGCTTGAATGCTTGAATGTTTGAATGTTTGAATATCGCTTTCGCCTCTTGCACACATATGTCTTCCTCCCTTTTTTGGAAGAGGAAATGTAGTTTATATACTTGTCAATTAGGGCTGATAGACTGATTTTTTTGACCTTAGGCCGACCAGGAAACATTATTTCCCGAATTGCAAACTTAAAGACCTGATGCCCAAAAGAGGCCGGGCCCAAAATAGGGCCAGGGACCAGGGCGTTGGGCGCCATGGTCCTGGGGGACCAGGGTGCTGGGCACCATGGTCCTGAAGGACCAGGGCACTGGGCGCCATGGTCCCACCTCCCAGGACAGCAGGGTGCAAGGAAGGATCAGGCCAAGGTACAGAAATATGCAGTTTTTGGTGTTGTAAACAGGTTTCGGGGTCTCCATTCAGGTTCAACATTGCGCCGCCACCGTGGAGACCCAAATGCATTCGAAATTGCAAGTGTCACAATTTTAGGACGCTACACTCAGAATCCCTCCTCTCAGTTGCAACTCCAGATTGCAGAATCAGGATAGTGGCGTAGCACCCTAGTCCCAGACATTTCTACTCAAATTTCAGACACAGGTGCACCTCTAATTTTTCCTTCTAATTTGTACTTTTCAGTAGTATATCAGTTGCTCTTTGACTTGCATTCTCAGATTAGGATTTGTTGGCTTACTTGCTTTCTAGGTTAGATTTCATTTTACATAATTCATCTCTCTCATTTACAGCAAAGGAATACAAAACCTAAGAGGTAATCCACAACTATGTATTTCTCATAAGAATGAGTCGACGTGCATTACCTCCCTAGGCTCTTTCATATTCCATTAGTGTGTATGAGAGTGGGATTAGGTTTTAAATACTTAGTCTCACTTTTTCCCCTACACATCTTTGGTGAACCCAACATGAATCCAATTTCATTTGCATTGCATTGAATTGTTAGATCTAGATCTATCTTATTTCATTTGCTTTCAAAACCTTAAAAGAGAGAGAGAGAGAGAGAGAGAGAGAGAGAGAGAGAGAGAGAGAGAGAGAGAGAGAGATAGGTTTCTTTCATTTTATTTGCATTGTGTGTCTAAGTTTGATGCAATTTTTCATTTCAAAATGTCAGATTTCTATTTGCAATAAGTTCATGCTTTTGATGATGTATGCAATTTTGTTGATTATGAGTTTAGTAAGGATGAATTAGATGAAGCTCTAGATGAGTTTTTGAACGCTAAGCCTTCTAAACCCTCATTTTGCCAAAAATTAATCAACCTTGTTACTATGCCATTCCATGGTGATGAGAAAGATAAGTTGAATGATCCCTCTCGTGGGTATATTCCTATCAACTCCTCCACTAGATCTAGAAACATAGTTGATTCCCACGATTCCCTCTATGATGTTATGTCTCCTTTTGAATCCAAAGATAAGCCTTTCAATCACCATGACCATGCTTTATTGGATGATGCCCTTGATGACTTTATGTCTTTGCTTAAACTTTCAAACAAGAATAATACATCTAAAAATTTAATCAACATGATCAATGTGAATGAACATAGCAAACCTCTTTTTGTTGTCCAAGGTGCTTGTCCTTCTCCAACTTCACCTCTTCCTAATCAACCTCTTTTCACGGTTCAAGGTGGATATGGTTATGATTCATTTAGCACTCCAAACAAACCTATCATTATGGTTCAAGGAAGGAATCCCACTAAGAGTCCTTATAGCTATGATATACAACTTACTAAGGAGAGTTATAATGCAGTTTCCCATACCTACAACATGAGAAACAATAGGCAACCTGACCCTCCTCCAGTTGTTCTAACTCCTCTACCTGATCCTCAACTTATTCTTCCTCAAGCACCTCATATTTCACAAACTCTTGGTAAGGAATATGATCTTGTTGAACAACTTAAAGCTACTCCTGCCAAGATATCCCTTTGGGATTTGCTTCAAACTTCCTCAACTCATCATGGAATGCTACAAGATGCCTTGAAAATATTGAATGTCTTTCCCGTAGTGACATCCAATAATATAGCTTCCTTGATTCACTTTATTACATCACCTAAGGCTCAGATTGTGTTTATACAAGATGAGTTGCCTTCTAGTGAAATTCAACAACAATATGATCCCTTACTGATTGTGGTTATCATAAATGATAGCGCGATAAGATGAACATTATTGGACAATGGTTCTGGCCTTAATGTTTGTAGCATTAACCTATTACATAAGATTAATGTCAATACATCTCTTATCTAACATGATTCTCTTACTATCTATGGCTTCAATAATGTTGCTAAATCTTCACTAGGTATCATCACATTGCCTGTTAAGGTAGGTCCTATTACTTTACATAATCCTATCCATGTTATGTCTAGAGAGTTGACATACAACTTGTTGCTAGGAAGATCTTGGATTCATAACATGCAAGTTTTTCCCTCTACATTGCATAGGCAAATCAAATTCATTTACAACAATACAACATATACCTTGTTAGGAGACACGAGATTTCAGGCTTGTTTACAAACATCAAGTTCTAAAACCTCTTCAACTAATTCTTCCCCAACTATCTTAGACAATTCCTCTAAAGTTTCTACTCTGATTAATGAGAATAGTTCATCAAACCTATCTCCCATAACTAGATCGATCCCCGATGCTTCCTCAAGTGGACCTAAGGTTCTTGAGGAAGAATCTTCTCAGCCTGACTCTACAGTTGAGAATACATTTTCTCCTGAATAGATTCTTGCAGAAGATGATTAGGGATCTCTTGATTTCAATCCTACTTTTGTAAGTCAATTACAAAGAAGAACCTAAAAAGAAATCTACTTTATCTAGGCCATTGAGTAATAATTTTATGGCGGCTTCTCAGATTTCATCTCCCTTAGTCTCTGGTTTAGAGGATTTTGATCCTTCACTTTTTTAAAATCCTCCTCCTTCTTCGAAAATGACTAACCTTTATGGTCTCGGTTTCAATATCCTAGCTAGGTGTGGGTATAATGGAAATGGATGTGGTGCTCAAGAACAAGGGATTAAAGTTACCTTGGAAAACAACTTTCGTGACATGACATTTGGGCTTGGTTATGATCCTTTCAAGCGTACTAAAGCCTCTAAGAGACCATCTATTAGTGTTAATGTCATTTCTGCTTCTCTTTCACTAAAGTATCCAGAGTACATTGACTTTGATCCTTATTGTGTCTTTTCTTTGGATGTTTTTTTTGCCGATGATTCCTTAGTTGAATTATTGGGAGCTTATGACAACCTTCCTCGTTATCACCACAATCGTAGTTTTCCCTATTGTTTAAATGTGGAAGCCTACTTTGGGAAAGAAAGGAATAATGATGAGATAGTTAAAGAATTTCCTCAATTGAGAGATGATCCTCAACAAAGCAATCTCCTAATAAATGACACCATTGATATCAAGATGGATCCTTTTGTTGAGGATAAGATCATCAAGATAGGGAAATGTCTTGACGAAGAAGAGAAAAAACAATATGTTGAGTTGTTACATGAATTCTCTGAGATCTTTGCTTGGATATATTCTGACATGTCTGGCGTAGATCCTAAGATTGTCACTCATAACATTATCTTAGTTCTTGATGCTAAACCTATGAAGCAAAAGATTCGAAAGATTCACCCTAAAGTGGCATTACTTGTAAAAGCTAAGATTGAAAAATTATTGGATGTTGGATTCATTGTTGGCAAATGCACACTCCAATGAGACATTGTAGGTGATTGAAGGTATTGTCATTGATGGCAACCTTACAATCATGTGATACCGACAGGCAGACACAGGCACCAGCTCCGACAGACTCTACACCGACATACATATCACCGACACCGAAAAGGAAGATTACCGGCACCTTGGCCAATAGGAATTTTGTCTTTATATATTTTGTAATTAATTGTAAAATCTTTTGTAAAGATGACTCGGCGGATTTTAATATGACTCGTATATGTATGAGATCATTGTAGATCATTTAATAGGCAATTGAAGAAAAGATGATAGCAGACCTAATATGCGAATTATTGGATAAGGGTTTATGTATGTAGCAGAGCTTAAACCGGTATTGAATCTAGCATAGTATATGCTAATCTAAAGCAGTACAAGACATTGGATTTGTATAATCCATTTTTGTAAGTCAGTGTGACTTCTTTGTAACTGAGCAGTGAGCTCTAGGCACTTAGCCTTCCTGCATGTGCAAGCCCCTATTGTAAGCGGTAATATTCTCTTATTGGCTAGTAAGTGAATATTGTGGGTCACAAATCCCACCGAGGTTTTTTCCACACCAGTTTTCCTCATTAAAATATTGTGTTATGGTGTGTTTCTTATGTTGTGGTTGTTATTCTTCTTTGTTGCATTGTTTTTGGTTTACCAGTACACAATTTTGATATGCTTTTCACGTTATAAGTGAAGAAAATTATTATACCGGTCAGATACTGATTCACCCCCCCTCTCAGTATCTTTGGAAATACAAACAATTGGTTTCAAAGCCTGGTCCTCTATTTTAAAAAGCGTAACAGCTTGAGGAAGATCTTGTCACCGATAGAGATGGAAAATTTAAGAAAGGAATTGGAAACAACTCTTTCAGACTATGATGCAGAAAAAGTGAAAAATATCAAACTTGAAGATGATCTAAAGGCTGCTCAGGATATCATTCAAGGACTTCAAGAGAATTTCACTATTGCAAGGAACAAGAGAAGAGAACTTTGTGAAAAGATGCAGAAATATGAAGATGAAAAGGAAACTCTTAATGATCTGGTGAACCAACTGAGACAAGATAATTGTACAATGAAGAATGAGATGCAGGATATGACTATTAGGTTTTGTAAAGAAATTGAAGATAGAAAGAAGAATAAAGAAGATTTGGTTAGAAGACTGAATGATGCTGGAAATGAAAACACAAGACTCAGTCATGAAAATGATATGTTGAAAACAGATCTGATGCATACACAAAATGACAGAACTGAACTCATGAGACAGAAAGGAATCTTGGAGAATGAACTGACTGCTGCAAATCAACACAAGGAGAAATTCAAGAAAAGTTCAGAAGAACTTGTTGACATGCTGAAGAATCAGAAACCTAATGGTGATACAAATGGCCTTGGCTTTGAAATTGGTGAAAGCTCTAGTACTGCAAACAATCATTATCATAGTAAACCGGTAAGATAACCTAATGCTTACCAATTCAATGGCGAATGCTTTAACTGTAACAAGTATGGTCATAGAGAAAATCAGTGTAGATCTAGAAATTATCAAAACACTAATACACCCATCGGTCAATGTTCTAAATGCAACAAAATTGGTCATAATTTAGAAAACTGCAGAATGAATGTAAGATGTTATGTTTGTGGAAGATTTGGACACCTATCTAATCAATGCAGAACACAAACTGACATAGGATATGGGAAAGCTATTCAGAAAAACAATGTGACTTGTTATGCTTGTAACAAAATTGGACATATTGCAAAATTTTGTAGAAGCAAGACTTCACTAGCAAATAACAAAGGTACTAGTTTGAAAGGTAAAGAAAAGGTTGAAGAGGTAAAGAAAGAATTCTCAAAACAATGGATCAGAATGTTGATGGGAATACTCCTCCACCAACAGAATAGAGTATCACTCCACCGGCAGGAGACTCTTCATCTAATTGAAGGAAAATCCTTTGGGGGTTTAGCAACAAAATGAAAAACATGCTATTATTCCCTTGGTTGATGGTGAGAAGTTGAAATTACTTCTATACCGGCAGATGAGTTAAGTTGTGACTTAACTGGAAAACATTAAATGTGGTAGTTGGAGAAAATAACATTATAAAGCAAGTGTTTTGGCTCCTTTTTCATTCACCGAGCATTCAAATCTTCGAGAGCGCGAAAATTCTTGAGAGAAGGCATCCTAAGCAAAGAAGTGAAGCAGTTCATCCAAGCACTCATCCCTAAGGCAGATTGAGGTATTTATATTCATGGCATCCTCCTCCACTCCTAAATTTATTGCAAACCCTACTGTGATTGAGGTTATTAAGCGCCCTAGACCCGTATTCAAACTGGTATCAAAGAAAGTGAGCTGGAAGGACTTCAACCGGAAGCTCATCTTTCATCGATTGCAACTTCTTCTGAGAGTGATATACCGGCAGTATTCAAAAGGGTAGAAAGGAAAAGAAAACCCTCACCGGCACCCTCACCCACACCTAGGAAAACAAGACAAAAGCAACAGGTAGTTAGGCCTCCTGTTAAGAAAATGACTCCAAAGAAGAAGAAGATAAAACAAAACATTTCTCCACTAGATAAGCTCCTTAACGAAATAACAGAGGATGGAAAGTTGAAAAACATTAGCAAACTGTATAACACGCTTTCTGCTGATGATAAAGAAAGCATTGAAAATAGTGTAATTTTACACTTAGATATTTACAAGAAATTTTTGATGGAAATTGTTGATGAGATACCCAATTAGTTGTATAGAAGACTAGAAGCCAGAAGGGTAGCCATTGTTGAGTTGGATAAGAAAATAAAAATTGAAAAATTAGTTGTAATGCATCCAGTTAACTCACCTGGTGAAATAGACCGATTAATCAGTGAGGCTAACCGGATAATGTTTTCAACCGCTCACCGGCATGTAGCACTAATGGCAGGTAGAGTGAATGAAGTCTCTAAAGAAACAGCAAATGCATGGGACATTCTTTGTAGAAAAAGAGAAAGAAGAAGAGTTACTAAGACGTAAGACCATCAGGGTATATCAAAAGGACAGGGATAAGGGGAAAGGTAAGGTAGGTGGACCTCCAAGCCTAAAAATAATTGATAACTTAACCACACCTCCTTTGGATACTCCACTGGTAGAAACTACAGACAATAAACCGGCCACTAAGAGTATGGAGACTCCTCTAGAGGATACAAATCCTGAGTCTGAAGTTTTGTATACTATGAATATTGACACACAAGAGGTAAATGTTGTGATTGACAGAGAAACCACTGAGGATAAAAAGAAAGATGTGACTACTGATTCACCGGTTGTAGATGTTGAGATTAGAGTCAATGATACTATAAATATAAGCACAGAAAAACCTACTCAGACAGAGCAACCGATAGAGGACACAACTGGTAAAGAAGAACCGGTAGATAAAACTGAAAAACCATCAGGAGAACCGGCAATGGACAGTGCAGAGGTACAAACTGAGAAACCGGAAGTGCATACAAAGACTACATCTGAGAAACCGGCAGTTGAGAGCATAGAAAAACCTTCTGAGACACAGATAGAGAAACCAAAATAGAAACAGGTTGAGACATAGATTCAGACCGAGACAGTGCCACTAGCTAAAACTGAAAAGCCTAAACCTTTGCTAATAGAAATGCAAACACAGTCTGACCTACCGGAAGTCGAAACAAGCAAGGTTATTACTACAATGGGTAGCATGGATATTGTGAAAACAATTGGGCAGATATCTGGTACTTCAATGACTGAATACTGACCTACAAATGTGACTGAGGTCCTACTGGATTCAATAAAGAAAATCATAGTGTAATGCACAAGCCTATAAGGCTATTGATGACACAATCCCTATTCTTAGATTGATAGCACCAAAGTGCATTGTAGACAATAAAGATTCTTTAGGACAACTAGACACATTGTCTAAATTCATCACTCGCAACATTTTGACAGTTGATCAAATAAATGAAGACACATTCAAAGAGAGAATGATTAAGGAGAAAGAGAAATTCTTTAAGGAAATAGTGAAGAAGAACAAGGAGAAAATGGACACCTTATTACCGGAACTAGGAGAGACAGTTTTGGATTTCAAGAAAATGTATAGAGATACTTGTAAAACAAATATTCTGATAGAAGACCTAGACAAGGAAATCAGCAAAGCACAAGATGAGATTAACAATATTGCTGACAATCTGATAGACACATCAGATTCATTTTTGGAGATAGAAAAGGAAATTGCAGATCTTGAAGAGAAAATAGAGAAGTTAGAAAAGGATAAAGAGAGAATAAAGGATAAGGCAAAGAGCTTAAAATGTAAACTTGGTCCTAAACTAGATTACCTCATTTCTTTGAGAAAAGAAATTTATGAGGCTCTGGTTCCCAAACTCAAAACACCAAAAGAGAAAATGTACATACTCACCAGTACAGTTCAGAGAACACAAGAGGCATTACAGGATAGCAAAAGATTCAGCGACAGTTTAAATTTGGTTTTGACAGATATTTTCCAGATTGTAACCCATCGATTACAAGAATCTAGGCAGGAAACACACTCCACTGACAGGGAATGACAACCTTTGTCATTGATGTCAAAGGGGGAGTAATGGAAATGAGAAAAATGGTCAGAAGAAAGGAAATCATCTGCTCAGGGGGAGCATATTTTTTTGGGCACACAGTTTTGGTAAGACAATTTTGGCAGATTCTTTTGGACACCATTTTTGGATTTTTCTCATGAGTGTTGCCATCAATGCCAAAGGGGCAGATTGTTGGCAAATGCACACTCCAATGAGACATTGTAGGTGATTGAAGGTATTGTCATTGATGGCAACCTTACAATCATGTGATACCGGCATGCAAGCACAAGCACCGGCTTTGACAGACTCTACACTAGCATACAGATCACCGGCACCCTGGCCGACAGGAATTTTGTGTATATATATTTTGTAATTAATTGTAAAATCTTTTGTAAAGCCAACTTGGCGGATTGTAATATGACTCATATATGTCTGAGATCATTGTAGATCATTTAATAGGCAATTGAAGAAAAGATGATAGCAGACCTAATATGTGAATTATTGGATAAGGGTTTATGTATGTAGTAGAGCTTAAATCGGTACTGAATCTGGCATAGTAGATGCTAATCTGAAGCAGTACAAGACAATGGATTTGTATAATCCATTTTTGTAAGTCAGTGTGACTTCTTTGTAACTGAGTAGTGAGCTCTAGGCGCTTGGCCTTCCTGCATGTGCAGGACCCTATTGTAAGCAGTAATATTCTCTTATTGGCCAGTAAGTGAATATTGTGGGTCACAAATCCCACTGAGGTTTTTCCCACATCAGTTTTCCTCGTTAAAATATTTTGTTATGGTGTGTTTCTTATGTTGTGGTTGTTATTCTTCTTTGTTGCATTGTTTTTGGTTTACCGGTACACAGTTTTGATATGTTTTTCACGTTATAAGTTAAGAAAATTATTATAGCGGTTAGATATTGGTTCATCCCCCCCCCTCTCAGTATCTTTGGGAATCATAACATTCATTTGTCCTATCGATTATTCCCCATGGATTTGGAACATTGTCGCGGTGGCTAAAGCTGAAAACAAGATTAGGATGTGTATTGATTTTCATGATTTGAACAAGGCCTCTTTAGAAGATTATTTTCCCCTCTCGAATATTGATATGATAATGGAATCAATATCAGGGAATTCTTTACTATCCTTGATGGATGGTTTCTCAAGATATAATCAATTTTTTTATCAATCCCCAAGATCAATATAAGATTGCTTTTACCACTCCTTAGAGTACGTTTGTTGGATTGTGATACCTTTTGGATTAAAAAATGCAGGCGCAACCTATCAGTGTGCTATGACTCTCATTTTCCATGATTATATGCATAAGACCTTAGAAGATTACGTTGATGACATCTTAGGCAAATCCGTCCTTCGTACAAATCATGTTAAGATCCTTCGACAAATCATTGAGAGAATTCATAAGTACAACATGCGTTTGAATCCCCGAAAATGTGTTTTTGGTGTGGATAGTGGGAAACTATTAGGATTCATAGTTTCACATCGTGGTGTTGAGGTGGACATGAAAAAGATAGATGTTATTGTTAACATGCCACATCCTAAGAATGTTTCTCAACTAAAAAGTTTGCAAGGAAAGATCCAAGCTATTCGTAGGTTCATCTCTCAACTTGTAGATCGTACCTTTCTCTTTACATAGTTGCTTAAAAAGAATATCACTTTCCAATGAAATGAGGATTTTCATCAAGCATTTGAAGACCTAAAAACCTATTTGGCCAATCCTCCTATTCTTCAACCTATTGATCCTACTAAGCCTTTTCTTCTATACAATGTTGCTTCCCCTCAAGCTCTTGCAGCCTTATTGGTACAATGTGACAAGGATGGTAGAGAATGCCCAGTTTATTATATAAGCCACACTCTACTCAATTACGAAGTCCGATATTCTACGATAGAAAGACAATGCCTTGCTTTAGTCTTTGCAACCCAAAAGTTGAGGCATTATCTCTAGAATGCTGAGATTCATGTTATCATTAAATTTGATCCTCTTAAACATCTATTCTCCAAAACTGATCTTTCTAGACACTTAGCTAAGTGGGTTATGATGTTGACCGAGTTTGACCTTATGTTTATCTCACAAAAGACAATAAAGGGTCAAGCGTTGACTGATCATTTAGTTGATGCTCCTTCACCCTTCTCCCTACCTAATTCAGAGTCTTTCCCTGATGAATACATCCTTTCCATTGAGGTTGATGAGACTTGGGAATTGTACTTCGATGACTCTAAGTGTCATACAGGATCGGTGGCAGGTGTGGTCTTAATTTCTCCTAAAAAGAAGCCTATTCCTTCATCATATCATCTCAATTTCTTATGTACCAACAACATTGTTGAATATGAAGCTCTTATAGCTAGAATTAAGGCAGCCTTGGCATTGAGTGTGAAAAATCTACATATTTATGGAGATTCTCAACTAATCATAAGACAAGTGACAGGAGTTTATCAAGATAAACAAGACAAATTATCGCAATATAAAGATTTAGCTTTATCCTTGTTACAAAATTTTGATTCTTACACCATGGAGCTCATTCCTCAAAAAGATAATTGGCATGCTAATGCGATGGCATGTGTTGCCTCTCTTGTGTCTCTAGAGGAACCCATGGTAGATCTTCAATTCACTATTCACAACCTTACTTCCCCAGCTATTGTTGATAACCCCAGTGATGTGGCATATTATAGCATTATAGATTCTGACGAATGGTACTCGCATGTCGTAAGATATTTGAGTGATGGTACCTTTCCTGAATCTGTGAATAAGAATAATAGGGCTAGGATTTGCAAATTGGTTGTTAGATACATTATCCTTTCTAATGTTCTCTATAGGAGGGGTTATAATGATCTTCTCCTTTGATGCTTAAATAAGGCTGAGGTCCCTATCGCTCTCAAAGAAACGCATTCAGGTGCTTGTGGGGGACATTTTGGGGGTAGGTCTTTAGTTCACAGATTGCTCTGAATGGGATATTATTGGCAAACCATGGAAAAGGATTCCTTTGCGTTTGTTAAACGATGTCATCAGTGTCAGCAACATAGCAATTTGATCCATGCCCCTGCTCAAGAGCTTCGATCAAAGGTAGCATCTTGGCCCTTTTCCACATGGGGTTTGGATCTTGTTGGTAAAATATCTCCTCCTTCATCTCAAGGACTTACTTTCATCATAATTGCCACTGATTACTTTGTGAAGTGGGTGGATTTCATTCCTCTTAGATCCACTACCACTGAAGTAATTTGTCAATTCATTTTAGAAAACATCATTTCTCAATTTGGGATACCCTCCGCCTTAGTTTCAGATAATGGAATGTCATTCAAAAATAAAAATGTGAAGAAGTTTCTCAAGAAATATCATATTCAACATAAATTTTCTACACCTTATTATCCTCAATCAAATGGTCAAGCTGAGTCTTCTAATAGGATAATTAAACAAATTCTTTGAAAGACTGTAAACAAGCATGGTGAGGATTGGCATACTCAATTAACCTATTCTTTGTGGGCATATAGCATGAGTGTACGTATAGCTACGGGTTGTACCCCTTATAATTGTGTTTATGGTGTTGACACCATTATGTGTTTGGAGTTATAAATTCCTTCTTTGAGAGTTTCTCTTAAGGGTATAGTGGATGATGATTCCTATAGAGAGCAAATACTTCAACAACTTGAGATGCTCGATGAACGGCGTATCAATACCCTCAAACATATTCAAGCCTATCATAAAACTTTTTAACAAAGCTACAATGATAAGGTTATTCAACGTTCCTTCTCAGTAGGGGATTTAGTCCTTTATGAGAATCAGCGCAACGTGAATGCCTTACCTGAGGAGAAAGGAAAATTCAGTCCTAATTGACTTGGACCATACATTGTTGTGGAGGTCTATGGATCGGGTGCTTACATGATAGTAGATGTGGAAGGTATGCCTCTCAAGGAACCCATAAATGCTATGCACCTTCGTAGATACTATGCCTAGTTCTATTTTTCTCTCTCTCCCTCTTTCTAGTCTTCTTTATGTTCTCTATTTATGTCTTTTTCTTAAAAATTGGGTAACATGTTAGCATGTCTTCATTAAAGTATGTAAGATTAAATGATGTTATATCATTTGGTCTATGTTACTTCATTCTTGACAAGCATGTTTCATTACTGTATTGTTTGTCTTGGATTCTTTTTATGTAAATTGTAATGGATTTAGATTTCATGTGTGTTAGCATATTATACAATTTCTTGTGTTAAGTATAATTATATCGTGTTGTGTTTAATTAGAGTTAATTAAATCACATTAGTCATATAGTTTTCATGCTTAATACATTCTTCTTTTACATCATCACAGTAGCATTTGATTAAATACTTAGTTATTTAATTAAATCACACATGTGTCAATTTAATCATAAAGTATTGAGAAATTAATCACATGGAAATTAAATTAGATATACATGCTCGTTACTTAATATGTTACTTCTAATCTAAGCAATGTGTACATTGTTTAAGCATTACAAATAACATAGTCATGAGTATCATTATATATACACCAGTACATCAAAATCATCTCCTATCCCTAGGACTAGTAGCAGGAGGATGGTGGCTAGATGCCCCCTCCTGATCTGGTCGTTCAGGTGGTCCCATGAGGGTGTACTATGATACGGACTGCGAGTGACTCTGCGAGGAGCTCCTGTGATCTCTCTCCATCATGATCCCTTGGTATCTAGCTATCTCTGTCTATGTTGTCGCTAGATCACGCTCTATTCATCCTAATTTGTCTCATAGGTCCTCCACCTCCATCTGAATAGGGGAGAAAAGGTCCTCGTGACGTCCTGCACTCCTCTGGGGTCTGTATGGTATATGTACGTGTCCAGTCACAATAAGGTTTGTCACTGCATTCTGAATCAGAGAATGCCATTCCTGGACGCTAGTTGTAGGATAGAGAAATTTTTCATCAGGAACATTTTATATCATCAAATATAAATCAGAAAGAATGCATATGTTAATCAATAACAGAGTACATTACCTGGATCTCCCTCTCGCTAGTGAGGATTGGGGACAGCGACTACCTAAGCTAGGGATCCGCTAGGCTCTCCTTGCTCGTACTATCTCTATATAGTCGGTATAGGCCGATGAGGATCAGGACCCCTTATGGGACCTCTCTCTTCCCATCATGGGAGACTTGGTGGATCTATGGCTCTGGTATCCTCTCTAGAGTGATGAAATGCACCTGACTCATCCTCCTCCTCCTCCTCCTCCTCCTCCTCCTCCTCATCCTCCTCATCGTCATCTCCATCCTGATCTCCCTCTCCAGTATCAGGATCGCCTTCATCTCCACCTACCTCCTACTCCTTTATGTCATCTCCCTAATCATCTGAATCCTCCTCGGATGCATCAGATCCCTCTCCATCACCTGCCTGTCTACATGGTCTAGGGTTCCCTCTAGGGAAGTCTATTGGGAAGATGGCTCTAAGGTATGTACTCCTCCACCATGTGATGTATCGTCGGTGCGTGCCTGAATCATCTCTATAATTTATCGCTATGTCCTAATCGGACCCATCTGAATCTATGATGTCCATATCATCACTCGTAGGCCTAGGAATGGCTCCTAGCCTCAGCATCACTCATGAGTGTTGGATGTATATAGGCACGTTAGTAGGAACACATTGCTTGAACCCAAACTATCATCGAACTTGGTCGAAGTAGAAAGGAATGACTATGTGGGTCTATCGTCCCTCTAGTAGATGGTTCCTCTGCATGTCGAACATCTGTCTGTGTAACCTTGCCCACATGGACATCCTGAGGTAGGGTCTCCATATGATCTCACCCGTTGTCAATCTATCCATGCTTAATCTCCAATATAGGAGATCACTGAATCACCACTCATGGGTAAGAGGATAAGCATATACCCTAGGTTGCTATGGGACCAGCTCTACAGGAGCTCCACCATGTTCCACACCTGTAGTAGTGTGCATGTCATAAGGCTGCATCCTTGTCTGAACACATGCTTTCAAGGTCATGATAGAGATGTGCAAGCATACTCTGACCCCAAGAGTATGCTCTCATGTATCTCTCCATATCTCATATGGTGTAGATGAGTCCTTTGTGCATATTTGTGTCGTGCCCATTGGGGTACACAGCTAATGCAAGGGTTGCAATTATGAGTTGCCTCACCAATGGAATATCACCTGTAGGGTGTAGGAGCCAGATAACCATAATGCGACCCCTCATCTCATTGTGTATCACTCTCCCCATGGCATATGCCTGCTCTCTCCTATAATCCTCCACTGTGCGGTTGGATCGATATCTGGCAGTCTCTCCTTTGATGGGTAGGCGCAGAATGCGGTATACATCCTCTAGGGTGGTTGTCATATCCCCCACTAGTAGTAAGAATGTCAAGGTATCTGCATCCCACCTCTTCATCAATGCCATCAGCATAGTATAATGGAATCGGATGGCCGACATGGTCATCACATCCCACACACCCACTGCATGTAGCAAATCCCTATCTCTAGTTGTCAGTCTTGGGATCTGATCTCGAAGGCTCCAAAGGGTGAGGTCGATGGTATGCTCACGGATGTAAGGTATTATCTGCAAAATGCAAAGCAATCTCTCATCAGTAATAGATCAACCATCTATCATCATCTAATCAATGAAATCATTCTATCATTCCTATCATTCATTGCCTGATCTAGTGTCATCGTTGGTCACCCTGAACAAGGACGAGGGCGCCCTACCAGGACCATGGCACCCAGAGGAGACCATGGTGCCCTAGGAGGACCAGGGCACCCTAGGACCCCTAGGTGTTCGAATGGTGGGCCCCGGCTTGGACTAGGGACATCATCACTTCTGAAAACTATGAAAACATGACAAAGTCAAATGCAGTCAACGGGAAGTCAACTCACATGATCGAGCGGTCGGCCGACGAGTATGAACTCGCGCAAGATCTCCATCTGCATGGGTCGCTCGGGTTGATGTCGAGGCATGATGGCTTGTATGTGGGCTCCTTTGTAGTGAATAGTGACAAAAAAGTTAGAAAGTGACAAATGAAGGTGTCATTTTCATATTTATGTATTATGCACTTTTTGACTTTATGTTTTTTAGTTAAAACCGTAATTTCTGCACTTTTTCTTCAATCTATCATATCTTGAGCTAGGAAGCTCTGATTCTCACACCGTCGGTGGCTTTGGAATCATGAGTTCTCCCTCTCGCTCCGCGTTAGTTCCATAATGCACTTGGATGAGTAATCAATCCTTGTTGTGAACTTTCTTCATCACAATCTTTGTCACAATTTGTTGTGGAAAACATGATACCATGTTTCACCTAATAAATAAGCAAGTCGAAACAGGGGGCATATATATACCTGCAAATTTCATCACCTTCCTTAGTAAGCATTGGGTGATTTTGTGATCTAACATGTGGTTTTGTAGGGTGTAGTTCCTAACTGTGTATTGCAGATACTATTGGGGGCTTCATTCAGCAACTTGTGAATATCTCCTTTTTCAAATGATGTTTACTTTTATGTACTTTATCTTGCATATGCACTTAGTGTCATATGACCACTAAAGTGGGGGCTAAATATAGTGTCATAAATTGTACACCCTTGCTAGGGTGGTACAATTTCACACTTAGGTTATCACCCGCCTTAGTGTGTCTTGCATCTTGCATTTCTCATTCATCTTTAAGAATTTAATTTTTTTATTTATTTAAATCTAAGGTCTTGTCTCATCACTTTACACATTACAAATTTGGGTTCTTTACCCTAAGTGTGCCCCTTTTCATATTATTCCTCCAATGAATCATTTAATCATAAACCCTGATTATGTCTTATTTCAACCGTTTAGGCCTGATTTCACATATCAAAACATCTTGAAATTGGTAACTTTGGGATGCACTCTAATATCATCATATCTAACGGCCCTGAAAATTTGGTGAAAAGTTGGTCGGACTGTGGCAGGAATGCACACTGTCCACAGCTTTTTTATTGAAATTTTGGGAGTGCAATCCTATGATATGATAATGCTTAACCCCAAAATATCAGTGGGAAATTCAAATCCTAGGTCAGCCTAAACATGAAATTAAGATCTAGGGTTTCGTACTTAAGAGCTCTCTTTCTTCATTTGAAGGAGTCTTCTTCTAAGAATCAAAGAGCGGGTTTTTGGAGTATTAGAGCCTTCGTTGCAGTGAAAGAGTAGATCTTTGAAGTCTTCAACAACATCCAACATTCATCTATCAATAATTCATCAAGCATCATTCATCAATTGGGGGCTTTTGAAGATGTAGAAGAACAATAGGAGATCACCAACCTGACGATTGGCTTGTCCCTCTCCCTTGGGGTTGGGTATGGTTTCATGTTGTTTTCAGATCTTTGCATTAGATTCATTTTGATTCATATTCATGCTTTAGATCACTTTGCATAATGGATTTAGAGCATTTACTTTGTCAATTATAAGCAATTAGGGTTTACTCTTTAGGGTTGCTCTACGTTGTTTACTTTCATTCTTAGGATCTTGCATATACACAAGGTTCTTGCACACACATTTTTAGTACATTATCGGTTATTTGTAGAGGTGGAAATCACCAACACAGGGGTTTGACTACGAAGAAATCCTATATAGCCACCCCAAACCTTCCCTTTTTAGATTGCAGCTGCAAAAATAGGAATCTAGAAACAAGTATAGATCTAGAACAGGCATCCACATCACTCAGAAAATTCAAAAGTGCAGAAAACCTATCAAGGACAGGGGCGTGGCAGAACAAAAATCCACAGGTCTCAGAATCCCTCCTTTCAGTTGCAGTTGCAGAATTGCAGAATCGGGACAATGGCGTAGCACCCTGGTCCCAGACATTTCTACTCAGATTTCAGACATAGGTGCACCTCTTATTTTACCTTCTAATCTGTAATTTTTAGCAGTATATCAATTGTTCTTTGACCTTCATTCTCATATTAGGATTTTTTGGCTTACTTGCTTTCTAGGTTAGATTGCATTTTGCATCATTCCTCTCTCTCTCATTTATAGCAAAGGAATAGAAAACCTAAGAGGTAATCCACGACTCTCTCTTTCTCATAAGAAGTAGTTGATGTGTGTTACCTCCCTAGGCTCTTTCATATTCCATGAGTGTGTACGAGAGTGGGATTAGGGTTTCCATACTTAGTCTCACTTTTTTCCCTACATAGTATCGTGTGATGTAATTTTGTAATTATGAGTTGAGGGTTAGGAATACCGTGTTAGCAAGGTTGATGATTTGTATATATAGGTGATTAATTCATGTAATTTGAGTGTTGATGTTGTGTTTGCATTATTAGAGTAGTTTTTTGTATGAACAAGTGATTTATCTTTTGGTGTTGAGTTTGAGGTGAGATTAGTGTTACACAACAGACATTTGTGCTTAACAGAAATTGTAATCAAGCATTTGGAGATGTTATTCTTTCAGTTCATTTATTCCAGATTGTAGTCTAAATCTTATTGTAAGTTAGTGAGACTTCCCTAAAGACTATAGCCTTTTGGGCCATTATATTTGAGCAGTGTGTCTGAATGCATGTCCATTCCCCATTGTAATATTTTCACATACTACTATAGAGTATCATCTTACTATGGGTAGGTTCCCACCATGGTTTTTTCCTTAACCGGGTTTTCCATGTCAAAATCTTGGTATTGTGTATTATGTTGTTAATTTTCTTATCTATTTTATTGTTGTAGTTTATTAGATCTTGATAGACTTATAAAGCATTGAGAGGGGGGGTGAATCAGTGACACCAAAAACAATACTACTTTGAACACTGATCGGTAGATATACTTAACAAGTTTTTCAACCATTATGCATGTAATCCAAAATGATATTAATGCATCCACAATAAGTAAAATATCCACCATAACACAAGTGTTTATACGTGGAAAACCCAAATGGGAAAAACCACGGTGAGATGGGACTCACAAATTAACTATCTACAATAATAGGTAACTGGTGCAGGACCACCTGAGCACCTGAATGCTCAAATCCTAGCAGGTATAGATTTTTGTTGCAAATTAAGCATGTGTGTTTATTTTATGCTTCTAGTGGGTTTCATAGGTTTGTTTTGTGGTTTAAGGTTTGGAACTCATTGTTGTTTAAGAGTTTCCAAGATTTTTGTTTTTTTGCTCAGTGGGCCAAAAACTGTCAATTTTGGATCCAAATGAGCATTTTTGAATTTTTGATGTTGTCAAGCCTTGAAAGGCATTAGAGCATGTTTATTTATCGTTTCTAATGATGTTGAGTCATTGGTTTGAGTGCCAAGTCATCGGGAGTCAAAATGCAACTTTTTGAGCAACAAAAGTTGTCAAAAAGTTGTCAAAAAGTGCAAAAAAGTGATTTTTGGTGGTTTTGGTTAGTTCCAGCCTGTACCTGTCTGTACAAAGGCTTCAATAAGTTGGCACATGTATAAAAACCATTTTCCCATCATTGTATGTGCAGTTCATGTTGGAAAAGTAAAAGAAATACTTGATTTGCTCTTGTTTTTGTGAGTTTTAACTAGTTTACTGCACTTTTGAGAGTAAAGTCCGTACCGTGGCTTCATGACTCCGTACTACTCCTGTTTTTGATTTGTGTGATCTCCTTTGATGTTTGAGTAGTGATTTGGAACAGGTTTTGTTTGAAGTGCTCTTAAGAAAGGCATTGTTTTGTGGTTCCAATGGAAGATCATTCATGGTCCAACTAGTTTCTTCAAAGTTTATTCATCCATGGCTTTGAGGAAATCTATTGGACCCTTTGTACATACTGTATCATACATCTATTTTCCTTTTCTAGCATTGCACAAGTGTTTGTAAGCCCATGGCAAGTATGTGAAGTGAACAACTTGGCTTGGGTATTCTTAAAGTTGTGTGAATGGTACTTTGTTGTTCATAGCACTGTACTTTGAAATGTTGAAGAAGAATTAAGTTGGCAAGAGTCATAATTGCATTTTACCATCCTTGTCTCTCTCATGACTTGGCTGGATGCAAGAAGAAAAGGTGTAAACAGGCTGTAAGACAGTGTGTCACTGTTTCATTGTTAAAACCTCATTGCCAACCTTCCTACAAGACAGTATGGAATGATGGATTCCTTTTTTATGCATCATGGGAATGTATTTGTAAATGTCTTCAATGCTAAGAAGACAAGGTACACAATTTGGTTGTAAAGGACCTAAATAAGGATCCTAGAAAAGTGTATCCTCTGTCATAGTCTTAGAATGTTGTCATGTTTTGTGGCATCTTTTGAGTGTTCAAACTTATAAGATCCTTGAAGAGGACATATGTATTGTTTTACCTTGCCATTAACACCTTTTTGTAGGCCAGGGACAGAGTGAAGAAGCAGATCAAAACAAAGGAAGAAAGTTGTATCAGTTTTAAGACTGTCTAAGTGCAGTGATGGCGGGTGACTGAACAACAGTCATCAAAAATCCTTTCCTTATTTGCTTTGCAGGGTGTTCCAACTTATGTCAAGTCATTTTTGCATCTATATTTGACATACCTTCATTGTATTTGGTTTACAAATGTTGAAAATGTATGCAAAACATTAAAAACATTGTTGTCTCAGTCCTCTAGACTGTTATTTATGTGTAAGGGCAGCAGTATGGCATTTATTTGACATAATGACAATATTCTAAGATGGTTTTTGGATCTTTGGAAGTGTTTGGTATAGGTCATAGCAAGGTTGGAAACATTTAATTGGGTCTAGTATCATGGAGAAGACTCTTAATTTGCAAACCCTCACTAAAACCTTCAAAAACCCTTGAAAAATGCCTATTTTGTGGGACAGTCCTCAAACAGTCAGTACAGTACTTGCCATAGAAAAAATCATTAAGTATTCATCATCAATTGACCACATCTCCAAGGGTTTTCCATGAAGTTTAGCAGATTGAGCAGGGTGAACAATTTTCATTAAAAACTAGGGCTAATTCTAGTAGCCTTTTTGGGGTCAAATCGACAATTTCATGAAATCGGTAAGGAAGGAGAAGTAAATGATTGTTTCAAATCATAAAAATTGATGAGTTAATCCCTGAGACACCCTACTACAAGCTCCACAACATTTCATTAAGTCATTTGATCAAAATGACCATTTGAACCTAGAAGTTGCCTTGAGTAGAACAACGCTCTTTGCACCCAACTTGGATATTTTCACTCTTGAAAGGTGAGGGACAATCATCAGACCTTGCAGACCTGTCCAGATGCTCAATCAACACATGAATATGATTGAAATCCTTAAAGGTGCAAACAATATTAGGTAAACCATGGTTCTCCAACAGTTGCCCATTCCTGGAAGAGAGGAGATTCAGCCAGTTGGACAACCAAACTTGTTCATTTTTGGTGATACACAAGAGGACCTCATTTGATTTGAATGCCTTAGCATAGAAGGTAAGGAGGAGTGATGTACAATACAATAGGGTGCAAGTAGTGTTGAATAGAGAGGAGGAGATAGGAGAAAGGTTTAGAAGAATCCCATTTGTGCCTAGGGATTTATTTGGGAAGCACATTGAGAACAAAAGCCCACCAACCTCTAAGAAGACCAACTTCTACTCTACCTCCTCATCATAGTGGTATCAGAGCCAATTCAGATTTGGGTTGAGAGATTAGCACATGTCAGGTAGTGAGTCAGTGGGAGACAACACCAACAACATGGTGACCAATGCAGAGTTAGCAAAGAGGATGGAGGATCAGGTTGAAGAAAATAAACTCCTTAGGGAAAGATTACAACAACTTGAAAAAAAGTTGAACCAAGTAGAAATCAAGACTGAAGAAGTCAATGAGAGAGTAGAAAATGCTGAAGATAAGAAGGAAACCTTAGAGGAAGAAGTCCCAGAACCAGATCCAATCTTGGATAGAGAACAAGAAACCTTTTTACAAGCTTTGAAAGCTTTGACTAGAAAGGCCCTAGATGGAGTGTCCCTTTTTAGTGGCAAAATGGAACCAGAAGCACTAATGGAGTGGATAGAGGGTCTAGAGAATCACTTTGAATGTGATGGAATTACTAAAGCATAGAAAGTGAAGGTAGCCAAATCCAGAATGAGAGGGGCAACCTTAACTTGGTGGAAGTTCATCCAAGAGCAAAGGGTGAAAGAGGGAAAGAAACCCATAGCCACCTGGAAGACAATGGTAACTAAAATCAAAGACACCTACATTCCTGAAGATTATGAAATCTAGTTATATAAGAAGAGACAAAACTTGAGACAGAAAGACCTAGATGTTAGTAGTTATACTAAAGAATTCCAAAAACTATGCCTTAGATCTAAGGTACAAGAAGATGAAAATGTCAGAGTAGCTAGGTATCTCAATGGGTTGAGATGGAATATTCAGGAAGAGTTAAGCCTATGGTGTCCCAACACATTACAGAAGTGTTATCAATTAGCACTGAAGGTAGAAGAGAGAAACAAGAAGAAACAAGAACAGAATGGTAGAGGCAGAGGCAGAGGAAACAGAGGCAGTCATAGAGGCAATTTTGGGGGAAGATACACAGATCATAGGTCCCAGGGAGAGTCTAAGCTTATTGAGAAAAGTGAGGATTCTCAGAGCAGACCCAACTATTGGGGTAGGGGATCAGGCAACCCAGGAAGGGGTAGATCTAATGGACCTAGAAGAGGTTCATACTTCTCCACCATGAAGTGTTATAACTATCAGAAACTAGGCCATCCAGCATATAGATGCCCAGAGAAGCCAAGTTCATCTCAAGGAGGTGATAAGAGAGTCCATTTTGTGCAAGAGGAAACCACACCAAATCAAAGGTGTCTACCATCAGAAGAAGGGGAAAACCTCATGATCAGGAGGATCCTCATGAAAGAGCCATCTCAGAAAGATATGTCTCAAAGGAAAACTCTTTTCAGGATCAAATGTAAGATCCAAGGAAAGGTGTGCAAAGTTATCATTGACTCAGGATCAACTGACAACATCATATCAGAAGAAGCTACTACAAAAATTCACCTACCTAGAATACAGCACAATGAGCCCTACACGGTCACACGGTTGGAAAAAGGGCAGCATGTATTGGTGAGTGAACAAACATGGGTAGAGTTTAACATAGGTGAGTACCAAGATAAGATTTTGTGTGATATACTACCTATGGATGCTTGTCATTTGCTTTTAGGAAGACCTGCAATTTGACAGGAAAGCACAATATGATGGTGAAAAGAACTCATACTCATTTTTCAAGAATGGTATCAACTATAAAATTCAGTCCATTAATGAAGGAAGTGAGGGCAGCAAACCACAAGTTCCCAAAACTTTATTAGTTGGTGAAAAGGAGTTCATTCATACCCTAAAAGAAGGTGATGGCATAGGTTTTGCATTGGTAACTAAACCAGTTGATGAAAAGAAAGAAAAGAAGGTAGAAATCCCATATGAGGTGCAGCAACTTCTAGATCAGTTTAAGTCAATCATTAATGATGGTGAACCAACCTCTCTACCTCCTCAGAGAGCCATTAGCCACCAGATAGACTTCATCCCAGGTGCATCCTTACCAAACAAAGCTACTTACAAAATGACACCTAAACAAAATCAGGAAGTGGCAAGACAAATCCAAGAGCTCTTAGACCAAGGATTGATTAGAAAAAGTATTAGTCCATGTGTAGTACCCACAGAGTTAGCACCTAAGAAAGGTGGGGCTTGGAGACTTTGTACAGATTCAAGAGCAATAAACAGGATCACAATCAGGTATAGATTCCCCATCCCTAGGATAGAAGATCTTATGGATTGTTTAGGGGGAGCAAAATATTTCAGTAAGATAGATCTAAAAAGTGGTTATCATCAAATCCACATCAAAGAGGGGGATGAATGGAAAACAGCTTTCAAGACAAATGAGGGGTTGTATGAATGGCTAGTCATGCCATTTGGGTTAACAAATGCACCCAGTACATTTATGAGATTGATGAATGAGGTGTTACATGACTTCATAGGTAGGTTTGTAGTTGTGTACCTTGATGACATCTTAATTTTCAGTAAGACCAAGGAAGAACACCTCCAACATTTGCAGATTGTCTTACAAAGATTGAATGATGAACAACTTACTATCAATCTAGAGAAATGTGATTTCCTTAAGCAAGAGCTGGTCTATTTGGGTTTTGTTGTTTCAGGGGGTTATTTGAAGATGGATCCAAGTAAGGTAGAAGCCATAGTTAATTGGCCAACCTCTAAGAATGCTAGTGATGTCAGGAGTTTTCATGGACTTGCTCAATTTTATAGAAAAATTATTAGAGGTTTCAGTGAAATATGTGCACCTATGTTGGAAACCATTAAGGGTGGTGTGAAAGTGAAAATTCAGTGGACAGAAGTAGCCAACAAGGGATTTGAATTGCTGAAAGTCAGAGTTGCTACTCAACCAGTGTTGATTCTACCTAGTTTTGACAAATTGTTTACCTTAGAGTGTGATGCAAGTAACATTGCTATTGGTGCTGTTTTGAGTCAGGATAATAGGCCTGTTGCATTTTTCAGTGAAAAGCTTAATGATGCTAAGAAGAAATATTCTTCATATGATCTTGAAATGTATGCTTTGGTTCAGGCACTTAGGAAATGGAGGCATTATCTTCTTCCTAAAGAATTTGTGGTTTACACTGACAACCAGGCACTTAGTTTTCTCAATTCATAGGATAAGCTTAGTCACAGACATGTTAAATGGGTAGAGTCTTTGCAAGCATATACCTTTACTTTGAAGCATAAGAAAGGACAGTGCAATAGAGTAGCTGATGCATTGAGTAGGAGGTTACTTATTGTTCAAGAAATTTAGATTAGAAGTATTGGTATAGAATGTTTTAAGGAATTATATCCACATGATTTTGATTTTGCTGATATTTACAAGGTTTGTCAAGATTTTCAGAATACTTTTCATAGTGAATATGCTGACTATACTTTGCAGAATGGATTGTTATTCAGGGGTGGACAGCTGTGTGTGCCAAAAGGTTCAATGAGGGAGAATCTGATACAGGAAAAGCACAATGGTTGCTTGAGTGGTCACTTTGGTCTTAATAAGACTTTGGAATTGGTTCAGAGGCACTATTTTTGGCCTAAGATGCAGGCAGATGTCAGGAAATATGTTGAGCAATGCATGGTATGTCAGAAAGCCAAGGGTACTAGCACTAATGTTGGTTTTTATCAGCCTCTTCCCATACCTTCTAGGCCTTGGGATTGCATTAGTATGGATTTTGTAGTAGGTTTGCCCAGAACTAAAGCAGGGTGTGATAGTATTTTTGTGGTTGTTGACAGATTTAGTAAAATGGCACATTTCATACCTTGCAAAACTACTAATGATGCTAGTCACA
The DNA here is from genome assembly GCF_030272615.1 of Cryptomeria japonica. NCBI lineage: Eukaryota > Viridiplantae > Streptophyta > Pinopsida > Cupressales > Cupressaceae > Cryptomeria > Cryptomeria japonica. The sequence goes on from NC_081407.1 coordinate 182,277,762, forward strand.
TTGCTTTTCTTTTCTTTAAGGAAGTTGTAAGAATTCATGGTTTGCCATCCAGTATTGTATCTGACAGAGATGCTAAGTTTTTGGGTCATTTTTGGAAAACTTTATGGAAGAAATTGGGTACTAACTTGTCTTTTGGCTCAGCTTACCATCCACAGACAGATGGCAAAACAGAAGTGGTGAACAGAACATTGGGTAAACTACTCATATGTCTTACCAAAGAATATGGGCAAAGTTGGGATCAACTCATCCATCAGGCAGAGTTTGCATACAATGACAGTGTGAATAGATCCATTGGTAAGAGCCCATTTCAAATTGTTTATGGAATGCATCCTAGAGGTGTTTTCGAGTTAAATGATATAACTAATTTTCAGCAAGTGAGTGGTACAGCAGAAGATATGGCACAGTCTATGAAAGAAATTCATGAGCAGGTACAGAAGTCTTTACAGGAAACTACTCAAAAAGTTAAGGAGAGAGTTGATGCTTCAAAAAGAGATGTTCAATTTTCAGTGGGTGATTATGTGATGGTCCATCTCAACAAGTCACGGTTACAAAAAGGAGTACCTACTAAGTTGCAAATGAGAAGAGTAGGACCATGCAAAATCTTGGCTAAATATGGCCATAATGCTTACAAAGTTGATTTGCCTAATGAAGTTTCTATGTCTCCTATTTTCATTGTTGCAGATTTGGTGCCATTCAAAGGGAAGCTACCATCAAACTCACAAAGAGTTTTAGATCTTTCTCATTCCCTTTCTGATCTTTCTCTCCCCTCTTCTTCTACTCCCATTCCTCAGCAGGTACTAGATTCAAGAATCATCAAAAAGACAAGACACCATACCTACATGGAGCATCTTATCAAGTGGAAGGATAAACCAGTTTCTGAAGCCACTTGGATACCTAAAAGTGACTTTCTCAAAGTTGGTATTCCTCTTTCTTTACTGCCCAAAGGAGTCACATGACTTCTTTGTCCTTAGGGGAGTATGGTGCAGGAGCACCTGAGCACCTGAATGCTCAAATCCTAGCAAGTATAGCTTTTTGTTGCAAATTAAGCATGTGTTTTTATTTCATGCTTCTAGTAGGTTTCATAGGTTTGTTTTGTGGTGTAATAAGGTTTGGAACTCATTGTTGTTTAAGAGTTTCCAAGATTTTTGTTTTTTTGCTCAGTGGGCCAAAAACTGTCAATTTTGGATCCAAATGAGCATTTTTGAATTTTTTATGTTGTAAAGCCTTGAAAGGCATTGGAGCATGTTTATTTATTGTTTCTAATTATTTTGAGTCATTGGTTTGAGTGCCAAGTCACCGGGAGTCAAAATGCAACTTTTTTAGCAACAAAAGTTGTCAAAAAGTTGTCAAAAAGTGCAAAAAAGTGATTTTTGGTGGTTTTGGTTAGTTCCAGCCTGTACCTGTCTGTACAAAGGCTTCAATAAGTTGGCACATGTATAAAAACCATGTTCCCAACATTGTATGTGCAGTTCATGTTGGAAAAGTAAAAGAAATACTTGATTTGCTCTTGTTTTTGTGAGTTTTAACTAGTTTCCTGCACTTTTGAGAGTACAGTCCGTACCGTGGCTTCATGAGTCCGTACTACTCCTATTTTTGATTTGTGTGATCTCCTTTGATGTTTGAGTAGTGATTTGGAACAGGTTTTTTTTGAAGTGCTCTTAAGAAAGGCATTGTTTTGTGGTTCCAATGGAAGATCATTCATGGTCCAACTAGTTTCTTCAAAGTTTATTCACCCATGGCTTTGAGGAAATCTATTGGACCCTTTGTACATATTGTATCATACATCTATTTTCCTTTTCTAGCATTTCACAAGTGTTTGTAAGCCCATGGCAAGTGTGTGAAGTGAACAACTTGGCTTGGGTATTCTTAAAGTTGTGTGAATGGTACTTTGTTGTTCATAGCACTGTACTTTGAAATGTTGAAGAAGAATTAAGTTGGCAAGAGTCATAATTGCATTTTACCATCCTTGTCTCTCTCATGACTTGGTTGGATGCAAGAAGAAAAGGTGTAAACAGGCTATAAGACAGTGTGTCACTGTTTCATTGTTAAAACCTCATTGCCAACCTTCTTACAAGACAGTATGGAATGATGGATTCCTTTTTTATGCATCATGGGAATGTATTTGTAAATGTCTTCAATGCTAAGAAGACAAGGTACACAATTTGGTTGTAAAGGACCTAAATAAGGATCCTAGAAAAGTGTATCCTCTGTCACAATCTTAGAATGTTGTCATGTTTTGTGGCATCTTTTGAGTGTTCAAACTTATAAGATCCTTGAAGAGGACATATGTATTGTTTTACCTTGCCATTAACACCTTTTTGTAGGCCAGGGATAGAGTGAAGAAGCAGATCAAAACAAAGGAAGAAATTTGTATCAGTTTTAAGACTGTCTAAGTGCAGTGATGGCGGGTGACTGAACAACAGTCATCAAAAATCCTTTCCTTATTTGCTTTGCAGGGTGTTCCAACTTATGTCAAGTCATTTTTGCATCTATATTTGACATACCTTCATTGTATTTGGTTTACAAATGTTGAAAATGTATGCAAAACATTAAAAACATTGTTGTCTCAGTCCTCTAGACTGTTATTTCTGTGTAAGGGCAGCAGTATGGCATTTGTTTGACATAATGACAATATTCTAAGATGGTTTTTGGATCCTTGGAAGTGTTTGGTATAGGTCATAGCAAGGTTGGAAACATTTAATTGGGTCTAGTATCATGGAGAAGACTCTTAATTTGCAAACCCTCACTAAAACCTTCAAAAACCCTTGAAAAATGCCTATTTTGTGGGACAGTCCTCAAACAGTCCGTACAGTACTTGCTATAGCAAAAATCCTTGAGTCTTCATCGTTAATTGACCACATCTCCAAGGGTTTTCCATGAATTTTAGTAGATTGAGTAGGGTGAACAATTTTCATTAAAAACTAGGGCTAATTCTAATAGCCTTTTTGGGGTCAAATTGACAATTTCATGAAATCGGTAAGGAAGGAGAAGTAAATGATTGTTTCAAATCATAAAAATCGATGAGTTAAGCCCTGAGACACCCTACTACAAGCTCCACAACATTTCATTAAGTCATTTGATCAAAATGACCATTTGAACCTAGAAGTTGCCTTGAGTAGAACAACGCTCTTTGCACCCAACTTGGATATTTTCACTCTTGAAAGGTGAGGGACAATCATCAGACCTTGCAGACCTGTCCAGATGCTCAATCAACACATGAATATGATTTAAATCCTTAAAGGTGCAAACAATATTAGGTAAACCATGGTTCTCCAACAGTTGCCCATTCCTGGAAGAGAGGAGATTCAGCCAGTTGGACAACCAAACTTGTTCATTTTTGGTGATACACAAGAGGACCTCATTTGATTTGAATGCCTTAGCATAGAAGGTAAGGAGGAGTGATGTACAATACAATAGGGTGCAAGTAGTGTTGAATAGAGAGGAGGAGATAGGAGAAAGGTTTAGAAGAATCCCATTTGTGCCTAGGGATTGATTTGGGAAGCACATTGAGAACAAAAGCCCACCAACCTCTAAGAAGACCAACTTCTACTCTACCTCCTCATCATTAACTAACCCATTAAGGTCTACAAACATGCTCTGCTAGGAGCGAATCATGTTAAAGATCCCAAAGCTCTATTAAGAGCTATACCTTGTTAAAGGTAGTACCATGTTAGGAGTAACCTTGGTAGAGGATTTATGAATCCAAACTAATGGATCACCTTGTTAAAGGATTTGTACAATGAAGCTTGTTAGAGCTTACCCAGTTAGGGGATTTTTTTGTTGTAGTGATTAGAAAACAACATGTGGTGTGATCTAGAAGTAGCGCAACTTGCTTGAATAGATCCTCTTCTGCGCACTCAAAACTACATTACCAACATATTCTGCATCTTAACACTTCTATCTTTGCATCAAATCTTCTCATACCATATCTCCTTTTCTCATAACATATCTCCTTTTCTCATATAGAAAAGTTTATCATAATGTAATTATATAGACATTTAGATTTTATGTTGGCCTTAGGAATTATATCACAATTTCCTAGGTATAGTGTATCTGGACAATCAAACATAACTCATCACAAAATATCGCCAAAATTTGTCGGTTAGGATAACTCATCACGAACGGTGATAACTCATCACACAATCAACAAATACTGGTTGGAACACCGATACCAGTTGGAGTTAACCTCTATCAACATATAAACCAATTGTCCTCCATTGCTTCTTTGATAATCTTTGCTAGATCTTCAAGTTGGTGTCGGGACATTCCTATATATACCGGTTGATGACATGTACCGGTTTGACACCATCATAAGAAAAACTTCTAATACTGGTAGCAATATAATACAAATAACTTTGAAGTAACATCGGTAGACAAACATGTGTGTGTGTGTGTACATGTTCCATCAATGACAACATATGAAGTCATTCATTACAATCATCATCAAGCCAACAATCTCTCCCTTTGGCATTGATGACAACACTTATAAAATTTTCAAACTATACAGCTAAGTGTACTTACAAAAATTTTACATATGTATTTTCCTACTCCCCCTTAACAATACATAAAATTTTCACAACACATACATATTTCTACTCCCCCTTTGACAATAATGCCAAATTGAAAAAGTAAAATATATATACATATAGCAAAAATTTGCAGCAAAAGTTTACATATACAAAACTTGAAAATTTGAATCAAGTATTGTTCATTGCAATTCTCAGAAAAATGTCACTAAAAGTACGCTTCAATTGAGAAAAATCATTTTCCCACGTCTCTAGCAAGGTTTCAGTGAGCTCAATTGTAGTCATGACCTGTGTACAGAATTCTTCCATTGAAGCAAGTGTACACATCTCTGGAGTAGCAAAAATTGCTTCTGCATTCTTGTATGCTCTTTGGAACATGTCCACTCTTGGTCTGAGTAAATTATTCAACTCCTTCAAAGATCAAAGTCTTTTTGCCTATTCACAATCATAGACATCTAACTTGTTTTATAAGTCATCCACAGATTTGCCAAAAGCTAAAATTGAATCCTGTAAAGGTATGCAAGCATGACATATCCTTTCAAGTGCTTTCTTGGTTTCTATTTGCCTTTGATTGATATCAGTAAAAAAGAATTAAACATTAGATGTAAATGCAAGAATTTCCCCTCCTATTTCAATAGCTTTTCTTAATAGATCTTTATTCGGTGATAGGGCAATTCTCCCTGTATCAATATCCTTCATGATCTATTCTCCTCGCTTCTTCCTATAGCTCTTCTCTATATAGGTCTATGTTGCTTCTTCAAGGGACTTAAGTTGGTCAGAGGCATCAGCAACCAACTGGCCAAGCTTGCCAATGGGAGTTGACAAGTTCCCTGTTGCAGTTTTCGGTAGAAGGCTTGACAAAATATATACAACATTTTGAATGGTTTCAACTTCCATTCTCTGTTCTTTAAGCCTCTTCTTCTGAGCTCTGATTGCATCACATTTGTAAATTCTAGAAATTCTGATGCACTCATATTATCAACATTTATTGGCCCTCTGATACAAAATGATTCACCATCATCATCATTTTATTGTTTTATCAATGCCTTCTTTGGTTCAACAGATATCTCCTTATTAGTCTTCTCCTCCTCTTGTCCTTTCTCCTTCTCATGTTCAATGGTTTGTTTAGCAACTTTTTCAGCAGGTTCCTCCTGAGTAGCATGTGAAACCGGTGGGGGTTGGGGTTACACTTGTTGATCATTTACTGGTGGGGGTGGAATATCCACACTTGGTTGAGTTGCCGGTATCTTTACTGTATTAACCTGTGAATCAGTAATTTCAGGTGGTTGCATATCTGGTGCAATGATGTTTCCAAATAGATCTATTGTATCCTGAATATCATCAAAAAATATTACTAGTCTGGAAGTGGTTTCATGCTTCTTCTTAATAGGATAGACAATATCAGCTTGCACTATTTCTTCCTCATCCATTTCCGGTAAGTCCACAGTATGTTTCTCATTATCCTGTTGGGACTCTATCAGTTTACGCATATTCTGAATTTCCTTCTCTATCTGTTGAGTATCAATTTTAATAGGTTGCACCTTCCCACTAAGTAATTTTAATCTCCTTGACTTAAAAGGAAATAGAGCTTTGTGTTTTTCAAGCAATGCAATCAACTCATCTTTTGACAAATTAGGAAAATATTGCAAAACAACATTATCAATAATTTCTTTTTCTTTCTTCATAGCTTCGTCCCATTTATTCAAAAGAATAGTATATAAAGAATCAGAAATATCTTTCTCAAGATCATGAGGTAATTGATTGTAATGACAAAAATAACGGATTACCTGTTGAACAATTTGTTCCTTTTGATCTTCATCAAATGAATCAAAATATTCTTTACATTATCAAATTCGTTCCTTCCCAATATCTTTACAGTTCTCTCAAAATTAGACATAGGCTTGTAAGACAAAGCATTAATGGGAATAGTTTCAACAGGTTTGGACTTCTTGTCATTTGCCTTTACCTTCTTTAATTTTTCCTCAGTATCAGTTTCATCAGAATCTGCTTGAAGAATCAGTTGTCGACCTCTTTTCTTTGTTGCAATCTACTTCTTTATATATACCTTAAGTGTCGGTTCCTTTTTAGTTTGGACACTTCATGTCACTCTAGTACTTTTTGTCACCAGAGGTGCTTGCTCGACCTTCTTCTTCTTTCCTTTACCACTACTGGTTGGAGCACTACTGGTTTCAGCTTTTGCAATTTGCTCCTTAGCAGTATCAAGTCTTTTCTTCTTTTTGTCCACTGGAGATGCCAACGAGTTATTGGCATAACCAATCAATAAGTCATAATTGACTTCATAGCTCATGTATTCCATTTCATCTTCTCTCAGCTGAATAGCTTCCATCAAACAAAAATCAATTGTGACTATGAAAATGATGTCCTTAGAAAAGTTTGTCACCACATCCTCAGGTAGCCTTACCCTCATACTCATTTTCTTTTGAAACTCATTGAAATATTTGTTCATTGCGGCCGAGAAGGTTTTCTTGATAGCCTTAATGTTGTTCTTGATATGAGCGGTTACCGGTAGCTCTTTAGACCATTCTAAATCGCTAATTCCTGGTAGGAAATTCTGAAAGTAAAAGAATAGACCAATTAGTAACTGACCAAACCTAAACTTTTGATTGTTGTCCTTCTTGATTGACTGTAGATTCAACATCATTGACTTCTTATGGCCTCGCAAAGGTCATAATTTGCATTCTCAACAATCATTTTATAGGCAGTATGCACTGTTATAGATGGTAAACTATTCATTCTACTGGAATAGAATATCTGGTAGCCTAAAACCATAGTAGCCAGTTTAACCATTGGGTCCTTAATGTTATTGATAGAAAAAGCACACCCATCAGAGGTTGGCGAGATTAAAGTGGTTACTGTCTCCTTACAAATTTGCCTCAACTTAGGCACTTCACTAGTTAACCAAAAACCAGTCACATCTTGAATAGCCTCCTTGGTTATAGTGTGTGTCCTTTCCAAATACATATTCTCACCATGAACATGACTCAAAATGATTCGGATATGTTCTTCTTCAAAATCCTCAAGAAAATAAGTTGCATTATGAAAACCTTTCTCATAAACCCTACTATACTCGGGTTGAATCTTTCCGCTCTTACCACAAAAGGTTTTCAACTAAGAATAAATTGACAATGATCCTAAATCTTCAATTTTATAATCAATGTAGCTAGACAAATCTCCTTTTACAATGACTCCATCAGGAACTTGAGATAAAGCATTATAACACACAATTCATTTTGATTCTACAACCTCCATAGGTTTTGATGTGATCATTAACCTCTCTACTTGCTTAGATGATGAAGTCATTTCAGATAAACTAGATTTGAAGGGGGATTCACAAATAAATACCTCAACTCACACACGTTGCCTCAGTTACCGGTTGATTTCTCAAATGCACACCAGTTCAGCCTTCACTAACCTTCAAAACAGCTTCAATTATGCAAATCATGACACAAGTTCGACTAAAACCAGCTAGCAATTCTCTCTTCGCTCTGCAAGTGCTCAATAATTCTCTCTCAATTGCATTTAGGGTAAAAATAACAAAGTAAAACTTACTTTTATGCTTTTTACCTACTACATTAAATGCTCGACCACTAGGGTTACAAACCCTAATATACTGCTTAACGATGCATACAAAATTAATAGGTGTAAAACCGGTTGATTAACTTTTAAAAAACCGATTGACAAAAGATATCAATATTTCACACATAACAACTCAAAATTAAAACTCTCTTACCACTCTTCTATCAAGGGGTCTGGAAGTAGATTTAACGCTATGCTCCCCTTAGCCCTATTGATAGGCTTAGTTCACCGATGCAGGATTCTCCACACTAGGTGAAGTATTAGATTCTTCTGTAGGTATATCATTGCTCTTATTTTTCCATATTTGGTTCATCTCTTCTCTGGTTTCCTCAATATTTACCTTTTTCTTTCATTTCTGATCATTAGAATGATTAATCGGTTTGTTCTTTCTGGATCTACAGAACTTTGCCATGTGTCCCGATTTGTGACAATGATAGCTGGCCATTCCAGATGATCTCCAAGGTCCTGCATTGCCTCTTCCAGTTCTCCTTCTACAATTCATAGCCACATGACCATAATTGTTACAAATGGTGCAAATGACATTAGTTACCTTTTCCATCTCAAATGGACTAAACCGGTTGACATAGGGTCTCTACCAATTCATGTTACCCCGATTATCATAGGTTCTCATCCAGTTGCCATTAGGTCTTGGATTCATGTGAGGTACTACATTATTTGCTCCATATCTACATTCAATTGATCTAAGTCCATAAATATTGCATGTAAAACAATGACCTTCAAATCTCTTAGATACATACCTAGTATTTGCATTGTAACTTGTATTTCCACTGGGTTTGCTTCTACACACATTTGCAATATGTCCAGGCTTATGACAGACAAAGCAAACAGGTTTAAAAACTTTCTTACTAGTAGGCTTGTTAGCCTTAGAAGCAGTTTTGTCCTTGTGAATGTTGTTCTTTGTATCAGAAGACTCTCCTTTCTCAGATGTGTTAAAACCTAGTCTAGAAGTATCACCTTTCATCCTTTGTGATTGGATCTTCTCATCCAACATGGTAGAACTTTTGTTGAACTTTCCAACTTTCCATTGGCTTCAATGAGTTCTCTGGTAAGATCTTCATTGTGTTTTGAAAGAGTCTCTTTTAGAGATGATGTCATTTCAAGATCTAGTTGCAAGGCCTCTTTTTCTCCTTTCTCTCCATGCCAATGCTCATGCAAAGTAGCATTATCTCGTTTGATCTTTGCAATCTCGTGATCTTTTTGTTTAGAATATATTCAACTGCCCTCCTAGCTTCCAACTCTTGACTCATGCGGATAGTTAGGGCTTCTAACTCTCTTCTTAGATTTAGCTTCTCACCATTCAGTTTTTCAACCTCTTCGGCTAATGCATTAATATTAGCTTCATCTGAAGAACTATTATCAGATATTTCCAATAGTTGTTCAGTTAGCTCTCTTCTTTTGACTTGTGATTCTTTGAATCTAACCCTTAGGGTTTCAATCTCATCCTTGGTAGCTTCAAGCACTCTAGCCATTTCAAAGTAGCTCATATCCCCCATGGTGGCTTTAGGGTTTCCTTCCAAGCAATTAAGCCTTAAATAATTTAGGCTCTGATACCAATTGATAGACTTATAAATCACTGAGAGGGGGGGGGATGAATCAGTGACACCAAAAACAATACTACTTTGAACACTGATTGGTAGATATACTTACTCGATTAGAGCATTGACTGTTGTAGTGATTAGAAAACAATAGGTGGTGTGGTAGATATACTACTTTGAACACTGATTTGTACAATGAATCTTGTTAGAGCTTACCCGGTTAGGGGATTTGACTATTGTAGTGATTAGAAAACAACAGGTGGTGTGATCTAGAAATAGCATAACTTGCTTGAATAGATCCTCTTCTGCGCATTCAAAACTGCAAATTTTAACATATTTTGCATCTTAACACTTCTATCTTCGCATCAAATCTTCTCATAACATATCTTTTTTTATCATAACAAATCTCCTTTTCTCATATAGAAAAGTTCATCATAATGTCATTATATAGACATTTAGATTTCATGTTGGTCTTAGGAATTATATCACAATTTCCTAGGTGCATTGTATCTAGACAATCAAACATAACTCATCACAAAATATCGCCAAAATTTGTCGACTAGGATAACTCATCATGACCGGTGATAACTCATCACACAATCAACAAATACCAGTTGGAGTTAACCTCTGTCAACATATAAACCAATTGTCCTCCATTTCTTCTTTGATAATCTTCGTTGGATCTTCAAGTTTGTGTCGGAACATTCCTTTATATATCGGTATATGACATGTACCAGTTTGACACCATCATAAGCAAAACTTCTAATACTAGTAGCAATATAATACAAATAACTTTGGAGTAACACTGGTAGACAAACATATGTGTGTGTACATGTTCCATTAATGACAACATATGAAGTCATTCATTACAATCATCATCAATCCAACAGATCTATGTTTTGTGATTAAGTTTGGTGTCCCGGTGAAGACTGATTAACCCCCCCCCTCTGAGTCTTCCCTCTTGGTGGCTGCTAAAAATTGGTATCAGAGCTAGATCCTCTGGTAGAATCGTAATCACTTGAGGAGATCCTGGATGACATCCCAAGGTGTTATCTTTAAGAAGGACAGTCTGAGGTTTGATGGAAGTAACTATGCTATATGGTATAACCAAATGGAAGTGCACTTGAAATGTCTTGGTGAAGATTATTGGAAGATTACAAAGAATACCTATATTGTTCCTCAGAATGGATCATCTACTCCTGATGCGATTAAGGAAGTTGAACATAATATTAGAGCGAAGGAAGCATTGCTTAGTTCCTTGATTTATTTTGAAATGACAAATATAATGGGACTTCAAACCGCACATGAGATCTGGGAGAATCTTGAGTGTTGGTATTATGGATGTGTTGCATTAGTTTTGTCATTGATGTCAACACTTATCCTTCTGGAGACCTTTGGTTATGTTGAACTGGCACATTGTGTTCACTGGCATGTTCAATGACTTATGCATAGTCACTGGTATATTATTCACCGGCAGGTTATATTGTTCACCGGCACTGAGGATGACTTGTTATCATCTGGAGATCACTTGGTTATATCGAAGACATAGTTTGGATACTTGGTTTTGGTATTTTTGTTAATGGTCTAATTGGGTTGACATATTTGTTGTTACTGGTAAATTGGTCTAGGTTATGGACCAATATGCATTATCTATTATAGATCAGCACGACACGTTATGGAGATGATTTATTGATTAGATATTGTTGTAAATGTATCGATCCGACATGATGCATTGCATCTTGACTTATTTGTAATTGATTCTATTGTAATATTCTTAGTGAGCCGACCTACACATTTGGTCTTAGGTTTTGGTATATATGTAAGATCTCAATTTATGAGATAAAGGAGATGGCATATGGTACGAGCGAATATTGAAGATCATATGAGAAGACCATAGAGAAGGTTCAAGGAAGGTTTGAAGGTGATTATCAGAGCTTAACCGGTACTGAATCCAACATTGGAGATGCTACTTTAAGCAGTACATTATCATTGGATTTAACCATCCAATTGTAGTCAATGTGACTCCTATTTTGTGATTGAGCAGTGAGCTCTAGGTGGTTGGCCTATTCTGCATGTGCAGACCCCATTTGTATACACATACTATCTATAGTGGTATCATCTGATTGTGGGTAACATTTCCCATCGTGGTTTTTCCCCTTACAGGGTTTCCACGTTAAAATCTATGTATTATGTGTTGTGGATGTTGTTTCTCTTTCTGTTTTATGCAATAAAGTTTCACTGGTACTGATATTAACTATTAATCTGTTAATCAGAATTAAGTTTAGTTTACCGGTATTAAGTATCAAGTTTGATTAAGTTATATTTGGGTTGAAATTCATAGTCAATTGATTCACCCCCCCCCCCCCCCCCCCCGGGTCCTAACATTGAGATCATGTATGAAGGTGATAAACAAGTGAAAGTTGCCAAGTTGCAGAGTTTGAAAGGAAAATATGAGACATTGAAGATGGGAGATGATGAGATTATACTCTCTTTCGTGGCTAAGGTGAATCATCTTGTCCTAGGTATCAGATGTGTCGTTGGAACCATTGAGGAAGATGAAATTATTGCTAAGGTGTTGAAATATTTTCCTCCTTATAAACATAAGGTTGCTACTATTGATGAGATATGGAGTGTGACTACAGTGACAAGGGATATGTTCGTTGGAAAGATTGCTTCATTTGAGTTGAGTGAGTTTGGTGAATCGCATGGAAAGTCTGAGATAGCATTTAGAGCATCTGTATCTATATCTGGTAAGCAAAAATATGATCCTGATGAATGCAGAATATCCATATATAAGAAAGAGAGAGAGAGAGAGAGAGAGAGAGAAGAGATGGAAGAGCAAGAAAGATAGCTGGATGAGCTTGAAGCATTGATTTCTCAAAGATTGCCTAAAGGTGCCAGTAAGTATGATGGAAAGTTGCCTTTGAAATTTTTCTATTGTAACAAGAAAGGACATTTTTCTTCTAGATTCTTAGAGAGAATGGCTATGTATGACAGACATGATAATTTTATAAGCATGATAGATATGATAAGCATGACAAGTATGATAAGCCTTATAAGCCTAACTGAAAGTTTAGGAATCAGAAGAATCGATATTATGTTGTTGTTGAACGTGTTACAGATGAAGAATCAGAAGGAGATGAAGTTGTGTTTATAGCCATTAAGGAAGATGAACTTGTACCTATTGATTCTACTAGCTATACTATTGAGGAGAAAGCTTTGGTTGCTAAAGTTGAAGAGAAAGATGAATGGGTAATTGACAGTGGTTGTTCACATCATATGACCAGTGATAAAAGAAAATTTGTGAGCATGGAAAGGTATGATGGTGGAATAGTTAGATTTGGAAATGACAAAGCCTGTGTAATATGTGGGAGAGGTTCTATTTCTTTTGATGGTAAGCATAACATTGATTATGTCTTGTATGTTGAAGGTTTGAAACATAATCTTTTGAGTGTTGGACAGATGGTTGATAAAGGTTATGATATAAAATTCAAGGATAGAAAATGCAAGATCTTGAATGCCTCTAGTATAGAGATTGCATCTGGAACTAAGACTAAAGGTAACATTTTTCATTTGAATGATGGTGAGAAAAGTTGTTTGATTTCTCAGATTGATGAGAGTTGGTTGTGGCATAAGATAATTTGTCATGTGAACTTTGATTCAATGATTAAGATCAGTTCTACACATGATGTTAGAGATTTGCCTAAGATTGTTAAGCCTTCTAATCCGGTATGTAAGGAATGTTAGTTGGGTAAGTAAACAAGAATTTATTTCAAGAGAAAATAGTATACATCAGATGGACTACTAGATCATGTGCATACTGACCTATGTGGACCGACAAATGTTAGAAGTGTGCAGGGTGATAGATATTTTATGCTGCTAATTGATGATTATTTCGGGATGATGTGGGTTGTCTTTTTGAAGGAGAAATCAGAAACATTTGATAAATTCAAGATATTTAAAGAAAAAGTGGAGACTGAGTCTGGTTTGAAGGTAAAGTGTTTGAGATCTGATAGAGGTGGAGAATTTTGTTCCAGTGAGCTCAATTCATTATATGAGAAGCATGGGATTAGAAGACAATTATCTTCTCTTATAACCCCTCAGCATAATGGCATTGTTGAGAGGAAGAACAAAATTGTTTTGGATGCTGCAAGGACTGTGTTGATTGAAGTAAATGTTCTGAAGATCTACTGTAGAGAAGTTATTAGCACTATTGTTTATACATTCAATACAGTTCACATCAAAGGTGATACCGATAAGACCCCTTATGAGTTATGGTTTGGTCATGTTCCTACTGCGAGATATTTCAGAGTATTTGGTAGAAAATGTTATATCAAGAGAGATGAGGACATAGGAAAGTTTGATGCTAGAAGTGATGAAGGTATCTTCTTGGGATATTCTACAAAGAGAAAGGCCTACCGGTGCTACAACAAGAGATTGAGAAAGAGTGTAGAGAGTGCAAATGTGAAGGTGGATGAGTACCTTGGGAAGGAGATTAGAGGATGTGGTTATGATGATGGACAACATATTGTTTTAGCCCCTATTCAGCCTAAAGAGCCTAAGCAGAATGATCTGGTAGAGATATTTAATCCGGATGTTGCTATCGTTGGTGAAAGAGTGCAGGAACCTAGGAATCAGAACAATTAGAAGACACCGAGGTATGTAAGACTAAATTATTCTGAAAATCAAATTATTGGTGATAAGAATGAAGGTGTAATGACTAGAAGAAGGTTAGTTGTTGAAGAAGTATGTTTGATTTCTAAAGTTGAACCTAAAGATGTTGTTGAAGCCTATAAAGATGAAAGTTGGATGAGAGCTATGGAAGAAGAACTAGATCAGAATGAGAAGAATAATACATGGGAACTTGTGCCTAGACCTAAGGATAAGAATGTTATTGGTACTAAATGGGTATTCAAGAATAAATTGAATGAAGTTGGTGAAGTAGTTAGAAATAAAGCTAGACTAGTTTGCAAAGGATACTCATAGCAAGAAGGAATCGATTATGAGGAGACTTTTTCTCTAGATGCCAAACTTGAAGCTACTAGATTGTTGCTTTCTTATGCTGCTTATAAAGATTTCAAGGTATATCAAATGGATGTCAAATCTGCCTTTTTGAATGGTGATCTTGAGGAATAAGTTTACATTGTCAGATAATGGAGACATGGTATGTAAATTTAAGAAATCTCTTTATGGATTGAAACAAGCCCCTGGAGCCTGGTATGCTAGACTAGATAAATATTTGTTGAAATTGGGATTTACTAAAGGTGTTGTAGACAGTAATCTGTACTTTAAGATTGAAAAGATAACATCTTGATTGTTGAAGTCTTTGTTGATGATATTATCTTTGGAGGTGATGATGAATTGAGTATAAAGTTTGTCGGTGATAGGCAGAAGGAATTTGAGATGTTTATGATTAGTGAGATGAAATTTTTCTTAGGTTTGTAGTTTGCACAGACTAGAAAAGGTATATTTATATCTCAAACTAAGTATGTGAAGGAATTGTTGAAGAAGTTTGGGTTAGATGACTCCAAATCGATTGGAACTCCTATGGTGACTAGTTATAAATTGTCTAAGAATGATTAATCTCCTAAAGATAATCAGAGTTTGTACAAATCTATGGTTGGTGGACTGCTATATCTTACTTAGACTAGACCAGACATTATACATGTTGTGTGCATGGCTGCTAGATATCAAGTTGATCCAAAAGAGAGTCATGTTACCGTTGTTAAGAGGATATTCAGATACTTGAAGGGAACTGTGGACTATGGACTATGGTATCTGAGGAATGATTATTTCATGCTATGTGCTTACACTGATACTGATTGGGTTGGTGATGTTAATGATCGGAAGAGCACTACCAATGGAGCATTCTTTTTGGGTAAGAAGTTGGTTTCATTGGCTAGTAAGAAACAAGATTCAGTATCCTTATCTACTGCTGAAGGTGAGTACATTGTTGCTTCTAGTAATTGTACTCACGTAGTTTGGATGAAGCAAATGTTGAAAAATATCAATTATTCATAATGAGCCTACTATTATATACTGTGATAATTCTAGTGCTATCAACATGTCAAAGAATCTAGTGCAACATTCAAAGACTAAACATGTGTTAATCAAATATCATTACTTGAGAGAGAAAGTCAGTGAAGAGAAGGTGAAGCTGGAGTATGTATCTACAAAGGAACAAATAGCTGATATTTTCACTAAGCCTTTACCTACAAATACATTTGTCTACTTGAGAGACAAGTTAGGGGTATCCACTTCTCCTGATGAGAACTAGATGCATTGAGTTGCATCGATCTGATGCATTTCAGAGCTTTATCTCTTTATCTGGATTAGTGTGTTGGTGTTGCTCCTCTGCTGGAGTAGTCTAGTTATGTATTTTTTGGGGAGAGAGATTCATGTTTCTTTATGGGGAGAGAGTTTGGTTTTCTATTTTGAGATCTTTTCCATTGCTGTCAAAGGGGGAGAGAGATCATGTGAAAAACTTCTTTCTAAGTCCCAATCTTAGGGGGAGTCTGCTAGAGATATCTTCTTTTCTTTGCATTGATTGTTTTTTACATTCATATGTTGCCATCAATGCCAAAGGGGGAGATTATTGGATATTGTTGGTCATTGTTTCTACTAGGATGTGTTGTTGTCATTGATGTCAACATATTCCTGTGATTTGTTCTGGTGATTGCATTTGGGAAGATTTTATGGTCCAATTTGCAGTTTTGTCTTACCAAACTGTCGGTATATTCCGTTGTGATCAGATCTTGTGTTGAGACTTTGGGATATTGTTTGGGATGGTCTTGTGTATCTTCATTTCAAATGGTTCATGATTTGGTGCTCTGGAAGTTATCTTTCTTCATGACAATTAACAATTGGTTGTGTTCTTGAGTACCTCATGTTGATCAATGAAGATTTGATAAGTGGTGTTGGTGTAGTTGTTCCTGATGATTCTAATATGCTTGTTGGTGTTTCCTAGTCATGTCCTATTTGTTTTGGCAATATGCATTGATTTTTGTGGGTATTGATTTGCATGTTATACGGTATTCCTCGTGGTGTAGTGTGTGCAGTTGATCTTGGCATGATTTCCGGTGGAGTTGAGTGTTTGGGAAAAAAATTTAGGACCATGCTATGCTATGTAAACCATTATATTGGTCCAGTGGATGATTTTTGTATCGTGTGATGTAATTTTGTAATTATGAGTTGAGGGTTAGGCCGACCTTGTTATCAAGGTTGATGATTTGTATAAATAAGTGATATATTCATGTAATTTAGGTATCGATGTTGTGTTTGCATTATGAAAGAGAGGTTTATGTGCGAACAAGTGATTTATCTTTTGTTGTTGAGCTTTAGGTGAGATTGGTATTGCACGGCAGACATCTATGCTTAATCGGAACTGTAATCAGCGATTTGGAGATGTTATTCTTTCAGTTCATTTCTTTTTGATTGTAGTATGAATCTTATTGTAAGTCAATGAGACTTCCCTGAGGGTTGTAGCCTTCCAGTCTATTATATTTGAGTAGTGAGCTCTAGGTAATGTGTCTGAATGCATGTGCATTCCCCATTGTAATATTTTCACATACTATTGTAGAGTATCATCTTATTGTGGGTAGGTTCCCACCATGGTTTTTCCCTTAACCAGGGTTTCCACATCCAAATCTTGGTGTTGTGTATTGTGTTGTTAATTTTCTTATATGTTTTATTGTTGCAATTTATTAGATCTGTGTTTTGTGAATAAGTTTGGTGTTGCGGTGAAGACTGATTCAACCCCCCCCCTCTCTCAGTCTTCCCTCTTGGTGGTTGCTAACAAATTCATGACTTCTAATGGCATCACATTGCTAAATGCCCCCAAAGTTTAACATACAATTATGTTGGCATTTTGATGATGTTTTGATTGTCATTGATGGAAATACACTTTCTTTGTGATGGACACACACTTTCTTAATGAATGAGTTATGCTCAACCGGTAATTGTTCCAACCGATATTATGTATCATAGGCTTTAGACTATCGGTGTTTTGTAGAAGATGTTTACCGATCACAAATTGAATGAAGAGCTCAAGCTGTATGGAGAACTCAAGCGGTATGGAGAACCCAAGTGGTATGAAGACCTCAAGCGCTTCGAGGATCTCAAGCTGTACGAAGGAACAAAGCGGTAGTTAACATTTTCCAGTCTTCATTTTTGACAACAGGTAATCGGTATATTGTATGAACCGGTATTACTCTATGATGAGTTACCAACCAGTATTTCTATGATGAGTTATCATCCACCGACACTTTGGCGGTGATTTTGTGTCGTGTTACCAAATGTGTCTAGATGCACTGAACCTGGGAACTTGTAGTTTAATCCTATTGGACCGACATGAAATCAGATTCCTTTATAAGGACATCATGTCTAGGGTTTAAAAAAAAGTGTAAAAAAAATAGATGTATGATGTATGAGAAGGTTATGTGCGATCTTTGCAGAGAATATTAGGTTTGTGTGAAGAGTTAAAGTGTGGGGATATTGAAGACTGAAGTAATGCTGAAGTGCATTAACAATGAGCTATCAAGGATCTAACCAAGCATATTTTTCTAGTATCTAGATCACTCACTTGTTGATTACTCACATCTTCGACAAGTCTAAAACCCTTAACCAAGTAGGCCTAGCAAAGCCTTTGTAAATCCTCTAACAAGGTGGTTCACAACTGTGGATCTGAAATCCTTTAGCAAGGTAGTCTTTAACAGGACTTATCTCCTAACAGAGATCTAGATTCCTATAAGGATCTATTCTAGTGAAGAACATTGTATGACCTTAACCGGTCTGACCTTAATCAGTCTGGTTTCTATCCTGCTTATAGTTACTTGTGAGTTTCTGCTCACTGTGGTTTTTCCCATTTGGGTTTCCACGTCAAAATATCTTGTGTTATGGTGATTGTGCTTTTGTGGGTGAATGCTTTATTTGCTATTTGGTTTACATTTATCTTAACTAGTTTATTAGTGAATCTGTTATATTGGTTATCTGCTAAATTGTTTAAGAGTTTGAGTTCAGTACTTATTGGTATACTAATTCACCCCCCCCTCTTAGTATTCATCAATTGGTATCAGAGCCAACCTTTCTATAAGTCTAACCACTTGGAAGGAGACATGGGGGAATACATTGTGAGGGAACTTACTCATCATCTCACTCAGACTGAGAGAGCCTATGATGAACTCAAAGTCAAGTATAAAGCTTCTTTGGACAAAAGAAGAGAGCATGCTGAGAAACTGATGGAACTTACTGCAAATAGCTCTTCTCATGAAGCTGACATGGATGCCCTAGTTGAAGAAGTTGAAAAACTAAATGAATCTAAAGCCAACCTGAGAAAGGAGTTGGAAGGAATGACTATCAGAATGTGTCAAGAGCTTGAAAACCGAAGGAAAGCTGAAGAACTGGTAAAAGACAAAGATCATGAGATCTCCAAGTTGAAGCAAGAAATCAGCGCCCTTACCGCTCATCTCCAAGAGAGTAAAGTGGAAAAAGAAGAAATGCAAGGTGAACTAAACATGGCTATCTCTGAGAATGCAACCTTGAAGGAATCCAATGCTTCTATCTCCAAGGAACTTATTGAGTCAAAGGAGATACTTGCCAAATTCAATCAGAAAACTGCTAAGCTAGAGCAAAAGCTTGAATCGGCAAAACTGGTAAAGAATACCACTGGACTTGGTTTCTCTGGGTATGAGGAAGGTGAAACCTTTGGAACAAAAGATGAAGCATCAAAGAAGCAACCAATATCCAAGGATAAAGGTAAGCAAAATTTTAAACTTGTTTTCTTCAATTGTCTCAAGGAAGGACATACTGCTAATGTGTGTAGAAGCAAGGCATACAATAATTTTCCTTATTTTCTAATCAATAAGCCTAGATCTAATAGATTCAATGGAAACTACTATGCATGCAACAAGTTTGGGCATAAAGCATTTGAATGCAAGTCTGTTGTGCACAACATTGGGAGATACCCTCCAAGGACTCAAGGAGTTATCCCGGAACCCTCTATGAACCGGAATCTCAACCGATATAATACCTATGACCATCGATTAGGTAGCTATCAAGCGGTAACTAGCTAGAGAGTAACCTGTTTGATTTGTCATGGTAGCAGTCACACTGCTACAACATGCAGAAGGAAGAATGGTAGTATGAATAATGGACCATGGAGAACACCTAGAATGGTATGCTATCATTGCAACAAATCGGGTCACACTGCCAGAACCTGCAGAATGAAAAAGAACCTATCGAATGATATACCGATCAATCCAGAAGGGAAGATTGATGTTGAAACCATTCAAGCGAGAATGAATAAAACTTAGAAAAAGAAACCTAAAGAAGAGTCACTGGATGAACCGATTTCTGCACCTAGTGTGGAAGTCTCTGAACCGACAAACTGAGCTTCAAAAAAGCTTGGGGGGAGCATATTGGTGAAATATTTGAACCCCCAGTTTATATCGACCTTAATCGGTATATGTTACCTGTCAATCAGAAGAAGACTTAAAGTGGTAAAAGGCAAAATTAGGGTTTGTACCCTAGCGGTGATGCATTTATTATGGTAGGTGAAAGATTGTATAAAAGGGATTTTTGATGCCATTTTCACTTATCTGTTTTCAAGCGAAGAATTTTCAAGAGCAGAGCGATAGGAGTGATTCATCTAGTGATTCAGAGCGAATTCAAAAATCTTACAAAGGAATCCAGCAGACTTTCAATCTATCGATGAAGAACACTAAGCGGTGTGTTGTGAGCAACTTTGGCAAAACTTAAATTTCAGTTTGTGAAGGTATTTCTCGAAATTCTTATTTATCATTTAATCATGGCTTTCGCATCACACTCCAGTTTGAGTGTACCTGTACACTTAGCTGATTTTATTCAAAAGAAGATGAAATACAATGCCCTATCCCAGATACCCGTCGGAGTTATAGTTGAGGAAGATATTTCAGGATATATTGATTGTAAATTGGAAGACCTAGGATCCCTAGTGATCCATTCCCAACTAAGTTTGTTCTGTGGGGATGACAAGAAAATCAAACCGGAATATAGCATCCTAGAGAGGAAGAAACTACACAATGTGGTTTATTTTCTGGAAGAGTTTACTGAAGATCACATCCGCATCATCCTGAGCACAGTGCACGGTGATAAAATGTATCTTGAGCGGACGCATGACATCACTTTGGAAGCAATTCATGCCATCACTGGTTTCTATAACATTGGAGAGGTGTCAGCTGTAAGGAAGGTCACCAAGACTAAAATGACTAAGCTCACCAGTTCTCTGAGCGACCAACGAGTGATGACCGTCAACACCATCAGAGATGATTTGGTTAAGTTTGCTTGCATGGTAATTGGCTACCGAATGTTTTATGCCAGCAGAAAAAACTTTGTCCCTGCTACTGCAGTGAATGCCGCATACAGAATGATCAAGGAAGATGCCTTATTTGATTTGTGTACTTGTTTGCAAAAGCAACTGCTATTGAACCTAAAGTCCATCAAACAGGATAGTGCTTTAAGGTTCGAGTTTGGACAACTTTTGGTTGGCCTATTTTCTACTTTCAAGGGTATTTCCCTGGAGTAGGTGATGTTCAATGGTCTGCTGACCAACCGGTCTCCAAGCAAATTAGGGAAAGTCTTCAAGCAGTAGGAACCAGATGTCCTCAGGTTCTGAATAAATATTTTGATGAATTTAAGTGGAAAATGAGCCAGAGGATGAGGATATCTAGAGATATTGTGAAGAAGTATGAAGATGACATCTCCTTCACCATAAAAGTAGATGAATGCATAATGGAAGCAGTGGAACCAAGAAAGGAATCAGTTGAGCCAATGGGGTATGAATTAATGTATGATATGTTGATCGAGTATGCCTCTACCCTGCTTGCCTCACCATTAGATGTAAAGAAAAAATGAACTGGCACCTACTTAGAGAGGGTAACACCAGTTGAAAATCCGACACAGAAAAAGGGCAAGGCAGTGCCATCGGTATCGGCACCGGTTACCTCAGCCAGTCCAAAAGTGACCAAGCAGTCACCTTCCAAGTAGAAACCTAAGGTTGCTCCCGCTAAATTCTTTGAGAGGAAGCAAAAAACTAAAAACAGCTCACCGAAGTCAGAGGATACTGAACCGGAAGTACAACCTAAGAAGACAAGGCAAACAAGAAAGAAAGCAAAATCTACCGGGAATGCACCTGCATCATCAACACTAGTAAATATAGACATCTCTTCTTATAAACCGATGACACATTGTCAAAGGACAATCAAGAACATTAAGAGAAAGGTGCTTGATGATTTGAAAGAATATTTTGATGATTTTTCTGATAGTGAGAAAGATGAAGTAGAATAAGAGGTTATTAGATATTTGTGTGTCAATGACCGATCGCCATCTAAAATCAGATCGGTCACACCTGATTCTTTATACAATTATCTGGACAATAAATGGCACATTTCCATTGAGAAGGAACAAGAAATAAGGGAGAAAGTCTTTGCACAATACTTTCCCGATGCCTCCAATTCTGAATTATTTGAGATAATGGATTAAAAAAAAGGTCTCTTCTTCATGAGAAGGAGAAGACTCAGGCTGCTAGAAGGCAGAGCTTCTGAAGTGGAGAAGGACACACATCTACATGCCAAAGTTTTTGTCCGGTTACATCAAGTGTCTGAGGCCAATCTGAACAAGCACCTGATCTTACATCAGGCAAACCGGATGAAGTGTTTGACAGTGAAGGAGAAAGAGTTACAAAACAGGTTGACACTATTGATGTGGATGCATTAGATACTAAGGATGTCACTCCTGATAAAGAAGAAGCTGAGAAAGAAAGACAGGACAAAGAAAAAGCAGAAAGAGAGAAACAGGACAAGGAAAAGACTAATAAAGAGAAAGAGCGAGCGGAAAAGGCAAGGCAAGAGGAAGACAAGAGAAAAGAGGAAGAGAAAAGGAAAGAGGAGGATAAGAGGAAACAAGAAGAGGATAAGAGGAAACAAGAAGAGGATAAGAGGAAACAAGAAGAGAAAAGGAAAGAGGAGGAAGAGAAGAAAAAGAAGGAAGAGGACAAGAAAAAGGAAGAAATGGAGAAGAAAACACAAGAAGAAGAAAAAAGGAAGAAAGAAGAGGAAAAGAAAAGCATTGAAGAGAAGAAGGAAGTAGAGAAAATCAAACAGGTCAAGGCAACCGGTGATCAAATCACACTAGTCCTATTGACCTTCAATCTGCAAATGAATTGGAGTTGCTTCAAAGCATAAAGCTTGCAGAGGAAAGATTGGAAGCATTGAGGAGGAAGAAGGAACAGTATGTCATTCAAACTATTGTTGACACCCTCACCAGTCTGATTCCTGGTACTAACCTCCGTAGTACCGATTCCTCTTTAGCCAAGCTAAAACTTCTTTGCACTATAGTAGAGGACCAAGTACAATGCTTGGAAGATGTTGCCACTGCCACTACCAAAAAGAACCATGAAAAGGCACTCAACACTGCCTTAGTCAAGAAACTGAATGAGCTTAGGTCACAACTTTTGAAACAGCAGAAGGATATAGGTGTTGTTATAGATTAGGGCAAATTACTACTGAGTAAAATCTACCAACCCCATCTATTTTGTGATGATGTGCTTAAGAAGAAAGATAAACTCCAATCAAAGTTCCAGGCATACATTAGCAACTTCAAGATTCCATATGATTCATTTACTACATATGGGCAAATGGTCCATCATTATCAGCTGCAGATTGCCAAGGTGGAATCAGAAATCTGCAACTAGACAAAAGATTTGCAGGAGCTTCAACTGGTCTTATTTCCTAGACTGCAAGTTCTTCAGAAATGTTTTCTCAATCTAGAAGCCATCACGGTAACTCAAGAAATGAGTACCATTGACGCTATGAAAGAACTGGTATTCCAGATGCAGACAGAAAGTGAGGTTGCTACCTCATTAATTGAGTCATGGTCATTGGCCATGAAAACTTTTATGCAGGATTTTAAATCTATTTTTGATAAGTTTCATTCCTTATTGTCATAAATATTTCCTCAATTTTAATGATAATGAGAAACAGGGGTTATTTTGCATTACTTTGTCATTGTTGGCAAAGGGGGAGTAGTATTTAAAATTTTGGTGAATGTTATGTATACTTTCATATTACCACTTTGGGGGAGTAGTATACATTGTAATTTCTGCAAAAGGGGTAGTGTATATGCTTAGGGGGGGTAATTTTGATTATGGCATATTTTTGTTGTAAAATCACTTAGATGTCAAAATTTTCCTAAGTGTTGCCATCAATGCCAAAGAGGGAGATTGTTGGCATTTTGATGATGTTTTGATTGTCATTGATGGACATACACTTTCTTTGTGATGGACACACACTTTCTTAATGAATGAGTTATGCTCAATTGGTAATTGTTCCAACCGGTATTATGTATCATAGTCTTTAGACTATCGTTGTTTTGTAGAAGATGTTTACCGGTCACAAATTGACTGAAGACCTCATGCGGTATGGAGAACTCAAGCAGTATGGAGAACCCAAGCGGTATGAAGACCTCAAGCAATTTGAGGATCTCAAGCAGTACGAAGGAACAAAGTGGTAGTTAACATTTTCCAGACTTCATTTTTGACAACCGGTAATCGGTATATTGTATGGACCGGTATTACTCTATGATGAGTTACCAATCGGTATTTCTGTGATGAGTTATCATCCACCGACACTTTGGTGGTGATTTTGTGTCATGTTACCAAATGTGTCTAGATGCACTAAACCTAGGAACTTGTAGTTTAATCCTATTGGACTGACATGAAATCAGTTTCCTTTATAAGGACATCATGTCTAGGGTTTAAAAAAAAGTGTAAAAAAAAAAAGAGATGTATGATGTATGATGTATGAGAAGGTTATGTGCAATCTTTGCAGAGAAGATTAGGTCTATGTGAAGAGTTAGAGTGTGGAGATATTAAAGACTAAAGTAACGCTGAAGTGCATTAACAATGAGCTATCAAGGATCTAACCAAGCATATTGTGCTAGTATCTAGATCACTCACTTGTTGATTACTCACATCTTCGACAAGTCTGAAACCCTTAACCAGGTAGGCCTAGCAAAGCCTTTGTAAATCCTCTAACAAGGTGGTTCACAACTGTGGATCTGAAATCCTTTAGCAAGGTAGTCTTTAACAGGACTTATCTCCTAACAGAGATCTAGATTCCTAACAGGATCTGTTCTGGTTAAGAACATTGTATGACCTTAACCGGTCTGACCTTAACCGGTCTAGTTTCTATTCTGCAGATAGTTACTTGTGAGTTTCTGCTCACCATGGTTTTTCCCATTTGGGTTTCCACGTCAAAATATCTTGTGTTATGGTGATTTTTCTTTTGTGGGTGAATGCTTTATTTGCTATTTGGTTTGCATTTATCTTAACCGGTTTATTAGTGAATCTGTTATATCGGTTATCTTCTAAATTGTTTAAGAGTTTGAGTTCAATACTTATTGGTATACTAATTCACCCCCCCCCCCTCGTAGTATTCATCAAATTATGCACTAACCATTCATTTATCAACAAAGATGTGTAGAATGTGTCAACTTCTTGTTTTTTATTTATAGAGTTAATGCCCGAGTACATATGAGCTACCTTGTCTTTGGGAACATTTATAAGTTCTTTTAGCTAATAAAAAATAATAGGGGGAATGATATAAAGAGACACCCTTTCTCTCTATTCAAGGATCCTTAACAATTCCTTGTGTAGCATTTGAGTTGTCAACTAACTTACTACTTGAGCCATGTTAACTGGTTGGTATGCTAACAAGGGAGTAGACAATGGAATTGTCACAACATTAGTGTTGGGGATGAAAGGCATTACTAGATCACTAGTAGCAACTTGCTTTATGTTGAACACATTTCCAACTTCCTTAGTTATTTTATGTTTCTTGTTTGTAGCTTCATCAACTTCCTTTGTTTGGAATTATCTCCAACAATGTTTGAATTATCTAAATTGTTGTTTAGGGCATCGACAATATTTTTCTTAGGGACATATTCCTTCTATAGGGATGTGTTAGGTCTTGAAACCACTACTCCATTTAATAGGATTAAATATCATCCACAAGGCCAAGTTTTTCAAGAAGGAAATGAAATTAGTTCATCAACAAAACTATGGACACAAGCTTACTCAATAACAGTGGGTTTTATCTTCTATACTTTGAGCTTAACTCAAACTCAAGAGTGTATTCCTAGGGTATACGTTTACAAGTATTGAAATTACCTAAGATAAGAAACAATGAAATGAATGATAGATAAACTCAACTTGCCTAATTAGCCCCTAAGACGGTCACTAGACTAGGTAAACTAGCTATTTCTAACCCCTATATAGTTTATGCAACATGTTGGTAACAAATTCAAGTTGGGGTGAGTCTCACAATTCACAAAATAGAGTTTTTTTAGCTTCTTGGACATAATGATATCATGAACACACAAATTAAAACTAAAATCAAATCGGTTTATGATTTTTTTGTAAGTGATTGCAATATATATAAATAGACCAATGTCTATTCCATGATAGAAGAGTCATAATAAACAAGAGGAAATGGTAAAGGAAAAACGATGAATTGAAGGTGATCTATTTATTACGATATCAACAGATACTATTAACAATTTCATCTCCTTAGTTATCCACTATTGATCTTTCCAAACTCAAATACAATTGTACAAAAGAGCTACCACAACACTTGTAATAGATTTAAAAACTTTATCAAGTTCCTCTAGTGATGATTACAATCACAAGTGTGTTGAAGAAAATGATCCTAAATGAAGTATTTTTTGAGTTTATACATACAATAATGGAGTCATGAAACAAGAGAATGATATCACAATATTCCTTTTACAGTTAGAAACAACCTTTACCATCTTGCAATTAATTTTTTGAAGGTCGTACCCTTCTAAATACTTTTTGCTAATCTCTACTTTGCCTACACTATCTAATAATAAAAAATGATAGCAAACACATGGGGGCTTCACTGGCTATGCAATATCATATCACATGTGATCATATTGGAGGGTTTAATATCCCAAAAATGAGGGTACAATATATTGCTTATCAGTGAAAATATGGAGATTTTAATTTGGGCTATTAAAAAATACAATATCTACCAAAAATAGGGGGGTTTTTAATTCAGGTTGTGTATTGAGAGGGGGTGACAAAAAATGAGTTTAGGGCAATATCTTTTGAAAATAGGGGGATTCATTAGTATGTCATGAACACACATGATATAACCTAAGTTCACTAAGTGAAGCTCCCATGAACAAACATCAACAAAACCTCATGACAAGAGCAAATCCTAAGATGAAAAAACTATATAGAAAACTCAAAATCAATGAATGAATATTCCCCCAGAACAAATGCATCAAATTGAAGGATAATTATAAAATAAACATCAGGTATCTTGAGGAGCAGTTCCATTAATTTTGATAGGTGGTGCTAGCATTATCATGCATTTAGGACATGTAAAAATGTATCATAGGCATAATCGACCAAAAAGCAAGCCTTGATGTGCACCTCTTCATGAAGGAAAATCATTAAAATCTTCACATGTTCAAACTAGCTAGACCTTGTTGGTCATTAACATTCAGGTTTACCTCATATTCTACACCAAGATCATGCCAAAGGAAAGAAGAAACATACAAGACCAAAAAGTATCAATTTCTCAGTCATTGGCCTTTAGGCTTACCACTCAAAAACTACCAATCAAGCCAAGGAGAAAACACATCAATTATTATCTCCTCATCAAGCCATCATCAAACATCGTGCATCAAGCCTGAGCCATAGCCCATACAAACGAGTGGAAGAAGGTAAGTTGAACATAAAAAGCATGACCCATGAATAACTTGCGAAAACTTGCAATAATTTGAACAAATCAGGGGACTAACATATACCATATATTGGGAAAGTAAACAGATAAAAAGAATGCCAAAAAACCAATGCCCAAAAGACAAGCAAATTTGAAAGAGGGAAGGAGCCATCAAGGTCATGGATTGGGGTAAGCGATGATGCATGCCAAAATGGTAATGAGGTGTGAAGGGTATAGCTAAAGTTTGCAGCAATATACTTAGATATTTTGACTTGGGCAAGGAAAAGGGAATTAGATGGATGAAGGGAGACTCGTGATAGGAAGATGAGGGGAATTGATAGGCCAAAACCTTGACAATTTAATAACTAAGAATTAGTCAAAATTTGAATTTTTACAACTTGGTTTTCTTTACTAAGGGATGAAAACGATGATCTTCAACAATATACTCAAGGGAAATTAATAGTGTGATGACCCATTTAAATCCTCTCAAATTTGTTATCAATAGTGGGTCATATTTCATTAAGACACAAAAGGGGAATGGATTGGACACAAAAAGGCAACAAATAATTTGAGTCCCAACATTGGCTCTATCTAGTTGGGGATGTGCGCCTCTTTCAAGCACATCAATAATCCAAAACTTTAGGAGCATACCAAACATGGGGAACGAGGACCAAGACTAACACACGCTACAAAAAAACATGCATTGCATAACGAGATCACAACCAATTAGAATGACAACACATGAATAACAAAAGTATGATCCTATGAAATAGAATTTAACATGATGCAAGCCTACGTTGGAGAGGAAGAATGGAGTCACTTGCCTCACTAAAAAACAAGCTTTAAAAAGGACCCAAAATTCATCATATTTAATTTGCACTAATCACTCATCACCACAAGTAGATAATACATCTTTCATTTGTGCACTTGTAAATTGTTATCGTTGGTGTCATTACGTTGGGAACGAAACTAATGAGCACTCAGATAAGACACCCACAAATAGTAAGAGTTGTTAACACCTTCCCACGCCCCTCTATGAGAGGGTGCACTAAACATATTTTCTTTTCTTTTTACTTTTTTAGTCATTGATGCCCTGCTAAATGGATAAGGTTAGCAAATGACAAACAACACAAGACACAAGGAATCGTTAGTGTTAATCAATCAAAAACTAATCTAAACAGGCATATCAAAAGAGATACTAAAAACATGAAAGCATATTTAACTAAAGAAGCAAATATGATGAGGCATCTTCAAATACCTCCTAACATGCTCTTAGCTTCTTCTCCTTTGTTCCTCTCCTCTCTAAGTTCCAAAATAGTGTAGCTCTCAGCAGCTTTTTGCACTATGGATGCTTATGGAGGATTGAGATTTGAGTATTTTGCTTCAAATGGGAAATGAAAAACTAAAATACTAGATGCTATTAAAATGATTGATTTTAACTAAAATAACAAAGATATTAGTTTGCTATGCTAAATGCTCTCTAAAATGCCTATAGGTTAAATGCATACAAGTTTTCAGGATCTGGATTATGAAGAAATGGGCTCTATTTATAGGGAAAATGGAGCAATGGATGGTTGAGATTGAGTAATCTCAACAAGGGTCAGGATTGAATGATTTCAAATCCATGTGAGGGCTTTCAACCCAATCCCAGGATGACAAGTGTTAATGTGAGATAGGTTGAGAGGAGAGGGAATAAGCATTAAATGCTTGACATGACTTTGGAGTTAAAGTCGAGGTTAGTTGAATAAATAAACTCTTTATTCAAAGAATAAAGCTTTTATCCAATGGATAAACTCTTGTGCAAAGGCAAGAAGGATAAATATGGTCAAAGCAATAAATGCTTGGGGGGACAAGTTTGAAATAACCATAAATGGTTATGTAAGAGCCATAAATGGTCATGTAAGAGCCATTAGTGGTTTTTGAAGACTTTGGGGGTTAATTTGTTGAACACACAAAGCATTAAATGTTTTTCAAAGACTTTTGAAATCTTTGAGAAGTGACTCCATTTTGCTTAGGAATGTAACAATAATTAGGGGATGGATTAGGCTAATTAGGAAGGGGTTAGAAGAATCTAGAAGGGGATTAGATTTTGCAATTGGATTTGGTGGGTGAGGGAAAATAGGATTTTTATTTAAAATAAAATTAGTTTATTTCAATAAATGAGTGCAAGTTGCATTTGTAGGAAAATGCAAGTGGGGGGGGATAATGATTTAAATAAATATTTTTATTTAATTTATTTAAAAGAGGAATAGGGGGATTTAATTAAATAAATAGATTTTATTTATTTAATTGATTGGAATTTGATTTAATGAATTAATTAAAATAAATTGAATAATTTATTTAAGGAATTAATTAAAATAAATTGAATAATTTATTTAATTAATAGAAGAATGTTTGGGGATGAATTAATTAAATATTAATTTAATTAATTGATGGCTAGTGGATTTTTAATCACATAAATAGCACTTATTTAATTAATTAAGCTAGACAGATTTGTGTGACTACATTTGCCCCTCTTTGAGATGGTGTGGTTTATCACGTCATTTCAAAGAAAGAAAAATTGGTGTGAAGAAAATGCCCCATAAAATGTTAATTTAATGGGTGGTATGCCCCCTCGAGAGATGGGTCGAAAATTTTTGAAAAATCGAGTGATCTCTCGAAAAAGAATGAAAATTGGCAGGGTGTCAGAAGAGAAGAAGTGAGCAATACGGGTGAAAAATAGAAGAAATCGGGGGAAAAATGGAGAAACGAGGGGCTCGGGAAGTTCACGGGGACCACGGCGGTGAGCGGGGGGAAGTTACGGTGACGGCAAAGGATATAAATGGGGTGAAAGGGATGGAAACAGGATCATTTGTGACCGCGACCAATGTGAAACTAGAGCTCTGATAGTGACATTTTGGAGGAGCGAACAGCAGTCAGGATGCTAGTACCAATTACAAAGCACAGATTTGAGCGAGTCCGATGGTTCCAGTGGCCAGACGACTACGGACCAGCGGTACGTAAATTGAAATTTTGAATTTTTATGCATTTTTTATAGGCTTTTTGCTAAGTCCAAGTTGAGTCGGAGCAATAGCACTGAAACTATGGTTTTGGTGCTTTTGCTCAATTAACTAGCGCTATGGTGCCGCAATGGCGCTATTGGCCTATTGTTTGAGCGCTTGTGAAATTGTTTAGCACTATTGTATGTATGTTTAGGCGCTATTGATTAATAAGCGCTATTGAGGGTTTAATTGAGCGCTATTGATCTGAATGAGTGCTACTGTGTAGTTGTTTTTAGTGCATTGGTAGTTTGAGCACTGTTGGATAGCTGATTGAGTGCTTTTGTTAGGGTTGTAGCACTTTTGTTGATGAACTAGCGCTTTTGTTGGTAAAATAGCGCTTTTGTTTTAGGATAAATAGATGCCCCAGTTTGGATGAAGAAAATCTCCCGATGCCAATGATGGATGGATGGCGATGTGGAGTGGGAGTTGTTTTGAACCATAGCAGCTTGATGAGACCTAGGTCATTTTTTAGGATAAATGTCTGTTGAAGTCGAGGTTGCCATGATTGCTTACCTGTTGAGACCCGAAGATACTTGATCAAAGTATCTGTTGATAGTCTAGGTTTAAACTTAAGAAAGTTTGAAAACAAAACAACTAATGATGATTGATGAATGTCCATGTGCAGGAGGATCTAGGTATGTTGCAGATATGCGAGAGACATCCTGCGACACAGAGGTTGCGGGATCGATTGACAGAGGCAGAGATAGATTGTATTGTTGCTACTGGATTGTATGAGGTGATGCACATGCCCATGATTTGGATGAATCACGATTTGATCACAGCATTAGCCGAGCGGTGGCACAGTGAGACGTGCACCTTCCATCTGGCACAGGGGGAGATGACAGTGACCCTAGAGGATGTGTGGCGCATCCTGCAGATTCCGATTCGGGGGGAGCTGGTTACATATGACAGATCCTGGGGGACCCTTGCAGTTCAAAGGTTTTTTGATGAGGACGTTTTTATTGATGATGGCTCTATTGCTTGGGAGGAGATAGTTGCATTATATGAGCCTCTACCAGTAGTGCTATCAGGTATCGTGGGAGGACTCCTATGTCCTGACAAACGATCACATGGTTTGGTCGTGGGGTGGGGGCAGGTGATCGAGATGATGATTACCGAGGGGACCCGATTTGTGTGGGGGTCGTGCATACTGGCGCACCTGTACCAGGAGCTTCATGAGGTGGTCTACCGGGGGAGGGGTTCCTTAGCAATGGGAGTGACGTTGCTGCATATTTGGGCTTGGGAGCACCTACTAGTGACTCGACCAATGAGTCTAAGGTTCCACGCAGTAGATCAGCCATATATGTTCATGTATAGCGGCATGATGAGTCAGCCCCACCTGGGGAAGTTAGAGTGGTGGCGGCGGGCACTGGACGATCTAGATGCAGTCATATGGCGACCATACCTAGAGTGTGAGCCATGGGATGATGATGCAGAGGCACTACCCTATGTTTTTATGACACGATTCCTCATTGGGAGGACCTCGTACCATGTGGAGAGATAGGTGCCCGGGAGAGTGCTGAGACAGTTTGGACAACAGCAGGGACTGCCTAGTGGATCAGGGGAGTATGCGCGGGTGATTGGAGAGAGGTATGCATGGGGGCCAGTGTTGTCGTATGATCAAGCACTGGCAGAGTTGCAGATGCTATAGGAGAGACCATGGGATATACGATCGAGGGTCATGGATGCAAGAGTATCAGATGAGTATACGCAGTACCAAGCGGCGCACCCGATCTTATGGATATCCGATCCAGCAGAGTCGATCCTGGATTTTGAGGATGAGAGGGGACGGAGACGGAGGAGGGCAGGAGGTCGAGGACCGAGGGTAGGTGGAGGAGGAGGTGGTGGGTTGGGGATGTGGAGTTAGCAGAGAGGGAGAGGTGGACTACCTCTACGGATAGCACAGGGACCATTGATACAGGGAGGAGTTCGACTCGGTGGGAGGGGGATGGAGAGGGAGATCCCGATGGACAGAGGGGAGGGAGCTATTGGAGAGGGTGGTACAGGTGAGGCGATTGTGGATATCGGGGAGGGAGCCACTGAAGATCTTCGATATCACATGATAGCACATTTGTAGACTCGAGTAGAGGATTTGGAGGTGGAGGTGGCGGCTAGGGATGTGCAACTATTTGCACGGGAGTCAGAGCTGGCGGTGGTACTACAGGAGAGGGATAGTGAAGTGGAGAGATTAACAGAGTTGCGGGAGAGAGTTCGGATTGGAGTAGGAGCAGAGGGGCCTACGAGGGAGGTGATGAGGGAGATGCGACGAGCACAGGCAGAGATAGACTACTGGCGGGGTTTATATGAGCAGGTGGTTCCAGCTAGTCAGCGAGCTCTTAGCTATTCTCAGATGCGGCAGGCCAGATCAGAGCAATCACAGAGGGTGCAGAGCAGTGGGGGTGTGATGGGCCCTCTGCAGAGGGAGAGATCAGGGGATGTAGGATTGAGTGGTGGTTCGATGAGGCCTCCACAGAGAGATGGATCAGGTGGTGCGGGCACCAGGGTGGAGCAAGTGGCGATGGTGGTACAGCATCTGGCCAGAGTGGCATTTGAGAGAGCATTTTTGCATATATGTATTTGTATCATTGTTTATTTTTTGGACTATATCTTGGATGGCTCTTGGTAGCCAATTTTGTAGACTTCATTGTACTCTGATATATGAGATGATATATATGAGGAGATCCCATATTTTGATGATATGCAGTTGATTTATATGGATGTTTATGTAGGATGATGAGTGATTGCTTAGATGGATATGTGTATATGTATGCATTTGATGAGATGTTTCTTATATGCATGTTTTTATGATGATTTATGATGTGGGATACTGACATATGAATGCAGGCTTATATATGTATGATTTGTTTGATTTTTGATGTAATGCTTTATGTATGTAATGCCATGATGATGATGTATGCTTATGATGATTTATGAACGGGATTTTGGTGTTTCCTATGCAATGATAATTTATGCGATGATGTTAATGCAATGGTTGAATGAATGATTTTATGTATGGATATGCATCTAGATGTTTTTAGATGAATGTAATATGGATAAACAAAATGTAAAGTACAAATGTTTATATGATAATGTTGAAATAAATGCCTATGTATAATGGATATATATATATATATATATAATGGTATGAACCAATGTTTGGAAACAAATGGATTTATGATTCTAAATGCTTTTTAAATATGATTTAAATAAAAATGATAATATGAGGATATTACAACTTATGGTTTTAATAATTGTACCTTAATGCAATTAAAAAGGATAATGAATGCAATGTGAATGAATCCTAAAATGAGCATAATAAGATACTTTAATAAATGGATGAATGAATGCACTTTTTCACTAATGAATGGATGCAATAATAAATGATAAAGGATGATGAAATGATGATGGATAATTGACACTAAATGAATGCCTAGTAAATGATTTAAAACAATCAAAGACAATTTGATCCCACGAATGAATCTAATTATTTATGATTGATGCAACGATGCAAATGATTAATGAAAACTAATGTCAAAAAATGAACTATATGCAATATTAAGTTAAAAATGACATGAATGGACTTAATGCAAGATGCACCTAAATGTGATGATGATATGACCATGAGGAATGCAAGGTTTTTAAGACTTTGCATGATGCATTGATGATGTATCAGAGTACTCGGTCGTGATTGTATCCAAGACCAGCTTTAATGGTCACTTTTGCATATAAAGCCTACATATGAATGAATGAATGGATGGGTGATATGCAACGGAATGCAAGATATAAACAGATGAGATGAAATGACGATCCATAGTGCTCTATTTTCATCATTGAGCTTTAAAATGTTGGAAGAGAATACAAGCATCTTGACATAATGATTCAAGATGACCTGAGTATTCCTTACATGGATTTTATATAGCAAGTTAATACAAACAACTTGATATAAGGGTCAAGTCGACCAGAGTATTGCTTGCGGAACAAACAAGGATTATCTTTGTTCATGCATGACTTGGATCGTCCTCCTTGATCTTAGGCTGATCATATCCTGAGACAAGTGCATACCGTACTAAGAGAAAAAAACCTTTATCCAAAATGGATGAGGGGAGGAGGAACCAAAGGAAGAGCAATGTTCCTGCAAACAAACAGTATATACATAAAGAATAAAGAATAAGGATCCTTGGTAATGGTTCATGCTCATATGGTCGAGGTATACGTTGTAGTCAGCAAGCCGTAATGATCTATGACTACATTTGGCATAAGATCATGTAGCTTGGTGAACTTCCCACGTAGACACCATTAGTACATGCCCCAGAACTTCATCGAAATAATGCACCGAAGATACACAAACAATGTTGTAGGAACCTGATATAAATAACTAGCCCATAAATCAACCAAGTATTTGATAGCATAAACAGAATTTTCTTGTCAAAGAAAATGTCATCTTGTCTTTGTTTTGGTAAGGAAGGATGCATCCTTGTTGAAGACAGTTTTGAGTGTTGATGTTGATTGTGTGGTCGATTGATAAGTGATCATTTTGTGGAGTATATCACAATGTTTGTTTGGTATCTGCGCGGATGAGTATGTACAATGTGTTGCCATGTTTTTGATTGATTTTTTTATGTTTTCTGATGTTTTTCGATTTTGTTGATTTGATTTCCAATGTTTTTGATATTTTGGTGATTGTTTTGAATGTTTTTGGATTTTGAATTGTTTTGAATGTTTTTTGGATTTTGTGAGATAGTTTTAAATGAAGAACTTTAATGAATCACAAGACAATGTAGAATCCACTTCCATCAATAGGTTAAAGGTATTGCCCCCAGTTTTTAGACATGACTATAAAAAAGCGGGATGTAGGATGCATGCAGTACTTTTTTGGATTTGTAGATTTATAACAAGCCATGGTTTATGGATGGATGGATGTATGTATGAAGTGATCGCAATGAGCCTGAAAGATACTGGAGCCATTGTCTTTATGAGTGGTGCATGTTTGCTAGGTTTTCCCCATCGCACTTACCCAAGGTGCCACCAGAGTGGTTGTTCACTGTTTGGATGCATGATTTTTCTTTACTTTTTGAATGTTTTTGTAATTCTTCAGGACATTTTTCTGAATGTTTTTGGTCTTTTCTGGTATACAGGGGAGCCTGATGCTCTGTTCAGCTTAGGAATAAAACCGTTTGAGATGCATGTTGTTGATTGGATCTGCAAGCGGTTCTCCTTCTAATGTAGCCAACTGATATGCCCCAGACCCGAATACAGCAGTGACAACATATGGGCCCAGCCAATTTGATTCAAACTTGCCCTGATGTTTTCTGTTTGGTTGGTTGCGAGGATTCTCTCGTAGAACAAGATCACCTACCTCAAATGTACGAGGTTTAACTTGGTGATTGTAGCTTATGCTTATGCGTTGCTGATAGGCTTTGAGATGGTTGTATGCAGCTTGTCGCTTCTCATCTAGTAACTCTAAGTCCTGAAGACGAGATACTCTGTAGGCTTCATCATCTATTAGATTATGCAAGGAAACCCATAGTGATGGTATCTCCACCTCAATAGGTAAGATAGCTTCGGCACCATAGACCAATGAATAAGGAGTTGCGCCTGTAGGGGTCTGAATGCTAGTTCGATATGCCCATAGTGCTGGATTCAGTTGAACATGCCAATCACAGCCAACATCATTGATTGTCTTCTTTAGGATCCTCAATATGTTTTTATTGGATGCTTCAGCCTGACCATTGCCTTGTGGGTAATAGGGAGTGGAAAAGCAGTGTTGGATATGAAATTTCTCACAAAGTTCACAGACATCCTAATTTTTGAAAGGAAAACCGTTATCTGTGATGATGGACATGGGCACACCATACTGGTAGATGATGTAGTTGAGGATGAATGAGGCGATCTTCTTGCCGGTGACTTGGGTAAGTGGAACAGCTTCGATCCACTTTGTGAAATATTCAGTGGCGGTAATAATGAATTTATGGCCATTGGATGAAGATGGATAAATCTTACCCACAAGGTCAAGGCCCCATTGACAAAAAGGCCATGGTGTTGTGATTGGTTGCAGTTCTTGGGTTGGTGTATGTATCAGGTCGCCATGAACTTGACATTTCTTGCATTTTCTAACAAAGTAGTAGGAATCTTTTTCCATAGAGGGCCAATAGTATCCATTGCGCAGGAGTTTCTTGGCTAGTGATGGACCACTTGAGTGAGTCCCGCAAATTCCTTCATGGACTTCTTCCAAAACCTTTGTTATCTAACCTTGTTCCAGACATCGAAGGAGAGTACCATCAAGACCGTGTCGGTATAGGGTTTCAGCAATAATGGTATATCGAGCAGTTTGGCAAATGAAGGTTTTACGTTGGTTATTTGATTGGTTGGGAGGAAGGGTGTGATCGTGGAGATAGGTGTAGAACTCACCATACCATGGGGATTCAGAACTGACAAGGCGACATATCATTTCGGATTCGGGGATATCATAAGCGGGAATCCAAAGCTGTTCTACCAAGAACTCGTAGCATGTTGAATTTTGTGGAAGATCTAGGAGAGATGCGATGGTAGCCATAGCGTCAACAGCTCAATTCTGATCTCTTGGTATCTGCTCAAAAGTGATAGTAATCAATGATGTCTTTAGTTTGTCCACTATTTGCTTATATGGCATGAGTTTATCATCCTTTGTCTGATATTCATCAATTGCTTGTCGAATGACCAGTTGTGAGTCACCATATACTTGTAGTGCTTGTAATTTCCATTGTACGGCTAGCTTGAGTCCTATGATCAAGGCCTCATACTCTGTTATGTTGTTGGTGCATGGAAATGTGAGCCTGTAAGACTTCGGGATGCTATCACCTTGAGGTGTGATAAATAGAATGCTTGCCCCCGAGCCATGCCTAGTGTACGAACCATCGAAGTATAGTTTCCAGGGTTGTGTTGTTGTAATCATGAATATCTCTTCATCTAGAAAATTGGAAATGAGAGGATGATCGCCTATGAGAGGCACATCAGCCAACTAATCCGCAATAACTTGACCTTTGATAGCTTTACGATCTACATACTCAATGTCAAATTCACTTAGAATCATCACCCATTTGGCCAAGTGACCTGTCAATGCTGCTTTGTTGAGTAAATACTTGAGTGGATCAATCTTTGCAATGAGTTGTACTTTGTGTGTTAATAGATAGTGCCTCGGTTTAGTGGCTGCTAAGATTACTGCTAGGCAAGCTCGCTCAATAGGCATGTAATTGAGTTCATAGCCCACCAGTGTGCGAGAGAATTAGTAAACAGCACACTCTTTTCCTTCTGCATTATGTTGTGCTAGTAGTTCACCCAATGCTGTACTTGTTGTTGAGATATAGAGTAACAACGGTCTACTTGGATCTGGTGGCATCAGCAATGGTGGATTCATGAGATAGTCTTTAAGCATCTGAAATGCTTGGTGGCATCTGGCATCCCACTGAAAGCAGATGTTCTTGTGCAGCAGGTGTGTGAATGGGTGACATTTATCTGCCAACTGTGCAATGAATCTTTGGATGGATTGAAGCCGCCCTTGTAATGTCCTTAGTTGATTGGTATTCTTTGGTGGTGGCATGTCCATGATTGCTTTTACCTTTGCTGGGTCGACCTCAATACCTTTGCTCAAGACAATGTATCCTAGAAGCTTCTCGGAGGTTACTCCAAAGACACATTTCTTTGGGTTGAGTCGAACATGGTATTGTTCCAATCTATCAAAGATTTTATCTAAGATGTGGAGATGCCCTTCTCTGGTAAGTGATTTTGCTAGTAAGTCATCCACATAATCTTCCATCATAGTATGCATCATGTCATGGAAGATGGTGGTCATTGCTCTTTGATAGGTTGCTCCTGCATTCTTGAGACCAAAAGGCATTACATTCCAGCAATATGTGCCCCATGGACATGTGAAGGTTGCCTTATGTTGGTCCTCTGGTGCGATCTTTATTTGGTTGTATCATGAAAAGCCATCCATGAGTGAAAGCATGGCATGTCCTGCTATCAGATCCACTATGATGTCAATATTTGGTAGGGGGAAGTCATCCTTAGGACATGCCTTATTTAGATCTATGAAGTCAGTACAAATGCGGATGCCCCCTTTTGGTTTGCCGACAGGCACAATATTAGAGATCCATTCTGCATAATCAATTGGTCTAATGAAACCAACATCTAGGAGTTTCTTGAGTTCTGTTTTGACTAGTACTGCAATTTGAGGATGCATCTTACGAAGCTTCTACTTGACAGGTTTGGCTCCTTCTGTGACGGTGAGGTGATGCATGACTAAATCAGGATCAAGCCCAGGCATGTCTGCATATGACCATGCAAAGTTGATCTGACACTTCTGGAAGAACTCTATAAATTTAGGTTGTTCCTCTAGAGTGAGAAGAGATGCTAGATGTATGAAATGAGGATTTTCAGGAGTCCCCACATTGTATTCTTTGGTTTCCTCGATGAGAATCATTGATCGTTCCTGTTGTGCATTAGAAGGGAGAATGTCAAACCCTTCATCCTCGGGCGCCTCAAAGAGGTTTTCACCATTGGATACGCTCTTTCTTTTTACTTTTGTTGGATCAAACAGTGCCACAGTGTGGTTTTCACTGGAGGATCCATGTTTTATTGTTATATTTTTGCAGCTGAAAGGTTTGGCATCTGCCCTGAAGTATGTTGCGCTATTAAGTTCAATGGCGAATCCAGCTTTGTGATCCCCACTTGGTAGGTTATCCCTTAATTCCAAAAAATCAATGATGGCCTCATCATTTTGGAAGAAGTCAAGACATGGGGGATTTGGTTGGTTCCATTCGATGAGTTCAGGGTGGATAATGGGCATTACTTCATCGATTAGGTTAAGTGTGTTAGATGTATCAGTGAGGGTTAAGACATTATGGTGAAGGTCATTGATGGTACTCTCCTTGTCAGAATCAGGCGTAGGATGAGACGTAGGGTCTGTGGAAGATGTTTCCAGTTCAGGAACCCAAGAGGTCTTTATCTGTGCTTCTCCATAAACAGGGATGTCTTTGCATGGTGGAGGTGGTGATGTATCTTCCTCATCTGAAGTATTAAGTTGTACAAAATCAAATTCCCATTCATGTGAGTCGGTCTTTGAATCACTTTCCAGCATCCGATTACTATACCATACTGGGATGTCCTTTGAGTTAAACACTGCAGGTGTGATTGGTTGATGTACCTTTGTAGATGAAATGATCGGTGCTATAGGAAGGATAATGGGGATCAAGGAATCTGATACGGGGAGTACCGATAGTGTTGACTCAGTTGCTTCTGCTGGTACTGCTGGTGCCATGGATGTTGCTGCTAA
This sequence comes from Cryptomeria japonica, assembly GCF_030272615.1. Lineage (NCBI taxonomy): Eukaryota > Viridiplantae > Streptophyta > Pinopsida > Cupressales > Cupressaceae > Cryptomeria > Cryptomeria japonica. Next base: position 182,317,575 of record NC_081407.1, read on the forward strand.
TGGTACTATTGATGTGATGGCTCCTACAGATGGGATTACTGGCTCGATTGGTGGGATGATTGGCATTGGTGATATTTGTGTTGGGATTCTGAGCCTTGGTGGGGCAGTTGTGATGGTGTTTGATGTTGCTTTGATAATGAAAGGTGTCCTTTTGGTAGTAGGCTGACATAATGGTTTGTTGGGTTTTCCTTTGAATTTGAGTTTAGGAAAGATCTCTTTTTCAAATCCTAGGCCTGTATTACCTTTGGGCTTTAATTCTGGCAGCAGAGGTTCATGTCGTCCTTGTTTGAAATATCCTAAAGCACTCTGACCATCATACCCCATTCTTTGCATAATGAAGAGACCTTTGCCATACTGATCTGTAGGAAGTTTAACTTTCGGTATATCAGTGGTGATGAGATCTTTATAGATCCATTCTGCTAAGTCCTCATCTTGGGTTTCTTCTTCTTGACTCTTTCCAAGGATGAAAGGCGTCAAAGCACATGCTGGTGTGATTAGTGGTTGCTGGAGTACCTGTTGTGGTTTACCATGTGTTCTAGGAGGAGTGGGCATCTGTCCCACACAAAAGAGTTGACTCAAGTTGTATTCCCCAGGACCTTCCTTTGCTATTTTCATTTTAAGCTTTTCTTGCTTTGTTATAGTGGTGTTCGAACTAGTAAGAGAGGCGGGAGTTATATATGATGTGGAGGAAATGGCTTCTCTATTATTAGGAACGGTAATCTCTGGTTGATGGCTGATATTATGGCAATACGCAAAGGGATTTGCATCGCCCAGGATTGTGATCTCTACACCGTTATGTGGGAACTTGATACATTGATGGTAGGTAGATGGAATGGCTTGCATGGCATGTATCCAAGGTCTTCCTAACAATAGATTATATGGCAGAGGAAGGTCCAGAACCTGACAGATGATGTGTTTTACCACAAGGCCCACTCGGATTGGTAGTACCATAGCTCCTTTGGAGGAACGCTCTACATCGTCATAGGCTTTGATTGTGATCTTCTTATGGGGATCCACTGATTCTATTGCATATCCCAATGTTGTGACCAACTATAGTGTACAAATATTCAGGCCTGCTCCATTATCGATCAAGACTCGCTTGATCCTATGCCGGTTGATAAAGCCTTCAATGTGTAGCGAAGCGTTATGAGGTTGTTGGAAGGAAGAGTTGTCACTTTCGGAAAAAGTGAGACAAGGTGATGACTTTAGACTTCCAACCATGGCTTGAAATTGGTCTATATTTAGGTTTGTAGGGACTAACGCCTCTTGGAGTGCTTGATCCAAGATAGTTTTATGGGATGGCGATAGGCGCAATAGTTCTAAAATGGATATAAGCACAAGCATTTTGTCTAATTGTTCCACAAGATTGTACTGCTTTGGGATGGAGGTGGTGCCTTGTGGAGCTGCCTTTATGGTGACCTTGCCATGACGTGTAACAACATTGCAATTTGAGTTGGGATTTTCGAAGGTTATAGTTGCAACTTGTTCACTAGCATCATACAGATGATTTACAGTATAATTATATGCAGCCTATGTATAATCCGTGGTATCAGTGCCTTGCCTGGAAGTGGAAGGAACCCTTTGATCTTGTGATGGAAGTGGATTTTTGAACATCAGATGATCATTATTGGTTGTTTTTTGGGTCATGTCCTTCTATTTCAATTTCTCCTCGATCAATAAGATCCTGAATGAGATCTTTCAATCGGTGACAATTACTTGTCTTGTGTCCTCTTCCTTGGTGGAAATCACAGTGTTCAGTATCTCTCCACCATGCAGGTTTGACCTGAGGTTCATAGTTGGATGTTTTTGGTAGGGTGACCAAATTTTGAGAAATGAGTTGTCGCAATACTGTTTCAATGGGTTCCCCTAAGGGAGTGTATGTGCGTTTTTTTTTTTACTGATGAGGTCTTGGTTCATCATGAGACATGATGCGACTTTGACTGGAAGGAACATTTGTATTATTTTGAGGTGGAGGATTCTATCCTGCAAACCGAACCACAGGTTGTGTAGTTTGTATAGTCCTGGCATCCACAACCCCATCGTTGATGATATTCTTGTTTTTGTTCCAGAAGCTTGGTTTATCACTATTGAAGCGTGGGCGAGGACCATCCTTTGGTTCATTATAGATTTTGATGAGTCCTTTCTTGATAAGTGCCCATTCACATTTCAAACCCTTGGTGATCATATCATTAAAAGAGTCTGTGTCTTTGACATCCAGGTGAAATTCCATTTCTTCGTTTAAGTTGGAAATGAATATTTCCACTAGCTCTCGTTCAGGTAACTGAAGAGAACATTTGCTAGACATTTGGCGCCATCGTTGCAGGAATACTGAGAATAGTTCACCTGGTTTTTGTTTGGTGTTGTACAGATCAGCCATGGTGATGTCGCGTTCAATGTTATGAGAGTAATGAGCGAGGAATTTTTGGATAAGTTCCTCAAATGTTCTAATGCCACCTAATAGTTGGGGAAACCATGATGTGGTTGTTCCTCCCAAGCTTTGGGGAAAAAGGCGCATTAGTTATGTGTCTTCATATGCTACTTCAAGACAAGCGGAATGAAATTCTCTAACATGATCGCGGGGATCCCCCTTTCCTCTATATTTTTTGAATTTGGGTGTTTCGAATCCTCGTGGAAAGGGTGGCATATAAAGATTCCTATCAAAAGGATAGGGACAGATGTCATTGAGTGAGAATTGGTTAGTTTTGACACCACTATGAAGTTGTTGGGCGAGATTCTTGACTTGTTGCCGCAACATCTCCATTTCATTTGGAGGAGGAGGTGGTGGGTTACCTTGAGGAATGTTATATCTGATGGGATCTCTACCTCTTTCCTCTTCATGGTGACTTTGTCTTTCTGATGCTTGTCTTAATTGGGTAAGATCAAAGTCAGAGGGGAGTTTTGCTCCTTCTTGAGCGAGTTTTAAGAAGTGAGCATCCGCATTGCTCCTAAGTATTTCATCAAAAAGTATGTTAAAGAGAGGGTTATGCTAGGCCCTTTCTATTGTTGCAGGAGTAGGAGTACTTGGGTTTTCGTCATTCGCATTTCCTCCAAGTGCTTCTTGAAATTCATTGAGATTTTCCTCTTCTTCTTCTTCCATTTCTATTTCTCGTTGCCTTGACTATGATCGGGTTTGGGCCATTTTGTTTTACAAGCTTTTGTTGAAGTTGTGTGAAAATGATGATGAGTTGTTTGATGAAATGAAAGATTGATGGTTGGTGAATTGTGTTGCACGTGGATCTCTAGCACTTTTAAGGTGGATGTAACTAAAATTCCTTCCTTGAATTGCTTTTTGATAAGTTTTGATGTGATAAGGTGTAGAGAAATCTGAGATGTGTTACAGATTTAACTACCTAGTAATGAGAGGATTCACTCATGGACTAGTTTTAACCTGCGTAGATGTGTCTCTTAGGATGAGCTTATCCTAGATGTAAAAACAATCTAAAAAGTGATGTGATGTGTTTGATTCAAGCAATATCTAAAAAGAGAACTTGGGACAATAACTTCTTAATGTTTTGAGAGTTGGGATGGATTGATGATGAAGTGATGATGTATGAGTAAGATAATGGATGAAATGTTTTCAACTTCAATAAAAACTTTGTGTCACAAATGGGACAAACTCTACCTCTCCTCTTTCGGGTGTTGGTGGTATTTCTCGAGCTGTGTTGTATGTGATATAGACGTTTGGGAAAAAGTTGGGATTAATCTTACCTCCTTGGTTTTTGTGATAACTCAGAGCTCTATATTGCATAAAAGCTCTGCGGTTCAATGATTCTGAATCAAATTCGTTTGTTTTGCCTTGAAGGTAGAGGCGCATGTGACACAGAAAAACTCTATGGCAGACAAAGATTTGTCTATTTATATAGAAGAATTTCCTCCTTTTGATCAAAGCCTTTGAGCTTAATGGTCTTCTTTTCAAGTTGATATTCTGATGATGCTTCTTCTTTCGCAAGATGTGAAGAATGGTCATAAAGTTTTGATACTCTTGTTGTTTGCACTTTGTTTTTGATGTGTTTGGTTGGATAAATACTTTGTTTTTGGAAGTGATTTTCTTATTTTTCTTTGACAAGAAAACAAAGCAAGCACACAAACACAAGAATGTTGCCCCCAAAGGCACAAATGAGTATGGGTCTAGATCAACCCAATCCTTGGACTTGTATATGACCCTTCCTTTAGATGTATTTTTAAGGTGTATTTCCAAAGCCTGAATTCGGCTCAATTTGTAATTGGTCTTGACTAAAACAAACACACTTCAAACACTTTTTATCCTTAAGGTCAAATGGCCAGTTGTGATAAATTTAGCCCACATCTTGATATTTCTTCGACTTTGGTACTACATACCTTATGAATCCCGTTGTGGCAGGTAAGGATGTGATATACTAAGTCTTGCACGAGCATAACAAATAGATGATCCCTATGATGGGGGAGTCACCACTTTTATCAAGCCACAAGTGACTTTTCAAAAAGCTATGTTTCTACTCAAGGAAATGATGCCCTGCTAAATGGACAAGGTTAGCAAATGACAAACAACACAAGACACAAGGAATCGTTAGTGTTAATCAATCAAAAACTAATCTAAACAGGCATATCAAAAGAGATACTAAAAACATGAAAGCATATTTAACTAAAGAAGCAAATATGATGAGGCATCTCCAAATACCTCCTAACATGCTCTTAGCTTCTTCTCTTTTGTTCCTCTCCTCTCCAAGTTCCAAAATAGTGTAGCTCTCAGCAACTTTTTGCACTATGGATGCTTATGGAGGATTGAGATTTGAGTATTTTGCTTCAAATGGGAAATGAAAAACTAAAATACTAGATGCTATTAAAATGATTGATTTTAACTAAAATAACAAAGATATTAGTTTGCTATGCTAAATGCTCTCTAAAATGCCTATAGGTTAAATGCATACAAGTTTTCATGATCTGGATTATGAAGAAATGGGCTCTATTTATAAGAAAAATTGAGCAATGGATGGTTGAGATTGAGTAATCTCAACAAGGGTCAGGATTGAATGATTTCAAATCCATGTGAAGGCTTTCAACCCAATCCCAAGATGACAAGTGTCAATGTGAGATAGGTTGAGAGGAGAGGGAATAAGCATTAAATGCTTGACATGACTTTGGGAGTCAAAGTCAAGGTTAGTTGAATAAATAAACTCTTTATTCAAAGAATAAAGCTTTTATCCAATGGATAAACTCTTGTGCAAAGACAAGAAGGATAAATATGGTCAAAGCAATAAATGCTTGGGGGGACAAGTTTGAAATAACCATAAATGGTTATGTAAGAGCCATAAATGGTCATGTAAGAGCCATTAGTGGTTTTTGAAGACTTTGGGGGTTAATTTGTTGAACACACAAAGCATTAAATGTTTTTCAAAGACTTTTGAAGTCTTTGAGAAGTGACTCCATTTTGCTTAGGAATGTGACAATAATTAGGGGATGGATTAGGCTAATTAGGAAGGGGTTAGAAGAATCTAGAAGGGGATTAGATTTTGCAATTGGATTTGATGGGTGAGGGAAAATAGGATTTTTATTTAAAATAAAATTAGTTTATTTCAATAAATGAGTGCAAGTTGCATTTGTAGGAAAATGCAAGTGGGGGGGGATAATGATTTAAATAAATGTTTTTATTTAATTTATTTAAAAGAGGAATAGGGGGATTTAATTAAATAAATAGATTTTATTTATTTAATTGATTGGAATTTGATTTAATGAATTAATTAAAATAAATTGAATAATTTATTTAATTAATAGAAGAATGTTTGGGGATGAATTAATTAAATATTAATTTAATTAATTGATGGCTAGTGGATTTTTAATCACATAAATAACATTTATTTATTTAATTAAGCTGGACAGATTTGTGTGACTACAATCATCACCCACATGGTAACATTTAATTCCAAACTCCTTGGGAGCATCAAACATGCTTAGATTATCACACAACTCAATGTGAAGAAAAAGACCTTCATGTGTAATGATCTCAACTATGTCTTGTTCAACTAGAACCTCAACCTAAGCCATGGAAAATGATTGTTCAAATTAATGCAACCCAAACATACCATAAATGGTAAAATGTGAATTCTAATTGAAAAATACTTAACTCAAATCCAGCTCCATGTCACCAGCATGCAAACTATAATTTTGAGGCACTTCCCATGAAGACTTATAATCTCCAAATGACCCCTTTGTTTCACATCGTTGATTGTAATCTACTACAAAAATGTTGTTAACAAAATAATCAATTATTGTTCATCCAGATCACTCTAAAAATAAAAAAAAATCGATCCACTTGAGGGCACACAACACCAACATCTATATATTCAACCAGTGAGCTTAAAAATTAGTCCTCAATATAGTTCACTTCAACAAAAGAAATTTATTCCAAACCCAACTCTAAAAAAAAGTTCATGTCAAAGTCATTGTGGCTGGAAACAACCAAATCAAACGCATCCCCACAAACCATTTCCTCATTTGCAACAAGGAGTGTATAGGTTTGATCACCATCGAGATTGACAGCATAAGGGAGGACATCAAATGAAAAAAATAATTGGTGCACTTCAACTTCCTTATCTGCATCCTCAATCACACCATCATTGTTGCACAATGAAGCTAACCCACAAAATTTGTCACCTAGAACAACCACTTCATCATTAGTAACTAGAGGAAAATTATTTGATTGAACATAGTAGACCCAAGTAAACAACATGTTTACATTATTTGCTTATACTTAATGAGAATCAAACTTCCACCAAGATAGAAGGCCTCACAATACATGTCTATGCCCATAAAATCATTAGGCCTATACTCACATGAGAGACTATTACTAACAACAACAAAAAACTACTACAAAAATCTCGAATCAATTCTCCACCCTATCTTCTAAGAAACTCAAAACTTTGATAAGATGGGGTAGGGTCATGAGAATCCAACTCACTAAAATCAACAATGGAGTCAACTTGTTGATCATTAGTTGTCACTGTGGTAATGAGTTGAGCATTTGTAAGGGTGAGTTGATCACTAGATCGCCCACCATCATTGAGAATCATGCACATGTGCGTGACCAAATCTTCAAGCTCCTGATTAGACAAATCAAAATAATGAGAAACATAACCATTCATGTGAACCTTACTTGCACAACCGTGTGTATAATGCACTAGAAATATTCAAATAGGACCACACTCCTTCGATAAATAAAATCCTTCATATAATAATAAATTTATTTTGGGAGACAAAGGGAAGAAAACCTTTATGTACCTTGACCAATTGTTGAGCTAGAAGGAAGAAAAATTCGTAACACCGTCAGCAAGCATAGGTCAACAACAAGACATTTGATTGATGGTAGCATAGTCACCAACTCATTAAATGAGGAAAACTTTGGAGCAAATTGACCCACCAATAAAATTTACACCAACTTTGGAGAAACTTATGCCAACAAGTCTAATCCTTGACAACAACACCAATATGTCAAGTCTTAGGATAATTACATTGCCTAGGACTAAATTTCATCCACAAGGCCAAGGTTGTCAACAAGGGAATGGGATCAATTCATCAACGAAACTATAGAAGACTCAATGTTAACTCAACAAGAGTGGGTTTTATCTTCTATACTTTGATCTCAACTTGAATGTACGCCCAAGGTTTTACCCTAATAGGTATTAAAGTTACCTAAGATAAGCAATAATGGTATGAATGATAGCAAAACCCAACTCAACTACTTAGCCCCTAATATTGTCATTGGACTAAGTAAACTAGCTATCGCTGACCCCTTTAAAGTTGATCCAATACCTTGGGAACAAATGTAAGGTGGGGTGAGTCCCATGGTTCATAGTTAATAGTTTTCTTAACTCCCTACACACATTGATATCATGAACATAAATTGAAACTAAATTGAAATAAGTTTTATGATTTCATTTAAGTGATTGGAACACATACAAGAGACAAGTTTCTATTCTAGGGTAGAAGAGTCACAATAAGCAAGAGGAAATGGCAAAGGTAAAATGATGAACTAAAGGTGATCTACTTATCATAAAGAAAAAGACTACCCCTTACACACCTTAGCAAAATGGAGTTCTAACAAGGATGAACTAAACTATGATGGACAGATCCAAAAGCATGTTAAGTGATGTACAATTGTAATAAATTCTTTGGGATAGAAGATATGAGTACTAATAAAAAATTGATTGACATATCTCCTTGTAAGACCTTGATTTAACACCTTATGAAGCATGCACAAGTTTAAGAAATCTTTTGTTTCATATTTAAGAGTTTTTTGTTGTGAAACTTTTGTTCATATGCCTAAAAAAAAAATTGTTAGGATAACCGGTGAACAACTGAGAGGGGGGGTGAATAAGTTGTTAACAAATAATGAGACTTTAAGAACACAAAACCTTTTACCGGAATGCATAAACCAAATATTGGAATATTAGATATATCAATTAAGCACAAACATCAATCATAAACCAAATACCATGCATCCACAACACATAACACCAAGACTTGTACATGGAAAACCCAGTAAAGGGAAAAACCAAGGTGGGAAGCCTACCCACAGTTAGATAATACTTCTGCAGTAAGTATGTGATTACAATAAGGGGCATGCACATGCAGGAAGGCCAACAACCTAGAGCACACTACTCATCACAAAGGAGCCACACTGACTACAAAAGAAATCCAGACTACAATCCAGAAATAAGAATGAACTATAGGAATAACATCTCCTATGCATGAGTATAGTTTTAGTTAAGCTCAATACCGGAGTTCTAAAACCTCTTACACAAACCCAATTTGATCACCTATGATCAACCAAACCTTTTTCATATGATTACAACTATATTCGCACACAGATAATCCCATAACCTTTTTCGACGATCTACAAAGAGATCTTACATCATATTTATACCAACCCAAGACCTAAACAATTAGGTCTACCACCTAAAAGATGATACAATAAATCCATTACATAAACCCGCAAACCAATGATAAACCAAGTTGACCTAAAACCGAAACAACATTAACCAAACAATAGATCCACCTGGTAACGCATCGGGAGCATCTTCCAATGCATTACATAAACCGGTCCATAACCTAGCAGAATAACACCGAACCTAAAATAGGTCACCATAAGACAAATGAAATACCACCAATCAACTGGAACACGAACATGATAACCATCAGAATCCTGAAAACCTTCTAGAAGCCGCACCAACATCACTTATCGAATTCATCAAAAGATATTCAACAAAGCTCTTTCGGTAGAACCCTTACCAGTAACCAAAAGGCTTACTAGAACATATGATAGCTTCTAGATCACCAAATCCTCAACCAACTGAATGTGACAAGCATATGAACCACATGAATGACCAAACCAAACCAATTCCACCAATTGGAATTTACCAGAGACAAATCTCTTGATCATCATCAAGGTCCAACCACTCTACCGAAATCTGGTAGACAACCAAATAAGCTAGTGTTGACATCAATGCAACACATAATCAATTCCTCCAAATTGCCAACAATCTCCCCCTTTGGCATTAATGGAAACACTAGATGTGAAAAACATCCAAGTGCCAAGAAGTGCCAAACAAGTCTCCCCCAATGGAAGACATCCAACAAATGATATATCAATGAAGTTATGAACCAAAGACCAAACTCCCCCTATGACTGATATATCTATTAAGCTTTGTTTTATGTTTTTCACATGAATATCTCTCCCCCTTTGGCATCAATGCCAGAAATATGACATAAACATCAAATAAAAAACCATAAAACCTCTGAACCACACAACTGACTACTCCCCCTAAGTAGTAGCACCAACTCATCAATCTAGAATGAATAACAATTATGATAAATGCATACCGGACTGATGCCAATCAACATCACTTAAGTCTTTACCGAAGGGGTAGAAACCCCCAATTTGTCTCTAAAATACTCAAATGATTCCTTGGGCAAAGGTTTAGTGAAGATATATGCAATCTTCTCTTTAGTGTTCACATAAACCAATCTGACTTCATTTGCTTCCACCTTCTCCTTCAAAAAGTTATACTTGATTGATATATGATTTGTCTTAGAATGAAATATCGGATTCTTTGATATGTCAATAGTAGCAGAGTTATCACAGTGAATAACTATCGGTTCATTGCAATCTACCATTATATCCTTCAACATTTTCTTCATCCATAGAACATGTGTACAGTTAGTAGCCGCAACAACATACTCAGCTTCAGCAATAGATAAAAGAAGTACATGACTATTTCTTGTCGATCCATGAAACAAGTTTCTTTCCAAGAAAGAAAGCTCCACCGAATGTGCTTTTCTAGTCATCTATATCTCTAGCCCAATCTCCATCTATATATGCACATAGTGTCAATGCATCATTTTTAGGATACCATAAACCATATTCAATTGTTCCTTGTAAATATCTGAAAAATCCTTTTCACTGCACTCTCATGATTCTCTCTAAGATCACTCTAATATCTCGATACAATGCAAACAACATTCATTATATCTAGTCTAGTCTATGTCAAATATAAAAAAATTCCAATCATAGACTTATACCTTGTAGGATTTACCAGAGTTTATTCATCTTTCTTTGTCAATTTCTCACTAGTAACCATAGGGGTACCAACCGTTTTTGAATTTTCCATACCAAATTTCTTCAACAACTCTCTAACATACTTAGTTTGACAGATGAAAATACCTTTATCAGTTTGATTAATCTGCAAACCTAAGAAAAATCTCATTTACCCAATCATAGACATCTCAAATTCATTCTTCATATTATTGGAGAGTTCCATACATCAGTTATCCTCACCTCCAAAAATGATATCATCAACAAAGACCTCAGCAATCAATATGTCATCATCAGTGATCTTATAATACAAGTTACTGTCAGCACTACCTTTAGTGAAACCAAGCTTCAAAAGATATTTGTCCAATCTAGCATACCAAGCTCTAGGGGCTTGCTTCAAACCATATAAAGATTTCCTTAATCTGCAAACCATGTTTTTGTCATCTGAAAGTGAAAAACCATCAGGTTGCTCAATAAAAACTTCCTCTTCAAGATATCGATTCAAAAATGCACACTTAACATCCATCTGATAAACCTTGTATTTCTTATGGGCATCATAAGGAAGAAATAATCTCACAGCTTTAATCCTAGCTACCAGAGCAAAAGTTTTGTCATAATCAATTCCTTCCTTCTAAGAATATCCTTTACAGACCAATCTAGCCTTGTTCCTCACAACTTGTTCGTCTTCATTCAATTTATTCCTAAAAACCCATTTAGTTCCAATAACATTCTTATTGTTAGGCTGGGGAACTAAAGTCCATGTGTTGTTCTTTTCTATCTCATCCAATTCCTCTTCCATAGCTTTCATCCAACATTCATCTTTACATGCTTCATCTACTGATGTCAGTTCAATTTGAGAAATTAAGCATACCTCTTCAATTGCCAACCTTCTTCTTGTCATTACTCCTTTTCTCTTGTCTTCAATGATTTGTTCTTCTGAATGATTCAACCTTACATACCGAGGAGTCTTCTGACTTTTTGATTCCCTACTCCAATCTTCAGTTACTGTTGAATTTTCTGATACTGCTGGAGTAACTAGTTCAACATTTTGTTTCGGTACATGCGCTACCGGTTTAGTTATAACTATTTCCACTTCCGGTTCTCTCTCATAAGTTCTTATTTGACCTCTGCTTTGCTCATCCACCTTGACATTAGCGTTTTCCACAATTCTCTGCAATCTTTTGTTATAACATCTATATGATTTGCTTTGATTAGAATAACTAAGAAATATTCCTTCATCACATCTAGGATCAAACTTTCCAATGGAATCATCTCTTTTGATATAGCATTTACTACCAAAGATTCTGAAATACTTAATTGTAAGTGTATGACCAAACCATAACTCATAAGGTGTCTTACCAGTGTCTAACTCTGTTGAATGTGTAAATCATCGTGCTCGCAACTTCTCTCCAATAGATATGAGGAAAATTAGCTTACATCATCATAGATCTAGCTGCCTCTAGGATAGTTTTGTTCTTTCTTTCCACAACACCATTCTATTGAGGTGTTTGTGGTGCAGACAACTGTCTCCTTATCCCATGTTTCTCACAATAACTATTAAATTCACCATATATGAATTCACCACCTTGATCGGATCTTAAGCATTTGATTTTGAATCATGTCTTTGTCTCAACCATAGCTTTAAAGATCTTTAACTTTTCAAAGGCTTCAAATTTCTCCCTTAGAAAAGTAACCCACATCATTCTAGAATAGTCATCAATGATTAGCATGAAATATCTATCACCCTGAAAACTTCTTTCTCTAGCAGGACCACACAAATCGGTATGAATAAGATCAAGAACATCATTAGATTTATCTTGAATACTCTTAAAAGAAGTTATGACTTTCTTTCCCATTTGACATTCCTTACATACCGGATTATGAGGCTTCACAATCTTAGGTATATCTCTAACTGCCTTAGGTGAACTGATCTTTACAATGCAATCAAAATTCACATGACACAACCTCTTATGCCATATCCAACTCTCATCAATATGTGCAATCAAACATGTCTTCTCACCGGAGTTCAAATGAAAGATGTTACCTTTAGTCTAAGTACCGGTTGCAATCTCCAAACTAGATCTGTTAATGATTTTGCATTTTTCATCCTTGAACTGTAATTGAAATCCCTTATCCACCAATTGTCCTACACTCAAAATATTATGCCTTAAACCTTCAACATAATAAACATTATCAATGTTATGCTTATCATCCAATTATATACTTCCTCTTCCTTTGATCATGCATGCTCTGTCATCTCCAAAACTGACAAGACCACCATCAAATTCTTGCAAAGATAAAAAGTTCCTTTTATCTCCAGTCATATGATGTGAACATCCATTGTTTATCACCCATTCATCCTTGTCTTCAACTTTAGCAAGTGCCTTCTCTTCATTATGAATGATAGGTTCCGGAGTATCTTCCTTGATAGCCAAGAATACCCATTCCTTCCCTTTGATAGATCCACTAGCTGAATCTTTTGTCGGTTCATTGTTAGAATCATCAGTTACACCTTCCTCATCCACATAGTAGCATGATTTATCTTTGTTCCTCATGTACTTATGCTTGTTTTGATAATCATGGTTAGGCCTAAAAGATCTTCTAGCTTTCTCCTCAAATCTTGAATTCCTCTCATGACATCTAGATGCAAAATAACCTATCTTATTACATGAAAAACATTTGAAGGGTGATTTTCCTTCATACTTACTTCCTGTCAAATGTTTAGGTACTCTTCTAGCAAATAGGGCTTCAAGTTATTCAAGATCTTCATCCTCTTTCTTCATATCCTCTAGTTCCTTCGCATATAATTCTTTCCAATCACTCTTGTCGGTTGATGATGTAAATGCCTTGAATGCAGAATCTGTCTTTCGAGCTCCTTGAGGACCAAATTCTTCAAGCTCAAAGGCAGATAACTTTCCAATGAAAGTATCCCTGTTAATAGAAGTGTTAGACATTGTTCTCAGCTCATTAATTGTAGTAGCCTTCATCTTGTAAGCAAATGCTAAATCTCTCGATACTTTAGAAACAATCTCATCTTCGCTCAAAGATCTATCACAACATTGAATTCCCAAGAAAATTTCATTAACTCTTTCCATAAAAGTTGTAATCCTTTCATCTTCTTCAATTCTCAGGTTCTCATACCTTACCTGGTAACCATAAAGTTTAGCAATTTTAAAAGTAGGATCACCTTCATTCAGAGTCTCCAACTTATCCCATATAGCCTTTGCAGATGATGTGTCTGTTAATCTAATTACCTGCTAATCTAAAACGGTGCTCAAGAGGGATTCTCTAGCTCTACAGTCATTTTCAATGTTCTTATCTAGGTCTATGGGAGGAGGATTGCCAGATGTTGAATCATAAGGTGTATAGCCTTTCTCAGTGATCTCCCAAATCTCCTTGCTAATACATCTCAGATGAGTCTCCATCTGAAGCTTCCATACCCTATAAGTTGTTCCTTCAAGCCTAGGGTTGTCCTTCTAGTAAGCAATTGAAGTTGAATGATTAGTCACCATAGGATCTTCCTCAAGAGGTTAAGCTTTTGTAGAGAGGACCACGCTCTCATACCAATTGTTAGGATAATTGACGAACAACTAAGAGCGGGGTGAATCAGTTGTTAATAGATTATGAAACTTTAAGCACACAAAACCTTATACCGAAATGCAGAAAACCAAATACCGAAGTAGAAGATATATCAATTAAGCACAAACATAAATCATAAACCAAATACCATGTATCCACAACACATAACACCAATATTTGTACGTGGAAAACCAAGTAAAGGGAAAAACCACGATGAAAAGCCTACCCATAGTCAGATAATACTTCTGTAGTAAGTATGTGATTACAGTAAGAGGCCTGCACATGCAGGAAGGCCAACAGCCTAAAACGCACTACTCATCACAAAGGAGCCTCACTGACTACAAAATAAATCCAGACTACAATCCAAAAATAAGAACGAACTTCAAGAACAACATCTCCTATGCCTGAGTGCAGTTCCAGTTAAGCTCAAAACCGGAGGTCTAAAACCTCTTACACAAACCGAATTCAATCACCTATGATCGACCAAACCTTCAGCATATGATTACAACTTTTATTTGCAAACAAATAATCCCATAACCTTTTCCGGCGATCTACAAAGAGATCTTACATCGTATTTATACCAACCCAAGACCTAAACAATTAGATCGGCCACCTAAAAGATGATACATTAAATCCATTACATAAAATCGCAAACCAATGATAAACCAAGATGGCCTAAGACCGAAACAACATTAACTAAATAATAGATCCAATTGGTAACACATCGGAAGCATCTGCCAACACGTTACATAAACCAGTCCATAACCTAGAAGAATAACACCGGACCTAAAATAGGTCACCATAAGCCAAATGAAATACCACCAATCAACTGGAACATGAACACGATAACCATCAGCATCCTTAAAACCTTCGAGAAGCCGCACCAACACTACTTATCAAATTCATCAAAAGATCTTCAACAAAGCTCTGTCGGAAGATCCCTTATCGATAACCAAAAGGATTACTAGAACATGTGATAGCTTCCAGATCACCAAATCCCGAACCAACTAAATGTGACAAGCATCTGAACCACATGAATGACCAAACCAAACCAATTCCACCAATTGGAACATATCAGAGACAAATCTCCTGGTCATCATCAAGGTCCAACCACTCTACCGAAATCCGGTAGACAACCAAATAAGCTAGTGTTGACATCAATGACAAACATCAATGCAACACATAATCAATTCCTCCAAATTGCCAACAATTTTAAGTTGGGTCCAAAACCATATAATATCTCCATTGGATATGGTAAAAATATTAAAGGTTATAAGCTTTTAAATTATCTAGCCAAGATGGTTGTATATTCCAGAGATGTGAATTTCAAGGAACTTACAACCATTTTTTTAATTTTGAACAACTAAAAGACAAATAAAAGGAAAAGATAGTTTATTTTTAATTAAAGTAATAAATTGACACATAAAATTTACACCCAAAGGATAAATTTATAGAATGGCAATAGCTCCAAAACCACCAATAAAGGTTCCTCTTGTCACAAAAGTTTGCACCCTTGTTGAACACTAGTGCTCAACAACCTTGCAAAACATGGAAACAACCTCCAAGTGTGGGACTCTGCACATGTGAGGTTGAGTCTCCAAAGAAGGCCAACTTCCTTATCAATTAGGGTGCAGTGTTAGACCAACCCAACACTTATAAAACCTATTCTAATGATCTAAGGGGAAAAGGGGAGAAGGAATGTTGAAAGGGAAAAGAGGTGATGCACCTAGATTGAAATTTGATCCTCCCTGCCCATAACTGCACAAGACATCAATGAAAACTACCCAAAGATACACACAATTTCCTATCCTAATCAACTCCCTAATAACATGCAAAGGTTACAATCATGTAAGATGAAGAGAGGAACTAAAATCAATTCATAGACAACATCTATAGGGGTGTTAACACAATCACATAAATTAATAATCATAAAAGAATGCATTGAGATAAAGAGGTAAAATGCATTACATAGAAAAAATGAACTGAAAAAGAGGCAAGACAGACAATTTTATTTATATGAAGGAAAGGCAAAGTTTACAATTGCAGAAAGTATGAGTTTCTATAAGAGAAACAGAAAGGGTTACAAAATTTGCCTTTATAGATCAGGTATAACTTAGATGGAATGCTAGGTTCATAAACCCTAACCAGCTAGGGTTAGGTTACAAAAAAGAGGATCAAATCTAATGGTTGCATGTCTGAAAACATCTCCCAGAACTGGGAAAGAGCAACAATTTCTAAAAAAAGGGAGAATCCCTGCATTGAATAGTGTTTGATTGTCCTCTGTCAGGCCCAAAAGTCTTCAATCTGCAATAAATGAGCATAGGTGGCCTGAGAGAAACATCTGTAGAGTCATGGTAGAGTAATGACAATCATTCCCCGGCCACATGAAAGAAGTTGAGATAGATCATATTTGATTTGGTTATTCAAAGAGGTCAAAAATTGATTTTCAACCCACTAAGTCGGCAACCACCACTAGACTGATATTTAAATTTCAACGATCACCTCGAGTTTGAATTTGGGCTACCCAATCCTCCTCCTTATGCACAAGTGAATAGTTGAGATGCCCCTAAAGGACCCCAAAAAAGGCTCATAAAAGAAATTAAAATAGGGTCATCGATCTCCTCCTTTAGTGAAATCGAATGACCCTAATTGTCTGTGAAATCCTGTTGGCCCCACCATCTAAAACAAGTCTCATCACAGTTTCGCAACCAAGGGTGGGACCCAATCCTTGACTACTGTGAAACAACAAAACCAATACTCGACCAATGCCAAGTCCATTGCTATATCGTAGGGTGGAAAGAAATGCTTCCTCTGACCACTACAAAACTGCGATGAAAATTCTCCACACCACTAGCATTTATCGCTATACCGCAAGGGTCAAGCGACAATTAGCCATAAGCATTGTGACCTTGCAATAACATCTCATTCCCCACCATGGTCATCGCAGAACAGACCGGGCGGCTAGCCCTAACCGCCGTGAAACTACAAAAACCACCCTTTCTTAAGCATCAGCGGCCCTTATCACAATATCACAAAGGGGACACCACCATGAGCTCTGACTACCATGAAAACTAAAGCGATAATCGCAATATCGTGAGGGGGACCAAAAGGCAAGTCCCAACCATTGCAAAACAACAATAAACAAAATAAACCTCCCGCCAACATCCCTTATTGTGGTGTTGAGTGAAAGTGGCACAATTACAGTCGGTAATAAAAGTGGAAGCTCCCAACTCCTGCTAGCCAGTAGCGGGTGAAAGGGGTCAGTCATACCATGAAGAAGGGACCCTCAAGGCGGTAAAATTTAAGTGAAATGACCACCCGTGCTAATCAACAAAGGAAACGAATAAGGCCAAAAAAAGTTAAAGCAAAATCCTTAAGGGTTTAGGGTTTTAGGCCTTACGAGTTTTTAATATATTTTTTAGCTAGTGAAGATATCTCAGATTGGTTGTCTACATGGCTAAGGTTGACACAAAAATGGTCAACAATTCCCAAATAAGTCTCTTCATTACTCACAACCACAACCCTTGGAATGCCTCAATAAAACTTTAAAAGATATCAGTTTAGCTTCCAATACCTTCCCTCCAACATGGACACCCATACTTGCAAGATGAACATTACATTAAATGTGATAAATGATCAAAAACCAATAAATACTTGTTGCCTTTTCCATACTCACACTGGAAAAATCCCATAGGTCACTCTTTTACCACTTTCTCGGATAATTAAATATCTTGTTCTAGACATCCATAAGTGGGGAAAACAATATTAAATAATTGTGTTCATAACCCACTTTTATTGTTGCTAGTGTAACCCATCACCCCTTATGAATTTATTGCAAACAATGGTGAGAATTAAATATTACAAATTATTTTCCCAATACATCATAAGTGCCTTAGGAAACCGTCCAATGATGTTAGAACCATGTCATAGGATTTACAAGGTAGATGGAATCTTAATCCTAACATTCTCCCACTTGACATCATACATTGTAAAATACACCCATAGGAATCACAAGGGAAAATCATCCCTTAGACATCCATGTAGCATCTGATTCTTTACCATGCTCTCATGCTCCAACAAGACACCCAAAAAAGAAACCATGACAACCATCATCAAGCAAAAAAATCCTCACATCCTCCAACATGCCACATATGGAAGAAAAAAGAACTATGCCAAGGTGAACCATGTCAACTGTCATTGAAACTTGCACCAATCTCTACATGAACATAAGAATCAAATTCAAATGATAACAAAGTATCTAAGTAACTACCTTACTCATACCACCTGGAATAGCAACCACAAAAAATTGAAATTCATCCAAGCTAACCATACCTAAAGCCAAGGTAAATCAACATAGATTAAACTTCATGTTGTCAACATATCAACTCTAAACCTGCAATCAAGTCTCTGTATATCTAACCTCCTATCTCAAAGAAACATACCAATGCACAAATGACCATAGACAAGGCCAACTAACAAATTCCACATCACTAGTAAAATAATCTCATGGATATAGACAATACACATCCAAGTCATCCCACTACAATCAATAGGTTGTACATACCTACAAACTGTATAACTCATAGATCCAAATCCAATGAAACATACAAACTCATCATCACATCAGTAATCAACAAACCAAGATATCGCAAAGGATAAATAGACCTATATCCATAAATTCCCACTACATGAGTAATGTCAAATCTAAAAAAGATCAAAGCATATGAAGTCTATCTATAGTACTTCACATAGAAGATGTGTCTAACTCCTCTATCACATAGTGTCAAGGGAACATACATGATCTACAAATCCCGCAACCAAAAAAGGTGCAATAGCTCTCACCATCAATCTCCATAGCTTTCCCAAGTTCTTCACAGTACCATGTGTATATGGACATTGAGGAAGAAAAACAAGACCAAAGATAGAACATACAAATCAAACCATATCCTTGTCCCACACTAACATGTACCAAGTTGTGTAATGTAAGATCTCCTCCACCATTCCCAAACTGAAAGAATAACAACATCTAACATTCAATCAAATGAAACATGGCAGCAATAGATGTAGACCTCTCATATCAAAGGTAGATCAAAAAAACCATTCATTCCCAAACAAAGGGAATTATGCCCAAAGCCACAAACCATTTCATGTACCTCTCCAAATAAGTCCTCAAAACTATATCCATATCTTAAGACCAACAACAAGGAGAACAATATAAATCCATAAAACCATGCATATTCTTCTCAAACAAGTCCTCAAAACTTCTATATTCGAGACTTATTCACATGAGAACACAAGATACAAAATAAATAATGCATCTAATAACCAATTAGGCAATACCTCTCAGATCATTAACTTGCCGAGTAGACCAAGAGTGGGAAACAAGATTGTCATTTGCTCACAACACCAAGCAATAAAACTTATAATAAATGACAATCTTCTCTTTGGGTCCATAATGGATTAACATCCATAACCAAGTGTAGG
This sequence comes from Cryptomeria japonica, assembly GCF_030272615.1. Taxonomy (NCBI): domain Eukaryota; kingdom Viridiplantae; phylum Streptophyta; class Pinopsida; order Cupressales; family Cupressaceae; genus Cryptomeria; species Cryptomeria japonica. The sequence goes on from NC_081407.1 coordinate 182,337,205, forward strand.
CTCCTCGGTCTTTTTGTTGAAATCCTCATCAAAGAGTCACCATCTCAACACACAATCCTAAAAACATGAGATCTCATAGCCTCACCCAACTCTCTCTAGTCTCAATGATCGTAAACCAATCAATTCATGCTAACTTCAAATACAATCCCACAAAATCAGGAAGCTCCAAGCAAACAATTAATACTCAAAACCAAAGAGAAATAGCAACACCTCATCAAAGACTCAAGAGTCCTCCATGGTTACAAGATGTCACCATAACCATCCATCATCAAATGATCAATCCACATCACTACTAATGTTCCCACTAAATCATGTAACCAAGCTCTCTAGACGTCATGACAACCATCTCCTAACTCAAGATCCTCCATGGCCCCAACATGATCAAAGAACTCAACCAAGAGCTCCCAAAAGGAAGAGTTAAACCATGATCTGCAAACCAAGAAGATACAATTGCACATCCTTTGTCAATAGAACTAAAGATTTCAAACTATCACTACAATCTGAAGGCAAAATACACGGGCTCCACATGACACCAACACCCATTGCAAAAGATCATCCATCATCGAATCAAAGGTTATCCATGGCTCATAATACACTGCAACCACAAACAACTTAGAACCAAAATCTTGAAAGAAAGAAGATAGAACACATTATGTGACTACGTAAAGCTCCCACTAAAAGTGATACCAAGTAATACATCATGAACAATATCATTACCAAAACTCCACTAAAAGTGAACAAAGCTTCTTGTGCACCATAATCTACTGCTAAGATTCAAATGATTGACTATATGAGGTACTCCAAATAATCATTTTCTCACTGCAATCAAAATACCAATGTAATAATGGTGACCAACAATAAGGGCCTACCAAACCAAATCCTCATCAGACAACCTACAAGATCAAAACATATGCAACATCTCAAAGAATAAATACATAATCACTACTCCAATCTCAAATAACTGAAAGATTCAACCTCACATCAATATCATGCATAACAAGGATAATTAGGCATAACATGTGGATTTACAAGACTCAAACACTAGAATCAATGCTACACCTTATTTGCCAAACAAACCCACATAAGAGTAACCATAGATTAATAAGAACCTTCCAAGCAACCATGCAAACTTGTAATTGTCTCCATCCAGAATATCCTAAATCTAGTTACATCACAAATACACATACCATAGATTTTAGTTAACATGTAAAACTTACAAAACCATCTCTATAAATTTAAAATCCATTTAAACATCCAAACATTCACATTATATGTGTCAATTAAACAATGAAAATACCACAAAATGTACAAAGCCCAACAACTGAAAAGAAGAGATCACTTTAACCCAAGAAAGGAAATAAAATTTGTCAAAGACCTTAAACCATATGAAACATATCAGCTTTGGATAACTCTCAAATAGGTCAATGGCTTATCTTCTAGTGCTTTCATGTAACCATGGGCTAAAACCAAGAACCCAACATAAGCACCCCATTTCATAGTCCAAACAACTAGTGTATCTCCATGTGACCAAGATATCCATACTCATCCAACATGAAAACCTTCTCATTGTTTAATATTATAACTGTGAGAATTTTCCAAGATCTAGAGGCAATGGAAAGCACAAATAAGAGAGAGCAAAATGTGACAAGAATAAACTGTATTCCTATCAATGATGCAAAATGTGATCAATTGGATCATCAAGATTGTTGTTGTTGTTACAAAAATGTAGAATAAGCTTGCTTATAAAGACAAGGCTAAGAGACAAGAGAGCACACAATGATGACATGTGGCTCAATGAGATGCAAGGGTAGGTGGGGGTAGGTAGGAGAAATAGTAAAATATTCCACATGAGGTGGATCACCCACTGAAGGTGGAATTATCACTCCACAATAAGTGGATATGATAGAGTAGTAACAAGATCACACCATAAAAGGTGAAAATTCTCCTACATACACACTTCCAATGTAGCACATCTCCCTAAGTGTCTCATATGCAAACTACAATGTTATGCAGGTACCTAAGTAAACTTAAGTAAAATGTAATTATATCCAAGAAGAATAAATAATTACACCACCACCCCCCCTTAAGTGCAACTCAAGGAAATGCACTTAAGTCTACAATGCAACTAAGCAATGAAAGATGGGTCTCGAATACAAGACCATGTTAGGTACCCATGTAAAAATGCAAATGCACGTAAACCAATGCAATCTCTCATAAAGTGGGGAAAGGGAGAAAAACCCAATGGGAAAAAACCTCCCCCAAAAGAGAGATGATGAAAGCACATGAAAGCACACAATGCTCTCAATGAAGTATGAGAAGAACAAAACCTCATGCGAGGAAAAAGTCCCCCCCATAAGAGAGAAGGGGAAAGACCATGAAGCCCCCCCCCCTTAATGTAGAATCTCCTACAAAGATGGTCCAATGATGTTGACCAAAATACCTCCCCATTAGGAAGAAAGAGAGTCAATGTTGCACCAATAATGTCAAAGTGTGACAAAATCAGGTACCAATGTCGATGGCGATGAATCACTCGCTGCAACAAAATGAAGATCAGGCACGGAGACAACCTGCTTTGAGCATCAACTAGATACTCATAAATGGCAGAAATACTGATACAATCAAAGTCTCACAAGAGCCATGCACAAATGTGTACAATCTAAGTCTCAATTGGAGCCATGCACCAAGTCTCACAAGATATTCCTAATCTTCGTGTACAAGAGGATTACATCAAATAGTCATCGAAGACAAGATACAAAGAGGTGTGGCACTTTATGATAGTGTGAATACAACATTGCTCATGCAAGAGCATGCAAATATGGAAACATGAAGATGATGCCACCAAAGAAGCCTTGTAGAATACTGCAGATGAAGATGCTTCCGATTGGGATGTCGCCAAGAAAAATATAAGAGCAATAGGCCCCCCGCCTTGGCTGCCGGTTGGAAGCACTGCAAGACAGGTGTGAAGTGGACAAGAAAAATTTGTTCCCAATTTGACTTATTAAAGAAAATTTTGTTTTTAAAAGATTTTTTTAAAATCCCATTAAAAACAATTATTAAAATGCCCATGAAAAAAAAAGTTTATTAAAAAATAATAAAGAAAAACTTTTTAAAAAGGCATAAGTGAATTTTTTTTTTAAATTTCAAATATTTAAAAAAAAATTATTAAAAGTTCTATTAAAAAAACTTATGAAAAAAATATAATTTAAAAAAACAAATTTAAAAATCTTTAAAAATAAAAATAAAAAAAATTATGATCCCTACGAAGGCCACAGGGTCCACCTGCGACACTCGCAGGTGTCCCTGTGGGGGCCATAGGTGTACCCTGCGTTACCCGCAGGGCTGCGGGCTGCAAAATACTTGTTGTACCCGCAGGTACTTTGCGGGCCGCAGGGCCTGTGGGCCCGTAAGGCCCAAAAATAAATTATTTTTTTCGAAAATAAACAAAAAATGCCCCCCCACCGAATTTAATTCGGATTTTGTTATTTTTTTTTAATTTCTGAAAAATAATTAAAAACAGAAAATAAAAATTAAAAAAAAATATTAGACCTATACCTGCAATTTTGTACGATGAGCCAAGAGGGGGATTTTTTCACTTCGGGGTGATGAGCTTCGATTTGGACGAATGGACAGACGATCTTTGGGGTTTTTGGGCCTTCTGAGCGCGATGGTGGTGATGAATTTGGCCAAAAATGCTCCAAAATTGGAGATCACTCTTGAGACAAGTCACCACCCTCCACCTTCAAACGCCTCTAGATTTGGCCTCGGATGTCAGATTTGGACAAAACAAAAGGCTATTCTAACTTTCTCGAACCTCCTCAATCCAATGGGACCTCAAATTTGACCCAAAAAGCTCCAATAATAACTATCAATAGAAAGCTCCTAAAAGAAAAACCCCAAATTTCTCTCAATTGGCAAACCAATGACACTCTAATGGCTCTGATACCATGTGAGAATTTGCCAAGATCTAGAGGAAATGGAAAGCACAAATAAGAGAGAACAAAATGTCACAAGAATAAACTATATTCCTATCAATGATGTAAAATGTGATCAACTGGATCATCAAGATTGTTGTTGTTGTTACATACAATGTAGAATAATCATGCTTATAAAGACAAGGCTAAGAGACAAGAGAGCACACAATGATGACATGTGGCTCAATGAGATGCAAGGGTAGGTAGGGGTAGGTAGGATAAATATTAAAATATTACACATGAGGTGGATCACACACCGAAGGTGGAATTATCACTCCACAATAAGTGGATATGATAGAGTAGTGACAAGATCACACCATAAAAGGTGGAAATTCTCCAATACACACTCCCAATGTAGCACATCTCCCTAAGTCTCTCATATGTAAACTACAATTTTATGCAGGTACCTAAGTAAACTTAAGTAAGGTGTAATTATATCCAAAATGAATAAATAATTACACCAACAATAACACACAAGACAACTAAGAGGGGGGGGTGAATCAGTTATACAAAAATCTTATGTCTATTTCTTAAATCAAATCTACAATAACTTAACTTTAACACATAATCCACATAAAGATATGAGCATGAAAACTAGAGCACGCCATACATGATGAAACACTAGATTTTACATGGAAAACCTTGTTAGGGGAAAAACCACGAAGAATGTTATTCTCAATATATGAGCACCTATTAGGATGACATCAATTAAGGTGATTTTTACAAATAAAGGCTTACTGCCAGAGAGAAAGAAAGAGAGGCTCATTGTGGAAGTGTTCACTGTCAAAATGAAGAACAATAAAAGAGAAATAATCCACCACTAATTCAATTTTACAACTGTAAGATCTGTAGATACCTTTGTCTCACCGCTTTCAGTAGCTAAAACATAAAAGTTCACAATACTCAACACTTTTCACCAACTCAAACATCAATCATCAAGCAATCAGGGAGATAGATCAACTTTCACACACTTTAATCGCATTTCACTTTCTTTCACAAAAATCTACATCCATACACACGCCTCTATTTATATCATTCTCAGATATGTAAAGTCTCCCAAGATCGGCTAGGCATCTCAACCAAACACAACTCAAATTAGGTTGGCACCAAAAATTCTCACAATGGAAAAGAATGTAAAGTGGACCACAACATATCTCAATTAGGAGCAAAATAAATATCAAATAGTTTATACAATGATCCATAATCATCAGAGCAATAATGTGAAGTGTAAACACCTGAGGTAGACCAAACCTAGAGTAAACACCATCAAATTTTAAAACCATGCTTTTGAATCCCAGGAACACGTGCCAACTAAATAGAATGAAACTAAGGACATTATCAACTTAACTCCAAAAATGCAACACCAAAAACCATAACATGGATAAATGTGGAGCATGCACTTTGTACAGAAACACTATCAAAAATATTGGTGAACACAACTTCTTCATCACAACAATCTAGAGCACCAAATCCAGAATACAACATCTCTAAACATTTCTTAACAATGTATCCAAACTTCATGAATAGATGTACAACATAGAAGATATGCAAAGCAAATATCTCAGCACAACTGCACAAAAAACTCAAAAAAACTTATACCAACTAGTCACTAATGACAACTAAAGCATGTTGACATCAATGAAAACACATGAGTAGATCATTCTGATCAACCTTGCAACAATCTCCCCCTTTGTCATTGATGGCAACACATCAACGACAACAACAACTCTTACCCCAAAATTCTCCAAAAACCAAAAACTAATCCATTTTACGTTTTCTTCCCCTTTGCTAGACATACCATCTTCTCATTCTCTCCCCCTTTGCTAGACATAGCATCTTCTCATTCTCTCCCCCTTTTCCATCAAGGACAAAGGCTTAGATACAAAAAATGTTAGCTCATTCTATTCAACTCTTCATAAATTTACAACTACACTTAGCTCCCCCTAAGAGGTAGCCTCGAATCATTGATCTAGAATAATAGTATTCATCAAGTTCACTAGACTAATGCATCTCTATATGTATTTATTTAAAAAAAGGAGGGCAAATAACCCCCAATTTCTCTCAGAGATATTCAAAAATATCTTTAGCAAGTGCTTTAGTAAATATATTAACAACTTGCTCCTTTGTAGGTACAAAATCAAGTTTCACTTCGTTCTCCAAAACTTTCTCCCTTAAGAAGTGGTGCCGAATTGAAATGTGTTTCGTTCTTGAATGCAACATCGGATTCATAAAAATGTTTATTACATTGGTATTGTCACAAAAGATAGAAATAGGTTCATCAAACAATATTCAAATGACCTTCAAATTTTGTTTCATCCATAATACCTGAGTATAACAAGTAGTGGCAGCAATGTATTCATCTTAAGCAGTAGACAGAGATACCAAGTCTTGTTCCTTAATCGATACCAATTATTAAAAATTCTAACAGACAAGACAACTGAGGGGGGGGGGGTGAATCAATTATACAGAAATCTTAAATCTATTTCTTAAAGATCTGCAACAACTTAACTTTAACACATAATCCATAGAAAGATATGGGTATGAAAACCAAATCACACCATACACAATGAAACACTGGAGTTTACATGGAAAAAACTATTAGGGGAAAAACCACGGAGAATGATGTTATTAATATATGAACACCTGTTAGGGTGACACCGGTTAAGGTGATTTTTACAAAGAAAGGCTCACTGCCTGAGAGAAAGAAAGAGAGGCTCACTGTCGAAGGGCTCACTCCAAAAATAAAGAAGAGTAAAAGAGAAAGAATCCACCACTAATGCACATCTGCAATCATAAGATCTGTAGATACCTTCAGTTCATTGCTTTTGGTAGATAACACATGAAAGTTCACACTACTCAACACTTTTCACCAACTCAAATACCAGTAATCAAACAATTAGGGAGATAGCTCCTCTTTCACACACTTTCAACGCATTTCACTTTCTTTCACATACATCTACATCCATACACACACCTCTATTTATATCATCCTCAAATATGCAAAGTCTCCCAAGTTCGGTCAGGTATTTCAAATGAACATAACTCAAAATAGGTTGGCACTAAACATTCCTGCAATGAAAAAGAATGTAAAGTGGACCACAACATATCTTAATTAAGACCAAAATAAATATCAAACATGTTATACGCCGATCTATAATCATCAGAGCAATAATATGAAGTGTAAACACCCAAGGTCAACCAAACCTAGAGTAGACACCATCAAACATGGAAACCATGCTTTTAAATCCCAAGAATATGTACCAACTAAATAGAATGAAGCTAAGGACAATATCAACTTAACTCCAAAACTGCAAGACTATAAACCATAATGCGGAGAAATGTGGAGCATGCACTTCATATAGAAACATTGTCCAACATTGTCAAACATACTCGAGTAAACATAACTTCCTTATCACAACAATCTAGAGCACCAAATCTAGAATATAACATCTCTAAACATTTCTTAACAACATATTCAGACTTCATGAATAGATGTACAACATAGAAGATATGCAGAGAAAACCTATCAACACAATTGCACATAAAACTCCACAAAACTTATACCAACCAATCATTAATGACAACCAGAGCATGTTGACATAAGTAGCTCATTCTGATCAACCTTGCAACACTCACTACACATGACCACAAGGTAACGAAACAAAACCACTAAATAAGAGGATACATGGATATTATCAAAAAGATCCATAGGCATGAGCAACTCCATGAAGATCCATAAGGATGAGCTTTATATGCCCAACATAGATCACATTGATAATATCCATGGTTTTCAATCTCAAAAATATACAAAATAGAGTTAACTCACCGAATATTCATTGTAGACGTATAAGCCTTTTAAAAACCTTTAATTCCTTCTAAATGATTCCCTTCGAGCTTTCCATGCTAAGAAACCAAAATTAGAGGAATACCCAGAACCTGTAACCTTCAACTCAGATGCAAAATCTTGAGAAATAAATAGGCTCAATACCAAAGATTATGAAAATCAATCTCTATTCAATAAACCAATCAAATGATGAGATTCAAGGCTTGGATAGTAGCAACATGCTAATGTGGAAATTAAGTTGTCTTAACGGTGGAAAACACATGATCAGATCCTTCTTCTTTATGATGCTAAAAATCAACCTGTTAACCATGCTTAATAAACCTATCTTAGGTGAACTTATAACATTAGTATAAGATAACAAGAATAATTCACACATCAACAACATAACATCCACACATAACACAATATTTATGTGGAGAAACCCTTGCGGGAAAAAAAAACTCTACCAAGAAGAGAGGACAAGCTTGTATTAACAACAATAAAAGTTCTTACAACACAATAACTTCCATTCTCCTCTTTTCCTTTGCCATATAACCACCTATGTACATGTGAACATCCTCCTTGTGCCTCCCATCTATCTTTCATTCCTCCAAAGAAAAATACATTCAATTGTTCCACATTCTATTACACATAAAATCTACACCCAACGGTTGAATTTATAGGATGGTAAGAGCTCCAAAACCACTAATAAAGGTTTCCAAAGAAGACTCTTCATTACTCATGACCACAACCATTGGAATGCCTCTATAGATCTCGAAAATACATTCTTTTAGCTTCCAATACCTTCCCTCTAACATAGACACCTATACTTGCAAGATAAACATTGCAGTAAATATAATAAATGACCAAAAACCAAGAGAAACATGTGGCCTCTTCCATACTCCCACTTGGAGAAGCCCATAGGTCACTCTTTTTCCACTTTCTTGAGTCATTAAATATCTTATTTTATACATGCATACGTGAGAAAAAAAAATTTAAATATTTGTGTTCACAACCCACTTTTATTGCTACCAGTATAACCCATTTCCCCTTATGAATGTATTACAAACAATGGTGAGAATTGATTATTAGAAATTATTTTCCCAATACATCCTAAGTGCCTTAGGACACTTTCCAAGGATGTTGGAACCATGTCATAGGATTTACAAGGTTGATGGCACCTTAATCCTAACAACCCATATCTCTAAAAAGATGATATGGTTACAACTATAATGTATAGGTATTAGTTTTGATTGCATGAGAATTCAAATTATTTGTGTTAGCCAAAGTGCAATTTGTTTAGCAAAAAATCTTATGTGTAAGACTTCGACTAACCATATGAATTTTAGTACCACTTTATTTTAAAAATGGTTACAAATGAATACATTGAATTGAAGAAGATAAACACTCAAGAGAATGTTCTAGATTATTTTACTATGCATGTGAGCACAAAAAAAATTCACTCGATGTAGGGAGTTAAAGCTTTATCTTTTGTACTAAGTTGATTATGTTTTCTCATAGATGCATTTCACAACATGTGATGTCAAGTGGGAGAACATTAGCATTAAGGTGCCATCAATCTTGTAAATCCTATGTATTTAATTATTCTAAGACAATATTTGCAAATGCATTCACAAGGGATGTAGGATCTATTGGCAATGGAAATTATTTATTTATTATTTCCCAATTAAAAGCATCTTCTAATTTTGAGATGAAGTAATGAGATTAAATTATACACTCATCTTAGAGAGTCTTTAATAAATTATAGGGATTCATCTTGGAGTGTATCTTATTTTCTAGGGATTGAAAACCAAGGCTTTCAAAATAGAGATATTATTTTATTGTCAATTATGATTTTTTGTAAGAGTTTTGATTTAGCATGCTGAATTTTTCTCCAAGATTGAGGCATAATTTTTTGCCCAAAATTTTACACCATATTTGGTGATTGAGAAGAATGTAATTACTGATTATTATACAGGTGCTTGAGAAGGTAGAGAAATGTGAGCTTGCACATGCACATTGATGTTATCGATTTGGATTTAGGAAATAAGGAAGTGGTTATATTATATTTTCATTTTGAGATAATATAAACTTGACCTCTTTTTTGGTGAAGTATATTTAATTGAAAAAGATTTATCCATGCAAATATTGTGTTGTGTAAATCTCTTTTACTTTTAATTTCTTTTTTATTGCCAACTTATATTTTTTAAATCTCTATTGGTATAAAATAAAATAAAATTTAAACGTACAACATGAAATTTAGATTTTCATGTTGTAGTTGTTAACCTGGATTTCTAACCAAAAAAAACCCATCACAAAAATGAACTCAAGATTGTATTAATTCAAATATAGAGTGCATCAACACAACTTTCCTTTTAAGTCATAATATTCCAATATCATAACAATATATCTTATTTCTTTGATATATAGACAAATGTAAGTAAAGAAATTAGAAATGATTTTCAATACAATAGACTCAAATAATGAGTCAAATTTAGTCAACATGCAAAAGAAACCTCATTATATGTGATTGAGAGTTGCAAACATCTTTCTATAATCTTAAAGGTTTTTCTCATGAAATCAATCATCCAACTTTAATAAAGGAAAAAAAATAACCCACTGTATGACAAAATAACAACTCTCCAAGTTAAAAAACATGTGCATATGTTGTTCTCAGATGCCAGTGCTTAATTGGCGATTAATAATACATTGGAAACTCCTTTTGATTTATAATGATCTATACAATATGGTTGCTCATTATCAACTTTCTTATATGTACTTTGTGTTGATTGTTAGCAGCAGCCAAGAAGGAATATTGAGAGGGGGGGTGAATCTGTCTTCACCGAAATACCAAAATTAATCAAAAACACAGATATGATAAACTGCAGTAATACAACAGATAAGAAAATTAACAGCACAACACACACCAAGATTTTGAAGTGGAAAACACGGTTAAGGGAAAAACCAGAGTGGGAACCTACCCACAGTAAGATGATACTCTGCAGTAGTATGTGTAAATATTACAATGGGGAATGCACATGCATTCAGGCACACTGCCTAGATATCAGTGCTCAAATGTAATGGCCTAGAAGGATACAACCCTTAGGGAAGTCTCACTGACTTACAACAAGATTCAGACGACAATCCAGAAGAAATGAATTGGAGGAATAACATCTCCAATGCCTGATTATAGTTCCGGTTAAGCATAGTTGTCTTCTCGGCAACACCAATTTCTCCACAATCACAACACCAAAGGATAAATCACTTGTTCACACATATATCACTCTTTGATAATTCAGACACAACATCGACACCTAAATTACATGAATATATCACATATATATACAAATCATCAACCTTGATAACAAGGTCGACTAAACCCTCAACCCTCAATTACGAGATTACATCACACGATACAAAGATCGACCACCAGACCAATATAATGGTTTACATAGTTTAACATGGACCTAAAACAAATTCTTGAACGCTCAACTCCAACGGAAATCATGCCAAGATCAACTACAACATGCTACACCACCAGGAAAACCGCATAATACAAAAATCATCATCGGTTGATAGAAACCACCCAAAAAATCGCACAATGATCAATGTGGATCCCTAAAACAAATAGGAAATTGCTAGGAAACACCAACAAGCATGTTAGAATCATCAGGAACAGCTGCACCAAGACCACTTATCAAATCTTCATCGATCAACATCTGAAAGCTCAAGAACACAACCAATCAGCAACTGTCACGAAGAAAGATAACTTGCAGAGAACCAAATCATGATCCATCTGAAATGAAGATACACAAGACCATCCCAAGCAATATCCAAAAAAATTGGCACAAGATCTGATCACACCAGAATATACTAGAGGATATATCGAACTCTTCAAAACAGTGATCAACAAAACAACACAACAAACTGGATCATAAGATCTTCCCAAAATGCAATCACCGAAACAAATCACAGGAATATGTTGACATCAATGACAACAACATATCCTAGCAGCAGCAATGACCAACAATATCCAACAATATCCCCCTTTGGCATTGATGGCAACATATGAATGTGAAAATTCTAAATAACTATGTTAGCATTATTATAACCCACACCTTTAGAGAGGGCAATAAGGTAGCGGATATCCTTGCCAATGAAGGGGTTAAATTGGAGAAGGGCGTCAAATACATAGGGGAAAATCACATCAAGTAGTAAATTAAGGAACAATTATACTTTGATCGCCTTAATGGATCAAGCTAATATCATGATTGATTTATGGGGAACGAGTACCAATGACAGATTTTGGGGGCGGATGAACTACCAGATGATGAGTGTTTCTCGGCATCATAACCAAGATCATATGTGTGCGAAAGGTAATAGTAATAATAGCCGGGTTCGTATGAACATGAGTAGCAATCTCAAAATTATGAAAGAGTCTTTACAAGGGGAAACCAGAAATTTAGAGCTTTACCTACGGATTGAGATTTGTAGCAAAGGATATCGTTACCTGGAAAGAAGAATGGGAGGCAACCTTAACAGGAACGAGCCTTCAGGTTGTGAGCACTGGAAGAGCGAAAGGTGTGGAGAAGGCTCCACAGACACGATTTCACTGATTATATGGAGAAGCTCCATGGTAGTAGAAACTCTGTGTCTCACGGTTTCGCTAAAAACTGGAGCAATAACAGGGCTACCATGTTTGGGGAAATCTGGCAAATTGATGAAAATTTGATCTCGGAGGTCACAGGACTCAAGATGGAGGGGACAAAATTCTACAGGGATAGAAAGTATGCCGCTAAGGCCTTCAAAAATTTCCCAAAGACAGAGGACGAGAAGGGCAACCTGGCGAAGAAGGACAACATATCATACTACACCCCCCAACATGTAAAACCTTTATGGCAAAAAGTTCTTAGGGCTTTAATGGAATATTTAACTGTGGATGGCAGGTTTACGAAAAATTACAACTATCATTTCGCCATCCTGAACCACTTCTGCCATGGGGCTAAAATATCTTTGCCCTTCTATTTAGCCTCCTCTCTAAATGAGAGCCTGGCTGGCCATGCCAAAAAGCCCAGCTCCTATCCTCTAGCGCACCAGGGACTCATCCTGTTGATTTATGAATATATTAAGGATAAGACTAGGGCTACCAAGGATGATCCTTTGATCATCGATGCTCAGATATATGAGAAATGCATAGACTCTGATTCGACTGGGGAGCCCAGCATCCCTACCCATAAAAAAAGGAAGGTTGAAACCGAGCAGGATGAAAAGGATGTGCATTTTGATGAAGAAGAGGGAAAGGATAAGGAAACTGATTCTGAAATGAAGCTTAACAAGGAGGATAATTATGGGGAAGGAGAGGAAGGGGGAAATTCTGAGAATCGTCACCCCAACCCTGAGGGCTCGGAATGTGAGAAAGAGGCTCTGAAGCCTAAGGAAGGTGAAAACCCTAATGTGGAGGAGACTGAACAGAGCAAGGACTCTGCGGATACCATTCTAGACACCGCCTGCAATTGCACCCTTGAATTCTTTAATTTTCAGAAGTGGGTGGTTGAAAACATCACCAGCATGCAGGGTAAACAAAGGGAGCTAGAAGTTAAGATCAACAAGCTGATCAAGATGTCTGACTCTAGGAAACAACACGAGGAGACGAAAAATAGTGAAGCGGAAGAGGAAATGGAAATGGAAGATTGGCTGGAGAAAGATTTGATAAAAGGCGACCTGAAACATTTGGAGGACATCATTAAAGTCATGAAGGAATAGGTGGAGGAGGATAAGGACAATGTCAATGCCCGGATGGCTCGAAACGAGAAAGCCTTGAAAAGCCTTATGAACCACAACCTCTAGGTTCTCAAAGTCTCCTCCCAGAATATGAATGTGTTGGTGAATCATCTGGAAAAGAAAAACCAGGAGAAGAACCTGGTAATTATTGAAGATGCTCCTACTTCCAGCCTAAGCCACTAGACCCCTAGGCGCAGAACCAGGCAGACTACGGTGGAGAAGGACATGAAGATGAAAGAGAGTCAGATTGCTCAGGAAAAGACCGACTTGAGGGAAGCGGCCAAGGCAATGATGCTCTTGGTGCAGAATGTAGAAGAAACCATGAAGAGTTTTTAAATTTCTTGTTATGCTGGGCTTGGGGTCAATTTCTTGCTGGCCTCTTCCTGTCCTTTTCTCTGTTGCTGGTTTTTTTGCTAGTCTTTTGCAGCAGTTGTGTTTTGTTTCTTTCTTGAATATCTTTTGAATGTAAATGGGTTTTGGGTCCCTTAAAACCTGTTTTTACTTAATCAAAAACATATGAATGTGAAAAACAGTCAATGTAAAGAAAGAAGATATCACCAACAAACTTTAGCAAACTCCCCCTAAGATAAGGACATATAAAGCATTTTTTCACATGATCTCTCTCTCCCCTTTAACAACAATGCCAAATATCTCAAAACAAATAACCAAAATATGATCTCTCTCCCCAAAACAGAAACATGAATCATACAAATCTCTCCTTCAAAAACACAGACTACTCCACCAGAGGAGCAACACCAACACACCAATTCAGATAAAAGGATAAGACTATGAAGTCCACCAGATTGATGCAACTTAATACATCAGTTCTCAATAGGAGGGGTGGATACCCCTAACTTGTCTCTCAAGTAGACAAATGTATCTGCAGGCAAACGCTTACTGAAAATATCAGCTATTTGTTCCTTTGTAGATATATACTCCAGCTTCACCTTCTCTTCATCAACTTCTTTCTCAAGTAACGATATTTGATTGACACATGCGTAATCTTTGAATGTTGCAACAAATTCTTTGACATGTTAATAGCACTGGAATTGTCATAGTATATAACAATAGGCTCATCATAAACAACTCTGATATCTTTTAACATTTGCTTCATCCAAACTACCTGAATGCAATTACTAGCAGCAGCAATGTACTCAGCTTCAACAGTAGATAAGGATACTGAATCTTGTTTCTTACTAACCCATGAAACTAACTTCTTACCCAAAAAGAATGCTCCATCGGTAGTTCTCTTCCGGTCATCAATATCACCAGCCCAATCGGCATCAATGTAGGCACATAGCATGAAATCATCATTCCTCATATACCATAAACTATAATCCACAGATCCCTTCAGTTATTTGAATATCCTCTTAGCAACAGTGACATGTGTTGGCATATGTGGAGAGCATAATGACATGATGATTTTGTATGTTGTCATTGATGTCAATATGCTGAAATATGAACTGGTATGTTGTAGTAAGCAAACTGGCAAGAGAACCGGTATGATGATGTAAACCGGTATTTGTGAAAAAGTGAAGCGGTATGTTTGTTCAAGGTGAACCAGTATGTTGGAATGAGAACCGATAAATGGAAGTTTTATATCAGGGTTTCATTTGGCATGACTACCGGTTGGTAGTCTCAGCTTCAGGGTTTCCAGTTGATGCATTCCAAGATTGTGCAATTCAACCGATGAGATCTTGTGATGAGTTAGCATTGTAATGAAGACTAGATAAGTGTTGCCACGTCAGTCTTGTGTGTGTGAAGGATTTCCTTGAGGATCTTGCATGGAGATTGATCCTATCTACCTTGGGAATGTGCGAAGTCTCTGTAAACGGTGGAGAGTGCGTGATGAGTTATCAGCTTCTTGAAGCGGCAAAGAATGAATGTTGGAGAACGTCTTGAGATCTATTCAAGACTGTTGTATTTGATGCAGTGTGATTAATGGTCAGGATTGAACCGACTGGATTGTAAAACCTAAATGTTTAGGGTTTAGGGTTTATGCTTCCAACCTATATGTTTCCTATAAGGTCGATGATGTTTTTCATTTTGAACTTGTTGGCAAATGTTATGTGTGTATTCCAGAGTGATACTTGATTCTTGCCAGACCGAAGAAGTGTGTTGATACCTGCAAAGTGTGATTGTAAAAGAAAAGGAGCTAAAGTGGATATTCCTTGGCATTGAGTGTTGTTATCAGATTAGTGTATTACTTGTTGACTTCTAACCATTTCAGCAGTTGGAAAATCCCTTAACCGGGTAGCTTTAATAGGCTTCTGTGTAAATCTTTTAACAGGGTGACTCAATTCAATGAGTTCTTCAAATCCTCTTGTGAGGTAACCTTTTTAACCAGGTATTTAGCCATCCCTTAACCAGGTGATCCCTAGCAGGATCGGTTCCTAGTAGAACCTATTGTAATAGTCTTTAACCGGACTAGGCTCCTAACAGAGTGGACTTCAAAAGAGTTCAAGAATAGCTTGTGGGTATTCATCCCCATCGTGGTTTTTCCCAGTTGGGTTTCCACATGAAAAATCAGTGTGTCATGTGTGATGTCTTTCATGTGATGGTTTAGTGTTTTATGTCAAAGTGGTAAAACATGTTGAACTAGCAGTCATATATTTCTGATGATAGATTACTTGTTTATGCATGAGAGTGAAGTGGAAATGAGGTATTAGATTGTATGGAAAGCTAAGGGTTACCGGTTTATGTCTCTCACATTCTCACTGTGTTTTACCGATAGTAATCTGGTTTAGACTGGTGTTAGTGCTTTCCAGTCAAAGTACAGTGTTTGCAGTCAAACTGGTTCAGGAAAAGTGTTTTTGTCTGTACTGATTCACCCCCCCCCCTCTCAGTACCGGTTTGGTACCAACTGTTCATCATTTTTTATCAACATGACTCTCTTTCAGATCAACTTGATATCTAGTAGCCATGCACACATCATGCATAATGTTTGGTCTAGTCTAAGTAAGATATAGCAGTCCACCAACCATAGATCTATACAAACTCTACTTAGCTTTCAAAGATTCATCATTCTTAGATAATTTACAACCAGTCACCATAGGAGTTCCAACCGGTTTGGAGTCATCTAACCCAAACTTCTTCAGTAATTCCTTCACATACTTAGTTTGTGATATGAATATACCTTTTCCGCTATGTGCAATCTACAAACCTAAGAAGAATTTCATCTCACCAATCACAGACATCTCAAATTCTTTTTGCATATCACCGACAAACTTCATACTCAAGTTGTCATCACCTCCAAAGATGATGTCATCAACAAAGACTTCAACAATAAGGATGTTGTCATTTTCTATCTTAAAGTACAAATTACTATCAGCAACACCTTTACTAAATCCGAATTTCAACAAATATTTGTCTAGTCTAGCATACCAGGCTCTAGGGGCTTGTTTCAATCCATAAAGAGCTTTCTTCAGCTTACATACTATGTCTCCATCATTTGACAGTGAAAATCCATCAGGTTGCTCAATGTAAACTATTTCCTCAAGATCACCATTCAAAAAGGCAGATTTGACATCCATCTCATATACCTTGATATATTTATAAGCAACATAAGCAAGCAATAGTCTAACAGCTTCAAGTCTGGCAACTGGAGCAAAAGTCTCCTCATAATCAATTCCTTCTTTCTGAGAGTATCCTTTGCAGACCAATCTAGCTTTATTTCTGACAACTTCACCGGCTTCATTCAATTTGATCCTGAATACCCATTTAGTACCAATAACATTTTTATCCTTAGGTCTAGTCACACGTTCCCATGTATTATTCTTTTCAATATAATCTAGTTCTTCTTCCATAACTCTCATCCAATTTTCATCTTTATAGGCTTCAGCAACATCCTTTAGGTTCAACTTTAAAAATCAAGCATACTTCTTCAACAACTAACCTTCTTCTATTCATTACACCTTTATTCTTATCACCAATAATCTGATTTTCAGAATGATTCAATCTTGCATACCTCAGAGTCTTCTGATTGTTCTGATTATCAGATTCCTGCACTCCTTCACCAGCAACAACAACATCCAAATTAATTGTCTCTACCGAATCATTTTGCTTAGGCTCTTTAGGATGAATAGGGGCTAGAACAATATGTTGTCCATCATCATAACCACATCCTTTGATCTCCTTCCCAAGGTTCTCACCCACCTTCACATTTTGCACTTCCCACTATCTTTCTCAGTCTCTTATTGTAGCACAAGTAGGCTTTGCTCTTTGTTGAATATCCCAAGAAGATACCTTCATCACTTCTAGCATCAAACTTTCCTACATCCTCATCTCTCTTGATATAACATTTGCTACCAAATACTCTGAAATATCTCGTAGTAGGAACATGACCAAACCATAGCTCATAAGGGGTCTTACCGATATCACCTTTGATGTGAACTCCATTGAATGTGTAAACAATAGTACTAATGGCTTCTCTCCAATAGATCTTCGGAACATTTCCTTTAATTAGCATAGTCCTTGCAGCATCCAAAACAGTTTTGTTTTTTCTCTCAGCAACTCCATTCTACTGTAGGGTTCTAGGAGTAAATAATTGTCTTCTAATCTCATGCTTCTCACAGAATGAATTGAACTCGCTGGAATAGAATTCTCCGCCTCTATCATATCTCAGGCACTTTACCTTCAAACCAGACTCAGTCTCCACTTTTTCTTTAAATATATTGAATTTATCAAATGCTTCTGATTTCTCCTTCAAAAAGACAACCCACATCATCCTAGAATAATCATCAATTAGCAGCATAAAATATCTATCACCTTGCACACTTCTAACATTTGTAGGTCAACATAGGCCAGTATGCACAGTTCATCTAGCAGTCCATCAGATGTATATTGTTTGCTCTTGAAAGAAATCCTTGTTTTCTTACCCAACTGACATTCCTTACATACCAGATTAGCAGGCTTAACAATCTTAGGCAAATCTCTAACAATATGCATAACAGATCTTAATCGTTGAATAAAAGTTCACATGACACATTCTCCTATGCCACAACCAACTCTCATCTATCTGAGCAATCAAACAACTTCTCTCACCAACATTAAAATGAAAAATGTTACCTTCAGTCTTAGTCCCTAATGCAATCTCTATACCGGAGGCATTCAAGATATTACATTTTCCATCCTTGAATTGTAGATCATAACCTTTATCAACCATTTGTCCAACACTCAAAATGTTATGCTTCAAACCTTCGACATACAAGACATCATCAGTGTTATGCTTACCATCAAAAGAAATAGAACCTCTCCTAGGAATCACATAGGCTTTGTCATCTCCAAATCTAACTATTCCACCATCATATCTTTCCATACTCACAAATTTGCTTTTATCACCGGTCATATGATGTGAACAACCACTATCAATTACCCATTCATTTTTCTCTTCAACTTTAGCAGCCAAACCTTTCTCCTCAATAGTACAACTAGTGGAATCAATAGTTACGGGTCCATCTTCCTTAATGGCAAGGAATACAACTTCATCTCCTTTTGATTCTTCATCTATAACACCTTCATCAACAACATAGTAACACTTCTTATAGTTCCTATACTTCCGGTTAGGCTTGTAAGGCTTATCATACTTCTCATGCTTCTCATATCTATCATTATTATCATGCTTATCAAACTTATCATGTATGTCATACTTAGCCATTCTCTCTGGGCATTTAGAAGAAAAATGTCCTATCTTATTACAAGAAAAGCATTTCAAAGGCAACTTTCCATCATACTTACCGACACCTTTAGGCAATCTCTGGGCAATCAATGTTTCAAGTTCTTTTAGCTCTCTCTCTCGCTCTCTCACACTCATATCTAGATATTCTCCACTTATCGGGATCATACTTCTGCTTACCGGATACAGATGCAGATGCTCTAAATGTAGTCTTAGACTTTCCATGCGATTCTCCAAACTCACTCAGCTCAAATGCAACAATCTTTCCAACCAACATATCTCTTGTCACTGTAGTCACACTCCAGATCTCATCATTAGCATCAACCTTATGTTTATAAGCAAGAGGAAAAGATCTCAACACCTTAGCAACAATTTCATCTTCCTTGATGGTTCCACCGGCACATCTGATACCTAGAACAAGATCATTCACCTTAGCCATGAAAGAGTGTATGTTCTCATCTTCTCCCATATTCAATGTCTCATAATTTCCTTTTAAACTCTGCAACTTGGCAACTTTCACCTGTTTATCACCTTCATACAGAACCTCAAGCTTCTCCCAGACCTTACGAGCAGTATGAAGTCCCATCACATTTGTCAACTCAAAATCAGTCAGGGCACTAAGCAATGCTTGCTTCTCTCTAATATTGTGTTCAACTTCCTTGCTCTCGTCGGGAGTAGACGGTCCATTATGAGGAACAATATAGGTATTCTTTGTAATCTTCCAATAATCTTCACCAAGACATTTCAAATACACTTCCATCAAATCTCAGACTATCCTTTTTAAAGATAACACCTTGAGCTTCCATCCCAGATCTCCCCAAGCGGTTAAGATTCTACCAGAGGATCTGGCTCTGATACCAATGGTTAGCAGCAACCAAGAAGGAATCTTGAAAGGGGGGGGTGAATCAGTATTCACCGGAATACCAAAATTAATCACAAAACACAGATTTGATAAACTGCAACAATAAAACAAATAAGAAAATTAACAGCACAACACACACCACCGAGATTTTGATGTGGAAAACTCGGTTAAGGAAAAAGCCACGGTGGGAACCTACCCACAGTAAGATGATACTCTGCAGTAGTATGTGTAAATACTACAATGGGGAATGCACATGCATTCAGGCATACTGCCTAGAGCTCATTGCTCAAATGTAATGGCTCGGAAGTCCATAACCCTAAGGGAAGTCTCACTGACTTCCAACAAGATTCAGACTACAATCCAGAAGAAATGAACTAAATGAATAGCATCTCCAATGCCTGATTACAGTTCCGATTAAGCATAGTTGTTTGCTCAACAACACCAATCCACAATCACAACACTGAAGGAAAAATCACTTGTTCACACATGCATCTCTCTCTCTGATAATGCAAACACAACATCGACACCTAAATTACATGAATACATCACCTATGTATACAAATCATCAACCTTGATAACAAGGTCGACTAAACCCTCAACCCTCAATTACAAAATTACATTACACAATACATAGATTGACCACCAAACCAATATAATGGTTTACATAGCATAACATGGACCTAAAACAAATTCCCAAATGCTCAACTCCACTGGAAATCATGCCAAGATCAATCACAACATGCTACACCACCAGGAAAACTGCATAACATGAAAAAACTCGCACAACGATCAATACAGATCGCCAAAACAAATAGGACACGACTAGGAAACACCAAAAAGCATGTTAGAATTATCAGGCACAACTGGTCAACACCACTTATCAAATCTTCATCGATCAACATCTAAAAGTTCAAGAACACTACCAATCGACAATTGTCACGAAGAAAGATAACTTGTGGAGCACCAAATCATGATCCATCTAAAATGAAGATACACAAGACCATCCCAAACAATATCCCCAAAACTCAGCACAAGATCTAATCACACTGGAATATACCGAAGGATATCCTGAACTCTGCAAAAGAGTGATTTTCAAGGAGCTAATCAAATGAAACTTATTAAAGGGATTTATATTCCTTGAAATAAGGTGGTTATTAACTCTTATTTTGCTAATGATAGTATGCTATTTTTGCAAAATTTTGAAGATGAGTTAAGGAACGCATTGGACATCCTTGAATTATATCAGTGCTATCTCCTGATCTCGATTAGCTCATAACAAGACTGAACGTATGATGTCTAAGCTAGGTGTAATGTGGTGAAAAAGGGTGAAGGAGAAGTCAAGAGGAAAGCTTTTCTCTCCTCAAGGAAAGGAATGAAAGTTTCACAAAATATTATCTTCAACCTCTCACACACATTACATTTAAAAGAGGGGGGAGAATTCACTAGATCCAATCTCAAGAGATTGAATGCTAAGTAAATTGAAAATGAATTTAGAAAGTGAAAGTAACCCCTCTTTTAGAATGCAGTAGGTTGAATTATGTGATTTAAGACTAAGTGTAAAAGCAACAAAGAAATGATTATAAGTTGAGATAGAAATGTGGGATGAAGTTGTGCACCTGGAATTAGCAGTAAAAGGCCGAGACGAAGCTCCCCTGGAAATTTGGGTGAAAGTTGTTGGGACCGTGTTGAAAGTGCACACGGTCCTCCGAAAAATCCATGTGCCGAAAAGGGTTTTTCCACCTTTGAGAATGGAGTCCAAATCTACAAATACAACTCCACAACTACAACCTACACATAGAAAAAAGAGGAAATGTTGTTGGGATTGGGGGTTTGCCTTTAGGTCAAACCCCAGTTTTGGAATTAACCAAATGATGAAAAGTACTTGCAAGTAATGAAAGTAAATGACTGAAATGGAATTCACCTCAAGGGAGGATGTAATTGAAATGTTGATAGAGTTGTTTGAAGGATATGTAAAATTCAATGTCAAGAGAGATCTCCACTTCAATGGTTGAATCCTTGACTTGAAGACAACACCTAGCCTTGAAAGGAGACTTTAGAATGCTCAATGCTTGAAAGGATACTTGAATGATTGATTTCGCTTAGGATTACAATTTCCACGTCATGTATGTTAGGATAACTGGTGGACAACTATGGAAGGTGGGGGGGGTGAATCAGTTTTCAATAGATTATAAAACTTTAAACTCACGTAGACTTCTACCATAATGCATAAACCAAATACCAGAATAACAGATGTAACAATTAAGCATAAATATAAATTAAAGAATAATTAACCAACCATCCATAACACATGACACCAAGATTTGTACGTGGAAAACCTGATAAAGGGAAAAACCATGGTGGGAAGTCTACGCACAGTCAGATAATACATTTGCAGTAAGTATGTGATTACAATAAGAGGGGTGTGCACATGCAGGAAGCCACACTGCTCATCACAAAAGAAGCCTCACTGACTACAAAGAAATCCAAACTACAATCAAGAAATAAGAATGAACTGCAAGAATAACATCTCCTATGCCTGAGTATAGTTCTGGTTAAGCTCAATACCAAAGGTCTTAAACCTCTTTCACAAACCCAATTCGATCACCTATGATCGACCAAACCTCTACATATGATTACAACATTATTCGCACACAGATAATCTTATATCCCATAAGACCCACGATCTACAAAGAGATCTTACATCATATTTATACCAACTCGGGACCTAAATCATTAGGTCGGCCACCTAAAAGATAATAGATTAGATCCATTACATAATCCTGCAAACCATTAATAAACCAAGTCAGCCTAAGATCAAAACAACACAATCCAAACAATAAATCCAACTGGTGACGCATCAAGAGCATCAACCAACACGTTACACAAACTGGTCCATAACCTAGCAGAATAAGATAGAATAGGTCCGGTCCTAAATGCAAACACCACTGATCAACTGGAACATGAACATGATAACCATCAACATCCTGATAAAATTCTAGAATCTGCACCAACATCACTTATCAGATTCATCAAAAGATCTTCATCAAAGCGTCGTTGGTAAAACCCTTACCGGTGACCAAAAGGCTTACTAAAGCAAATGATACCATCCAGATCATCAAATACAAAACCAATTGAATGTGATACACATCAGGAACACATGAATAACCAATCCAAGTAGATACCACAAGCCGTACCAAATCAGAGAATACCGGAGATGGTCTCCAGACCACTCTATCGGAAGCTGATTCACAACAAAACAACTAGTGTTGACATCAATGACAAAACATCAATGCAACACATAATCAATTCCTCCAAATTGCCAACAATGTATGCTTATTGAACTTGTCTCCTGCCAATAGGAGAGAGGAATGCATCTTATATATTCGCCAATTAGGGTTAATTGATTGATTTTTCATTATAGGCCGACATAGGGAAACTTTTCCCACTTCCAAAATGCAAAGCCCAATGCAAAGTTTGAATGGAGAGGGCCCAAAACAGGGTGAGGACAGGAAGCAACAATAGGGAGTGCAGGGTGTGAGGAAATACAAGCTTCAGGCAGTGTGAGCATGTCTCTGGTCTCCAATCAAGCTTAGGGATTCGTTTCGCCAATGTGAAGAGCCAAATATGGTTGAAAATTACAAGGTCACAATTTTATGGTGTTACATTTAGCCCCTACTTTAGTGGGAGTATAAGCATACACCAATACTACTGGTAAAGTACAAGGATACAAGATTGAAAGACTTTCACCACATCAAGGAGGCAAGATACACCAAGCCCCTAGTGGACTAAGGATCTTACGACATCGATTGACAAAGTAAACGGGAAGATCAAGAGGGAAGGACCACGATTGAATGTAGCAAGGTTTCCCTCACTATGAGTCATGAAAAGAAAGGATACCAAAAATTACAACGTAAAGCCAAGTTCACTAAGTAACATTGAGTATCAAGAAGGAAAATATGAGCGGAGTGTATGCCCCCACGTTAAAGCGATCTTACACGCTTTATCGGGAGCAATTTCTTTAAGGTAGGATGCACCTGAGAGAGAGAGAGAGAGAGAGAGAGAGAGAGAGAGAGAGAGAGAGAGAGAGAGAGAGAGAGAGAGAGAGAGAGAGAGAGCCCCCAATTGAGGAATAAACCCAAGGATAATAAACACAAACATGAATCACGATGTAGTTCACTTTCCTCAGGGTCAGTGTGTTGCATGATAACTCATATATATATAATAGTCGTCATTCCCCAAAGAAAGGAAACTACCTTGGAAGAAAGGGAACAAAAGGTGTCTTTTGAGTCAACATGAAAGAGACCAAAAGCAATCTCAATGCTTTGCATCATCCTCAAGTAGACATTACCAAGGAACATAGAAGAACAGGGATACACATAGAGGAATGGTCACAAAAGAGCAATTAAAGAGAAAGAGGTAGAGGATCTATGGTGCTAATGAAGCTAATCTAGCATGTCACCCACCTCCTGATCTTGATGATCACTATTTCGGGAAGGCGGGAAACACGCCAGAGGAGAGACATCGAGCACAACAGATGGAGCTATCAAAAGATCCAAACAAGGAATATGCTCATGTGCTAAGTCACTTTGTTCATTTCTAGGGGCTAGGATTAAGGCTTTTGAAAACTTTGCAGTTGTCCACATCAACATATTCATAGTCACTATCAGAAGCATTAGGAGTTGTATTGCCATCATGAATAATATTTTCACCTATTTCTTCATCAAGATTTATAGAAAGAGGAGTGCAAACATGAATGGGAGTAAAACCATCACATGTTTTTTGCAACTTATGATTTGGAGATGTAGGTTCAACATCTTGTTTAGGAGAAAAGGGAATCATGTCAATTGTTGGAGTTTTGGGAGATTGAATATTTTGAGGAACAACTTCATGAGCTCGAGCACGATGCTTTCGTCGACACTCTCTCGCACAACGATTTTGTCGAGTCTTAGCAGAAGACTGAGAAGGAGGAGGAATATTTGTTTAAGGAAGAATATTCTCATCTCTGATAGTTGGAGGTTTAGGTTGAGGTCTTTTAGGTTGAACAAGAGGAGAGGCATGTCTCTTCTCTCTATAAGAGAAAGGAGGTGGAACTGCACCATATAAAGGAGGAATGTTTGGTGTAGGAAGGAGACCAGGTCCATCATGAGGAGGTACAGGTCTAACCTTAGGTGGAATATTGTTATCCTTCTTAGGAGAAGGCATAGTTTAATCCATTGGAATAGGTTGGGAATCTTCCTTAGGAGGAAGGTTAGTTCTATCTGTCAAGGAAGAACCTCATTTTCAAGAAGGATGGGAATATCAAGCTTTGGAGTTCTAGGTTGGATTAAGGATAGGATCACATCTTTCTTCCACTTTTGATATGATTGAAAGAGAGCATCGCTTCTCGGTGGAAGAGACTGAAATTTTTTAGGCCAAAATAAATCAATAGGAACACTTGGGCTTTTTTCTGCTGGTCAAAATAAGCTATGGTTAATAGTTATGATTTATCCATTGTGGGGAAATTTCAAACATTTATGGATTGGAGAAGCAATAGCCTTCATGGAAGATAGCCAAGGATAGCCCAACTTCACATGGAATTACTCAGAGGAAGGAATGATAACAAATTTGACATCCATAGATTTAGTGTGAACCTCAATAGGAAGTGTGATAGAACCAATGGTAGGACAAGAGAATCTATCAAATAACTTAACAACCACATTAGTGTCATCATAGATTGGTTTATGCAAACGTAAAGTGAAAAGATACTCCTGAGTGATGACATTAACCATGCAAGAGGGATCGATAAGCACACCACGACAAGGCATTTATTGAATCTTTGCAACTATGTATAGAGGTCCATCGGGTGCTCTAATGGTCTCACTAGGGTCAAATGTGATGCATAGATCCTTAGGTTTTCTTTGTTTTTCTACCATATTCACCAAATTTTGAACTGTGGTGGTCATACCAAAAGGAGATAAAGAGGTATGTTCAGTCTCAATCACGTTTGAGGTATGAGAAGGTAAAGGATCAGTAAAAATCTTAAGATTTTGATTAGGAGGGGCTACTGATTTATTTCCCTTATCATTCACAGTTGTCACAGATATAGTATTATTATCAATCAAATCTTGAATCAGTGCCATGACCAGGTTGACGATGAAATTGACAAAAATAATTATTATCAAAGTAAGGTGAGGTTGCCTTAGAAAGGTCAACTGGTTTTATTGGAGGAAGTTTGATAACATTTATTTGTAACAACTGAGACATAATGCTATGTAAATATTCATTCAAAGGAGTAGTTTGTCTTTCTCTTTTAAAAAAATTAGAAGTAGGAGGCACACCTATTGTAGCATTCACATTGTTGTTGTTCATGTTGTAATTGAATTTGATTAATCCTTTGCTTGGTTTGAACTTTGCAAATGGTTGTTGAGAAATGTCACCCTTATCACTCAGAGCCATAGGAGCGGATTGCTCCAGTTGACTCACAATCAGTTGATAATTGTGAAGTGTTGCACACAACTACGAAAAGGAAGTAAACTCGAAAAGGAGAAGTTTTTCTCTAATATCTTTTTGCAAATTAGAAATGAAAATTCTTTGAATATCATTATCAGGTGCTTGAAAAGAAATTCGAGAACACAAATGCTTGTATCTACCAATGAAATCAATCACTTTTTCTCTAACACTTTGTTTACAATGCATTAAATCAGTCAAAGTGATCTTAGGACCTATGTTGTTTTGAAATTGTTGAATAAAAGCATTTGCTAATTGTTGAAAAGAAGTAATAGAATAGGAAGGCAAAGAGCAATACCATTGTAAAGCCTTATCTCTCAATGTTATAGTAAACAATTTAGCAAGCAATCTTTGATCATAAGCAAAGTCAATACACAAAGTTTGGAATGTCTTAACACATGTTAAAGGATCACCTTTTCCATTATAGAGTTTCAATTGATGGACTTCAACATGTTTAGGAGGGATGACTCTAACAATATCAAGAGAAAGTGGGCTCACAACATCAAACGTGGGCACACTAAACTTGGATTGACTCATAGAAGTGATTTGTTGTTGTGATGATGACACGGTTTGAGCAAGATTATTAATGGTTGCTTTGGTTGAAGAATTCATGTTAGACATGTTTGATTGAGAAGGTGGTGTGACGTTGTTGAAAGAAGGCATTGATTAAGAATAAGGTGCAGGAACACTATGGTAAGTAGGCATACGATATGATTGAGTAGGAAATGGGACACTAAAAGGAGGAATAAAATGATTGGATGAATTGCCCCCTTGCGTCACATTGATTGGGTGAGAGACAAGGGGAATACTTATTGAAGGCATGGGTAAGGATGAAGGGATTATTGAAGAAGAGGGATTTCCCCCATGACTAATGGTTGTAGTTATGACATGTTGAGTTGATGTAGCCATGATGTTTGAAGTGAAAGTAGGAATACTAGCCATCAAAGTGGTCAAAGGAATAAAGTGATTGATTTGTGTAGAAGGTTGTGAATAACCTAAGTTCTCAACACAACTCTTTATAGGCATGAAATTAGAATCAACAATATGAGCGATGCCACACAATATATCAATTCCATTCTTATCACTGTGAATCATGCCCTTTAGGCCTTCAATTAATGGAAGAGCTTCACTATTAGGGTATACTTGGGACATCCATTGTTGAAAGTTGTCAAATTGATTATCGAATTTTGAAAGTTGATCCATGGAAACTCTAGTCAAAGCTTCTTCTTCATCATTAGAATCATCAATTGGGTAGATAGGGATGTTATTAGGATGAGAAGAATTAGCATTACCTTCATTAAAGAAGTCAACCAAATTAGTCTCCATCTCCTCGAGAATTAAACCTTGAGAAGCCTTAATTCTAATGCTTCATCTAACGGGGATAGTAGAGGTAGGACTAATAGTGGTAAAACTCATGCACTAGAGGGAAAATTTGAATTTAGAATTTTAGGAACAAAGTTTGCAAAATTGAATAATGCAAAATTCAAGGAAATTACAATTACACAATTTGAACTTTGTTGAAAGGAGAAGTGACATAGTTTCCAAAAGAAATAATGATGAAAAAGGAAATCAATTTTTTTTTAAGTTAGGGCCAATGGGATACCACTTAATTTCAAAATAAAATTTGTTAAAATTTGAATTTTTAAACTCAAGGCAGATTAGAATTAACCACTTAATTTCAAAATTTTCCTTGAAAGTTGTGATATTGAAATTGGGAAGTATTTTTTATTTTACAGAGAGCAAAATTCGAGAAAATCAACCAATTTCTGGATTTAAGCAATTAAATACAGTCATAACAGTCTCTCAAAATTTCGGGAAAAAAGCCAGGGACCATGTTGAAAGTGCACACGGTCCTCCCAATTTTTTTGAAAAATTTCAGGGATGAAATGTCATGCCCAAACTTTTGGGCACGAACAGAATAAATTTTTTTTTTAAACATATCCTAATAAAACTAATTTTGCTAAATAACGCATTAACAAGTCTTGTCTTAACTAAGTTTGGTTTCTTTTCAACTAAGAATAATCTAAACACTAGATCAAGTAAGCGAGATGATCTAAGTTAAATGCGGAATATTAATTCTCCAAAGAATTATTATTTTCTCATCAAATAATAATTATTAACTTCGTTTATACAAAAATCTCTAAATCAATTTGCAAGAGATATCATTAATCTCAAATAGTCTTTTAATTTGCCTAGGAACTAAATTAATTAATCCTAGCACTTAGGTTATTAAAACCTATTATTTTAGTTTAACAATAGATATAATGTGTATTAAATTTCCACTATAGCGCCAAATAAATCTTTAAAGAAAATAACCCTATCACATTTAAACTAGAAGAGCCTATAGTTAGGAGAATAAAGTTAATGCCCTTATAGCCAAAATTAACTTACAAGTCTTTGAAACTCCCTAAAATATTAACTCTAATCAATTAGAGTTTTAAAACATCATATTTAAATAAAACCATTTATAAAATATGAATGTTTTAATAAGCTATTTGAATTTAAGTTGGTTTTATACCTTCTTATATATACGTGTGTGTAGATATATATATAAATACATATTTTAATAAATCACATATATATCTTTTTAATTGTCACACAGATATTTATTTTATGAACACATGTATATTTGTATTTTGTTTTCCAAACAAACTTCATTTTAGGAAATACCTCATATAACCTAACTAAATTATGACAACCTTACTCACCTTCTACCCATTTTCTTCCAACTTGTTATCTTGCCCTAACCCTAATTTCGGGTTAGGGTTTAACAAAGATATTCTTATCTTTTTTTTTTGTGAAGTGTGTGCGAGGTTTTTTTTTTTTTGTTTGTTGTAGGGTAAGGGGAGCGGCGGCCATGATTTTCAACGGAGCCGAAGTGGGGAAGCGCAGGGTGGCGGCGGTGGCGGTTTCCATAGGGAGGGGCGGGGCCACCCGCAGTGGCGCCAAGACGCCACTGTGGGTCGCGGGTCGCAGCCTGCAGCAGCGCCTCTGTGGGGGCTCGGGCCGCCGAGGGGCTCCTACGTGGAGCTCGGCTCCGCGGGACCCTCGGTGGGGGGTTTCTTGCTGGGGGTAAAAAAAAACATAATTCTTTAATATTTTTTTTTTGTTTTCTCAATAGTTTTTTTTTGTTATATTTTTTTTAAATGCAAAAATATATATACGTATTTTTTTTTTCTGAGGTTAAAGATAGTTTCAATAAAGTTTTTCAGAGGCTGAGAACTAATTTTTTTTTTTTTTTTAAATGAAGTTCCTCATATATATATATATATATATATATACACACACACACACTTAAGCATTCTATATTTATTTTTTACAACCCTATAAGCCATGTAGAAAACTGATAAAAAATGACAGCGAGTAATAGATGCAATATTCCTTTTCTATTATGTTATTATTTAGGTTTTAAACTCCGTCCCTATTTTTTTTTAATACAAATCATAACTAATTATTCCCCTAGCACTTTAAACCTAGCATAGTGGGAAATACTACTTTTTCCATTGTTTAAAATATTTTGTATATATCTTTTTTTTTTTAAATAAACACTAACAACAAGCTCTAATGTATTTCTTTCTTTTACTAAGACTAGATGCTAACTTTAGAAATAGGCTATTACTTTCAGATTTAATTTCTGCAATAAATAAAATGACAGAATGTAATAAATTTTAACAGCAACTATATTAGCCTAGAAAACTTTAAAAAAATCAATTTAGGGATAGACATATTAAACCTATTTAACCATAATTTGTATTTGTATTTAACTCAATAGATCAAGGTGCTTGCTTTTATAAATCCCAAAATTTCATTTTGCATGATGAAATAAAATGAACTTTTATTTTCAAATAATAAGAAGGCAACAAATATATTATTCCAACAACTATAGGAACTTAATCCATAAATAACATTTCATTTTTGCAATAGCATTCTAATAGGAAAATACATTTCTTTTGAGAGCATTTAGAATACAAAGTAGTCAACATTACAAAAGGGTGTGATACCCAACTAGTCTCTCATTTTCATTAAATGAGGACTTGAAATAAAAATGAATACATTTCTTCTATTTTTTTTTCTTTCTTAAAATAAATACAACATATAACTTTCCTTTTTACATTACTGTAAATAAAATACAATATTCCCTTTCCTAAACTTTTCTGCAATTCAAATAAAAACCAACAACTCCTAGCCTTCCCTTTTTTTTTCCTTTTCTTTCCAAGCAACCTGCAAATAAACCATAAGGCTTTGACCATGGAGTGCTCACCTCCCAGCCTAGGCTTACTAGAAGCCACCCCCGAGCTTGGAGAACCAAGCACTAGACAGGTTACACACATGCAAACACAACAAGCAAGGGATAAACACACAACAAACACTTTCCCAACCAAGGCTACACTTCACCACAAAATGT
This sequence comes from Cryptomeria japonica, assembly GCF_030272615.1. Taxonomy (NCBI): domain Eukaryota; kingdom Viridiplantae; phylum Streptophyta; class Pinopsida; order Cupressales; family Cupressaceae; genus Cryptomeria; species Cryptomeria japonica. The sequence continues at coordinate 182,368,207 of NC_081407.1, forward strand.
GATGATTTTCACAAGGGTGGAAGTGGACCAAATACCATTGGGGGGACTGCAAGCATGGAACATCACAAGCCACCTCATGGAAACCAAATACAACATAAGTCCATACCCCACATCCTTATGCCCCCCAAAAGCATACAAGCCCTAACTTCTCTCCTTGTGACCTCCCAAAGGCATACAAGCCCTAACTTCTCTCCTTATGACCCCCCAAATGCATAAACAAGGCTATGCAGCAAGGGTCACAAAAAAAAAAACCCTTGAGATCACTTTCATAATGAGAGCCTCTCACCCAAGGCTGTCAAACTCCTTCCACCCCAAGACCATCCTACTCTCCCAAGAGTAGAAGGCCTTGGATACTCCCAATACAAAAAATGCATAAAAGAAATGAAGGGCAATGTCACATATTCTTTTACAAAGGAAAAATACAAGTAAACACCTCCTACATACAAGCATTTCTTCAAACATACATATGCAACATAAACAAAGTAGAGTAAGAACCAACCTTCAATCTACCCAAAGGTTTTGCTAGATCTAGTTGAGGATGAGCAGCCCAAATCCACACAATCTTATCTCCAAGACTTAGCCAAAATTCTATTCTACAACTATTCTTCTCAAAAATTGCATAATCTCCAACAATGGAGAGTGGGTGATTAACTCACTAAGTCCCTAATCCTTGCCCAAGAAGGCCTCTCTCACTCTTCCCAACCCCTTGGATAGAGTGAGAGTTCCCATTGGTTGGTCTTCCCAACCTCTTACAGGTTACTAAAACTGGAAAGGGAAAAGGTAAGAGAAAGTGGGGAAGAGAGACTGACACAAGAAAGGAAAGGTTGTCTATCCCAAGAGGAACCTTCTAAGTTGAATTTTCGCTCACCTTGGAAAAACCACTTTTTGAGGTGACTAAACAATCACATGGGAGTAGTCACATGCCTAAAATTACCCCTAGCCCATAGGTATACCTTATGGACCTTAGGAGAAACACTTAAACTACCCCTAGGAGTCCATTTGACCCCTCAGAAACCCATCTGAAGTTAACCTTCGGGTCAAACCTGAGTTGACCACTCCTAAGACTCTCTACCCAAGGAAAGTTTGGGACCACACTCAAATGTTTGGAATGGGCTTTGGTAGAAACAAACTCCCTCCAAGAGACAAGTCAAGATCAATGACACTAATCAGCACATGTGTCAAATGACACAATAAAACACATTACAAAATTACACATGGAATTTGTCTCTTGTTGGATTTACACAAATTAATAAATTCAATTCAACACACATGCAACATTTACTTCACAAATAAAATACGATACATACGGGGTGTTGTCTCTCCAAATAGACAACCCCTGATTTCACGAATGTACATAGGTCTAGGTTTGGTTCTCCATAATATTTCCATGGTCACATGGATAATTTTCCTACACATCTCAATTTACACATTAGTAATTTCAAATAACCTCATATAACATTAAACTCATGAATTTGAATACACATCAAACACTCTGCATACAATTGACATTAATAAATCAATATCTCACATATCTCAATTAATCCACATAAGCAATTATCATAATTCTCATAATTTTGATCCATTCATATTATATGCATCCTATTTCTGTCATCAAAATAAAGTCCTGCAAATCCAATAATGACATACATCATCCTAAAGTTATTCCTATTCTAGAATCATATAAAGTTTCATATCCATAATGAATAAAAATGAAGCATCAATATACATCAATGTTATCCAAATCATGGAATCATATAAGTTCTAATCTATAATGCAATAAAATAAAGCATCCATAATAGTCTCAACATGAAAATAACAGAAATGCTAGGATGAGTCGGGGTAGGGCCTCACATGAAACTTACAACGATTTTAGAGCTAACCCCCCAAAAATGGTTGATTTTATGAAGTTTAGATAGACGAAATTGAGGTTTGAATGTGAAAATAGGATCCTAATAGGGTTTTAAAAAAGACAAGATGTTGAATTGCAAATTTGAAAAAGGTCAAACCTAATGGACAGGGCCACCTTGAAGAATGTTTAGAAAACTGAAATTGATTCAAATTGATTGAAATTTGCACAAAATCCAATTAATTTAAAAAATTAGGGTTTTACGACCTAACCACTGAATTTTAAAATTTAAAATTTTGAAAAAGGGAGGGAAATCGAAAATGTAAATTCAAGTTTTGCACAAGTTCAAATTGATTTTTTTAAATTAGGGTTTCGACAATTAACCACTTAATTTTGTAAATTTGATTTGCAATTTAAACAAGACAATGATGAAATTGAATTTGACACTCAATGCAATTTTCAGATCTAAAACAATAGATAGCAATTTTTACAAGACACAAGTTCAATTCCAATTTTTGAAAACTAAGGTTTTGATTAAATTAACCACTAAGCTTTGTAAATTTGTAATAAAATTAAAATTGTAAATGAAAAATATGCAATGATTTGAAATGTCGGGCATGTAAGATGTTGGGTTCACCAAAATGTAATGTGGTGAAAAAGGGTGATGGATAAGTCAAGAGGAAAGCTTTTCTCTCCTCAAGGAAAGGAGTGAAAGTTTCGCAAAAGATTCTCTTCAACCTCTCACACACATTACATTTAAAAGAGGGGGGAGAATTCACTAGATCCAATCTCAAGAGATTGAATGCTAAGTGAATTGATAGTGAATTTAGAAAGTGAAAGTAACCCCTCTTTTAGAATGCAATAGGTTGAATTATGTGATTTAAGACTAAGTGTAAAAGCGACAAAAAAATGATTATAAGTTGAGATAGAAATGCGGGATGAAGTTGTGCACCTGGAATTGGTAGTAAAAGGCTGAGATGAATCTCTCCTATAAATTTGGGTGAAAGTTGTCGGGACCGTGTTGAAAGTGTGCACATGGTCCTCCGAAAAATCTGCGTGCCGAAAAGGGTTTTTCCGCATCTGAGAATGGAGTCAAAATTTGCAAATACAGCTGCACAACTGCAACCTACACACAAAAAAGAGAGGAAATGTTGTTGGGATTAGGGGTTTGCCTTTAGGTCAAACCCTGGTTTTGGAATTAACCAAATAATGAAAAGTACTTGCAAGTAATGAAAGTAAATGACTGAAATGGAAGTCACCTCAAGGGAGGATGTAATTGAAATGTTGATAGAGTTGTTTGAAGGATATGTAAAATTGAATGTCAAAGAGTGATCTTCAGTTCAATGGTTGAATCCTTGACTTGAATGCAACACCCAGCCTTCAAAGGAGACTTGAGAATGCTCAATGTTTGAAAGGATACTTGAATGCTTGATTTCGCGTAGGATTGCAATTTCCATGTCACGTATGCTTATTGAACTTATCTCCCACCAATAGGAGAGAGGAGTGCATCTCATATATTCGCCAATTAGGGTTAATTGATCGATTTTTCACTATAGGCCGACATAGGGAAACTTTTCCCGCTTCCAAAATGCAAAGCCCAATGCAAAGTTTGAATGGAGGGGGCCCAAAATAGGGAAAGGACAAGGGTGCCACGCCCCTGTCCTGCCCTAATTTAGGATAGGAAGCAGTAACAGGGAGTGCGGGGTGCGAGGAAATGCAAGATTCGGGCAATGCGGGTTGCGAGGAAATGCAAGATTCGGGCAGTGCGAGCATGTCTCGGGTCTCCAATCAGGCTTAGGGATTCATTTCGCCAATGTGAAGACCAAAATGTGATTGAAAATTGCAAGGTCATAATTTTATGACGCTACACTAGGAAATAACCCTCAATGATTTCCAAAAGACTGGAGACATATTAAACATGGGGAGATTACAAGATGTATTAACATTCCTTTCGACTTAGGAGTCTCTCTTTTTGACATTTGGGATTGGTTCTTAAACAAGTTGAAAAATAAACTATTTAATCGGGGCAACAAATTCTTATCCTTGGCAGGAAGAATTCAAATCGCTATTAAAATTTTCATTGCCTCCCATGCTTATTATTCATCTTGTTGATGTCTTAAAAGAGAAAATACGAAGATTTGAATAAGTTAATTGGAAAATTTCTTTGGTCAAAATGGGATGGTGACGTTGGTTTGATTATTGCTTCTTGGGATCATTGTCTTCAATCAAACATAAGGGTGGTTTAGGAATTATTGACCCTAAAACTCAAGGGTTGTGCCTTGTTACGAAGTGGATTATTAGAGCCACAAAAGGGGACGAACCTTGGAAAATTATAGTTTGAACTCAAGTTTGTCAATCTACAACTAATTAAATGTGACAGCCTATCAACCGGTCCGATAAAATTATCATGTCCTTCTTTTTCAAAATCAAGGCCGCATTTTCTTTGCAGTCTATTTGGAAGGTTTGGCAACAAACTTGTCATTTTCTTTAGTGGAATACCTCTTCACTGCAACATGGTTTTAGCTTTGTTTCCTCTTTGATTTGGTGGAATAAACTTGTTAATTATCATAATCAACCTCTGGCTAATTGCTTTCGTAAACATGCTTATTATTTGTATAAGAAAGACATTCAACATTTTAAAGATGTTTGGGTTTTTGACACTCTTGAATGGACTCCATGGTTGAAGATTAGAGAGCAATGTGGGTTGAATGTAAAGTACAAAGATTTTCTTATATTTGTGCAATCATTAGTTCCACTAGAGTTAGCCATGAAATTATGTACTCCTAGAGATTGCACTTTTTTCAAATATTGGAAACGGTTGGCTTCTCATTTCCATTATTTTCCACTTATGAAAATCTATTTGCATTCTTTAACTCTGTGGAGGATCCTTCCTCACCTCAACCATAAATGGAAATGTAAATTTATTGCTAAAAGGTGAACCAAAATGAGTGCACATATATGAAGATCCAAAACTGATGTGGATACCCAATTGTTGGCCTATAAATTTTACATCTTATGTTACCCATTGGAGATCAACTAAGATGAATTAAAATTCAACCAACTAATTGCCCTTTTTGTTTATGTATTGAAACTATGAGGTACATATTTTGGGACTGCCTATTCATTAAAAAACAATGGCATGGTATCTTTTAAAAATATTATGCTATTTTGCTTCATAAGTTGAATTGGAAAGAAGTTCTTTTTGGCTTTGGTTTGCATAATGATATCATTGTTGTTCTATCAAACAAGTTATTTTAAGACATTTGGAAGGCTAGATGTACCGCTACATTCTTAAGCAATTATTGTTAGGAATTTGGTATTTTAATGCTTTACTCTAACATAGTTTTTCAAGTTGCTTTTTTGCTTTTATAGCTTCCAGTCTTGGCCAAGAAAAATGTTTTGACCATGTCAGCTTCAACAACTTCGAGATTAGGCTTATTAGCTTCAAAACAATTGCAATATGAACTTTTATTTAAAGTGCTTAAGCTAAGTAATCCCTATGACATTTGATGGATCAATCAACCTAGGTTAAATATCTTAGTTCTATTTCAAGAGCTTGGAATGTGTGCTCAGTTATGAATAGTTGCAATATTTTCCTTTGTAAAGTGCTTCAACTAACCAATTAACTTTTGTATAGTATCCTAGTTCTATTGCAATAACTTCTCATGTGTGTTCTCTTATGGAACTTTTGTGAGGTGTTACCATCTTCTCTTTTGCTACCTATTGGTAGCTTATATTCTTTATAAATTTGCTTTATTCAATAAAAATAAAAAAGAAAAAGTTAAAAAAGAAAACTGTAATGTCGGAAAAATTAGGAATTAGGGTTTAAGATAATAAATTTACTAACTAGCCTAATTAATCCACATACATTGAAAGTGGATTGAACCCAATAGATCTAGGCTCAATCCTAATAGGAAAGAGACTAAGATTCTGATTGGATTCAATTCGGTGTGGGTTTGATTATCTTCTTTCTAATTTGAATTTGATTGATTATGAAATTAGGGTAAAATGAGGGATTATTGAAGTGGTCAGACGAAAATAATAAGCTACAGATGTCCCGCAGAGCCACCAACCTGGATATGAGCAAAAATAGATTTTTAAAACCTATCCTCTAAAGTTCGACTTGATTTTTTGGGACCAGATAGCACTGATCCGCCTTGGTGCTCAATGTTTTTCACCATCGAAATCCGACCTGCTTGTCACTATTGAATTTGTTGGATTTATCGAGTATAGCTCCGCACCTATTTCCTACACACAAAAAGAAAGGGAAAGATGTTGGGAATAGGGGTTTGCCTTAGGTCAAACCCCAACTTTGGAATTAACCATGAATGAAATAATGCAAATACTAAAATAAATATTAAGGAGATATACCTTAGACTTGCAATTGTCGATGATGATGTAATGCTCTTTGAATGTAATCACAAATGTTCAATGTAATGGAATGACAAACACACGAACATGAAAAACCCTAATTACACACACACATGCTTGCATGAATATTGATGTAACTTTGCTCCCCAATGCTTGAACGATGAATATGTGGCCTTGAATCTTTGAAGATGCTGGATAATGAATGCTTCACGGATGCACAAATAATAGGGATGGAGTATTAGATTGGTTCTAGGTCTAAAATGAATTGATATGATGTCTTTACACAGGGTTCCCTACGTAATTTACCGATTAGGTCAATCTCCAATGGTCATATGTAGCCTCAGCGATCAAATGTTGGTGGGTAGATATAGCCCTTAACCCATTTTAAATTGGGACCCCTTTAAGAGGGACCAGGGTCGGTCCTTCTGCAAGGAGGACCAAAACAAGCAGCCAAGGGAGTGGGCATCTCACAATAGGACCCACTAAAGCGTGTGCATGACATCAAAGTTGGATAATTGAGCTTGAATGGACCTAGAGAGGAGATGAGGATAGGACACACTAAAGTGGGAGCACAAACATGAAGTGTAAATTGGACCGGAGACAATTTATGATGCTACAAAAACAAATTTCTTACACATCATCATAGATATTTTCTTACACCTCTTACAATGCCAAATATGTTTTTTTATGCATTGTATAAGTTGTCACATATTTCTTTCTATTTTAAGTGTCCAATGGTACCTTACGGTTGTGTCTATTCTAGCTCCAAAAAAGACGAATCTGTCAAACTAACAAGACGTGTTATGCATTCTCCGTCGTTGGATAAAAAATCTACGGTTGACATTTACGACTAACATCGCGTGTTAGTCGCGTCGTACCACTTTTTGAAACCAGAATAGACGCGTCCGTACCTTACAATACTTTCTCCCATTATATTTCAAGTCACTTAAAGAATACTAATTAATTATAACTATTTTACAATTTCATGCTAACATTCAAATCAGATCCCTCCACGATCCTTACATATAATTAATTAACTATTAAATAAATCAATTACAATAATTTGAAATTTTTTGTGAATATCACCCCAATTGTAACACACAACTTATCCAACTTAAAGAACAATCCATCCTACAGACCTACATGTTTTGTGATGTCTATGTAGTCCCATAATGCACATTTGACCGTACTTATTAATTTATTGAAAACTAATATTTGATAATGTCCCCATTATATCAACATTTAATCCACTTCGCGCCTTTTTCAGCCCGTAACGTCCTACCTGGTAGTAGTAAACCAGAAACAAAGTTCCTCCTGTAACAATTCCCTCCAATTGTTCAATTCTAGATATTGATATGGCTGTTGCAGCATCTTTACTTGTATCTCGTGTTCTCTGTAGCAGAGATTAGCCATCGAATTGAATTTAAAAAAGACATTTATGCGCAATACTTCTTGTTGAAACAAGTGTTCTTCCACTGGAAGTAAGCGTGGAAGATAAGCGTACAGAATATGATGGTAATGAATTTGTTGGTGGAAAAATAAGATGGAATGAGTGTTTCCAAACAGGAATTCTTTTTGACATGTGAACTTTGATATCTCAAATAGGAATATATATAAAAGTAGAGTCCATTTTGAAGAATAATGTACATATTTTTGTTGTGTAGCTATTGAATGCTTAAGGTTTTTAACTTCCGTCTGAACTGGAATCTTTTGGTACTCAAACATTCGTAATTTGGGAGCTCTGTTGGCCAAGTTTTCAATCCTTGTGCATTTCGAGGAGAGACAGACACAGCCAGAAGGTCAAATACGCTTTTTCCTAGGGATTTTTGTAAGTGCACATTTTACCAGTGATTTGCCATTAAAAGAGTATCTTCAACGGAATATGATATGATTTTTATTTTAATGCTTAGGGAATCTTGTCATCTGCTTATTAGGGATAAGAATCATATGCTATCGGGTGTGTCAATGCATAAGACCATGATTCAATGCAGTTGTTTAGCAGTAGCTATTCAGATTTTTAGTCTGTTTTGTGGAAATAGTGGTTCCTCTTTATTTTAACATTATATAGGTTGAAGTAAAAATCATAAATAGCTATTCATTAATGAAGAAAGTTACGAAGTAAAATTCAAAGGGAAGGTAAAAAGAGAAAAGGAAATATATGTGGTTATCTAATAAAATTGTAATCATAGAATAGCGGCATAATTTCAGCTCCCCATTTTTCCACACTAATTTCTATGTTCCTCCAAGTTTCTAAGACGAGGATGGCAGGGGCATGGGGTTGTCTATAGGACCAGTTTTATTTTAGATTATTTTGAAGGGGATGGCTGTTAAAAAAAAGGAGAATTTAAAAAAATTTAAATTTTTTAAAAATATTCATATGATATCATTGATTAGAAACTATAAACATTAAAGATCTTTGTGAATATCGGTAACTGAATAAGAATTATGACGTTCTTTATATATATGTGAGCATGAGTTAATAAAGACATGTCTGATTAGTGTGCGTATTGAGGCGGGGGATTTATTATTGAGTTTTCTCAAAACCTTCAAGACTACATGTTCTACTGTCAAACTCATTAACAAAGAGGAGTGATTAAGTAAAAAGATAATTGGTTATGTTCTAGTTTGACCTTCATTAGAATACTAATAGATGAGATTGTTCTAGACTCATCTAGAGTTGTACATGCAGGGCATGATTGATACATTTTTGCATTATGAAAATGACATTTCCTGCTCATTATGACTTTGTTCGTATTCTGTAGTATAATGGTTGTAGCATGTCAACTTTGTTTATTGTAGTCCTTGTCTATTGAACATGTTTTCCCATGTGTGAAACAAGATTATCATTGACTATGAAGGTGTAGAGATCTTAAATAGGGATCTGTATTTTGTAGATTTCGTGTTCATTATTTAATCATTAGTATATTACATGGTTAGACTTAGAGTTTGGTGGGGTTTTTGGGGGCGATGCCTCTAGTAGGGTCAAGGGTACCACCCTTTGTAGGATCCGGGGGCAATGACCCTAGTGTGTTTCTTGTCGCAATATAGGGCAGAGTTGAAGAGTGGAGCCCCCACCACCAAGTCCAAACGAAGATCTTCAAAACAACATAGACTTTCATGGCATGCAACATGTTTATAATTTTATGTAGATCTTAAAGGAAAATGTCATAAACCAAATGACATTGAAAGTTTGTAAGTTTTTTTTATAAAAGTAACTAAAATGTGCCTAAGTATGTCAAGGGATGGCTAGCCATCCTCATGACAGTTGGAGGATGTTTGGACGTCCCTTGACTGTACCCTAACATACCCAGGCGTCCCCTAAAATACTTTGTGTATTATCAAGGACATTTCCCATTTTTTTTCAAATAACAGATGAGGTGGGGATCTTTCCTACCCATCTCTGTATACATGAAATGTCCCCTATGGGAGGGAGATGGGGCAATATTGGCAGGAGATGCATTCTGAGAACATATGATAATTTTAATACTTAAAATTTAATAAGAGAAGCTTTTAAATTATCCTTTCCACCTAATTTAAAATTTGTGTAAGGCCACCATAATAAGAGAAAATTTTAAATAATCTTTTTCACCTTATTTAAAATTTGTATGAGACCTCTTGTGCTGCTCAAATTTAAGCAGCATGGGACTATGGCACAAGAGTGTTAATTTTCAACTATGTGGATGTTTCATCATTCGGAGGTATAAGATGAAAGTATGACAGTTTTGGCCTCGATTATATACATCACTGCTGAGATTATTATGTGTTCTTCCTTCTGTTAACACAAGTCATATGGTGGACATTGAAATCATGTTCCTATATTTGTATTGAAAATACTAGCTGATAATCTTTTGGAGCTTGACGAGCTTAACTAAAACTCAAGGAAGGGACTGACTTTTTCAGCATTTTCTCTTTATCTTCAACTAGATATGAAATGGCTTAATATTTTCAAGCCCCAGTCTGTTCTAGCTCTCCACATCTTCCGAATTTCTTCTTGAATATTGATGATCCCAACTTACTGACAAAATGGATGGTCCTAAGCATATGCTGGTAGCTTTTTCTTTCGAGAAGGATTTGTCTGTTGCTCTAATCTAGGTCCAAACTGATAAATTGGTATGCTATTTGAAGCAAAAAAATATCGCAGGTAAATATTCACTGAAGAGAACCACTGTATGAAAGATTGTTTTCAGTTACCCTTATCATAGACCCCTCTTGACCTTTGATTACCTGAATCCCTCTGGTGCAAGAGAAATTCATGATCTTTATCCCTGTGGATTATTTTCTCCAAGGGTCTTGCCTTAGTCTGGACTGAAGATGCGTGATAGCTATCATGAAGTTAGAACTAGATGGCAATTTTGAGTTTGACTTGTGTCATATCTAGAGACAAACTCCTGAATCTTTCCCAGTGAGTCAGTGTATCATTTGCATTTATCTAAACATCATTTGTACAGTTCATAATACATTTTTTGTCTCAAATGGAGAGAGTTGTTAATAATATCTATTATATCTGACGGGTAGCACGTAAATGAGTAGAGTCTCTTCATGAGCCTTAAAGGAATGTTTCATATCTGTATGAAGCTATCGAATATACAGTCAATTCAAATTCATTCAGGTAATCATTATATTTCTTTCATAATATACACCTTACAAATACCATCTATTGTACATATGATAGCTTTACGGACTCATCTAAGACCAGGAACTTTGTGGAGGAGATTTTGTTCGTCTTGTCTTGTTTGGTCATAGAACCAATGGAGAAATAGATGGGAATAATATGCTTTTGGGCTTGTCTAAGGCAATTATATTCCTCCTATCATTCACCTATCTATGGAGATTTATGCCACTTGAAGTAGGGAAACAGTTTTGTGTTTCCGTAATGGCAGCTTTGAAAAACAGGGAAAACATCTCACACACACGTTAATGCTATGAAAATAAATAGAATAGAACAATTCATTAAAAAATAAACTGTATTGGTGTGAGTACTCACCAAAAAAATCTTCTTCATAGAAAGACGATTTAAGACACAAGTAGATGAGGCCCTAGCCATCTAGGCTATGTAAGTAAAAATGGTTGATGCCATCAAACTGAACATGCAGAATACTTGTTTTTGGAGTTCAAGATCCAAGATTAGGTGAAGATCAAAATGAATGAAGACAAGGCCTTCAGTGCTATGAATTGTTGATGGAGGGGCATTGAATACCAAATCTCTATCATCCCCTTAATGGTTGTGTTGTGACATTTTCACACATTGCCCCATTGCAAATGGAGACCTGTTGGTGTACGTTTTATCATATACCGAACATTAGAATAAAGTACCCAAAGATAATTTATCCTCTCTTGAACAAAATCACCGCGTATGCTAAGATTGCTAGAAGATCATATGGCGATTCCAAGGTTTCTTTTTGTCAGGTCTTGACGTGTGGATAAGCTCAATGGGCGTTGTGATATGTTGGTAATACACAAAGAGACTTACGCTTGAATTGTTCACTAGTTCGGGATGTAGACAGGTTTATCGATTGGTGCTCTTCTCCTTCTTTTTTTTTGATTTTCGGATTACGACTTCCAAAAGAAAAAGGTTAAAAAGGATAAGGGTTTAGAAATCTACTCTACTCCTATGAACTCAAGAGACGGTATTGATTTGGTGAACTCAATAAACCACACTTTGCTTCGCCTCATTTAAGACAACTACACAAAGCGGATGCAATCTTCAAGGAATGTGCTTATGATCAGAAGTTTAAGCATTTTGTAAGTTTAAGCATACACAAAATGGAAAGCTCAGGCTAACTTTGCACAATGAATAGAAATCATCTATTCATCAAAAGTATGAGCGGAGATACACCATGAATCAATACTTATCAAATCCTTCATTCAATCTAACAACATGAAATAAAATCTAACTAAGAGGTTGAAGAAATTGAAAACCTTGTTAATCACTCAAATAATAGAAATTACAAAGCCTTAAGAAAAAGCACACAAGTAATATATTATCTGAAAATGACCTTCTTGCAACAATATTTCAAAAACCTCACACTCTCCAAATGAGAGGAGGCAACCTTATATAGGAGTCCAAATTTTTTGAATGGCCAAGATTGAACAGCGATCAAGGGCCCAGATTAAAAGATCAAAACCCTAATTAGGGTTTCCAAAACCTCAATTAGTTTCAACAAGAGAAAAGAGGACAAGTGGCGCAACTGCTAATCTTGGTGAAGTGACCCTCTAGTTTCCTTTCTGGGATGCTGCAAATTCAATGTATCTAGATTCTAGACACAAGTGGCCGAACCTCCTCCATGGTGACATGTGGTAAGCTGCCAATTTTGAAATCAACCATGTCCACGTCATCAGCACATGTGGCGAGAGTGTTCTCCTAGTCAGCTGCCTATGCTAAGAAATTCTCATCAATACGAATGAAACTCGAAATCCTGGTGAGATCTTCCTTGAGAATCGACCCTAAAACTTTGAAGAAGTTTCCTTGAACTTTGGCCCTCAAATTCTCTGCACGCAGATGCTTCTCTCGCACCTCATCCTGCTGCAATATCTTAGCTGCCACAAAGAAGACTTTGTCCTGAATACTCCTGATGGTCTTTTCAATCTCTGAACACTTAGCCTCGGGTTTTCTCAAAGATTCAACCCTAGCAATCAAAGCAAAGCACCAAGTGCTGAAATCATATATGTCACCAGGCTGGATGACTTTTTCGTCTATAAGATCCTGCTGAGAAAGCCCTTTGATTATCTTCAGACATGGAATTATCCTGCTTTGAATATCCTCAATATCTTCCTAAGCTTCAGCTATCTCTTGAATTCTGCTCAATAAGGAAGAGGTGGAGCTCATTTTGGTTATAAAGGTTTCCAACTGCCTTTCTGAGCTATATTTGTACACTTTTCTCAAATATAGAAAAAAATTATAGTTGGCTTTGGCTGCTAACAACCTTGACCCAACAATGCATCATATGCCTTCTTATGCCATGAGATGACTATGAAGTTGAATAATTATGATTGAGTTCCAATTATTACCTTTTGTGACATTAGAATTATAAGCACTTTTATCCCTTGTTGATCTGCTCCCACCTACTAAAAAGGTGAAGGTCAAATAGTAGGCTTTGCCAAGTGTCCTATGGAAGTACATTCACAATAGACCCATCATTGATAATTGTATGTGCCATGTTATTCTTGAGATTCTCCATGTGTACCACTCTTGATCTCCTTGCTAATTGACGATAAGGAGCATGGGATTAATCGCGTGACTACCAAACAATGGAGGTTTGATCATTTGATGCTCATTATTCCTGTTTACAGATGTTAAGTGGGTTGTAGCATGCTCTATGTGACCTCTCCCACTTATTGGCTATGCTGCTGTAACATTCTTGAGTTTGAGAATGCCTTGCAATAAGTCCACTCAGATTGGTATGGTGGTTTGTAGTGACTTTGTACTACTTGCCTTGCAATAGTTTTATGATTTGAACTTTGAAATAAAGAAGTTGACAAAATCTATGACTGTTGGATAATACCGACTTCCAAAGGAGAATGCAGTTAGGATAGAAGTGGATTAATTCCAGAATAAATGTAAAGAAAACAGGTCAGAAAATAGGCTATAACAAGTTACTTGAACATCATTCTAAAGAAAACAAAAGGGAAAGAAATAAAAAAAAAATCGAAACATGGTTATCTGTCTTAATGGAAGGAATAAGGTATTGGAGAGTATCATTGATTAGAAAGTGATTCAACTTTTAAAAATAGATGCAATAGTTTCAAGACTTCAGAGAAGCTGAAAGTGAAAACATGGGATTGAAGTCCCTATTCTTTAGTTTGGACTAGAGAAAGATATCAAGTTCAACTAGTAATATTCTAGATAACAAAACTATTCTGATTAGAAAGTGATTCAACCTTACGATTCTAAGAATAGATGCAGTAGTTTCAAAGTAGCCTAAAGTGAAATATGGGATTGAAGTCTATATTCTTTATACTGGCCTAGAGGAGCATGTCAAGCTAATTTTAAAACTATTTTGATGAGTAAAATTCTAGATAACAAACCAATACTTTCTGAACAATCCTTACACTCCCAAGGAATATATTGTTTAAGCATAATGTAAATGGTTGGAAACTATAGGTACTGGAAAGGATGGTTATGTGACCATTGAGAGATGAAGTTGTTACTGTCTTTGGAGGGGAAAAAAGGCTTTGGAAGTGGAGATAGATGTGCCTACTTCCTGGTGTAGGGCTCAGCGTGGAAGAGGAAGTATAGGTAGAGGCAAGGGGGCGAGGGTGGAAAGAGGTATCTCTTGGGTGTGTGGTATTGTGGAGGAAGAAATTCAGTCTGTGGATGATAAGGTTGATGAGATACATCTCATGATTGCCATTGACGAGAAGAGAGCTGCAGGGCTAACACATGCTTGGAGTGGGGGAGATTAGTTCCTGGCCTTCCACAACCCACCTCATAGTTTATGAAGGGCTATAGGTCAATTTTTTTGATGCTATTTTGTGTAGCCTTTTGGTGCTTCGTTAGGTTTATTTTTTGGTTTGCTGTTTGGTTTTTTGGATTTTTGCTCGTTTGGCCCAGCCTGGATAGCTTTCTAGCCTTCACGGTGTAGCTTCTTAAGCCAAGTGTTTTCAGGCTCTAAGCCAATAGGGACACTTGAATCAAGGGGTGAGGGTCCTCAATAAAATTCTCTCATTTAAAAATTTAAAAAAACTTAATAATGGGTAAATATTATTATGAAAATAAAGTGCAACAGAAACATGGAGAAAACTGAAAACTGAATATTCAAATAGAAAAGAAGAAATTGTGTTGTGTATGATTTAACCAAAAATCACTAGATGATCTCTAGAGAGAACTAATCAAATCAATAGCATTAAAGAAATACCATCCCTAAGTTATTAGGTACTTTGCATCTATAATGGAAACTTAGAGCTGGCTTTTTTTTTAAAGATTCCTTTAAAATCTCAAATACATTAACTTACAAAGGGAAACAGTAAACCAGAAGGGTGCAGACCAGAAATTGTTTAGAACCATGTCAAAAAATGTTTAAAGTTTCAAACAGGTATATTGTATCTCAAGAAAATTATCTGTTGCCCACAAAGGAATAAGAATTGAATTGTTGTCCTTTGAGTTATTGTCAACGACATCTAAATATGAAACCAAATATTATGGCTAAGTACATATAATCAAACCCTTTTTGTATAGGATTTTGATGTACACGTATTTATGTTTCATTTCGTTTAAATATTTATTGTTGGTAACATCTTTTCAAGCAGTGATCAAATTTCTTGCCTTCATACATCACCAAGATTTGGTAGAAAAATATTTGACCACCATAATAAAGTAAGAAATGAAAATTTGGTAATGCCAGGTTTATCATAGAAAATTCATAAGGGAAAGACATAGTTTGGTCAGCATTTTTCTGAGGAATTTTTGCTATTTACATTTTGGGCACTCCACTTCCAATCATAAAAAATTCCTAAAAATATTTCTTAGAATATAATCAATATTAAAATATCATCTCTTGTACTTTCATGGTCTCGTTTGACCCTTTTTCTCATCATTGAATATCAAGAGTTGCTCTAGAATTTGATGGAAGTTCAGAAAATTGTGCCCTGCAACCTTCTTATTCTCATCTCTTCTAATTGTCATTTGCACATTTTAGGTGGCCTAATGGCTGCAGCCTTAGATCCTTTCCTCTTAGAGTCCTCTATAAACAGCTTATGCCAAGCCTGCTCATCTCTAGTCAACTCAACTCTCTTTGGAGATGCAAAATAAAATGAACTAGCTGGAACAAACTTAGCCTTCAAGTCTGGAAGTCTAAAGTTGATGCGCAGTCCCAATTCATTGCTTGGAAGCTTCTACATGTGAAACTCCTAGTTGGTTATGTTGATGTGTTTTTTAGCACCTCATACACAGAATAGAATACCAAGGTGTCCTATCCCCTCTTGAACAAAGAAACCTCATATGCTATGTAACGTGATCAAATGAGATGACTCCAAGGTTTACAATGCAAACAATGCGACTTAATGCTCGGGATAGATTCGGTGTTTATGATGTGATTTGTTGGAATCACAAGGGGACTTACGTATATGAACACTTGGAACATGGGCTCTATACTAACTTGCGTAGAAAATAAAAGGCAAAGGGCATGAAGGGTTTAGAGATTTAGTCTAATCCTAAGAACAATGATAATAAAGGTTGATGCTTTGATAGACAGATTCCATAATCAAGCTTTGCTTCGCTATGCAGAAACAACTACACAAAACTAATGCAATTTTTCTAAGGAATAATGAAGGTATTTCATATCATGAACATTCATTTAAATACCCAAGATTGGTGCAATTCAAGTGAACATTTACAATTGAACTTGTGCTTAATGAAGTTCAAACTAACCATGCACTATAACTTACAATCAGCAAATTACAAATGGTAAGAATAGGAATTCCATCATCATATCATCACATTTCTCCATTACAATCAATGAACTTTGATCTAAACTTGAGAAGTAACAAGAAACTATGCAACATTTAGAAACAACACATAGAAATCCACCATGCTTCAATGAAAATCATGTATTAAATTCAACAAGTCTTGGCAACAATCTCTAGCTTCCTCCTCCTCCTCTACTTCTAACTCCTAATTGCTTCTGCTATCTAATTGCTAACTATTTCTCTTTACAAATGAGAAGGTAATGTCTTATATAGACATCTCATTTGCAATGAAGGGTCGGGGTTGATTTCTCAAATCAATGGCCAAGATTACAAGAATAAAACCTAATTAGGGTTTGTTACAACAAACTCCTTGACCAATGAAATAATTACATCGAATTGGACACATGTCCATCCTTGAGTGTGCACCAATAGAAATTTAGGTTAGTTATGATGAATAGACT
Organism: Cryptomeria japonica; assembly: GCF_030272615.1. Lineage (NCBI taxonomy): Eukaryota > Viridiplantae > Streptophyta > Pinopsida > Cupressales > Cupressaceae > Cryptomeria > Cryptomeria japonica. Next base: position 182,385,289 of record NC_081407.1, read on the forward strand.
TTGATGCAACGCCATGTGTCGCTCTCTCCTTGAATGAGTTAGGTTCACTGTATTTGGACATGTTGATATGTCACAATCTGAAATGGGTTAATGATGACTAGGGTGCCACCTCAATCCGCCTTGTAGATCACAAAGTGTTTGAGGTTGAGACATATCTCTTGATACTCAACATTTTCCAAGCTTGATGTAATGTGATGGGAGATATTCCCAAATTGCATCATTTTTGATCAAATTTTCTAACTTTGATTAACTCTTTTGAAACTATTTGCTTCCTTGATCACATTTATATTTCAATCCTCTTAACTTGGGAATCTTGAACCTCAATTGCACTTCATCTTGAGGATGCTTGCTTTTGACTCTCCTACACTTGACTTGAGCTCCTTCCTGTTGTTAATGCTTCATCATCCTTATGTATGACATAGGAAATATCTTCATTTGTTGTACTAGCCTTGATTCTTAGATTTCTGAAGGAAATTCAAGATTGTCGAATTTTCCTTTCTTATGTTGACCTTCATATTTTTTACGTTGAGGTGTCCTACCTCACATTATTCAAGTCCTTCGCATTGCCTTTGGTCTCGTCTACATAGTGAAATCTCTCTCTTCATGAAGCAAGTTGGCATCTTCATGTTACACATACCTCCCTAGCTTGAAGTTTAATGTTGAAAGAGTGAGGTATATGTATTGACTTCCTCTGATGCTGCGCCCTTGAACCTTGATCCTTACACTTGCTTTGCAATGTCCTCTCCTTTGTTCCTTGTGAAGTTCTCCCTCTAAGTTTCATCCTTTGAGGCCCTGATGATGCTGATTCTTGAGCTTATCATTGGCATAGTTGTCTTGTGCTCGGCTTGGAATGTAACCTTTGTTGAATACTTGATCCCTTGATGACTTGATCTCCCTCTAGTTGTGAAGTTCCTTATTCCACGCTCCATGCATTTCACCGCTTGCATTAGACCTGAAAAGACAAAGAGAACACTTTGATAAAAATTGTGAGTTGAAGCCCTAGGTTATGGTAATGCAAGATTATTCTCAAAATTTGCTTCATGAAACCCTTTGAAATCTGGAAATGCACACTTAGAACTCCCAGAAATGAAGTCTATACCCCTGAAATTCTACGTTTTCAAACCTGAAAATGATAAAGAAACACTGGTGAAAAATGGTCAGATCTGAATATAAATTTCTTAAGTTTTCCCTTTAAAAGTGCTTCTTCCTCAATCTAATTTGTTTCTTGCTGCGAATTTGATTTTGTTTTGACTTGAATTATGTGAAGTAACTGTTCTGCTCTTTCATTTCCATGCAAGGTTGTCTTTTCTGGAGTTCGCATCTGATTGCCTGGACTGAAATTCACCGTTAGTTCTGATTTTGTCTTCCCATTGATGTTTGTTTTACGACACTTTGAACACAGAATAAAGTATTGAATACTCTATCCTCTCTTGAACAAAATCTTCTCAAATGTTGAACTAAGTGATCACTTGAGATAACTCCAAGGTTCATACTGTCAAGTCTCGATGTGTGGATAGTCTCAATGGTTGATCCGATTGCTGGTAATCCATGGGGGACTTACGTTGTACATGAATGCTTGAATGCTGCTGGAACGTGGAAATTTACTTGATTTGGAAAAAAAGACAAAAGGGATTTGAGGGTTTAGAGAAATCTAATCTACTCCTAAGGTCAATGATAGCACTAGATCATGCTTGGATGAACATATGCCTTAAATCAAGCTTTGCTTTGCCATGTTGCCAACAACTTCACAAAACCGATGCAATCTTCCAAGGGGAATGAAAGGTTTTCATATCATGAATATTCATCCAAATACCCAATACACTGGTGCAATTTGAATAAACATATCCACAATTGAACTTAGCACAATTAATGTTCAAACTAACTATGCACTGTAATTGAAAATCATCCAACCACAAATAGTATGAACCAAGGAATTATCAACATCCACGCATTTTTCCATCACAATCAATGAACTTCATCTAACATGAGTATATAACAAGAAACTATACAATATACAAAACAAACACCACCATTCACCATACATTCAATGAAAAGTATGTCTATTTACATGCCTTGGCAACAATTTCTGCCTTCTCCTCCCACTCTACTCTATTTCTAATTGCTATTGATTGCTTCTGCTACTAACTATTAACCTTTACAAATGAGGAGAGCAAACCTTTTATGGACTTCCCTTTACAAAGGAATGTCCAGGATCAAATCCAAATCAATGTCCAAGATAGAAAGATAGAAACCCTAATTAGGTTTTGTTACACCTGTAACATAACATTTAATGCTTGACCAATGATAAAATTACATTTTTAGGACACATGTCCAACATTGAATTCTAACCAATAGGAATCGAGGTTAGGTAAGATAAACAATATTTGATGAAGTGACTAGTGTCATTTGCTCCACCTTTGAATGAGCTAGGTTTTCTGAACTTGGACATGTTAACCTTGATTGATGAATAGAGATGAGTCAGCGATACCTCAGCTTGCATATCCTTGATTAAGTTGGCCTTCTCTAATTTGGGAATTTAATTGATTGCATCACTTTGTTCATCCATTCTCTTTGCACCCTTCAAGTTTTTCATGCCCTGTCCTCTCAATCTGCACTTGTCATTATGAATGCCTTGATGTGCTTGAGCAATCCTTCACTTCATTGCTCTATCTTGATGTTGTAAGTCCTTCATCGCATGATTGTGAAGTCTTCTTCATGCTATCCTTGAGGGTCTTTACCTTAGTCGAGTCCTTTTTGCACTTGATTCCTTGTCTTGCACATGCTGAATTCCTTGATGTCTCCCTGAATGTTCATCTTTCCTAGCATTCTATCCTTGCTTCAAAACCTGAAAGGAGACACAATGAATCAAAAATCATGATAATAAAGCAACCTTTCACACCCCTAATGCATCACTGCTCAGATCTGAATTGAATTGATGTTATTGAGTGATTTTCATCGACATCAGTTGAAGACAGATTTGTGCCACATAAGCAGCAGTTCGCTCAGGAAAGAGGCCCTATAAGTGCACCCAGTCGGGCCTGATAAATTCACATTAGGTCTGATCGCAATGACCTAATTCAGGTCCGAATCAAATTTGCTTTACACCTGAAGAAATTTGAACAAGTTAGGCTGGAAATCAGTAAAAATAGCTTGAAGTTCACTTAAAATCAGGCAGCTATCAGATTCGCCCTCTGTCTGACTTTAAATACACCTTAAATTAGGCTTGAAAACAGGTGTAAAGGCCTTCTAAACCAGTCAAAATCAGACCTCACAAAATCGTTCCAATGCCTGATCTGCAAATTCGCCTTACATCTTTAGGTCTGTGTTGATGTGTTTTTATGCACTATGCAACACAAAATAAAATACCAAAGGCACTCTTTCCTCTCTTGATCAAAATCTCCTTGGATGCTAAATTATGTGATCAATCGAGACGACTCCAAGGTTTCTATAGTTAGGTCTTGACGTATGGATAGCTCAATGGTTTAATGTGTTTTGCTGGAATCACAAATGAGACTTACGTTGATGCCTGAACTTCGTTGGAATGCTGCTGGAATTTGGGATCTTACATTGATTGAAAAAAAAGAACAAAAGGATAAAGAGTTGAGAAAGCTAAACTAATCCTATGAATGCAAGAGCAATGGACAATCATAGGATTTGAACATCTCAAGCTTGCTCAATGTGGTGATGGCAAGCATCGTTATGGTCAAGCCAATCTTCTATCTTTGCTTGCTTGATCACACTGGATGTAGACTATGTGATGCCCTTGGTTGATCTTCCCTTGTTCATGATATACTTGACCTTGAGCTCTAACTTCATTCTTTCCACTTTGCATTGCTTGAAGCCTCTTTGATCCTTTTACAATATTGAGTTCTTGAACATCTTGATGTTGATCCTCTTCACATCAAACCTTATGTTTGTCCCATATCCTCCTCGGTGAATCCTTATCTAATATTTATGCTTTGAACTTGTCATACTTTGTATTGATTTTTTACACTTGCATTATAGTGTCTTTCCTTGATGTGATTGTGTGATCTCTCGTTTACACTTTGGGGTATTGACTTCTTCATATCGTCATAATGCAATGAAATTTTTTGAATATCTTGAAATTCTTCTTGTGTCGTCACCTTCCTTGGTATCTTTGTGCTTGCCAATGAAATCCTTCCTCTTGAAGATGTCCATTCCCATGTTTCACTTTGAAGTTGTGAGGATTGTTGATACACTTTAGAGAATAGACTTTCATGTGGTAGAATTCTAATCTTCCTTGGATCTTGGACCTTGACTTTGATCTCTGCTTTGCATGACTCGAACGGCCTTGATGTTGAAATACCCTCCTTGTAGTGCTGTTCTGATCTTCCTACAATCTGGTCTGCCCTTTTGATTTCCTCCTTTGTCACCTACAAAACAAAGAAGGCATCAAACGCATATAACTCATACTAATATTACCTACCTTCCATCTCTATGTGCTCTGATTTGTTTCATTAAGCTATATTTTAGGTCTGGTTTTATGTTTGCTACAGGTCTGATAATGTATGGAAAATTCACTTAGCTCTGCCCAGGCTGCCTTCAAAGTAGATCAAACTGTCTCCAACTTGATCTCAAGCCAGCTTAGTCAAAATCACCTTGCTTGATCAAGAGATTCGCTGGTCTCTGTTATCAAAAATCAGTCCTTGATAAAATTTGCTGCCTTGAAGGGATTTCACTCTGCTCTTGATCAGAATTCTAATCACTTGAATGATGTTCATAATGTGATAAAGTATCTCCTTTATATAAGCGTACATGCAAACGGATGCATCACTTTGCATTATAGGCCGACTTGCCTTCTAACATATAAAATGTTTTAATTTCCTTTTCGTTGCTGGGCGCTTTACATCATTCAAGAATGAATGAATGATTTTATTGACGTCCACGAGACTGATCAGTCTATGGGACCAAGAAAATCACAGCACTAGACCCTTTGAATTCCTTTCCATTTCAGATCTCCTGCTATGAATCTTGACCAGATAGCTAGCAGTTTGGTTGATATTGTCCTCATCAAATAAATGATACATGTTGTCGGCTTTCAAGATAAACTCATATTGAGCAAGTATATCATCGTAAGCAATGCACTCAATGAGAAAGTGGCGTTTAGTCTCTTTAGCACCTGCCTTGTAGAACAAGCAAGTTCTCTCCTCCCAGACCTCTTTGGGTCTTTGCCACCTACTCGTTTCACATCTGAGATGATGTGAACCAGTCCTTAGTTGAGCAAGTAACAGCTTTGCTTTCCCTTTAATAGCTGTCCCTAAGTATTCTTTCTCATCATGTTCTCTAGTTGGGTTAAACTCTTTGATGTAATATGCCTTTTTACGACCAATGTGATTAGTCCACATGGCAGTTTGAAACTTTTCAATGACAAACTTCTTTATTTCCCCATTAGTATTAGGACATTCGTGCAGTTGGATGTTCCATTTGTTCAACCACTTTTTGTTTTGTTTCATCCAAGTTTTCTTCCTACGGTTAAGACCTTCTTCCATCACAATCTTGGGCCACCTTTGGTTACTCATGTTTTCAACCTTCTTTAGATAACTTATTAACCGGATTATAGCTGATGCCTCCAACGGAAAAGTACCTGCTTCTGCTAAAAGGATATCATAAGGCACTAAAGTTTTAACTTTGAGATTGCTTGTGATCAAGTGCTTTTGAATTCTTTCTAACTGTCTCCACCCACAATTTGACATGCTGCCCCCCCAAACCTCGCATCCATATAGAACAACTGGTGTGACCAGCAAACCGAAAAGAGTTTTCTTGGTTTTCCAATCTCACAACTCAGCTTTTCTGCACCTATTTTGAAGTAAATATGACGCTTTCCCTCCCCCCTGTATCCTTTTCGCTCTACAAGTTTCCTATCTAAGTTTACTTTGAAATTCAATGTCAAGATATTTGTATTCTTTCACAATTTCCAGGGGATTACCTTCAAAAAGAAATGTAATTTGCTTAGCTTTCCTCTTTAGAGATAAAATCATGATCTTGGTTTTGGTAATGTTCACCTCCATCCCCACCTTTTTACAAAAGTGCTTGAGAGCTCTTAAGTGATTTCTCAAACCATGAGCCGTTTTAGATATTAGGATAAGATCATCCACATATAAAAGTAATTTCACCACATAGTCTGCAAGATGGACACCTTCACCTTCCGACATGTTTAACCATGTTTCTAATTTATCAATGTATAAACCAAACAAAGTGGGAGATAGAGGGCACCCCTGCTTAACGCCAATGTCACTACCAAAACACTCGGACATTCCTTCACTAGTTCTGATTTTAGCTCTAACTTTCTCATAAAGTCTATGGACAACCGCTCTATATATGTCAGGTACACCCAAATCTTCCATTCTATTCTAAAGTTTGTCTCTAGGTATCGTGTCAAATGCTTTCTTAAAATCCATAAAACAGCAATATGCTTCTTCCCCTTGATTGTCCCATATTTTCTCTATCAAATGCCGAAGAGTGATGCAATGATCAATGGTGGAGTGTCTAGGTTTGAAACCGGCTTGACCTTTGGCCCTTTTTCCTTCCGCTTTTGCCCAACTGCTGATTCTACGCTCCACCAAGCTCCCAAAAAGTTTGCCTAGAAGGGGGTTGACCATAATAGTGCGGTAGTTAGATGGGTTGTTGATATCCCCACTCTTAAAGAGAGGGATGACCACGCTAGTTGTCCAATCTGCCGGAAAACCATCTCGTATGACCCTATTGAAGATACCCTTTATGTGAGGAGCAAGAAGCTCAACTCCCCACTTAAGGAATTCCGCTTGAAGCCCATCAATATCACTTGCCTTACCATTTGCTAAACTCTTTATTCCTTGCTTGATATCATCCATCGTGAATAACTCCATCAAAGTGGTCACAAGGGGAGGAGAATTATTATCCTGTAACCGCTCATAAAGAAGCTTGGCATAATCCAACCATTGGGCATTTGTAATATTGTTTTTAGTTTGTTTTCTCCTTTGCTGCAGTTCCTTCCAGAAATCTTTGGGACTGTGTTTATCAAGATAGATTAACTCCTTCCTTCTCACCTGTACATAATCTTCTTTTTTAGTTTGAATGAGTTTTGTGTACCTCTTCCTATTTTGTTTGTTCATACCTTTCCCTTTCAAAGATCTCTTGGCTGCCTTATACTCTTCATCATACCGTGGGCTTGTCGGGAAAGTATTCGCAACCCTCTTCCTACTGCCAATCCTTTTGCAGGCGCTCAAAGCCTTGTGTATTATAGGGATCAACAAGCTGCTATGGACATGATCCTCTTCCGTATTGAATCTTTCATCCGCCAAAATACTATTTATTTCATGAAGTTGCTGTTTAAGGACAACATTAAAAATGTCTCTGTTTTCTTGGTTTATGAGGATTTTGCCTTTAGTAGCTGTTGTCTTTTGCATGTACGGAGCCTGTTTATCTTGCGGGCTGCTTGAGGCAAAGTCCAACTTCATAAAAAGAGGCATATGATCCGATTTCATTTCTATAAGACAATCTCCGATGTCAAACTCCAGCACTTTAGATGTAAGGTTTTGAGAGCAAATCAAGTAATCTACCACACTCTGACCATTATAAGTTTTGCAAGTAATACTCCCCGATGTCGGCCAGCTTCTCATGCCATTGCAAATAACCAAATCAAACAGACTACACATCCCCAATAATTCTGCCCCAAAATGTGAGACATCCCCATTATTATCTTGCGAAGTTCTTTCCCAAGATTGACCCTCAATTTCTTCCAACCATAGTGTTGTCGGGAATAATCATTATGTTATGTTGTCGTCGGTAATTATGGGTTACGACAGTCAGTTAGTCTTCCCGAAGGGCAGTTGGATGCAATGGTTGGTCGCACCCCTTCGGGTATCATATATTGCATACCTTTCCTTCGAAGTAGGATCATGATAGTCGTATCTGGGTGTGATGTTATAAGCACTTGATGTAGATGGACTGTTGACTTAATACAGAGACTGGTTCTTAAATATATTCTCATTATGTTCTGTGCATTTACTTTCTGCATTTAAACGTTTACTCGTATGTGGCAAACATCTGGCGTCGTTGTCTAGACATACTCGGGAAAGGAAGGAGCAGATGGTGTATGGACACGATGGGCCTACCCGTTGGTGAGATTAACCCAGAGGCCGACGACGCGCAAACGGAGCTCTACGACGGAGAAGACACTGCAACGAGGGAATTCCCAATCCTGCTTCAGGTGGCCATCGAGAGCTACGTCCGAAGAGAGGCCACGAAGGCTGATGTCCCAACAAGTGCCGTGTGGACCGCACTGGAAGTTAGCCCCGGAGCGAATTGGTTGATGAACCACCTCCCCCGGTTGCTTGCACAGGCATCACTGGCACAACGAACTCGCATGGAGGAGATTGCCCGTGAGGAGCGACGCCAACAGGTCCTCCAACAGTACGAAGATAACAGTCGTCGCTGGGAAGCGGAGCGTGATGGCAAGAGGCCAAGGGGAAATTGAACCCTGAACCTCTAGGAGGAATAAAGAACATTCTATATGTAGCGTCGTAAATTGTACGCACTTGCTAGGGTGGTACAATTTCGCACCTAGTTTAGCACCCGCCTTGGCGCATTTTGCATTTTGCATTACATTTCCCCTTTAGCGCTTAATTAATTAAATTAATTAGGTCTAAGGTTCTATTTCATCATCTTCCATATCATAAAGTTGGGCCCTTTTCATTAAAGTGTGCCCCTTTCATTTTATTCCTCCAATACATCATTTAATAAAAAACCCTAATTGGGTCCTATTTTGAACTTGGGGGCTTGATTTCGGGGGTCAAAACATCTCGAAATCAGCTGTAACTTCGGGATTCGCTCTAAAATCATCATATCCGATGGCCTTGAAAATTTGGTGAAAAGTTGTCGGGACCATGGCGCCCGGCGTGCACACGGTCCCGGACATTTTTCCCGAAATTTTAGGAGTGCAATCCAATCATAAAATAAAGCTTAACCCCAAGAAATTGGCGGGAGATTCAATCTCTAGGTCGGCCAAAAGTTGAAATTAAGACCTAGGGTTTCATATATAAGAGCCCTCTTTCTTCATTTGAAAGGATCTGAATTTTGGTTTCAGGGGACTTTCTATGCAGCGAAAGAGCAGATCTTTGAAGACTTCAACAACATTCAACATCCATCCATCAAGCATTCATCAATTTCATTCATCCATTTAGGGCTTTGAAGACATTGAAGAGCAATAAGGGATCACCGACTGAAGATTGGCTTGTACCCCTCCCTTGGGGTTGGGTATGATTTCATGTTGTTTTCATGTCTTTGCATAAGCCTCATTATATCATTTGTATTCATGCTTTAGATCACTTTGCATCTTGATTTGGAGCATTTACATTATCATTTACAAGCAATTAGGGTTTACTTTCTAGGTTGCTCTAGTTTGCTTACTTGCATTTTAGGATCTTGCACACACACAAGGTCTGCACACACAACTTTTACTATACAACTTGGCTATTCGTGGAGGTGGAAATCACCAAAGCGGGGGTTTGACTAAGGCAAAACCCTATATAGCCACCTACAACCCTTTTTAGATATAAGTGCAGATTTCCGAATTCGAAGGACGCCGCAAGTTGCAGATCCGCGGAAGCAGACTGAGACGGGACAACACACCAAATTGCAGAGCAGAAACCTAGGACAGGGGCGTGGGGCGCTGTTGTGACCATTTCACACATCGCCCCATCGCAAATGGGGACCCCCTCTTTTTGCTTGTTTTTCGTTCGTTTTCGCTTTCGTTTTTAGGATTTTGTTAGTTAGTTAGTCGTCTGGATTTAGGGTCAAGCCTTAGGGTTTTAAATTTTGTCTTTTCAGGCCAGAATCCAGTCGTTTTTGAGAGTTTTTGAGCTTCCTTTTCTAGAATGCAAATTTTGAATGCAATGAATTCGCCAAAATGGTCTCATTTTCAATTGGAATGTTGATGCAAAGCTTAAATTTGTCTAAGTGTTGAAAGTGAAATGTGAATTTTTGTCCGATTGAATATTTTTGACCAAATTTTGACCTTTTGATTTTTGATCCTGGGCATTGGAATTGATTTGTTTTCGCCTCGTGAAGTGTTAAAATGTGAAAAATCATGTTATTTTGGCCTGTAGGAGCAAAATCGCTCCTGTCCCTCAGTGAAGGACGGAAGCTCATTTTCAAATATCTCATCATCCTTGCAGAGTCCGGACAAATTTCGAGTTGGAAGTGATGGAGAACGGCGAGATCTTTCCATTGAATATAAATTGAAGATTTTCATGAGCACAGAAATGCCTCCAGGAGGAAAATCGCTCCTGTCCCTCAGTGAAGGACCGGAACTACAAATCAAATTTCGCCTTGTCCTTGCAAGATTTCGATGACTTAACAATTTGAAAGGGTCCGAAGGAAGATGCTTTGCCAAATGAATATAATTTGAGATGCAAAAATGAAGGAGAATGACCTAGAATGCTAAAATCGCTCCTGTCCCTCTCCAAGGGACCAGGGCGAGGTACCTTGTAGCTCTCGTCCCTCTCCCAGGGACCAGAGCGATTTCCTTCATTAGGCAAGATCCGAGCTAAAATCAAGACAAGTGTACGTTCAAAAGCAAGGAAGAACATGAGATGAACGCGTTGAATATAAATTGAAGATTTTTTTAGACGTCCACAAGGTCCTAAATGCCTAGTTCGCTCCTGTCCCTCAGGAAGGGACCAGAGCAATTTTTGATATAAATGATTTTCTTGCAAAGTTACAGATGATGTCAAGACATGAACGAATGTAGTGGAGCATGACGAGTCCGTTGAATATAAACTTGGAACCTGGCAAAGTGAAAATAAAGGCCATAAAGGGAGGATCGCTCCTGTCCCTCTCCAAGGGACCAGGGCGATACAATGATGATGATACTTCCTATGCAAGTTCAAGGTCGTTCCTCCAAAGTTCAAGGTCGATCCAAGTCAAGACAAGGTGGCGAGGGACATTTCAAGGCGTCTTTAGCAAGCACAAGTACTCAAGGGACGTTATAATGAAGAAATTCGCACCCTAAGACCTAGATCGCTCCTGTCCCTCAGGAAGGGACCAGGGAGATGTTAGATGCATTGGTCATTTTGTGCACGATTTACGGAAGGACAAGATTTCATAAGGTTGAACAAGGTTCAGGGCATCGTTTGAAGATAACATGCAAGAGTTTTGAACGTCCAAACATTGCCAATCAAGGTAAGAAGTTCACATCGCTCCTGTCCTTTGGACAAGGACCAAGGCGATATCACCAAAAGCGCTCATATTCTTTCAAAAAACGAAGCAAGGCGAGGTTAGGCGAGGTAAGGGACGACGTTTGAAGGACATCACAACGAAGATCAAGGTTTAAAGTTGACAAGGTCAAGGAGAAAACATGGATCGCTCCTGTCCCTCTCCAAGGGACAAGGGCGATGATCCCTTTAATACGCCCAAAAACCTCATGCGAACAAATGGAACGAACGTGGAAGACACGAACAAAGGATGTTATTCGCCAACAATGAAAGATTAAGGAACAAAGACGCATATTGAACGTAGAAAAATGAAGATCGCTCCTGTCCTTTGGACAAGGACCAAGGCGATGAACACCCAAAGGCACTCATGAACGCACACAAGGCAATCAAATGCAAAGAACCTATCAAGATGGTCGATTTTCAATGTGGAGATGAAGGAGTTGGACGTAATGCAAAAACCAAGACAAAATCATGGATCGCTCCTGTCCCTCTCCAAGGGACCAGGGCGATGAGGTACGTCCCTTCCATTTTCATATTTTTGGCGCCAAATAAACAAATTCAAATTTTCTTAAATGCCAAGTTCGATAAAAAAATTGAAAATCCATTTTAACTTGCATTTAATATGGCATTGCCTTTATTAATTATTTTGCCTTTATTAAAAAATCGAAATTTGCAAAAATAAAAACGCAAGGCATTAATAATTAATTAATTAATTAATATAAAATCGATTTCAAGCGCTCATTTAAGGAAGTCGGCCTTCTTATTTTATTGCAAATCATTTAAAATCATTTTTAAAAAAGTGTTTTTTATCTCCAAGTCGGCCTAAGGGATAAATCGATTGCAAGCGCTATATAAGGGGAATGGAATTATCATTTTCACATCATCATTTTATCCTTTCACATGCGATCTTGAGGAGAAGGAAAGAAGTGCGATTTCAAACCAAAGGTGGCGCTAATATCATCTTGTGTGGAGTGCGAATTACGTTGAAGACCAAAGGTGGCGCTTAATTATCTAAGGTGGTGCGAACTTGAAGACCCATTTGAGCGAGTTTGAAGATCACATCAAAGGCGAATTTGCTAAAGACTTGAAGATCACGTTCAATCCAAGGGTGGCGAAGTTGATTTTTTGAGGAGACCACATTGAAGATCTATTTTTACCATCAATTTTGCCTAGGCGATCTTTTCCTTTTTGCATTCTAGAGTTAGCTCTCTCTTGAGGTATGGCGATTTAATTATTATTGCTTTATTCTTTCGTCGTCATATTTTAAATTTTGAAGTTTTGAATTTTGAATCTCTTAGCTCAATCGTTGTTTTTTAGGAAATGATAACTCTAGAGACTTATCATGACGTTTCCTAAAAACTTCTCTCTCTTATTTACGTTATTCATTGCAAAATCGAGTTCTTATAATGAAATGTTGTGTAGGTATGGCGACCCCAAAGGCGGGAGCATCCACCAGCCACTCAGCTCTCATGAAAGAAGATCAGAAAACCGAAGAAGTGGAGACCAAGATCGTGTCAAAGTGGAGCAACATTGGAGATACCAACTTGGGGAACTTTAGCACGAAGAAGTTCCGAGAGGTCCCTTACATTGGCAAGCCATCACCTGTCGCCCGGAGAATAATAGAGAGTGGCATCATTAAGGCGGCCGGTTTTTCTCCAGCTATTCAGTGCCACGAGTTGATGATCGAGTGTGCCCGTCACTACAATCCACAGTCCAGGACAATTGTGTCCAATGAGGGAAACAATTTGGCATACCTTTCAGAGGAAGCTATAAGTGAAGCTTTCCATCTTCCAGAGCACAGGGACATGATATATAAGAGCATTGAAGGAGCGAGATCAGTGTACGATGATGATCCAGATGCTTGCCTAAGCATAATCAATAAGAACTGGCTACTCAAGAGTCGTCCCCGTCTAAGCAAGGTACCGAACACACCACACCGGATTGATTTCCAGGAGGAGTACAGAGATTTGATTACCATGCTCAACAGAGTTACAGGAGCACCTCATGCCTTCTATTTTGAGAAGTGGATGTTTTACTTCATCCAGGTGATTGTTCAAGGAAAGGGTACAATACATTGGGCTAGGATAATTAGCCATTGCTTAGACGTACAGTTGAGGAGACTCAGGGCTACTAAGTCCTTCCACATGAGTTCATACGTCATCTATGCTTTGATCAGGAGCGTTGAGTATGCAGGACTACCTCACAGAGGAGTGATTGGAAGAGGACTCGGCGAGGTCAGAGCTTGTGAATCCTATACCTACTTGCATCATCCGCCAGGGAAGAACTACAAGTTAGTCAATGATACTTTCACGATGAACATCACAAGGACGTTGCAAGGTGGAATTCACAACAGATTATCTCAGGATGCCCAGGAGTTCATCAAGAGGTACGGTGCTTGGTTCATTCAGTTTCCCAAGTTCACTTACATAAGAGTGCATGGATGTCCTTTACCTCCATACATGTTGCCCAGGTACCCGACAGACAGAATTGTGTTACTTGAAGTAACAAGGCAGTTGGCAGCATATGTGAAGGCATTCAGACACAGACATCAGAATGGAGTCCAGGTACCCATTATTTTGGGTAATTCAGTTGAGGTATGTCCTAATGTCTTAGCCATGGATGACGCAGAGAAGGAGTTAGCCTTGTATTCTTTTTCATCTTTTGCTTGGAGAGAGAGCTTTGATCCACATGGACATTTAGAGGAGACGGTCGGTAGAAGATTTAGACATGAGCACCAAATTGAAGATTTTATGATGAACCTCCTAGATGATCTTGAAGTGAAACGAAAGATACATTCTAGATTGCCTTTGGATTTCATCAGGAAGTGTAGGATTTACAGAGTGGCCGACCAAGCTCAGGACAATGGCAGGCACATCCAGTCTTCCTATGATAGAGAAAGCAAAACAATAAGGTTGGATTGGAATGAGCCCGAGGCCGTGGATTTAGATGATTTGATGGCACCAGTTTTGTCTTGTACTCGCAGATGGGTAGACATTCAGCATCAGAAGTTGAGAGAACAAGGCATAGCTATGTCTTTTACTTTGGAAGAAAAACCAGCCGAAGGTGGAGCCAGTGTGAGTGAAGGCAATCCTAATCCTAGGAATTCAGGTGAAGGTAACCTTCGATGTGCCAGTGAGGGCAATCTCCATCCGAGAGGTTCGAAGAGAAAGGAAAGATCAAAAAAGAAAGAGCCTTCCAAGAAAAAGCAAGGGGCCAACAAAGATCAAGCACCAGGTACTTCTTCTAGACCAGAGAATATAACAATTCGAGTGGAAGAGTCCATGGAGTCTATGGTACAGAATGACAGGCAGGAGGAAGGACAGGCACAGCATGTTTCATCCGATGGATCTCTCCAAGACTATGATTTAGAAGAAGATAATGAAATAACATCTCCTCCCAGACAAGAAGAAATAGTACATAAAGAAATTCAAGTTCAAGAAACAAGATCGAATATTCCAGATTGGTTGAAGGAAAGATTGACTAAGGTGATCGTCGTAGAGGACGAAGACAGTGCAATTGATTTAGAGAGCCTTGTTGGACGTTCACATGTGATAACAGAGAAGAAGAAGGCTAGAAGGATGTCCAAGATGATTCGAGATGAGACTGGATCTAGGAAACTGCAGATAGCTACACCGGCAGCAGATAAATATGAGGGTGAGATCCTAGCAGAGGATTATGATATACAGACTATTGAGTTAGGACCATCCACAACAGAGCAGACTTTAGATGATGCTACCGACACATTTGAAGCATTAAAGGACAAGCTTAGAGAAGAAGTGGAAAAGAATAGAAAGCTTGAGAGAGAGGTCGGTGCATGGAGGTCATATTTCAGTCACATCAATGAACCTTTGGGACGTCAGGATCCAGTTAGATCACCAGTGCAAGCATTGCCCCTTCAATCGATCAATGAAGCAGAAAGATTCAGGAACCTGGTCCAGCGTACATGTAGTTGGATGGATAGATCTCATACAGTGGCCTTAGGGTTTGTTACAAGGATGTCGAAGATCATTCATCAGGCTATCCAAGTTCTTGAGATTATCCACAGATTGATGGCAACAGTAGCTGCATTTGCCCATACCAAGGACGTTGTCATCCCTGTCTTGAAGGTAATAAGACATACATCCAGAAGAATTTTAGCGCAGGAGAGGATCTTAGAAGGTGATTCTCACAGTTTGTTTCAGTGGTCAACCTTACTCCATATAAAGAATGTTCTCTTCGAGGACATCAGTGTTAGATGTGGTCAAGTTGAGGAGGTGATCAATCCGATCCAGGACAGAGTATTTGAGGTACTTCATACCATTCTTGGCAGAAGGATCGAGGTTGAGACAGATGTGGATATGCAGGAATTTGAGGATAGAATCAAGATCATCTTTTGCAAGGACGCAGATGTTACAGATGAGCAGTATGATCAGATGTATGCCACCATGCTCTTGATTGATAGAACGAAGGAACTTGAATCTACTTGGGACGCAGCTCTTCTAGATGCATTCGATCAGGTTATCCACTTAGAAGAGAGTATGAAGAATCTTCCCGAGATTCCAATCACAGAAATCGAAGGAATCGTGACAAAATTCATTGCATATGCTAAGAAAGAGAATTGGAAAGGGAATAAGATTCTAGATGAAAGGTTGTTACAGATGACATGACATCTTATTTCTCATTGGTTGATACCTCCTAGGTTTTTGTGCCAAATTTAATATTTGGCTATGTATTTAATATTGTTCAGTAAAAAGGAGGTCGTTTGTAACAAACCCTAATTAGGGTTTAGGTGTCATGATCTTGTCCATTGATTTGTTTTCAATCTGGACCTTTCATTGTAACTGGGGATGCTATTTATACCCCCATTTTTCATTTCATTTAATAATAGTCGAATAGTCAAGAGAGTAATAGAGTAATAGTTGATGTAATAGAGAATAGAGATTAAAGCTAGAAGCAATTTTGTAGCAAGATTGAGTCTTGAAGAGAGAAATTCAAGCAATTGTTGTACATGATGACTTGGAAATCAATAAAATATTGAAGTTATGGTGTTTTGTTGCAAATTTCTTGAGTTATCTTCATGGTTGTTTGGCGTACTTGAATCATGCTCAATCAAAGTAGATTATTAATTTGAAAGACTAAGTGTGAGATTTGATATTTGGTAGGATTCGCAATCCAAACCACTAGCTTCTTGCTGATTGTAGGAACGCCTTGCATGGTCGACTGGAGAACACTTTGAGTCCTTAACCTTCAATTATCATTGTGTCTTGGATATGTACCTTCGTAGTAGTGTCCTTGGTCTTTGATGCATTGAACATCATTATATTACCTTAGAAGATCGCACTAATTTCAATTAAGTTGTTATCTTATGGCAAAATTGAAGTTGGTTGAGTCTTGCCAAATCTCGTCCATGCTAAGTCATTCATAGGGTTAGGCTAGATTAGACCTCTTAAACCCTATCCTTTTGATTTTTTTTTTGAAAATTCCTTTAGTTTAGTAAAATCTTCGAGCTTAGAATACGTAAGACCCCTTGGAGGAAACAGCAAATCACATCATACCACTAAATAGCTTGTCCACACGTGGAGACCCCACTAAAAGAACCTTGGAGTCCATCTAACTGATCCTTTTTGCAGATCTTCAGCAGTTAGAGACTATTTTCTCAAGAGAGGATAAGATACCTATTGGTATTTTATTCTGTGTATGATTGTGTATAAAATACACGTCAACAGAATTGGCGCTAGAAGGAGGGCTCTTAGTCTCCGAAGTTCGAAGTCCGAAGATTTTGGAAAAGAGAAATACATTGCAAACATGATCATGAAGTACGATGGTGTTGCCGAATGAAGGACTGAATCAAGTAGTGCAACCCAATTTGCAAGTAGGCAATACCCAAGAAGACATTATTTCCGAATTGAATCAAGTGGCTTGGAACGCAAGGAGAAGTCAAGTCGAATATAATAGAGTCAGAATCATCTTAGAACAAGAGGAAGATATAGCCGAAGAACATCAAAGGGTCATAGCTAGAGATCTTCGCAATTAAAGGAACCCACAATAATCCTTACAAGGCTTCACGCTGGATCGCATTGGTTCTTTCTCGCCCGAGAAACATCAAAGGTTGTTGAGGTCCACACCAGGCGTCAAGAATCTAAGTGAACTTCAATTTACTTCTAAGGCGAAGCGAGTTAAAAGAGAGGACACTCCCAAAGAGTTCGAATTAAGATTGGAAGGATCTCCTGAGTCATCACAAGTTCTTCAAGAACAAGTTCAAGCGGCGATCCAATCTAGTATCCAGGCAATTTCACAAACAAAGGGCCAAGCTAGTTCATCAAGTTCAGCTTCAAATAGTACAATGGCTCAACGTGTTCCACCTCCTCCTCCTCCTCCTCATATACTTAATGGTGCGACGTGGCTAGTCAACAATCCATCACCGTTGGAATTTGCAGTTTATCATGATATGCCGAAGAATCCAGAACACTTTTGTTCCAAGTTCAATGTTAGTGATTTCCATCGCACGGCAGAAGATCACATCAAGATGTTCGAGGACCTTCTCCGCAACAGACAGATTGAATATGGAGATGTGGCATGTAGGCTTTTTCCCTCCTCACTGGGAGAAGAGGCATACTTTTGGTTTATTCATTTGCCTACAGGGTCCATCAGGACTTGGGACGCGATGAAAGACACATTCATTGCCAAATTTGGCATCCCAACTACACCAGCAGAGTTGTACAGACAATTTGTCGAAGTTCGAAGGAGAGAGCACGAACCTATTACTTCCTTCAACAACAGATTTCACCGAGCATACACAATGCTACGTCCTCCTTA
This sequence comes from Cryptomeria japonica, assembly GCF_030272615.1. Classification (NCBI taxonomy): domain Eukaryota; kingdom Viridiplantae; phylum Streptophyta; class Pinopsida; order Cupressales; family Cupressaceae; genus Cryptomeria; species Cryptomeria japonica. Next base: position 182,403,297 of record NC_081407.1, read on the forward strand.
TCTTATTGCAGATCCAAGGGAAATTTACTATGGTGCTTTAGACCATCTCACAGCTATGTTCGTAAGGACGCATCCAACTCCGAATGATCTAAATGCGGCCTATGCAAAGGCCATCGAAGTGAGTAAGCACATGGGTCAAAATATCACTGGACCACTACTACATATGGGACCTGTCGCAGCACCAAACCAGATGCAGGCAGTTGGCACGGCCTTGGCCAACCAAACTCCAGTCATGAACCCAATCCCGCAAGCGACATATCCAAGCGTACAACCGACGAATCAGTTGGTCCTTCACCCAGGAGCTCCAATTTCTCAAGCCCCACCCGCTCAACCTGTGTACCTGCAAAATGCCACAAATTCGTCAAGGACACAAGAAGAAAAGGATGAAATGAAAGAGTTGATCGAACAAGTCAAGAAATTATCAACTGAGGTCACTCACTTGAGGAATCAGAATAATCAACTCCAAAGTATGCAAAGAATCAATCACAATCAAAATTTCCAAGGAAACAATAATCAAGGATTTAGAAACAATTATCAAGGAAATAACAATCAAGGTTTCCAAAGAAGACCATGGAATACAGCTCCGAACAATGGAAATGTGGTGACGCCTTTGGACAATCCACCAAATGTGCAAAGTCAAGAGAATCCCTCTTCAAGCAAAGTGTTTTTAGCCGAAGCAGCTTTGTCCAGTTGGTGCAGACTTCACAACACGAACCAACACTCTGAGTTGCAGTGTCCTGAGTTCAAGATTGCAGCCGACATTTTTCAACAAGAGATGCGTACCACCAATCCACCTGAAAATCCTACCACCACAGGGTACGAAATTGTTCCAACCACGCAATATGGTCAAGCCATGATCGTTGAAACCTGCAGATATTCACAAGAAGAAATTAGTCAAGTGCAAAATGGGAGATTTCCTCCAGAATCGGCCAATGGACCGATGGTACCACCAGGATCTCAGTTTCCGCCAGCATCTGCAAATGGACCTGTGGAAGATTCAGAATACTATTTCCCACCATTGAACGACAGTGTCCTAGTAGAAGGAATAAAGGAAGTGTTCCATCAATCATCAGGAGGAGTGAACCAAAAAGTTTATCACAGGAATCAGAGGAATCCTGAACCGTTAACTACATCAATTCCTCCAAACAATTTCTCAACTCCGCCAGATCCCCAAGCCAGCAACATTCCAGAGTACCCACAGAACACTCAAGAATACAGACAAAGGAACACTACACCTCCCGCAGGAAATGAAATAAAGAGATTGGCCGCCTTAGTGTTAGATGAACTCAAGAAAGTTAAGGTAAGTCTGCCACTCTATGAATTGCTTAAAGTGTCAGAAATCAAAGATGCGGTGATCAATAGTTTGAGTGAACCTAGTACAGCAAGGTCAAATGTTCAAACCACTATCAATGTGACTCAAGAGGAAGCTGACTCCCAAGAACAATCTGGACAAAATGAGTGCATGGTTCAAACCATAACTTTCCCAGCTAAAAAGGAAGACATGTTGGAAGGAAAAGTATTACTCAAAAGGGGCGAGACCAAGAAAGCTCAGCCTATAGTCAAAGAGAACCTCACTACTAACTTGGTTCTTCCCGAAAAGGAAGTCGCAATCAAGAAAGATGTAGTTAAGAAGGGAAAATCTACAAGCAAAGCCAGTCACTCGAAAGAGGAGAGCTCAGCGAAGGACGATCACTCAAAGATTAATCAAGTCAAACATCAAGAATCAAGTGAAGAAACTTCAGTTCCTTCTCAAGGAAAAGACGAACCGGCCCCGTTTCTGTTATCAGTTAGAATATTTGGAAAGTTATTGCACAATTGCCTTTATGATTCAGGAGCTTCCAGTAACGTGATGCCCCTGGTTGTTTGTCAAAGACTTGGAATAACTCCCGCACCCACCAAGAGGAAGGTCACTCAGCTTGACAAGACAGAAGTTCCAGTCATGGGAGAATTGAACAACATTCACATGCAATTGGCCACAGATCCAAGAGTCCAGAATTTCATAGATATATCAGTAGTGGATATTCCAGATTCATATGGAATGCTCCTAAGTCGAGATTGGTCCCGAAAGTTAAATGGATATGTATCGACCGATTTCGCACACATGTGGCTACCATGGAGAGGAGTCCCGAACCAGATTAAGATTGATAGCACCCCAAGGTTGAGGTTGATGATAACTGAATATGGAGAGGACAATGAAGTCCTATTTTTAGAGTCCGACCTAGGAACATACAAACCCAAAGTGGAAGAAATCTTGATGATACAAGATATGCAAGATGAAGATACCCAGCAAGAAGTCATGGAATCAACAGAGATCGTCATTGAAAGCGATCAAGGATCCGATCAAGAGGACAGCTTTCAGGTTGCCAAAAGGAGCAGTTTCAAGTCAGTGGCACATGCGCCCCCGTCCTGAACATTTCCACTCAGATTTTAACCCCAGGTACACATCTGCATTCTTCTCTTATCCTTGTGTTTACAGCTTTTCATCACTTAATCTCAATCTTGCAATCTTGTTACTAGTTCATACTTGCACTCTAGGGCCAGTAGTTGAACTTGCATCATTTTATCTATCATTTGCAACAAAGGAATAGAAATCCTAATAGGTAGCCCGTGGCTCTCTCTTCCACAAAAAGAAGTAGCCAATCGTGTGATACCTCTAGGCTCTTTCGTATTCCACAAGTGTGTGATTGAAAGTGAGATTAGGGCATGTTTGCTTAGTGTCACTTTTTCCCCCACACACTATTATAATAATGGTGTCGTACTATTGACACAAATTGTATCCGACAGGATGAATTAATAAAGAAGTGTCTTATTTTTATGTGTTGTTGCTATTTATGAAGATGTACGGGAATTAATGCCCAACTTATTAAATAAGGACAGAAATAAGAAGGCACAAAGTGAGGAGTGGGAGGTTGCACAGAGGGCCTTGATTCTGGAACAACAAGTAGAACGTAGACGGAGGCTAAGGCAACTTGTTGAAGGACAACCTGTCGAAGGGTTGCCCGAAGGGAACCAAGGAGGTGTCACGGGGGGTGCAGAAGCCGAAGGGGATTTCTATGCGTCGCCAGAACACCGTAGGGTGAGAAGCCACAAAGAGTTTTTGGAGGAAACTAGGCTACGAAGAAATATGGTCAAAGAGACCAGGGATCTGTTCAGGAACTTATCCCTTACGCCGCGCACAGAGGACCACCGAAGGGAGCGAATAGAGGATGAGGGTGAGAACAGGGGAGAGGGCAACCGTACGACCATAGGTGTGGAGAAGGCACAGGCACACGACAGACAGGACCCCCTCTTGGGACCCATCACACCAAGCACGCGGGTACAAAACACCGTACCCCCATTCACTCAAATAGGAAACACCACTGGCGTGGGAGGGAGTGGCGCGGGTGCACGACAGACACAGCCACCTCTAGGGACACGACCCCCATCAATGGCCCATAGGCAAAAGCTACCGAAATTCACTGGCGACGAGAAGGAGGATCCCATAAGGCACTGCAGAACCTGCAAAACCATATGGGCGGCCAATGGTGTCACGAACCAGGACGAATGGACGACGCAATTCCCAGTGACATTATGGGAAGTTGCCATCGACTGGTACTCGGATATTGATAAAACTACAGTGGCCACATAGGACACGCTGCGGAAAGCCTTCGAGAAGGAGTGCCGCCTACTCCAGGATGATAATGAAATAGTGATAGAGATATACAGTACGAAACAAGGACAAAAGGAATCAGTTCGTGCCTACGGAAGGCACCTAAAGGAGCTAACTGGGAAAATGGAGAGTCAGCCGATCGACGGACTCAAGAAGAGGTGGTTCGTAGAAGGCCTAAAACCTAGTTTGAAGAAGAAAATGAAGATAGTCCCTCCTTCGTCATATGATGATGCATACAATAGGGCTATGGACTTAGAAAGTGAATACAAAACGTCCAAGAAAAAGGGGAAGTACTCCTCGGTGGAAAATGACTCTTCCTCTAAGGAGAGTGGTAACGAGGAGTCAAAAAAGAAAGTGACTGCCCTGCAGAGGGACATGGAGCGTATGATGAGGGAATTTAAAGCAATGAAAGGCTCTACTAGCAGGATCGAAGGAGACGTGTGGTGCATAGACTGCAAGGAGGAAGGACATGCGAAGGGTACATGCCCAAAGAAGGCTTTTTGCGAAATTTGCCAAGTAATGGGACACTCCATCAAGGAGTGCCCATACAATATGAAGACCCGAAATATGCAAGTGTTGTTCACTAAGCAGGCCACAACATCCGCACTAGCGGGTACGGCCCAACAAACCAACACAACGACATCATCCGGAGGTTACCGGGACGACAGACGTGGCGACCGAAAGGAATAACAACAATAACAATAACCGAAGCCGTGTCCAGTATGACGCCAAGGGCCGACCAATGATTCAATGTAGGGCTTGCAATCAGTGGGGGCACTTCGCCCGGGATTGCACGAAGGAAGCCACCCCTCAGCACCTCTGTCGTTGGTGTGGGCCAGGCGACCATGAGGATGCAAATTGCCGGAAGCGAGGAGTAAACCTTTTGAACATCGAACGCACGAAGGCAAAAGTGTTTGCAATCACAAGGGCACAGGCCAAAAAGGCCACATACCCCGATCCTCACACGGAGACCGAGAGAGTGCAGGAAGCAAGGGTCGAGATCACAAAGGAAATGGCCGCACAAGGACAAAGTAGCCACGAGGCCACAAGCCTGTCACGGATGAAGGGAGAAGAGAGAATCCTACAACAAATATTGCAAATAGAGGTACCCGTGAAGATTCAAGACCTCCTTGAAACCATGCCGCAGTTGAAAATGGCTATCTTAAACTCCGTACCCACACAAGCTAAAACGAGGGAGGTCGTAAGCCCCACGATCGACCCTATGTCGTTAGTAGTCAACAGCGGACGCCAACCGGCGGTGGTAGAAATGGGCATCCTGGGAACTATCTTGACGGACACCATTGTGGACGGAGGGTTAGGAGTAAATGTGCTCCCAAAAGAGACATGGAAAAAACTAGGAAAGCCTACGTTGTGGCCCCCCACGTTCAACCTGCTAGGGGCAGATCAACATGGAATTAAACCCCTCGGTACCCTCATGGGCCAGCGGGTGATGATTGGCACGCAGCCATTCGTGCTAGATCTTGTAGTGATTCCACTAAAGCAGAAAGGGTACAACGCCATTCTCGGACGTGGGTGGCTAATTGCGGCAAAGGCAAACCATAATTGGAAGCGGAATACGCTCTCCTTGGAAAGCATGGGGAGGAAGTACATGATCTATCTCTATACGCAGATGGTGAGTGAGGAGTTGGCATCCTCCTCCGGGTCAGAATCTGAGGGAGACCAGTTGGGTGAGGATGGAGACGGACGCCGTATGGAGCCCAGTGACGGAGGGGTATTAGAATTGGAAGCATGCTCGAGGGATGATGAGGACTTCATGAATGGCCTCTTCCACTGGCAGATGGAGGATTACGAAATGTTCCAGAGCTACAGGCTCGAAGTAGAGGAACCAGAGCAAGTAACAGAGGAGGTGTACCTGCCGGAATACAGAGAATATTGGAAGGGAGACGCCCGTGTGAGTGACACCACTGCGCACCAATTCCCTAAGGAAGAACCCATCAGGTATGAAGAGGTAATTGAAGGAGACAAACCTCGGTGATGTAGATAATCCCAAGATCATTCGTGTCGACAACAATTGGAACCCTGTGTGGAAGGCCGCAGCCTTCAAAATCTTTATTCTTCTTCTTCTTCTTATGTACGGGAAGGAGACTGTGGTCCCTGTAGAATTTATGGTTCCAGGTCTTCGGATGGCCATTGAAAATAGACTTGCCATCAACGGGTCCAAATTGAAACCCTACCACGAGAAGCGCGTAGGGGACCCGAGAGGATGGAAGGGGACCCGAGAGGTCGGGCAGGCGACTCAAGAGGCACAGGACCAAAGCGGGAGACTCTCGGGCGAGGCAAACCGAGAAGGATGAAGGGCGATCCCAGAGGCATGGGACCCGAGCCGAAGACTCTTTGGACAAATAGATTAGGAAAATAAATTGAAAAAAAAAAGAAATGAATAAATATATATTTTTTGCAAGTGGTGGTGGGACCACCGTACGGTGGGACCACCGTACGGTGGAACCACCACGGGAGACCATTGTGCGGTGGAACCACCACGGGAGACCACCGTGCGGTGGAACCACCACGGTGCACCACCGTCGACGAAGGTCACCGGCCTCTGAGGGCGGAACTCGGCGGGTATTCATCCACCATACGACCTTCCCATCCACCATACGGGAGACCAATCACCGTACAACACCAAGCTTCGGGTGACCCTAGTCGCCGTACGACTCAGCCACCGTACAGGTTCACTCCACTGTACGATAGACCACTCCATCGTATGACAGATAACCTCTGTATGGGCTCGGGACATTACAGTCCGTAGGCCTGAAGGAGCACGGTGACAGTGGCGGCGGTTTAAAAGAGGGTGAAAGGAAAAATACCACAACACGGTAGGGATAAACGGTGGTGATGGCACGTGAAAAAAAAAAAAAAACGACGACCAGATGGAAAAATCATTCGATGGAGTCTGGAGCTGGGATGTTGAAAAAAATAGAGTGGAGAAGAAGGTTTTTGGCATCTTAAAATATCACAAAAATGATGTGCGCCATGGACTTCCGTGTGGTTCTGAAGGTGGTAAATTGGTGTTGGCGGCGGGTCCAAATGTATTGTTTGTTTGGGTCCTCTTTTTCAACTTTAACAACTCCATACCACTTCTCATTTCTAAGCACTGTAACTCCACCATGACCTTTTCCTGTCCCATTCCCCTTGTTCCAAACAGAAAATTTCTTGTAACCTTCAAAATTTGGGACCTTGCAGTTGTCATGTTCATGCGTTTCAACAAAAATGATAATATCTTTCCCCTTTGCTATGGGCCCCACCCCAGGACCTCTTCTCCATGGATAACCTTTGCGATTCCAACTCACTGTATTTAAGCAGTCTTGTGGGGCCCCTATTTCCTATTTCTTATTCGAGAGGCGCTCCCTAATCTGAGCTTTTCCGTTCTTCAACCATGCCCACTTTCCCTCTTCTCTTGCTGCCTTTACTTTATTCCATTCCTTTCTTTGTTCCTCCTGCTGAGCAAAAGTCAAATCTTCATCTAGATAGAATTGTGACCCTTTGAGTAGTCTTCTATTTCTAAGGACAAAATTTTAATCCTCTATGTTTCTTAGGGTAACTCTTACATGTCTATATCTACCTTCTATCTTTCTTCCTAACCTGTTTGCTTGCTGAATACACCCTGTCCATTCTAGCTTATCTCTAAGAAAGTCTCTAGCTAGAATTTCAGTTCTCTCTTTTTCTCCGAAGTCTTTGAGACCTTTGATAATGATATTTGCAGCCTTGCCACGTCTGTCTTGTTCTTCTCTTATTTGTATTTTAATTTGCTGCTCAATGATTCCTTTTTGTTTGTTTGCTGATCCGCTTACTACTTGTGACCAAGATTTAGCCTCTTCTATCTGCTCCCTTAGTTTAGACTCTTTATTTTCTAAGTCCACTAAGGCTGATTGAATTTCCTTTACTTGTGTTGCATCCTCTCCCTCTATCAATTCAGATCTCTTGTCATTATTTGATTTCCATCGTTCTAATTCTTGTTTTATGATTTCCAATTCTTGCCGTCCTGTTTCCATCTTGATCTGCATGCTTTAAATTTGCTCTTTTAGGCTTTTGTTCTCTCTCTCTCTCTCTCTCTCTCTCTCTCTCTCTCTATTTTGCTTGTATATTCTATTGCTTCATACACTTTGTTCTCCTCTTCCCAATTCCTTACTTCCAAAGTTTCTAGCCTCTTTTTTACGTCCATAAGCTCCTCCACGTATAGCTCTGAAGACCACAATAAAGGTGTTTATGTTGGACTAGAAAAAACTTTTTTGCTTTGTTTATCTTCCATGCTGTCCTTTTTGTGTAATGTGCATACTTCTTCTGTCTGGAACAATTTTGATTCGGGATTCTCATTAACTTCTGCTTGTGTTTGTACCTCTTCTATTTCATTCTCTTTCTGTCCCACTTGTTCCATATTGGATTGATAAGATTTGCCAAAGAAATTGCCCATTCTTGGTAAAATCGTTGCGAATATTTTTTTATGCTTTTGCTTGAGTTTTCGAATCTGCCTATGTCTTAAAATACCTTTGTACTGTTTTGCATTTACCAATATCAGTCTATCATCTGTGTTGCCTGCTTGCTTTAGGAGAAAATGTTTCATGACAGATTCCCAAGCCCCTATTAAACCCTCAATATTTGCCGTATAACGAGGTGTCTCAGGTGAGGTTGGAGATTGTTTCCAGCCATCCTGATAAAAAAAGTTGAACATTGATCCCATCAACTGAGCTTATAGGCTATTATTGAAGCCTACTCCCATCGTTAACCCTGGTTGGAATAAACTATTGTTCCCCATTGAGAAATGTGACCCCTTCATACTGTCTCCCTGACAAATAACTGCTAAGTTTCTCTCTGCTTCACCACTGTCGAGTTTCATGTTATATTTGTTTTGAGAAAAGGTGTTATTTCTCTCTGCTTCACCACTGTCGAGTTTCATATCGTTTTTGTTTTGCTTTGCGTAAAGGTGTTATATCGGTAACCTCAGTTTTGTATTAACCCATATAGAAAGAGAAATGTAGGAAAAGAGAGTGTAGACAGGACAAAAATGAAAACATAAGGACCGATGTGGGCACACCTTGTCTCTGTCCGTGTCGAGCCCAACAAATATGTGGAAAAGTGGATAGAATATTGACTCTGTGCATTGGCACTGGGCCCCCCTCTGCAACTGATGTTACCATCTGAACCCTCGCCTCAATGTGTCGTGATCAAAGCGCCTGGAACCCTCGCTTCCACGCCTGGTATCTCGTGATTGGACAACAGAGAAGGAACCCTCCCTGTTAACAAGTTGATAGCCGACTTGCATACTTGGTGGTTTTTATTTTATTATTTTATTTTATTTATTTCCACTGGTTATGTTTTGAGTGAAATGCCTCCTTTAAGAAGTCGACATTCCTTTGTTACATTACATTATGCCTTATTCACCTTTATCGTGGATTTTAAGGGGTCAAAGTGTCAACGGTCTCATCTTTAAATGAAATACTTTGTCTTATGAGTGGGCCCTCTCTATCCTTGCTGGTGCCACACTTCTTTTTCCATGCTTATCGGGTGCTTTAGAATGAAGGAGCACATGCCGCGGTGAGAAGGGAGCACGGGATGTAAGAAAGAATGATATGCTGTGGTGGGAGGAATGTGTGGAAGGTTGGAAGGAGATATGCCACGATGGGAGAGAGGTAAGGGAAATGAAAGAAGGATGTGCCACGGTGAGAAGGGAGAGAAGGATGTGGGTGAGGAAAGGTGCTGCGATGGCAAGGAGTTGCGGGAGGTGAGGTAAGGATATGCTGTGGCAAAGGGGGTGGTAAGGGATGGAGATATAAGGGATATGCCATGTGGAGATACGTGTGAAGGATGGAGAAGTGGACTCCCTTGCATGAAGATTTTATCCTTTAATTTTGTAATGTCCCCCTCTTAGTAAGCCATCTCAGTGATTTCTTAGCCTTTATGCTCTCGAAGGCTAAGTGGAGAAATAAGAGAGAATTAAGTTAATTATTTATAAAGTTATCAAATAAATAATAAAAAAAAATTGAAAGGTTAATAAAAATATTATGTCTTAAAGTCACTAAAGTAACTAATATGTTTCTAGAAACTTCTTGAAGGATCCACTGCCTCTTGGAGAAAAAAGTATAAATAGAGGGGTCAACCAAGCTTCTAAGCATCCAGGATTTGATATTTGCTTTGATGAATTTATTGTGGAGCCAAGGGTTTTTGCAGTTTGCTACATTGGTCATTGGGAACGAACACTCCCATTGATTCACATAATTGAGGTGGTGAAAGATCCTCTGAAGGGTTGCAGCTATTGGAGGAGATAACTCGGTCTTCTCATTGTGCCAAATTTTGTGGCCTAGGGCCAATTTTTTGGATAAACGATTGAAGGACTAATTCTGATGCAAATTTCAGTCATATTGCAGCAGTGCTGAGGTCCCACGATTTTGCTCATGGAGGCTTGTTTGTGCATCGATTTCATACGAGTAGTTGGGTGCTCCATTTTGTGAGTCTTGGCAATGATTTTTTGGGAGGGTTTGAAGGCTTTCCTAAGATTGAAGGTGACATGAACAGTGGTCGTGAACAATGTTGTGACGTTTTCACACATCGCCCCTTTGCAAATGGGGACCTGTTGTGACCTTTTTCACACATCACCCCATTGCAAATGGGGACCCCCTGTTTTTTTTGCTTTGGTGTTGCAGCTGCTAATCACCAATCTTTTTGCAAATGAGGAATTAGAGTTTGAGGTGATCCCGAACCAAATTGAGAAATCATGCTCGGAATCACTTGTGGATATTGTCAAAGTGCTCAGAAGGTCTGAAGGACGAAGATTGCAATTGCTTTGGGTCATTTCTAACAACCTGCTATTTTTAGAAAGTTTTGCTTTTTTTGTTTTTTTTGCTTTTTTGAAAGTAGAATTTGGGTTTCGTTCCTTATATCATTTCATCTCTGCCCATGTTGTCGGAATTTGAAAATCTTGTCTCTAGGTATAAAAAGCAAAGCTTCGAAATTTTTGCTTTTTTCTGAGACTAGGGTTTTGTTCTTTAGGTCATATCAGTCCTACCCATGTCTTTAGATTCGAAAATTTTTGCTCCTAAGTATAAAAAGCAAGGGTTTGAAATTTTAGTTTTTCTTCAAGATTAGGGTTTTGATCTTCATGCCATATTATTACTACCCATGTTCTCAGATTTTGAAAATTATGTCTTTAGGGGTAAAAAGCAAAATGCAAACCTTGATTAGGGTTTTGTTCTAGAAGATCAGCCATATTATCAGTGCCCATGTTCTTAGATTTCGAAGGTAAGGTCTCCAAGTGCAAAAAGCAGAGTGGAAACCCTAATTAGGGTTTTGTTCCAGATGAACCAGCATGGTATCAACATGGCATGAACACTGTTGATCAAGTATAGAGGAAGAGTTTGGGTATGGCACATTGAAAATTTTGCCTAAGTTGGAGAAGTAAAAATGGTAGATGCTTAGACAGGCTCGTCAAGGCTCAAAGTCAGACAAATGGAATGGCAGATGATGAGTCAAATTCGCCCAAGGATGTCAAGTATGGAAGATGTTTAGGCAGGATCAATGTCCGCCAGAGCATAAGAAAGTTGTCCAAGACTCAGTCGGGCTCACCTTATGATCAAGTAAAATTGTCCGACAGATGGTAAAATCCTACCGATGGTTAATTAACTCTTGGCAAGAGTTAGCTAAACTCCTACTTGATATTAGACCATGTTAGAAGAAAAAAATATAAATAAAATAATAAATAAATTGAGGCATGGAAGTGTAAAGTAAGTTGGAAAATAAATTTGGCACATGAAATAAATTAAAATTATTTTCAAGGATTATTTTTCAACACTTAGAATTGTTTCAAAAAAAAAAAAAAAAATTCAATTTGGAAATCAAAAGAAAGTTCTAGAAGATTCCTTGATAAAGATGAATTTGAGAGATAAAATAAAACTTTTCATTTTGGAAAGATTAAAACAAAAAAATAATAAAAAATTATTAAAAAAATAAATTAAAAAAAACAATAAAACAAAAATAAAACTTCTAAGCTAAGGAATCCTAGACTCTATATATTTTCAACCAACTCATTTTCACAATTCATTATTCAGGTTGAGAATTTGGAGAGCAATTGAGAAGAAGTTTTCTCTCAAAATTTGTGAATTTTGAATTTTTGAAGATAAATTTTTTAGAATAAAATTCTTCAAGTGTTGAAATCAAGAAATTAGGTGCTTTTTTAAGATTTTAAGACAGAATTTCAGAGTTGAAGGTATATTTCAGTCATTCAAAGATTCAATCCGATTGGATTTTCTTACCTTTCTGTCTTATTTCTTTCAATTTTATCAATTTCTTGACCAAATCCTTCACTTTCAGTCCGCTTTTTCGCAGAAATTTAACCTTTTGACAGGCTGAAAGTGAAATTTTCAGAAAAGAGGATTAAAAATCAGAATTAAAGCCTGAAAATAATATGGAATTTTCATGTGTTTTTGCAGGAATGGCAGACAAAGGATTCGCCTTGTCTAGAAGCATGGAAGATGGCACATGGCTGTCCAAATGAAAAATTCGCCCAAGGAAAGGAATGGCAGACAAAGATTTTCTAGAAGTTTGGAAGATTGCACATCAACTGGAATGGCCAAGCCATCCTCAAGTCCGCCCATGGCATGTAAACATTCAAGTTCGCCTAAGTATGTTGGAAGGATGGCTAAGACTCTTCAAACTCCGCCTATGTGCAAACAAAGTTGGCATGCTCATGGCGAACTCCTACCTTCAGTCAAATAACCCATGGCAGAGGTTCATCAAACTCCTACCTTTGGTTAAGGAAAAAATTCAGAAAAATTGGCTAAGTGTTGATACCTTGGAGAATAAAATTTCAAAATTTGGTTAAGTGTCAAGGAAAATTCCCTAAGCAAGAAGCAAATCCGCCCCAAGAAACCTGTCCAAGGAGAGACAAAGTCTGCCCTTGGCTAATGCACTCCAAAGTCCGCCTAGGTTGGATGATAAAAAACATGTCTGGACATCTTCAAACCCCGCCTAAGCATGATCAAAACAAAGTTGGCAAGGCTTCTTCCAAGTCCACTAAAGGAAGAGCAAAGCAAGTTTGGAAAGAGATTATCCAAGCTTCCTTGAACTCCGCCTAGGCACATAAAGAAATATGTCTAGGAAGACTCAAACTCCGCCTAGCCAAGATAAAAGATGGCAGATAAAGCATAAAGTCCGCCAAGGTATTGCAAAGTGGAAGCATGTCCAAGCTTCCTTGAACTCCGCCTAGGCACATAAAGAAATATGTCCAAGCTACCCCAAACACCGCCCTGCCCAACCACGTGCCAAGTCCGCCTTGGCAAGGAAACCATCAAGTCACCAAGCATAAGAAGAATGTCCAAGGTATGAGAAATTCCGCCCTAACACAAGGAAGATCCAATGAAGCATGAAGTCTGCTAGGCACAAGAGGTAGATGGCAAAGAAGTCACAAAGTCCACCTTGGACAAATGGCTAATGAATATCAAAGTCCGCCTAGGAAGGGTAGAAGTTGGTAAGCATGGTAATTTCCAAGTTCACCGAAAAAAAAAAGCATGGCTAGACTTCATCCAAGTCCGCCTAGCCCAAGGTGACAAGAAGAAAGCTGACAAAGTTAAAAAACATGAAAATTGGTTTAAGGAAAATTGAAATTTTCCAAGGTAAATTGTCCAAACACCTTGAAAGTTTGATCAAACACAAGTTGGCAAGACATTCCAAGTTTACCTAGGCATAAATGGAATATGTGAAGATGCCTAGGCAAAACATAAAAATTTGCCTATGGCTCAAGGATAAGACATGAAGACAATCAACTTGCCATGCCAAAGAGAGAAAATGGCTAAAAGGAAAAACAAATTTGACAAAGTAGCACATGAAATCAAGGATTAATTAATTGAACGGGTTGGAAAATAAAAGTTTGACACATGAAAAATGGTTAACTGTGGAATTTTCCACAACCAAAAGAATCAAATTTTGACTAAGTGTTGGAGAGGAAACAGGAAGAAAGAAGAAGAACAAAGAGGAAAATAAAGAGGAGATGAATAAAATTCTTGTCCAAAGGCAGAGTTTGTTCTACTTAGCACAAGCCAGATCCAGAATTGAAGGCAAATCCATAGGAAAAGTGTGTACGAGCATAGAAATGGTCAAAATTTGGTTAAGTATGGGAAATATTTCACAGAAAAGTTCCAATTTCCTTCATTGTGGCGAAGGCACAAGGGAATTTTTCTCCAAAATCCTAGGCATTTGAAAGAGTTTCCAGGCATCACGAAAGGAAGTCTTCAGGCTTGGCGAAAATATACAAAGAAATTCCAGACTTCTTGAAGGATTTCATCTCCTGAAGAATTAGAGACAAGCTCCCAATCAGAATCAGATGGTGGCAAGAAGACTACAAATTTTCATTCTTAGGCAATTTTTCGACACAAATTGGAGAATTCAAGGAGGACATTCAATTGTTCCAAGACGACATGTCCAGGTTCATTGAACACACTACCTCTCAACAGGAGAAGGGGGTGCAATCCTAAAAGATAGCATCTTGTGCCACTTGTCTCTCATCCGACGAATATTTGACCTATTTTGGGAAACTTTGATTAGGGTTAGGTTGTTTTAATCTCGACCGTTGATTGGAAATCAATCCTGGCCATTGAATTGTAATTGGGGAGCCTATAAATTGAGTTCACCCCTCATTTGTAAATTATGGGGGCATGTTGCAAAACATGTTGAGATAAATAAATTGTTGCATACAATCGCCAAAGTAATAAGTAATGCATTGTTCGAATTGATGGTGATTACCTCTTTTATTTTAGAGTTGACATGGTTCTTATCCCTCATCATAGTTTAGATTTTATTTCATGTATGTTAAAAGAATGCAAGATTTGATAAGTATTGATTTATGGTGAATTTCCGCTCATACTTTTGATGAACATATGATTTTTGTTCATTGTGTAAAGTTAGTCTGAGCTTATTTTGTGAAGGATTTAACTTCTACTTCGAGTAATATTGTTCAATTGTTGGTATTATTCATTAGTATGAAAATCATAAGCACATCCCTCGAAGATCGCACTCACTTTGTGTAGTTGTCCTAAGCGTGGTGAAGCAAAGTGTTGTTATTGAAGTCACCTAGTCAATACCGTCTCTTGAATTCTTAGGAATAGATTAGAATTTCTAAACCTTATTGCCTTTTCAGTTTTCTCGAAATCCATGATCCAGAAGCCAAACGATAAATCTCCATTGTGAATTGAACGAGCCAAGTGTAAGTCCCTTTGTGTATTACCAGCATATCACAACGCCCATTGAGCTTATCCACACGTCAAGACCTGACAAAAGAAACCTTGGAATCGCCCTCTTAGTATAAGTGGTGGTTTTTCAAGAGAGGATAAAGTATCCTTGGGTATTTTATTCTAATGTTCGTTATATGATAAAACGTACACCAACAGGACCCCCACTTTTTTTTTCTGCTTTCTAAGATAGTGTTAGAGTCCTTAGCTATTAGCCTTTGCATTGAAGAGGTATAGATGGTCAAGAAGCCAGGAGTCAGGTGGATAGCCCTGTGTGAGGTGTGGAATGAAGTGTTATGAGATGAGGGGGTGATTGTTAGCTCAATCGCTCAAAGTCTGCAATAGTTGAGCATACAGAGGAAGAGGTTTGATGGAGGAATCCTCAAAAAGTCTAAACCTAATCAGCAATGCAAGTGTTCCTTTTGTCATCCGAGTGATGTTGGCATTTTGGCATTAAATTGTCATTGATGTCAACCGGCATGATGGCAATTCACATAAGAGTGAGCAAACAGAATGAAAGCTTAACGGTAAGGCATAAACTGGGACGAAGGCTATGTGTGTGTTAACATGTTGATCAATAAACCAGTTTGGTAGTTGGCTGCGTGTTTATGATGACGAGGCAGAATGTTAAAGTTATCACAAATCACTGGAGGTGAAGATGTGTTATCGGTATAATGTGCACTGCCGGTTAGCAGAAGAAGAAGGCCTTACCGGTAAAGGCATGTACCGGTATGAGTTTGCTGAATGTTCAAGTTTGAACCGACTATGTGTCGGTGAGCAGAGTGATTGACCATGGTGATGCCATGTGGAGCCGAGGTGGCAAATAGGCAAAGGTTGATAAAACCACCATCGACACGGTTGGTGAAACTATCAGTCGATATAAATGAAACAGCCACAAATTGTGGGATTGTAACTGACTGATGCGGCTCGAGGAAGAAAGAATGACAGAGGAAGATCAGGGAGTAGTTGGCACCTGGATCAATGCAAAGGAAATCCGATTCAGGAAGACCTCGTAAAGGAAACAACTGAAGCGTTTTATGTGTCGATAGATTTCAAGGCAGGAAATCTTGTTCGAGATTGCTATTTTCAGCAAATGTGCGTTGGATAATGGAAACCGTGTATAGATGCATTGCTGAAGGACAGGTGATTGATCCAAGACAGGTCGGATTGGATCTCATGAAGATTGTGTCGGGAAGAGGAAACCCTAACCGCTCCGAAGTTTGAATTGCTTCTGGCGGGAAATCACGGGATAAAGAGGAGAGCTCGAGATAGAGCAAGATGATGCTGGAGAGAAGAGGAAGAGAAAAGAGAGATTAAGTGAAAGAGAAGAATTGCTAGCCTTAGAAATAGTTCTAAGAAAGTTGCAGAGTAAGTGAGCAAGCATATTGGTGAGAGGGTTCTATCGGCATAACTATAGTTTCACGTTTAAGCTAAACCGGCAAGGTGTGGCAGAGCAGGCAGCATCCAAGTGTAACATAGTGTGTTGAGAGACTGTGTGAGAGAGAGAGAGAGAGAGAGAGAGAGAGAGAGAGAGAGAGAGAGAGAGAGAGAGAGAGAGAGAGAGAGAGAGAGATAACGGAGGCCAAGAATCAGAGAAAGTAATCTCACAACCGGTAGTGTGAGATTCAGTGGAGGAGAAAAGACTGCCAACCGACAGTGAGTTATTTGATCAAAGAGTTGCGGAATTCATTTGCAACAAGAAGCCTTAATTGTATTCAAATAGTATTTTAATATACTTCGCCAAGTTGAAGCTTGGTGCAGGGGTTGTTGCTCCTTGGGTTGGTGCCCTAAAAGTGCAGGGGTTGGTGCTCCTTGGGTTGGTGCCCTAAATCTTTGTAATTCAGTGTTTTACCTGTGAGGTTGGATTGGAGCAGTAGTCTCCAATAGCTTTTCTCACCGAGGTTTTTCCCACATTGGGTTTTCCTCGTAAATCTGGTGTTGAGAGTTACATTTGTGTGAATGATCTCTTTGGCTTTCTTTCTTGTTCTACCGGTTTGATTGTTTAGTGTTTAAGTGAATAATTGATATTTTGAAGTTGATTTGAAAGTCAAAAAGCTCAGGAACCATTGATTCACCCCCCTCTGAGTGGTACTCTGTGTTCAACAAGTGACTTATATACATCTCGGTGAAAGGTGACTTTCGGGAGCAAAATTTTGACTAAGTATATAAAATTTTCAATTGCTCCCTAGTAGGAGCGAATTTTGCTTCTACTGCTCCTCATTAGGAATACCAAGCTCTCCAGGTCACTTAAGATACCTCTCATCATTGTGTAATATCTCAATTTGATCAAGCAATGCAAGGAAACATCAATTAGGTCAATTATGTAGGCAACTTCAAGTGCTCCCTAGTTGGAGCGAAATCTGCTTCTCTTGCTCATAATTGGGAGCGAAATGGACTTCTTGAGCAACAATTAAGGGAGATGAATAAGTTTATCAGCCTTTAGTAACGTCTAGATCACAGGAGAAGTGAAGCCTATCATGAATTCAACCAAGGAATGAATGAGAGATTGCTAGTAAAGGATGCTTCAAGTGCTCCTCTTCTGGAGCGAAATTCACTTCAAGTGCCCCTCTCTCAGAGCGAGTTTCACTTCTAATGACTCAGGTAGAAGGTGAAGCCACAATCAAGGTGAGTTTTGAGGTTTTTTGGTATATAGGAGCATAAACTAAGATATAAAACGATGAGATTCAACTCAAAAGATGCATTTTCAAATTACTTCAAGTAATCCTCTTTTGGAGAGAATTTCGCTTCAAGTGCTCTTTGATAGGAGCGAAATTCCTTTTTAGGCCTTCCATGAGGTGAATTTGACATGTTTTCATGAGTGAATGGTTGAAAGACTTAAGGTTTGAGCCCATAGGATGATGAAAAGTGAGTAGGAGCAAGTTCAGTTTCAGGTTTGAAGACCACTTCAAGTGTATCACTTTTGGAGCGAACTTCAAGTGCATCACTTTTGGAGCGAACTTCAAGTGCACCACTTTTGGAGCAAACTTCAAGTGCTTCACTTTTGGAGTGAATTTGCCTTTCAAGCCTTGATTGAGCACGATTTAAAGCATTTGAATGGTCATGAGTGAAGATAGTGAACATGACTTTAATTTGAATTTCACTTCAAGTGCTCCTTCTTTGGAGCAAATTTACCCCTAAAAGCCTCAAATGAGTGATTTAGTGCATCTGAATTGTCATTAGTAAGCGAGACTTCGTTTTGGAAAACAACTTCAAGTGCTCCTTCTTTGGAGCGATTTCAACTTCAAGTGCTCCCTAGTTGGAGCGAAATTTACTTCATGTGCCCAAGGTTAGGAGCGAAATTGCTTATAGAGCCCTATTCCAAGTTAATTTGATGCCTCCACTTGCATGAATGATGAAGTATTCAAACCTGAAGTGATGAAGGGCATAATTGGACTAGGTTTGAGAGAACTTCTATTGCCCCTTAGTGGGAGCGAAATCCTCTTCTCTTGCCTCTATCTTGGAGCGAAGTCATTCTCAATGCATTCAATGAAGGTGATATGATCAATTCTGCACATGAAAACTAAATCTTAAGAGATCAATTGGTAGAGAAGTGATGAAATGATGCTAAGTCTCCTTTGCTTCTCATCATGAGCGAATTTGCTCCAACTTCCATTGCCCACCCTTAGGAGCGACCTCCTCTTATCAAACCTGCAAACCACATAAAATCAGAAATTATGTCAAATTAAGAGATTATAGAGGTTGTATATATCATGTGTGTTTGATACCCATTTGTTTGTTTTGCAGGAGATTAAGAAAGAAATCAAGGGGATCAGGTTGGAGGAGGATCAAAACAAGTGTCGTAAGGAGGAAATTTTGATGTCAAGGTCAAGAAGATGTCCTCAAGAGGAAAACTTCATCAGCAAATACAAAAACATCAAGGATGGTGATTGCAAAGCAAAAGGAGGAAGATTGTAAGATCTACACTAGCATGCAAAGGGGAAAACTTCATTTACAAGCACAAGAATGCCCAAGAGGAATCTCAACTCTCACTGCAACATGGAGACATGAAGAGATCAAAGGAGTGTGAAGGAGAAATCATACAATCACCCCAAGGCAAGCAGGCGAGGATGGAGGAATGACTCAGCTACATCAAGGCTTCCCATCACCACTACTTTGAGCGAACTTGAAATGTTGAGTATTAAGAGATATCTCTCGACATCCCTTCATGATAATCAACCAAGTACGAGAGCAAATTAAGGTGGCATCCCAGTCACTACCTCCACCAATCAAAGAAGTTCCACATCATGTCTAGATGCAATGTACCCGACTCGTCCATGATGGCACAAACTCCAATGCACCTACCCCTATTATCTATTGGTCGTGTCAAAGTGTTATAATTATTTCATTGGCCAGAATAGAGTTTGTTGTAACAAACCTTAATTAGGGTTTCATTGTAAAATCTTAGCCATTGATTGGGTTTGATCCTGGCCATTCATTGTAAGGAGCTCTCTATATAAAGCTCGAGGTCTTTATTTGAAAAGGTTAATAGAAGTAATAGAAGAATAGAAAGGAATAGATAGTTAGTAGCTCAAGAATAGTTTAGTAGAAATTAGAAGCTATAATAGATTAGAAGGAGGAATTGTTGTTAAGACTTGTAAATGAGATACTCTTTTCATTCAAGTTATGGTGAAATGTGTTATTCCAACAAGTCCCATGGTTTCTACTTCTTATTTGCTTTCATGTTATTAGATTGAATGGAGGAATTTGTTGAATGCATTTGTGTGGAATCCGTTTAGTCCATACCACTAGCCTCTTGCTGATTGTAAGTGTGCTTTGCGTGGTCAACTGGAATTATATAAGCTTAACTTCAAGTTGTTATACGTCCATTGTTTATGCATGGACTTGAATGGTAATCAGTGTTTGATGATAATGATTTGAATATCTTTGAATTATCCCTTAGAAGATTGCACTGATGTTTAGTTTGATGGTGAGACCTTGCCCAGTAGGATTCCATCGAATTATTCACTCTCCTCTTGCATTCTCAGGATTAGAATAGGCTTCCTAAACCCTTTCCTTTTGTCCTTTTTTTTTTCAACTCAAGCTAGTTTAGGATAAAAAGCATCACAAGATTGCAACATCAGATGATCAAGTTCCAGCGATTCAAGCATTCAACAATTCACCGTAAGTCCCCTTTGTGATTCCAGCCTAATCACATCAAACCAATGAGCTTATCCACACGTCGTGACCCGACATACCAGAACCTTGGAGTTATCTCAAGTGATCCTTAAGCTAATCTTCAACATTTGGGTAACTTTGTTCAAGAGAGGATAAGATACTTTTGGGTATTTTATTCTATGTTCGCATGTGCCTAAAAAACACATCAACAAACAGTACTGCTACAGTGGTTGTGAACAGTACCGCTACAGTATATGGTAGATTCTGATCAGATTTAAATCTGCTTATCAATCCCAGGTTCCCTTCATTATATCTTCATGTTATTGCATTGTAATTGTTCTGAGTATAAATTTGAAACACATTTTCAGGGCATTTGTATGGGCATTGTAGTCGGCTTGTTGAAGGCATTGTAATCTGATTTTATATCAGCAAACTATCATTTTCAAAAGTCTGAAATATAATTGAAGTTTGCATGACAAGTGTTTGTAAAAATGCCACTTAGCTGTAGGTGTTGATTTGCACTAGATAAGTCATATATATGCTTTGGAAAATGCCAAAAACAATTGCATCTTCATCCTAGTTCATTTTTAGATGTTTAGAAGTCTTTGCAAAACATTTTCTATTGTACCATTTTGGACTAAGTACAAGTGAAAGCAATCTGAAATTTATAACAGTAAGATATCCCTTTGTATGCCAAGTATTTGACAAAATTCTCAAAGTCAAAAATCAGAAAACTGAACTTCCTTTCGGAAATCCAAGGAAAGCCATTGATATTCCAAGTTTCACTCTTTTACACATCCCTCACCTATCAGTTATCATTATCCGTTGAAATACAGATTTGCTTGAGGATTATTCAATCACCCTGAACCTTCATCATGGAACTCCTTCCTGGACACAAACTAGAAATTGCATTGCATCTTCTCTCAAGTAAGAGGTTAAAAGCTCCAAAACTACTGCTAAGCTAGGTGACTAAACTAGGACAACTATGCCAGAAAGCAAAAAAGTAGGGCTCCCCATTTGCATTGGGGTGATGTGTGAAAATGTCACAACAGTCTGCATTTCAATCTCCACTCTGCAATTTGCATCCTTTGCTTTGCTTATCCTTCTTTCTGCTCCTGAATTCATCTCAATTCTGTCCTTAATTCGCTTCAGGTCTGCCCCCTACAATTCGCACAGGTCTTCATTGAATTGATGTTGGAAATGAATGAATCCCTTTTCCTATATATCATCCTTCACAAGTCTGAATTCAAAATCTTTTGCCTTAGGTCTGCCGGCACACTTTATGGCTTAGGCGCCTATAAATATAGGCCAAGGCTTCTCCCACCAAACACAATTTCAAACGTGATAAAGTCCTTGTTCTTCTCTGCAAGTGCGAACTTAGCATCTGCCTTTAAGACTTCGAAAATTCTGATCTTTTCACAATTTAGGTCTGTTTTTTTAGAATAAGGTCTGATTTTATCTTCTTCACTGCTGGGCGGAGTTTGGACAGGTTGCACATTTATCCAGATTTGATGTCGGAGTTTGAAACAAGTTTGCAATGATGAAGGTCGGACTTTCAAAGTGTTTTGCAATCCTCTAAGGCAGCTCGAACTTTTAAATGAGTTGTGCACTCAGACATAAGGGTGGACTTTTGCCATGGTTTGCATTCCTCTCTAGGCCTAGGTCAGACTTTTAATAAGTTGTGCATAAATAGGATTGGAGTTTGAAACAAGTTTGCACAATGCCAAGGCTGGTCGGAGTTTCTAATACTTCTGCATTGATATACACCTAGGTTGGAGTTTCAATGATTTATGCTCTAGTGCTGATTGGACTTCCATTGCATTTTGCAGTGTTGAAGTTTGTGCATGTTCAACAATCTTCCCACCAAGATAGTCGAGTTATGAGGCATGTTTGCAATTTTGATCCAAGTGATTGCGATCTTGAAGGGATGCCTTATAAAAATAGATCTTGATCAAGCTTGCACTAGCAAGGGTGAACTTTTGAACTGTTTTACAATGTGCAAAGTCGGAGTTTGTCAAGGTTTTAGCAATGATCCAAGTCGGACTTTCAATAATTTGCACATTGATGCAAGTTGGAGTTCATATGAAGTTTGCATTATATGAAAGTCGGACCTTTACTCATTCTTGTATTGTTTCTTGCTGATTGGACTTTTAGAAGGTTATGCAATGATGTAGGTCGGAGTCCACTCATGTTTTGCATTCTTGACACGATTGGAGTTTGATCAAACTTTTATAATCTCCTTGCCTAAGGTCGGAATTCATAGAAGTGTATTTTGCTAGGTCGGACTTCATTCAAGTTTTGCAATCCTTCATGACAAGTTGGAGTTTGGGAAGGATTTGCATTGATCAGCACTTCGACACAAATGCAAACTAAAACTTGATAACCCTGACACTAGACCGACACTTAATATTTTGACAATTTCATTTGTGGCCCTTGATAGTTCTAGTGTCCATCCTCGACATTGTAGAGCAAGACTTGCATATGTACGAGTTGCAATTCCTAATAGAATCACAAGTAGATTTTCCACTCCAACATTTGAGTTTGAATTTCAACAATTTGTTCGGACAACATTTTTGAAACTTCTTTGCATCTTTGATAACTTTGACAAGTTTTACAATATTAAGCAGCTTTCATCCCTTGGACAACATTGACGACCTAGTAAGCTTAGCACTATTGACAACATCCGTATGATTGACATCACATACCTCCTTATCCCTATCCTGACAAGACCTATCTCCTCTCACAAGCAAAGGCCAACGATGCCTAAGAAATCACTGCCAAGCCAAGCAAATTAACAAAATGACTACCCTAAGAGCAAAAAAGTGGGGGTGCCCATTTGCAATGCGCTGATGTGTGAAAATGTCACAACAGGATCCTGCCTTGATTTCCTTAGCCCGTCCATTCATGTCTCTTTTGTGGTAAGAATGAATCCTTCAAACATTGCTTCTGCTTCTGCCAACATGTTAAATTGTTATGGGCTGAGTTTTTTGCGTCCTTACCTGCCCGTTTTCGTTTCCCTTGGTCTTGAAAAGCCACTCTTCAAGGATATTCATCAGTTCACAACATGATTTCCAATTCTTTCTGTCGCGCCATAATCAAATGCATTGGGAAGATTAGATGTCTGGCTGCCCTGTCACACTCCTTTTCTCCCTGTGAGTTTGAAATTCAAACCATTTGCTCCAGTCTTCTAATCCAAATGATTTTCATAGCTACCTCTTTAAAAGATCAAGTCTCTAACAATGATTCTATTAGGGTGCAGGCTGAAGGTCTTCTCTTGCAACTCAAGGCTAAGGGTTTGCATTCAGGATCATAATTCAACACAGATCACACTCTCCAGGCTTCTTCAACAGTTGGTATAACTTGATGTTGTCCAGCAGTGGTTGTGTTCTCTGTCAGCTACACTTTATGCATTCAATCTATGGTGCTGCTCTGGTTGCTCTTGCTGTGGCTCCACACTCATTTGTGTGAGTGATTTTATTCTGGAGTGGCAGAGGCTTGTTTCTCTGTAATTACGGCCTGCTGATATAGTGGCTTTCTGTTTTGGGGAGCTGTCTATATCAGCTTTCATGTGCTATTGCCTACTCCGTTTTGCCCTGTTTATCCTTCTGTTTTATTGCTGTTACTGATCTTTTCTTTTCAGCAGGCTTATTTGGTTGCTGCTGTCTTTATCAGCAGTTTTGTTGCTGAATTCATTGTAAATTGTATTTGTAAACTGTTATATTGAATTGGGTCATCCAATAAAAAAAATGGTATCAATGCATATCTTCGAAGGCATTAAAAAACATAATTATTTTTTGCCAAAAAATTCTGTCAATTAAAACAACAATTTTTATTATTGAAAGAGCATTCTCAAACCAATTCATTTGGTCTATTTGTCTATTAAATCCATGTTTTGCTTCTCTGAATCTGGGTGTTGAATGAATGGCAGTGAATATGAGTGAACCTTCATTGGATTTGGAAGATGAATGGGACGTTGTGAATGATGATGGTTTTGTGTACAAGAAAAGGAAGAGGAAGGATGTTTCTGCTTCACCAATACCAATCAAAACTACCACTTCTAAACACAATGATGAACAGTATATCAAACAACGTCGCCAAACTAAAAAAGCAGCCCTATTAAATCTCAAGGAAAAATATGAAAAAGAAATTAGACATTGGGAATCCCTCTCCCAGCAGTTGCAGAAGACACCAGCTTATTCTATCTCCTCCATGAAGGAATCTGCACCTTCATTAGCTCTGCCCCAAACCCAAACAGGGAACAGCTGCAAATGTGTTCTGAAGGAGCTCTTACAGCAGGTGCGTACTCTCCCAATTTCCTCTGCTTAACCCCTTTTCTTTGAAGTTCCGCTGAGTGTGTTTATATTCCAAATTCCTTGCACAGGTGGAAGTCCAAGATGCCTTCATCCAGGATGCAATGATTTTGTGCAATTTGGCTGAAATGATGTGTCATACACATGAACAAGTCCTCAAAAAATCCATTTTTGATTTGCCTGTTTGGAGACCCCCCACCACACCAATACATAATCTGTTATCATCCGATTCTGAAGATGACATTTAAGTGTCTGGACTCTGTTCTGAGATTGATCTTCGATAATGTGTAGGTGTTCATTCTTTTTTGTGTAGAAAGCACACACTTTTGTCCCATCAAATTTTGTTTCCATGAGTTGGACAAACATTTCTCTACATAAATGTGGATGTGACAAACTCTAATGGTCTCTATGTCTACCTGGTTGAATACTTTGCTGATTTACATGTCATGGATATGCATGAACATAGTAACATTTAAATGGTCTAAATAGACAATGGCATCACAAAATCAAATTTAATCTACAACTTGTCAGAGAATTATCAACTTGTTCTTGTAAAGTTTTGACTCATAATTTCTTA
Source organism: Cryptomeria japonica (assembly GCF_030272615.1). Classification (NCBI taxonomy): domain Eukaryota; kingdom Viridiplantae; phylum Streptophyta; class Pinopsida; order Cupressales; family Cupressaceae; genus Cryptomeria; species Cryptomeria japonica. The sequence goes on from NC_081407.1 coordinate 182,428,182, forward strand.
AATTATCTTTCCTCTACCCATGAGAGAAGCTAGGAACGGAGTTTGGTTCCACATATTGCAGTTATAAGGATTTTTTTGTATACATGCTAATCTTGCTAATATTTGAGAAACAAAAATTGGACTTTTCTTGAGTTCAGCCTTGCTTAATTGGAGACACATGAGATGATTAAACAAGAACTAACAAAATTAGAAAATACTCCTGCACCAGTGTTGCTACCAGCAATTAAATAACTGCATTTCATTCTTTTAAAAAATTGTGTGATACAACTTGAAAAAATATTTCTGAAAAGTATCCGACGTAACTCAGAAAATTGATATAGATCATCTTTAGGTTGTTTTTATCAATGTAAAACTGTTGATATGCATCTCGTAAACATTGCAATACTGTCTGAATAGGGAACTATGTTGAGATCTTGAAATATATATATGCATGATTGTGCTTGTGTATCTAAGCATTTTAGCTGTAAGATTTTATCAAATTCTGAGATCTTGAAGTATGGGAGTGTGTCACACTTTGGTGTGGAGCTCCTTGCGCTGTGGAGCTTGTATGGCTTGGTTATCTGTAATGGCATGACAATTTGGTGAGGATCAATTGGATTCACTTGTAAAGCCTACAACGGACAAAGTGTGGTGGTTTACGTAATCTACTTTCAGAGTTCTATTTTCAGGATGTTAGAGTTCAATATCGAGAATTTCCCTATTGAGTTAAATCTGACCATATGCCTCTTCTTGTAAAGTTTTGCATTCGCACAAGCAACCTTCATGAGAAGCAGGACCGACACATACGCATGAAAGGCCATAAACAAGACAAAATTATTGTATTTATCAAGAACACCAAGAATTTTTTGTTGCTGGTCTTTGAGCAACACCTTAAGATGGCAATAAACAGCATAGGAGATAAGGAGAACAATAAAGAAAATAATTACATTCACAACAATACGTTGATCCCTTTAATCCACGAGGCTCTAAAGGTTTGTAAAAGATCTCGGCGTATGAAGAGGGCTGCAAACTCTTTCTTGACTAACCCTTGGTATGCCAAAGAATGTAAGGTTGCTACAAGATCATTTTAAAAAAGTCAAACAAAGAAAGTAAAATAAAATATGAAAATGTGATAAAATATAAAAAAGAAAGCTATGTGATTTTGAGGAAAGAGTTTATCTACGGGAAAACACAATCTTAAAGGTTTTTGGAGGGAGCAATACCAGAAGAGGAAAACAAGAGAAAATAACATCATGGATGTCTGCTAGTTAGATTATGTGAAGCTTTTGTCTGAATGGGCTTATGAGAATAGTAATCCTCCTATGATTGACACATCAACTAAGCTCTTCTTAATAGAAGGTATCAATCAAGGCATACATAAGTTAGCAAGGTGTAAAGCTCAAGACATTGATAGCTTGTAGGTTGAATTCCTAAAATGGGAAGTGGGGCTCCTTGCTCTACACAATAAGATAATATTTAATAGTGTCACACAAAGCAACTTACTAATTGAGTGGACAACAGTGTTGTTATTTCTATTTATAAAAGTGGGGATATCAATAACCCTTCCAATTATCGTACTATTATGATCAATTCTCTCCTTGGAAAACTTTTTGGGAGCATAATTGAACATAGAATCAGCAAGTGGACATAAAAAGAAGGAAAAAGAGCAAAAGGGTAAGAGGCTTTAGGCCAATGCACTTTGCCATTGACCATTGCATCACTCTTAGACGCTTCATTGAAAAGGTTTGGGACACCCAAGGAGAAGCCTTTTGTTGCTTTATTGATTTCCAAAAATCATTTGATGACACCGTTTCTAGGGACAATTTTTGGAGTAGAATGGAGGAGCTTGGAATTCCAAACGAATTTAGAGTAGTAGTCCACAAACTTTATGAGCAGGTTAGAGCCATAACCAAAACTAAAAAGAGCATGTCAGTGTTTTGCCAGTGATATTGGAGTCAAATAGGGATGCCCTCTATCCACCACGTTGTTTGTCTTATATATCGATAAACTAGAAGAACGACTAAACAAGATCATGAGAGAAGACATTTTAGCTGACAGATTTTGTGGTGAAGTTACTTTTGTTTGCAGATGACCTTATTCTAATTGTAAATTCTGCTTATGATTTCATAGAACATTTGAAGGCTTTAGAGCTCTTTTGTCAAGAGGTCATGATGCAAGTAAACACCAGCAAGACTAAAGTCATGATATTTTCTTTGAAAAAAAAAGAAGCAACATGTTAACTTCTTTTTTGAGGGAATCTCATTGGAGATGGTGGAAGAATACAAGTACATAGGAATTGATTTTTACAATAGACTCAATTGGGAGACTTGTAGAACAAAAAGGATCCAAGGAGGATGAAGAGACTCTTACCTACTTCAAAATAGTTGCATGAAAGCAGAGTTATGGGATTAGAAAACCAAGAGAACTTTTTTTGGTTTGTTGCTCGTGTTGGTTGTCCTCTATGGTTGTGAGGTTTAGGGGAGTAGCATGCCAAACCTCAAGCGAAGACATCTTGAAAGAATCCAAAAACATTTAATCACCAACACTCTTAAAGTCAAATCTATGATTGCCTATGAGATCCTTTTGAAGTGGGGATGTTTCCAATGCAAGCAACAACAATATGTTTGTTAAGCTACTTAAAAAAAGTTGAAAACATGGATAAACATTGTTGGCTCAAAATGGTTGTTAAGGAGGACTTAGACAATAGGAAGAATGAGCAAATCCAATACATTAATTTGCGTGAATATCCTAATATCAATGAAGAGATAAGAAAGTTTGAGTTAGAAACATTCAAGACTGTCATGTGGACAAAACAAATTGGTCGAAAAAAACCACATCATATCAAATAATTCAAGCCCTTGTGAGAACATGATAAAAAATCTTATTTAAGAGCCGCAATTAAGGGAAAGGCTAGGATTTTAGTTGCTAAGGTAAGGATTGGGTTTCACCATCTCAGATGTGGGATGGGGAGATGGATTGTCCCTGAGGAAAATTGGGAAGAACAAATTTGCATTTTTTGTAGCAAAGTGGTAATTGAAACTAAACGACACTTCATTCTAGATTGTGCAACATATGAGGATATTCATATTTCAATTGAAAACATTTTGCAAGTGGATAGTCTTAATGAGATTATGAGTAAACAAAGCTTTATAATATCTCAAGTTTCTTAATCAAGAAACACAATAGAAGAACCGACATTGAAAGAAACCTGAAAATGGGTAACTCTAGGTCTCATAGTCCCTTAGATCACCTGGTCTTGTGGATGTCATTAAAATTCATTCATTCATTTATAAGCAATGCAAATTAGTGTGAAATTAGATTATGGAAGTGCTATAAATTTCTCATCAAGGTAGCACTAAAATCCCACAAAAACAATTGGTATAATGAAGGGTGACAAGCAAGCTACGTGAAAGTAATAGCTTTCAAAGGCGCACAATCAATTGTAATGGAATTTCAAAACCTTAACCATTTTTATGAGTCAATTCATGAGGCTATTACATGCTTACACTTAGCATGATAACCTTAGAACACAATTATATATTTTTCTTGAATTGGTAATTACAATTATTTGTTTTGTTTGAATTTATAACTAGGTTTTCTTCAATCATTGCAATTGTTACCATCTAGGTTCATTTCCTTAACTCATGTGCCAATTTAAGGACTCGAACCCAATCTCATGATCCCAAGTGTTCAACTGGAACCATAGGCACTCAATATTAACTTCACATTCAATTGTTACTAATGTTGTCGATATGAGTTTTCCTCAAAAATTAATTTTTAAGGAGGGGTCTCCCATTATTTGGGGTTATATATCTCCATTTGAATCATTAGGCTTCAATTAGGCTTCTAAAGCTTTAGTTGTCCAAGTAAGAACCCAAGTCTACATCAAAGTTAATCCCATCCATATTCATTTGCATTCATGGTTTACCCATCTTTCCCAAATATATACTAAGGTTCAAGTCACTATCCTATGTAATTAGAATAATTGATATCAAGTTAGTTATCTAGGTTGATCATTGATTTGTAAGGTGTGATCTCTAATATTCTGAGGTTATATATCCCCATTTAAATCATTAGAATTCAATTAGACATCTAGAGCTTTAACATGCCTATGCAAGGACCCAAAACTAGATCAATTTTAATCTCATTCATATTTGTTTGCATTCATAGTTTACTAATATTTTTCAAATATGTACCAAGGTTCAAGTCATTGTTTAGTGTAACAACCTAAGAATAATTGATATCAAGTTAGTTATTTCACTCCATAAGAGTAAGATAATTTATTTATTTATTTCAAATCTTAAATAACTATCTATCCACAAAGAGCTTTCATGAAGTCATCATAAGATAAATAAATCAACAACATAACCTATCAATATTACAAACTTTAGTTAGGCATATATGATAGCCACAATTAACTTGTTTGCAATAGACCAGTGACCCAACTTTTAGATTACTAGTATGCTAGCATATCTTATTGTCTCGCCTAAAACATGTTGAAGTCCTTCACCTTCCACTCAACTTGTACACCACAATCTAGATAAAAATTCTAGGCCAATCCATGTTGAATATCACCTAAAAGGCTTACGATATATCATACTATAAGTAGTCATAATACTATCACATAAAGAGAAATTGTACTTATAAGTTTTACCTTATATAAGTTCAAACATTCGATCAGTAAACCTCTTACTCATTCAAGAGAATAGAATACATAAAAATTAGAGCATACAAGAGCAAATTAAAATTATATTAGTCTATTATTCTCTCAATCTATATAACAATTAGATTAAGCATAAAAGTTAGTAAAATATGATGATGATGGGCCCTTAAGAGGACATGCAAGTTTGGAGAACATGGGCGCGCTCTTGAAATGGATGAAAAGATGCAAGATAGATGAGGAATGAGCAAATGGATAGGCGACGAAAAGGATGAAGTGACAATGGAGGGGGGATGAAATGCCTAGTTATGCCATGTTGGATTAATCACTCTTTATTTGATATAGGATGAAAATGAAAGATGAGATTGGACGTGAAGAGATGATTAGAGAAAAGGTGGAAGGAATTAGAAAATGATGAAAAATATATCTTAAGATTGCTTTCAATATTTTTAAGGAAGAGGCGGTCCCATGAATGAAAAAAAATGTGCTACGAGATTATTTGGAATCTTTAAAAAAAAAATAGAAGCCCCTACTTTTTAGGCATGCAAATTTGAGTAGGTGAAAAGGGGGTGGGGCACCCCACGAGCTTAGGGATGTTTCTCCCACTTGTTAAACATCTAAAAATAGTTTTGGAGGAAAATAAATTATTTTTACATGTTTTTATTATGCACATACAAAGATATTATATTCATGAGACCACGAGCTTCCTTAAATTTTGGAGCTTAAATTTTTAAGTTGAACTATACTACAAAATTCATGGGACCACAAGCTTAAAAATTTTCCTTTCTATTTATATTCTTAATTACTTGCACAAAAATTTAAATTCTAATTATCATTATGTAATCTAGATTAATTATCCATATACGTTTTATCAATAACCTAAACTAAACTTAAAATAAGCTTTTCCTTTTAAACAAATATGAATTTAAAAAAACAAAATTACGTTAAAGGAACTCAAAATTCTCCCAATGTTTGAGAACAATATACATACATTCCAAATTCCCTATCAATCCTTAAATTTTAAGCTTACAATAGGTAAATCGCTTTTTATCCTAATCTAACCCTTTTTAACTAATCTAACCCGGGGTAAATCACCTTTTTATACTAGTCTAACCCTTCAACCGGATAACCTAACTTAACCCTGGTCGTTGCAACAACTGTGGTTAAATGCCCTAACTTTGCAGCGCATTCCATCACATTGTTTAAGTAGAGCATTTGACAAGAAACCCTCAACAAACCCTGTGAGGACACAAACCCACTGATAGGAAGTGCCGTATGACGGAAAAAAACACTTGTTCTTTGTCTCAGAACATTTGAATCCCTGGTTTGTTTCATTGAAACACCACGGCCTCTTGTTTTTGGTGGCTTTTTACAAGTGTTGGGTGATTTTATACGGGTCTCTGAGGGTTTCTTTATATATATTTTGTTGCCTGATGCCACGTCCTCGGTAGCTATTTATTTGCAGTGACTATGGATGCTATGATTGGGCAAATATCAATTTCTTCACATTTCTGATAGGAAACCAAGGGTATGATATTCAATTGCTTATTGGTGCCATTATTGTGATTACATTGTTGCAGTCTTTTAGTTTTCTGACTTTTCTTTCATTTTTTCATCTTGAATTTGGTGAAGATTATGGAAGTGCTGGAGCCAGTGACGATGTTATTTTGTTAGAATTACCGACTGAGGATCAATCCGGAGATATAGTTAGGCATTCTGAGGCTCCATGATTTTGTGGTGAAGTTATACTTTTGTTTGCAGATGACCTTATTCTAATTGCAAATTCTGCTCATGATTTCATAGATTATTTGAAGGCTTTAGACCTCTTTTGTCAAGAGGTCATGATCCAAGTAAACATCAGCGAGATTAAAGTCATGATATTTTCTTTGAAAAAAAAAGAAGCAACATGTTAACTTCATTTTTGAGGGAATCTCATTGGAGATGGTGGAAGAATACAAGTACGTAGGAATTGATTTTTAAAATAGACTCAATTGGGAGACCTGTAGAACATAAAGGATCCAAGGAGGATGAAGAGATTCTTACCTACTTCAAAATAGTTGGATGAAAGCAGAGTTATGAGATTAGAAAACCAAGAGAACTCTTTTTGGTTTGTTGGTCCTATTGGTTGTCCTCTATGGTTGTGAGGTTTGGGGGAGTAGCATGTCAAACCTCAAGCGAAGACATCTTGAAAGAATCCAAAAACATTTAATCACCAACAGTCTTAAAGTCAAATCTATGATTGCTTGTGAGATTTTTTTGAAGCGGGGATGTTTCCAATGCAAGCAACAACAATAATATGTTTGCATACCGACGATGGACTAGCCCAATAGTGGCCAGTAGCTCAGAGGTAGAGCACCTAGTTGGTCCATGTCTCAACATGGTATCAGAGCCAGTGCCAGGCCAGGAACCCCAAGCACACGAGAGGTGTGACTTAAGGGGGGTGTTGGTGTTGGAAATAAGCCACACCCGAACCGGCGATGAATTGGTCCAAGAGGAACCAATAGCTCAATGGTAGAGCACTCCAACAGTGTATGGAAGGTCCTAGGTTTGAGTCCTAGTTGGTCCATGTCTCAACATGCTAAGCTACTTAAAAAATAGTTGAAAACATGGATAAACATCGTTGGCTCAAAATGGTTGTTAAGGAGGAGTTACACAATAGGAAGATGACTTGGATGAAGCAGAATAAGAAGTGTATGGGCAAATCCATTACATTAATCCACATGAATGTCCTAATACCAATGAAGAGATAAGAAAGTTTGAGTTAGAAACATTCAAGACTACCATGTGGACAAAAAAAATTGGTCGAAAAAAACCACATCATATCAAAGAATTCAAGCCCTTTGTGAGAACATGATGAAAAACCTTATTCAAGAGCCACAATTAAGGGAAAGGCTAGGATTTTAGTTGTTAAGGTAAGGATTGGGTTTCACCATCTCACATGTGGGATGGGCATATGGATTGTCCCTGAGGAAAATTGGGAAGAACAAATTTGCATTTTTTTGTAGCAAAGGGGTAGTTGAAACTAAACGACACTTCATTCTAGATTGTGCAACATATGAGGATATTCATATTTCAATTGTAAATATTTTGCAAGTGGATAGTCTTAATGAGATCTATGAGTAAACAAAGCTAGTGAAAATGGGTAACTATAGGTCTCATGATCCCTTAGATCACCTCGTCTTGTGGATGTCATTAAAATTCATTCATTCATTTATAAGCAATGTAAATTAGTGTGAAATTGGATGGAAGTGCTATAAATTTCTCATCAAGGTAGCACTAAAATCCCTCAAAAATAATTGGTATAATGAAGGATGACAAGCAAGCTACATGAAAGTAATAGCTTTCAAAGGCACACAACCAATTGTAATGGAATTTCAAAACCTTAACCATTTTTATGAGTCAATTCATGAGGCTATTACACGTTTACACTTAGCATGATAACCTTAGAACACAATTATATATTTTTCTTGAATTGGTAATTACAGGTATTTGTTTTGTTTGAATTTATAACTAGGTTTTCTTCAATCATTGCAATTGTTAACATCTAGGTTCATTTCCTTAACTCATGTGCCAATTTAAGGACTAGAGCCCAATCTCATGATCCCAAGTGTTCAACTGGAACTGTAGACACTCGATATTAACTTCACATTCAATTGTTACTAATGTTGTCGATAGGAGTTTTCCTCAAAGATTGATTTTTAAGGAGGGATCTCCCATTATTTGGGGTTATATATCTCCATTTGAATAATTAGGCTTCAATTAGGCTTCTAAAGCTTTAGTTGTCCAAGTAAGAACCCAAGTCTACATCAAAGTTAATGCCATCCATATTCATTTGCATTCATGGTTTACCCATCTTTCCCAAATAGATACTAAGGTTCAAGTAATCATCTTATGTAATTAGAATAATTGATATCAAGTCAGTTATGATCATTGATTTGTAAGGCGTGATCTCCAATATTCTGGGGTTATATATCCCCATTTAAATCATTAGAATTCAATTAGACATCTAGAGCTTTAACATGCCTATGCAAGGACCCAAAACTAGATCAATTTTAATCTCATTCATATTTATTTGCATTCATAGTTTGCTAATAATTTTCAAATATGTACCAAGGTTCAAGTCGTTGTTTAGTGTAATTACCTAAGAATAATTGATATCAAGTTAGTTATTTCACTCCATAAGAGTAGGATAATTTATTTATTTCAAATCTTAAATAACTATCTATCCACAAAGAGCTTTCATGAAGTCATCATAAGATAAATAAATCAATAGCATAACCTATCAATGTTACAAACTTTAGCTAAGCATATATGATAGCCACAATTAACTTGTTTGCAATAGACCAGTGACCCAACTTTTAGATTACTAGTATGCTAGCATGTCTTATTGTCTCACCTAAAACATGTTGAAGTCCTTCACCTTCCACTCAACTTGTACATAACAATCTAGATAAAAATTCTAGGCTAATCCATGCAAAATATTACCTAAAAGGCTTATGGTATATCATACTATAAGTAGGCATAATACTATCACATAAAGAGAAATTGTACTTTATAAACCTAAAAGGTTTTTGGTATATCATAATATAAGTTGGCATAATACTATCACATAAAGAGATATTGTACTTATGAATTTTACCTTATATAAGTTCAAACATTCGATCAGTAAACCTCTTACTCATTCAAGAGAATTGAATACATAAAAATTAGAGCATACAAGAAAAAATATATTAGTCTATTATTCTCTCAATCTATGTAACAATTAGATTAAGCATAAAAGTTAGTAAAATATGATGATGATGGGCCCTTAAGAGGACATGCAAGTTTGGAGAACATAGGCGTGCTCTTGAAATGGATGAAAAGATGCAAGATAGATGAGGAATGAGACAATGGATAGGCGATGAAAAGGATGAAGTGACAATGGAGGGGGGATGAAATGCCTAGTTATACCATGTTGGATTAATCACTCTTTATTTGATATAGGATGAAAATGAAAGATGAGATTGGACGTGAAGAGATGATTAGAGAAAAGGTGGAAGGAATTAGAAAATGATGAAAAATATATTTTAAGATTGCTTTCAATATCAAAAGATCTTAAGGTGGAATTACTATAACTTAGGTTTAAATTTGCATTAAGCTCAAGTTTGGGCTAAGTGAACTTAATTTTGGATGGATGTATGGATTGGATAGGTTGGATAAAGGTAAAAAATATTCTTGATGTTGGAAGTGAGTAACTTGATTTTGGATCAAAATGATAGTTTAAGAAGTACAAATGCTATAGTAGGATGCAAATGCAGTATTCTTGTGCACGTGCACTTAAATATGATGCAAATGCCTTGGATCATGACATATTCATTGATTTGAGGTGTAGATGCCTTGAAATGTAGTTTTGAGTGTTTGGGAAGTTGATGTACTAAAACAACATATAAATGTTGAAAGTGTAGATGCACCAAACTATGGACTTGGTAGAAATTTGATGATTTTGGACAAAATTGGATTTAGATTTTTAGGGGTTTGAACCTAGGATCTTAGGACAATGATTTAGGGCTGAATTAGAAGAATGATATTGGTGATGGATTAGGATAAATGATTGGAGTTGAATAATGTATTGGTAGAGGATTTTGATGGTTACAATGATGGAAAGAGGATGAAAATTTGGATAGGCGATGGGTCAAGATTCAAAACCTTAAATGATGATTTGATTAGATTTGATTCAATACTTAAGATACACTTAGTTCCTAAGAAAGGATCATTTTGGATACCCATTCAATCTAGGCTAAGTTCTCAAGTAAGCATTGGTTTGATTGATTTGATTTAGTTAGGGTCTCAATTAATGAATGGTGTTTATTTTGATATCAAGGGACTTGGTTAGTTTCCAATGATTAGAAGAATGGGTAGGATTTATGATTGGATATGATGATTAGGCGAGTCGAAGGGTTTGATTGGTGTTTTGGGTTGAAAGATGAGGGATTTGGATTATAGATATGAGGGAGCTAATGCCCTTAAAGTCTCAATGGGAGGAGCAAGAAGAAGAATTGTGACGAGGAATAGAAAAAGAAAAGGAGAAGGAGATGAAGAGAAGATGAAGGATACTAGTACATACATTTTCATGCTAAGGAAGAAAGATCCAATCCTTCAATTTCATGATGCATTCAAAAGGAACACATTTTTGTTTCTTTAAACCCTAGTAGCATGCATACATTCATTAGCACAAACTTAGCCAAACAATTGGAAGTACACGCAAATTAAATTAAGGATAGTCAACTAGAGGGTAGGGATATTCAACTTTTTAAAGATTTGAAGCTCTCCATGAATAAATATGTTTTGTATTCAAAATTTTATGATTTGAATATGGATGGATTGATTATTTTTCTTGGATATCATTGGTTCAAATCTTTGGGGACACTAAATATTAATGTGCATAAGAAGATCATGTAGCTTTGATATAGAAAGAAAAAACTATCAAGATGTTACACATAATGGAGACAAAACAAAAACCAAGGTAGAGAGAGTTCAAGAATTTGCTAAAGAATGCACCAAAGGATTAGAGGACAAACAAGAGGAGCAAGATGTTAAAAAGAAGGAAAAGACTATTTCTCTTCATGAGCTAATAAAGAAAATAACAAAAAATTGTTAAGAGTCTTGAATAAGGTTATAGAGACATAAAGGGTGCAATATATAGACACTCACATGCAACTATTAGGTCAATTGCTATGGATATGCATGGAATTAAAGAAGAGACTACATTGATCATGTTAACATATAAGTAATGACTATTATAAGGCAAAAATGATAACCCAATATGATAAAGGATGACATCAACTTGGTGTAATAAAATGTGGATGAAGAATAGAATCTAGGTACCATCAAGCTGGAATTATCACAAAGATCAACCATGGCCTTACTATTTGGTCTCTTCTCATGTTTCAAGGATAAAACATGTCAAGAAAGGATGACATGCTATTTACCTAGAGATATGATTTTATAATATATAGGTTGACGAAGATGCCAACATGCGACACACATCCCTTAAGTTAGTTATGTTGGGTGATGTGGATAATTTGTATATTTAATTATGTTTTGTAATAAGTAGACCTAGATGGGTTGAGTTGTTCATCCCTATACTATGTTATTAAGACAAGGTTTTTATAAAAGGAGGTGAATATGGCTGTAAGGATAAGCAATGAGTTTGATATTGAGTTTTGTATCTCTTAGAGATATAGTAGGGAGTGGCTTCTTCCTCAAGGAAAATTATATGGTGTTACCCTTACCTCAATAGTTTATTTTATTTCTGCATATAAATGATATTAAGGTATCTTGACCCATAAACATATCTTGCTCTGCGTGTGATCTATCTTCTATATTATCATAAATTGCCATTATTGTATGTGTGGATCTTACCACTATCCAATAGTGGTAAGATCCAATTCGTGGCCATGAAGATATCGTTGCAATCATAGACATATCTTACCCAAATCTAAAATTTAAAATTAAAAGTTGACCGACTTCCAAACTTTGCCCTTCTTGCTTAGAGTTGAACAAACACAACTTGGTGTAATGTATTGCTATTCCTTGTATTTAAAGACACTCAATGCATTCATTCTGATTGTATCTTGATTAGCAAGCATTATTTGATTGGTGCACTTATAGAAATCTAGTTCCGTATAAACACCATGAGAGCATACACACAACTAAAGATTGTTGTTTCTTATTACTTGTACTTATTTTCAAGGGTTGACCTAGGAGAACATGTTCCCCTATGCGATATTGAACCCCACAAAGGTATTTCTAAATATTGTTAGTCTATTAGGCACTAGAAGATATGAAATAAGCCAATGTTTATCATGTAAAGTGAAGAACAAAAGTTTGTAGATTGCATAACACAAGTACACACTCATGGATTAGTGCTAGATCGTCAAACTCATCCCTAAACAGACTCTACATAATATTCTAATTCCAAAACAATTGACAATTAGTTATGCATTATTCTTGATCTTGAAACATATCAAACTCAAATCATCTTTATAAAACTTAATATATTTATTTCTATTTATATTCTTCAATTATCAAACTAAGGAGGGTCCCACGAGGGAGGCTTAAGCTCTATTTTTAAGGAAGAGGCGGTCCCATGAATAAAAAAATTTGTGCTATGGGATTATTTGGAATCTTTTGAGCAGGTGAATAAGGGGTGGGGCTAGAAATTGCCCCACGAGCTTAGGGATGTTATTGCCACTTGTTAAACATCCAAGTTTAATTTCTATTTCGGAGCTTAAATTTTTAAGTTGAACTACACTACAAAATTCATCGAACCACAAGCTTTAAATTTTTTCTAAAAACTCTCAGCACCTCCAACTCTATTATTTAGGAAGCCCCCTCCATTAGACCGAGCCTAAATATGCCTATTTCTATTTACATTCTTAATTATGTGCACAAAAATTTAAATTCAAATTATCATTATTTAATCTAGATTAATTATCCATATACATTTTATCAATAACCTAAACTAAACTTAAAATAAACTCTTCCTTTAAACAAATATGAATTAAAAAAAAACAAAATCACGTTAAAGGAACTCAAAATTCTCCCAATGTTTGAGAACAATATACATACATATTCCAAATTCCATATAAGCTTACAACAGGTAAATCACCTTTTATCCTAATCTAACCCTTTTTAACTAATCTAACCCGGGGCAAATCACCTTTTTATACTAGTCTAACCCTTCAACTGGATAACCTAACTTAACCCTGGTCGTTGCAACAACTGTGGTTAAATGCCCTAACTTTGCAGCGCACTCCATCACATTGCTTAAGTAGAGCATTTGACAGGAAACCCTCAACAAACCCTGTGAGGACACAAACCCACTGATAGGAAGTGCCGTATGACGGAAAAAAACTCTTGTTCTTTGTCTCAGAACATTTGAATCCCTGGTTTGTTTCATTGAAACACCACGGCCTCTTGTTTTTGGTGGCTTTTTACAAGTGTTGAGTGATTTTACACGGGTCTCTGAGGGTTTCTTTATATATATTCTGTTGCCCGATGCCACGTCCTCGGTAGCTACTTATTTGCAGTGACCATGGATGCTATGATTGGGCAAATATCAATTTCTTCACATTTCTGATAGGAAACCAAGGGTATGATATTCAATTGCTTATTGGTGCCATTATTGTGATTACATTGTTTCAGTCCTTTAGTTTTCTGGCTTTTCTTTTTTTTTCATCTTGAATGTGGTTAAGATTATGGAAGTGCTGGAGCCAGTGATGATGTTATTTTGTTGGAATTACCGACTGAGGATTAATCCGGAGATGTCGTTAGGCATTCTGAGGCTCCATGATTTTTTGATAATTTTTTTTTAGTTCCTAAAATTAGGGATCTAAAAAAGTTGTCTTTCATGATTAGGGTTTAAGACGGCCTTTAGTAATTAGAAGTAAAGGCAAACCTTTAAGGGTTTTTGCTTGAATATCGTAACGTCCTTTTCAGTCATGAGTAGCGGGATAGGAGGGTTTTATTCGTGTGGCACAAAGAATCAGGGATTAGCTTTTAACATTCTGTCTCTCTTTTAGAAGACATTTACTATACAAGCTGTTTTTAGTGGCTATTAGGCAGATCATTTGGGTTTAGGGTTTAACTGTTAATATAATATAATGTCGAACGGTATTTAGGTTTTTATGCTCGTTTGTCCTCCATTTTGGCAGTTGGGTTTTAGGGTTTTTAGGCGTATAAATATTAGTTTTGATCATTCTAGCTTAAAATATCAAGGAGTATATATTTTTTAAAACTATTGATGTTAGGGTTGATTATTACAGGTACATGGGGTGGGGTGTATTAAACTTATTGTTTGGATAAAGGCTCTATAGCAAATTGGAGCTAAATCAACTCTGTAATAGACATGATTTAGTTAGTAGATGGATTGTTTGGATAAAGGCTCTATAGCAAATTGGAGCTAAATCAACTCTGTAATAGACATGATTTAGTTAGTAGATGGATGTTATTAGATTCATTTTAATTTGGATATTAAGATTGATTGATTGTTCATGTAGAGTAACTCGGATGGTTTGAATTCTTGTGGGAAGCTGCATAAGAGATTTGACTTATATTAGAAGTAGCTGCAGAAGAGATTTGACTTGTATTAGAAGTTTATGTTCCATGTATTGGCCATTCTGCTTATTGTAGGAAGAGCTTCGAATATTGGGAGCTTGGTTGGTTTGATAATTTGTAGTCTTTTTTCAGTTTTTTAAATGTATTTGGATATGTTAAATATTTGTCCATTGAATTTTGATGTTGTAGCTTTGTTGCAACTCTAGTGTTTTGGTTCATGTTTTTCTGTGATGTATATGGAACAGTTCTCATCTTGAAACTGTTTGCTAATTTTATGCATTCACATATCTTATATCTTAAATTGTTTAACGAATAAAAAGAATAATCAATAATCATCATATTAATTATCAATAATAATTTAATCAATAATTATTTAAAAAAAAGGTTCAATGGTGTCTAATTTGAACTGATCTGGATAATCATTATGTTCTATATTCATTCACATGATAACTTGTTTTTATCAATAATTATTTTAAAAATAAGGTTCAGTGGTGTCTAATTTGAACTGATCTGGATAATCATTATGTTCTATATTCATTCACATGATAACTTGTTTTTATCAATAATCATCATATTGATTATCAAAAATAGTTTAATCATAATTATTTTAAAAATGAGGTTCAATGGTGTCTAATTAGAAGTAATCTGGATAATTATTATTTTCTATTTAAAAAAAAGAAAATGTCATTAGTTCACAAATGCCATTTGTTCTTTAACATTCTATTATAATGGAAAAAGATGGTCAGTTCCAACTGTCAAAAATAACAAAAGTCAAATCCACGTAAATAGATGATAACTGCAAATATTAAGAAAAAACTTTCAACTTATTACGCCGAAGGCGGCCCCTCTTATTTGAGGAAAACAACCTCCGGTTCCAAATCAACGGTGGAAAGTTATTTAGAGGTGCTGCAAGACGATTGCCACCTTTCATTTTTCATAATTTTAATTCGTCCAAATGTTTTCGCTGGATCACATGCATGATCACATGCATTGAATGTGCCATTATTAACTATGTCATCTCCAGGCAAGTGGCTCATCTGACTCGTCTGTATTGCTGAATCATCACTCACACATTCATTCAATACAAATCTCTACTTGTAGCACTAACTACCTACTTAACTTTCAAAGATAATTTCTTCTCCACCACTTTACTTTCTAAGATAATTTTTTCTCCAGCTGATATGATTCGTGTTGAGCAACTATGTATATGAGGATCATACAGTTTTCTCATTTCAAAATCTCCTAGCACTAGCCGCACTGAGCAACTATGTATATGAGGATTATACAGTTTTCTCATTTCAAAATCTCCTAGCACTAGCCGCACTTCCTTAGGTGAAAATACCCACCAAAACAAGATACTCCAATGTATTAAACCAGTCAAGATACGCCAGTGTAATTATCGTATAATTATCGTATTCATGAGAGTTTTCTCCAAAAGCGTTCTTTCTTTATTTCTTTGGCACTAAAAAAGGGCTGAATAAGTGACCCACAATTTCTCCTTGGAAAAGAATAAATTGTACAGATCCTTTGCTGCAAAACTGATTTTGGGAGTACCAAACTGGCATGAATGATTCCTGCTTGTATATCTCTTTCTAGGGCGTTCGATTATCCTAAATTATAACCATTTGCATAAGCATGCAATGATGAGGTATACGCATCTGCATTTGGTTTATAACCCTTTTTCATTCATATCTTTTAGAACAGCCTCTGCCTCCTTCCAGTGCGCTTTTCTAGAGATTGCATTTGAAATGGTATTGTAAGTCACAAGAATGGGAGCGATTCCTGCTTCCAACATTGCACTATATGTTGCCAAAGCATGGTTGATTAATCCACAACTACCATAAGCGCTAATCAACATATTAAACATTATCATGGCTGGCTTGGATATACTCTTAACTTTCATCATTTCCTTGTAAACTCTATCATATTAAACATTATCATGGCTGGCTTGGATATACTCTTTTAACTTTCATCATTTCCTTGTAAACTCTTATCAATAAACTTATGCCCTCCATTTCTTGCACATAGTCAACAAGTTATTCCATGTGACTCTCTCAGGGGTAAATCCAGCAGATCTCGGTTCACCAAATGGTATTCCATGTGACTCTCTCAGGGGTACATCCAGCAGATCTCAGTTCGCTAAGAAATTGCATCATCTCTTTGAATTTTCCTTTCTTCCAATACTTACCAATAATAGCATTGAATGAGCATATATTTGGACTGCAATCATGCTTAGTGCTACATGTTTCTTGATGATTTCTTCAAAACAAGAAAAGGCAGTGGAATGGCACAAGGGTCCCCTCAACCCTTACAATTTTTAACCGTCATGCACTTGAGATACCAAATTTGATGGTCATCCTTTCCTGTCTAATATTTGCCATAATTTGCATTCACATTTTCCTGACTTTAATGATCCAAAAGTTTCTTAATTTTGTTCTTTGTTTTGATTTCCTGTGAGATGACCCATGTAATTGAAACATGGGACCATGCAGAGATTACTAAAAACACATAATTCGTAAAGGTCAAGAGGCATGATAATTTATTAAACCAATGAACGCTAAAAATGAAAAAGTTAAGATTGCAACAATTGCGGTTACTGCTCATGTCATATATACATAACCCTCTCTAAGAAATTTTTGATCTTCCATCCATTACGCAATGAAAGCACAGCGTCGTTTCTGATTCATACTGCAATTTTTTTTGGTTCTTAGAGAGCTTTTCTGCAACATTCTCAATGCGAAAGACAGCGATGCAAGTCATTCTATTGCATTCACTCTACACGTGCTAAGGCTAGGAAACATTGTATTTACACGTGGTCAAGCTCTGTTTCTTTACTACCATTCCTAGAATGGCTAAATTTAGCTTCCTATTGTAACTCTTGACAAAAAATATTAATGCCCAATATTTGATTTGTAAGTTCTTTCATTTATTGTATCAATGCTGATGAAAAAAGGCCTATCTAAATATTCTAATAGATATTCTTGAATATTTGCCTTTTATTCAAGTTTTTTTCTAAATTCTAAGAAAACTATGTTCATTTATTTAAATTCGTTTTATGAGATTTAATAAGATTTGGAATAAATCTTTTTTATTCTAATAAATTTTAATATATAATTACAAATCAGTATTTTTCATATAATACAATCTTAAAGTTTCACTTACAATTTATGTATAATTGCAATTTTAATTGTATTGATATTATTAATATATCATAATATTTCATCCCATATGGTTAATTTTGAACCACAAGTTCCCACTTCATGAAAGAAACAAAGATTCAAATACTTCCTCAAGAAGGGATTTTTTTTTCAATATTGAGGAGTTCTAGAGCTTAAGTGCAATTGGAGATGGTAAATGATAAACTAATACTATAAAATCTAAAAAGGATAAAGGATATGTGACATTGTACATGGATAAAAAAAACATTATATAGTGTTTATGAAGTAGATTAAATTTAAATAAATAAATAAATATTTGAATGTAAAATTAGTAAGTGAATATGATATTATTTAGCTATTTTAATTTATTTTTTATGTTAATTTCATTCATATGTTAATAGAAATTTTAATGCTTGAATGAATTTTATAAAATAATTAAAGTGTAAAAATAACTTAACTTAAAGTCAAATCTCGTCATCCAATACATGAAATTTGTTGTTGATGTATATTGTCTATTGGATCCTTTGATAAATAGACTTATCTTATTAGCATCAAGGATTGACTATTTAATTTAAGATTCTATAGATGACCAACAAACAAAACTTTCAATCAAAGAGAAATGAATGCTTTCAATTTCTTACCTTAGATAGATCTTGACATCTAAATTTAAAAAATTTAAACTTTATGATATCAAATATTTATTAATTTTAAACATATAATTAAATAATTGTTAATTAAATAATTGTTAATTACAATATATTACATTACAAATAATTTTTTTATAATAATTAATATTATTTACATATTGTCCTCTCTATCTCTATCCCATTAACCTTCTATCTCTCACTATCTCCCTCTCTATCAATTGTAAACTTAGCATAAGCCTATTTTGCTAATGGAGTTTGATCATAAAAGTTTATTTATAATAATTAATATTATTTACATATTGTCCTCTCCATCTTTATCCCATTAACCTTCTATCTCTCTCACTATCTCCCTCTCTATCAATTGTAAACTTAGCATAAGCCTATTGCTAATGGAGTTTGATCATAAAAATTTATTTCAGTTATGTCTACATTAATTAAAGTGGGATTATATTATATTTAGTATATATTTTATATAAGATCATAGAATTACATATTTAAAAATATGTTTGTTGTCTAATTTTATTTATATATAATTATAGCATATATAAAAATAAAAATATAATTTATAAATAGTTAATTATATATTTAATAATTGTTATATTACACTACATAAAAATATATTATTAATTATATATATATATATATATATAGGGAGGATTTGGTCTATTTTTTCTATCCCTATATCTCTCCATCCATCTATATCGCTCTCTCTATATATCTATTTCCGTCCATATCTTTCTCTAGCTTTATCTCCTTATCAATTTCTCTCTCTCTATTCTTTTGCATACATCTCTCTCTCTCTCTCTCTCTCTCTCTCTCTCTCTCCACCTTTATCTCTACCTCTCTCAGGCACCTCTTATCCCTCACTCCTCCACCTACTCTCTCCCTTACTTTCCCTTTCTCTCCATCTTGCCGTCTCTCTCTCTCTCTCTCTCTCTCTCTCTCTCTCTATATATATATATATATATATATATCTCCATATCTATCTCATTATCTCTACATCTCTCTCCGCCTCTATATATCTTCCCCTCTATAACTCTCTCTATATATCACTTTATATTTCTTCTCTATATATTTCTCTCCCATCTCTCTCTCTCTCTCTCTCTCTCTCTCTCTCTCTCTCCTCATTTCTCCCTCCTCTCCATATCCCTCTCTTTATCCATCACCATCACCATCACCATCCTTGTCTATATCTATATCTTTGTCTTTGTCTCTATCTCTATCTCTATCTCATTCTCCCCTCCCTTAACTCTATAGGTGTTCCCTCTTTTCCTATTCCAAACATAATATGAGCCTATTAGTAACGGAGCCTAATTATCTTCTTGATTCAAAGGTTCTTTTTTGGTTATCATTTCAACATTGAGACATTTGTTGTAAAAAAATCATTTGACAAATGACCTACCAATTGACATCATCTACTACATAAATATATACAATATATAGACCAAACAAAAATCCATTTGAGTTTTATATTATTTAACAAAACAATACCTGATCAATAGTACAATCTACAAATCACAATAGTTTAATCTGCAAATCATAATAGTTTATGTGAATTCTAATGGTTCTATCCTTTTAATTTGTCATCTCAATTTTGTAAAAATGTAAAAAATTGGCTGCCACTACCTACCTTAGGCATCTATCCTCTGCCCTCCTTGCCTATCTCGACAACAAAATGGCCCTTATGCCCCTACCTTGCTTATCTCGGCAACAAAATGGCCCTTATAATTCTTTATTAAATTATACATTTATAATACTATTTTCTGTAATTTACTACTATGGAAACTAATTGTAGTGAATCTATTATTATAATTAATATAATAATAAATATAAATAACATAAAATTTTAAAAAGTAATTTAATTTCGCACATTAAAAAACAACTAATAATAAAATCTATAATTTATAACATGTAAAACATTATTCTTTTCAAAAAAATTAAAATTGATTGGTTTTTTTATTAAATCCATTCAAGTTATGGAAATTTTTAAAATTTGACAAATTAGTGTAGAATATATTGGACAATGTAACTTGAAGTAATATATTATTTTTTACATATATGTAAATTTATAAGCAATGTAACTTGAAGTAATATATTATTTTTTACATATATGTAAATTTATAAGCATTTGTTGTTGTTGTTGTTGTTGTTATTATATAGAGCTTTGTGGAGATTTGAAGATTAAGTTAATCTATATTATGATATTGGTAACATTATTTTTAACTTCAAAATAATATATACAAAAACTAATTGAATTTTAAAATTTATATTCCACAATTAATTAGATCAAGGCCAAATTTTTTTTAATCCTATTTGTGATATATTTGTACACAAGTTGCAATATGCTATAGATTTATTAAGCTTAAAGATTCTTTAATAATATAATAATGAAAATTTCACATTATAACAATAGAGACAAACTATAATTTAATTTAAGAATAAATAAATAAAATTAATGTAATTTATAATTAAATTTTCACATTATAACAACACTACCTTTGCTCGCATTTTGAGGGTCTTCCCTTTCGTTGTCAGATATGTTTCTCTACGAGCCATCTTGCTTTGGATTGTTCTATCTCACGCCACAAAGGTGTTGCTACTTGGTGGAAGGATGCTCCTGATAATCACTTGACCATCTATGTTGCTAAATTTGATTTGGAGGTGCCTTTTACTACTACTGATGCTGCTGTCGATTCCACCGTTTTGGATCCTCCGGTCCGAACGAACCTTGTTGCCTCCGATTTGTAGCTTTGCTCTACACCTACTGGTCATGCTCCTGATGCTCTGCTGTAGCCTACTGTTCTGCAACCAACTCCTGTTCTGCAACAGTCGATTGCTGTCTTACCGTAGTCGGTTGTTGTCTCGTAGCAGCCTTTTGCTGGCTTTATTGATGGTTTACAAGCGGGATCCTTACCGCTTGGTCATTCTCTTGACGACCTCGAGAGTAGTATCGCCTGGACTGTTGTTTGTTGCAGGCGGAAGGGGAAGTCCTCCTCGCCCCCCCAAGGATTGAGTGTCCACTCCCCTCCCTGAGTTGGGTTTGAGTTGTTGAAGGTTGGACAAGTTCCCTCTGTTCGACCTTGTTGGTCCCGAGCTTAATCCGATGTGCTGTTTTTCCTGCCTACTGGCTTTTCTTTTTTTGGTAGTCTCTATCTATGTTAAGGGTCAACGCCCTAGTTAACACTGCTTTATTTAATAAAAAACATTATCAAAGCATAATTTAATTTTAAGATAATATAAATAAAATTAATGTTAAATATTTAATATGCATCTAGTTCACGAAGTTTGTAAGCATCTAACCTTCACTATGAAGCAATAATCATGTATCAACAATTAGGAGAGATAATTATAATAAATACAATTATTATTTATTAGAAGTACTTTATTTTTTATATAATATAATTAGTCAAATAGAATTGAATTGGAAACTGCATATTTTATTTACTCATTCATATAAAATCAATTTATAGATAAGTGAAATTAAATAAAAAAGAATACATATTCCTTTAATATCAGAAAAAGTAAAATTTAATTTAAAATTATATTTAGCATAATTATTGGAAACATTAATAGGGGAAAGGACCCAATAGTTGACCACGTTCCAATGGTTGTGATAACATTTATTGATTTAGTGCCCATTCTTGTTGATTTAATGCTTAATATTATTTATAACATGGCACCAATAGTTGTGATTTTAAAGTTGTTATTGTGATGATGACTACCCATAATTGAATAAAATGTCCCCCTAAGCACTAAAAAGAAATGAATCATGTTATGCCACATCAACACACAGGTATCAGTCTCACATTTTTTGGGGCTTTTTGGGACACCTTGGCAAGGGACTTGACATGTAAGCTACTATAAAAAATTGGGAGTGATTTAAAATTTCCATGTAAGATTTTGAGAAGCATAGAGTTATGATGCTCAACTACAGGGTCCTCTACCCTAAGTATTAGCTAAAAATTATATTTCTTTTATTTAGAAATTTAAAAAAAATTGATTTATTAGATAGTTGTGGATTATTGAATAAAGTATTTAGATTTTCTATAACTCGAATTTTTTACGGAAAGAATAAAATGCATGAACTTTAGTAGTTAATTATTGTAAAATAATTAAAATTTCTTTGAGAATAGTAGACAATTTTTTTGATCAGTTACCTTGGAGGAGAATTATAGGATATTTATCTATGATTTTTTACTATTACTTCTAGAAAAATAACATGATGTTATCATCAAATTCAACAAAGAGTTTAATTTAACATTGAAAGGTTTCATTTGGTCATGAAATTATTAAAGGAACTTGTTTTTAATTTGGATTTACATAATCTTCCTTACTGGATTATGAACCCTCTTCCCCTAGTCGAAAAAAATCAAGTTTTCTCAAAATTCTTGTGTCCACTCATGTAAATTATTAGTCTTGATGGTCTCCTTCAAAGCCCTCCTACCTAGAGCTAGAGAAGCTTCCCCCAAAATTTTTTGGGCTTCTTCCAATAACTACAAGCATTTTCACTAGGTTTCCTAGGATTTTTGTTGCCACCCTCATGAGTAAAGAGGTTTAGAGTTTTTAGAGTTTTTTATCCACTTAGCAGAAAAAGTTGGCTCTTTGCCTCAAATAGATTATTTGTGCTCTCACTAGAAATGAATATTTAAAGATTCTTCTTCAACATTTCATTTCCTCAAGCTACCTAACTAAACAACCTACCTAGAAGGGGATTGATTTTAAAACCCTTCTCACCATGAGGTATGTGGTTCACATCGAGGGCATTTTTATGGCCAAAAGAATTTGTAATTCTTGGGAGGCTATTATGCCTTTGATATCTTGGAATGGATTCAATTTTAGGGATGACTTTTGTCTCAATCAATATAACCTTTGGTGTCTCCTTTTTTGCAAGATCAAGGTCACACTATAGCTCTTTTTTCATTGGTGAAGGCTTTGTGGTTCCTTTTTGTCAAGATAGTGAGACTTTTGAAGATATTAAAGGGGTCATTCCTATTGATATGGTTCACAAAATTAGCATTTAATCTTCTAGATGATGGTAGAAAGATTGAAAGCGGGGTTAGAACACTACCTGCTACAATTGCACACCACATTTTGGATACCGTTAGTTTTGTCTTGATTTACACATGGTACCATGTTTAAATCTGGGACTACATATGCAATTTCCATTCTCTATTTGGAAACACAAATTTCCCAAAGTTTGGTCCACTATTTTGAATTCCAAACTATTCTAATTTCTTGGTTTATTATTTTCCAGGGCTTGCCTATGGGTTCATAGTTAATAAGCATCGAAATTTGAGACCCTTGTTCCTCTCTTATGAATAATTGAAGTCTTTTAAACACTTCTTTTAATTTAATATTTGATATCAATAGCTCTAGAATTGGTTCATTATTTTTTTTGACCCTTTTGGCTAGAGCATTTTCTTGGCATGTGGTTCTTTTAGGGGATTGGACTTGCATCCCAGGCTATAGATTCAATCAAATTTAGGACACTTTTAGCATAGAGATTCTCTTCAGCATTTGGAAAGATACAAGTTTTGCTATTTTTTCTCATTATATTGTTGACTAGAATTTTTCACTTTTTTCTAAAGCGACTATCTGCTCTAATATGTTATTATAGATCTAGGAACAATCCAACAAGGTTTACCTAGAAAGTGGATTTAGCTTCAAGAAATGCCTTATCATTGGGGAATAATCCTTGTGTCCTATCTAAAGTTCCTCCATCAACTTCCTCTTTTTAAGGTTTCTCACCTTCAAGTGCGCTAGCGAGGTAAGAGTCCACCAGCTTGTGGTAATCAAGATATTTGGTCCTAGGCTTCTCCTCCAACTTGCGAAATGACTGGGGTCCTTAGAGTGCATCAAAACTTGTTAGATGATGCTTAACTTTACCTCCCCCTCAAGGTATTGCTCTTGGGTTTCCTTTTGAGGCCATTTTGGATGGCGTTATAGGGGTAGTCCTAGGGAGGCCATCTAGTGATACTTCTAAGTGGTCTAGTTTGAACAAGTTTCCTTAGTTGGTGTGGGCTCTTCCTTTGGCTCATGATGAAGATAAAGAAAAATATGTTGAGGGGTGGAATCCCTATAATGTCACCCCAAACCCCACTAATGTATGGGGTGGGTCAAGTGTTAGGACTTGTTTCCTCCACCTCTTGCCACTGCTCTTGCCACCTTGTAGCCTTTATGTTTATGTGGTTATTTTCTATTCAGGTATTATATGACATGGACTATTTGGATGTGATTTTTATCTAGCCATATTTTTTGTGTCAATATGTGTACTTTTATTCTCTTACAAATAGAAAGACTAATATTTAATAATAATAAAAAAAATTATACATAAAATCTTAGGCTTGAGAAAACTAGTAAACATATTTATGTAAATTTTAGATATGAAATATGAAACCAGAATCAAAATATTTTTACTTGGTCAAGTATTGAACTCTAATGGTCATTTTGTGTTATGCTAAGGTTTTGCAACTTGTTTATGCCTACTATCTATTTTTTGAGTGTTTGCCATCATATCACATTTATTGTAGGAGTCTTTAGGTTTATTATGGCCTCAAACAACCTTACCCCAACAATTGATGCTAGTGTTGGAGCATTGGCAATTGATAATCATGGCACCCTTGAAAAAACATCCTACGAAATTTATTCCCATAGTATTTCATGAGGTACATATTGTGGTACCCCTAATGTTCTTTTGGATGTTCATTATTTTGATAGTGCATGCCAGTGGCTTGAACAATTTAATTTGTTAGGGTATTTTATGGGGAGAGTTCCACCCAAAACCATGATTTATGATTGGGATGCCAAGACCTAGGCCCCTCATTGGGACTATCTTGATGGCATCTAGAATCTCATAAAAGGCCATTTTTTGTTTCGCTTTGTTGGGGCTAACCATGTTTAGGCCGTTCTCCAACATGGGCCTTGGTATGTTTGGTTGTCTTTGCATGTTTCTCATCCATGGTCAAGATATTTCTTTGTCTCTGATGGCAAGAAGCTCAAGCTCCCAGTTTGGATTCAATTCCTTAGTCTCCCTTTTCCTTTTTGGTCATTTTTTCAGACCATTGGCCAGTCCATTAGCAAGGTTATCTATGTTGAGGTTGACTAGTTTTACCATGCTCACCCTTAAAAGATGGGTTGTGTAGAAGTTGATTTGTGTCAAGACCTTAAAGAGACTATTGAAATTTAGATGGGATGTCTTTCTCACTCGCAACGAGTTCTCTATCTGAATCTTCCCAATACTTATTTTTGGTGCTAGTCTTTAGAGCACGAGATTAGGGGTTGCCCTCTAGCTACTCCATGAGTTAATACCTCCCAAAAGGAGTTTTAACCTTCATTCTCATTTGAGGCCCCTGAAACTAAGAAGGGCTAGACAACAGTTTCTTGAAAAGAAAAGAATTATTCATTCGCTTCAGCTTCTCACATGCCACAATGTTTCACTACTCCACAGTTGTAGCCATAGTCACAATCCACTATTTCAAACCCTTCACCATCACCAAAGGGGCTCAAATTTTATTTTGAGATTCATGTCCCTTTCCTCTTGAACCCAACTATGAGATCTATTTTTCCCCATGGGATCAAATATAAAACCTCACCCTCAAAACCATCATCATGAACATCAAAGAAAACCCATTTTTAAACAATTTTTTCTAAACACAGGTGTGCAAAAAATACCCACAAATATGCAACCCAAAAACCCCAATCTACAAGAAAACCCTCAAACATTATCTTGTCTTTCATTCTTTCATGCATTCCATAGATTTATCTCATAGGATTATACCACTAGAACCATGGCTTTGGTACCAAATAAAAGGAAACTTTCAGCCATAGAATGACAATTTTCACATAACCCAAATGAGTAATCAAAGCAAATAAACACTTAGAATTCATATGCAAAGAATAGACATCATACCCATAAAAAAGTGACACATGATATACCCTAGGAAAAGCCTCATGAGGGAAAAACCTAGCCTCCAAAAGTATCCATCATCTATGTATTAATCAACAATGCAACATTACAATACATCCATAGAAGCCTTTGAACCCATCCATCAATAAGAATTCCATGTGAATAATCATGGAACAAAACATCCCATGCCATGCTTCCAACCTTCACAAATTCTAACCTAGCAAACCTTAAACAAATATCTTGTGGTTTATTTTATAGAGCCAAGATCCCAAAAAATCACCAAGTACTATTGCATCAAAACCATGTGCAAAAACCATGGACTTTTAAAAACACAATTGTCGTTGCACCAAAAGATTGACCTATTAATGCCCGATACAACCACGAGACTTAATGAATCCATGAGAGGTAGTTAAGCCATTTCGTGAACCCAAGCACCACACTACACATCATAAGGAGACCAAGGGCGCACACCTTGCAACAACCCCCTTAGCACAAGTGGGGTTCAAACCCGTGACCCAAGCTTTGATACCACTTGTTAGAAACACAGTTGTTGTTGCACCAAAGAATGACATCCTAATTCCTGATTTAACCGTGAGACGATGAATCCATGGGAGGTGGTTAAGCCATGTCGCAAACCTAAGCACAATGCTACACAACACAAGGAGACCAAGGGTGCACACCTTGCAACATGGATTACCTACCCATTGACCTCACATTTAATATTGTGTACTAAGCTTTTTCTTTTTTAAATATCTTTCCCTAATATTAAATAATTATAATATACTATTTCAATGTTATAATACACCATCTATTGACCCTAAGAATTTTCTAAATAGAATACCTACATGTTACACGTCCATGTGCAACTCACATAATAAATTAAATATTACAATTATAAATATTATTATGCAAGGTGTACAACACCTACTTTCCCTACAACCTTAGTAACACTCTCCCACCTTGTATATGATCATCTAATGGAACCACACAATGATAGGATTACAACTCACATAACATCACCCACATACTCGCACTTCAAACACATATTAGGTAATTATATTAATATCGATATTACATAGCTTTAAAACATTCCAGGATAGATCCTACATGAACTCTATATGCACTATAATTACAATTGCATTCATATGTTAACCTAAAATAAATATTATTTCATCTGCAAGTCAACAACAAACATAACCCTAAACCAAATGTGTAATAGGCTTGATCCAATAGCCCACATGCTAAGCAAGAATAAACAACATGCTACATGTTTCTCAATGTAGCCTTATCTTGTCCCAACACTCATCCACACGTTATCTATAATGAGCACATGTTACAAACCTCTAGCACAACATACCAAAATGATATCCTAGTTGATAAATAAGAATAGTGACCACTTTGTCACTTCAAACTCTTTGTCCACAAAAACTTAATTCTTGAGACTCTAGAATCTAATAGGACAAGTGTAGACATAATGTCCTTTCAAACTACAAGTTAAAGCACCCAATAGAGGCAAAATGTGGAGCATGGCAAATTTCTAGTGAAAACATATTGTTTGAGGAAAAAACCACATAAATTTTTGGATTACACTTCTAGATCACTTTCCACACAAGGAATGGATGCAAGATGATATTACAAGTATACTACAATTTATCCCTCAACTTGATAGTGAACTTTCAAAGTTTAAATGTTCTGACATAGATATTTTGATAGCTATGGCTATACAATTACATGTTGATTTGATCTCACAGTGAGCTCCACATAATCTACTAGCTCTTCTATCACTAATATAATACTCCTTTGACATTAATGGCAACATTTGCTCAACACTTTTCTCGATCATCTAACTCTTTGGTCATAAAAAGAGACTTCCAATAGTATTGAACCACCCACATCAACATTTTGGAACCATAAATTTGATCCCACAAGGTTGTTAAAAAAATTATTATCCTCAACACCCTTACATTGAATGCAAATGACATATTTAGTTAGAATTTATTTTTTGATACCATGGTCAAGTAATTTAGAGTTGAAGGAAACAAAGGTAGTTTACTATAGATAGACCTTAATCTAATTTTAGGTGCAACAAAAATATTCATAGCTACCATGCATTTTGAGAATCATTGCGTAAAATTTTGGCATCTTGTTGCTCTTGGCTCAATTAAGAGACTTTTTTGGATTCCTATAGATTCAAATGATATAAAGAAAATTTGCCAAACTATAAGAATAATTCTAGAGACACTTTTTTGCTATTAGCTCTTTAAAGAAAATTTGTCAAATTAT
The DNA here is from genome assembly GCF_030272615.1 of Cryptomeria japonica. Classification (NCBI taxonomy): domain Eukaryota; kingdom Viridiplantae; phylum Streptophyta; class Pinopsida; order Cupressales; family Cupressaceae; genus Cryptomeria; species Cryptomeria japonica. Next base: position 182,456,913 of record NC_081407.1, read on the forward strand.
TATAGTTTGAAAGGATTTGACACTTCAGAAATAAAAAGGATGCCTCTACTAGCATTTAAATTTCCACCTTTATATGTTCAAAACCTTTGTTTGGTTTCATAAAGTGGATAACAAAACTATGATCCTTTGCACCCTTACGTTAGGCATAAATTGAGAAAATGAAAGAATGCATTCATCACCAATATGATAATACAATTTAGTGTTGAGGGAAATATAAATTTATTATTGTACCTAAACCTAACATTAAGTTGTAGGTGACAAAACAGTTCTTGTTTGCCATGGATTATGAGAATTGATGCATCAAACATTGGCACATTTTAGCTCTTAGGTGTCTTAAGAAATTTTACTAGATTAGTACAACCCATTGGGATTGAGACCATTCAAAAACTTAAGGAGGTCTCTAATATAATTAACTAATCCACTTTGACATGTTGGTACACTTAATTTGTTTCCACAAGTTTTTGAATGAAAAATATGACTTTTGGTACCCTTACATAGGATATAAATGGAGAATTAAGAAATAATGAATTTTTATCTAGCACATTAATAATTCAGATATAAAGGTAATGGAGATATTTTATCATTTCGAGCATGACATCCATTTTTAAGTGCAAAAAAGCTATTATTAGGAGTCTCAAATTCCAAGAACTAATATATCAAAGTTTAGCGATTCGTTGCTCTTAGGTATGCTAAGATACTTTTTCATATATTTGTTGTTTGTAAGGAGCCTAACCATTTAAAAAGGAATGAGGTATAGATAAGCATTAAATCATCCAACAAATATGATGGAACAAAAAATTTAGTCCGACATTGTACAAAATAGAAAATATGACTCTTTACAACCTTACACTAGATGTAAATGAGACATTTAATACAAATACATTTGTTATTGACATAAACAAATATTTTAGAAATGAAGGAAACTAAGATAGTTTATTATAGTAAGAATCACCATCCACATTAGGCTGAAAAATAAAATTCTTAGGTATCAAAGTTTCTAAGAATCATTGTGTCAAAGTTTCACTTTATTTGCTCTTAGGTTTTTTAAAAGACTTTTCTAGATCATCATAGCCTAGAAGGATCAATATCATTATCTAATGAAAAGAGGCCTATAAAAAGAATTCAACCACACAACTTAATATTTTCACAACCCTAGTTTGATTCCATGACATGCATAACAAAAATATGACTCCTAGCATCTTTACATTAGATGCACATGAGATATTTAATAAAAATATATTTTATATTTGTACTATGAAATTTTTTGGAGTTGATAAAAATGCTGGGAAAATAGGTGTTGTATATCTTGCATAATAAAGTTTATAATTGTAATATTTTATTTACTATGTGAGATGTACATAGATGTGTAAAGTGTAGAGATTCCCTTGGAATATTCTCAAGGCCACTTGATGAGTTGTATTATAATATTGAAATATATTATATTAAAGCTATGAGATTTCCACAATTTGTTATATTATTCATTTGTTGCTTTTGGATTCAATTGTGTAAGCAAATTTTTATCATCAATGTTTTGAATCCACTCTTCGTGATTCATCATTAGGATGAAGAATTTCTTCATCTCCTTAGAATTCTTTGTCATCCTGATGATGAATCACAAAGTGTGATTCGAATCGTTGATGATAAAAAATTGCTCACACAATCGAATCCAAAAGCAACAAATGAATAATATATTATATTGTATTTATTTAATATTAGGGAAATTAATTCAATAAAGTATCCAATATTAGATGTGGGATCAATGGGGTAGTTCGGCCATGGTATTAGCACATGGTTTTGATGTAATACCATTTGGTGGTTTTGTGGTAGCCCGAGTCCATAAAAGAAGCTACAAGGGTAGTTGTTTGGGTAAGCCAGATTAGCATTTGTAGAGGTTGGAAGAATGACATGTGGGATGTATGGTTACATGATTGTTCACATGGAGTGATTATTGATGGTAGGGGTTTTGAAGGCTTTCACTGTTATTAATTGTACATTACTGATAACACATGGATGATAGATTCTTTTGGAGGTTGGGTTTTTCCCTCATGAGGATTTTCCCAGGGTATTTCTTATGTCAACTTTGATGGGTATGTTGTCTATTCTTTGCATGTATTGTAAGTGATTATTTTTTTGATTTCTCAATTGTGTTATATAAAAATTATCATATATTTAGCTACAATTTTCCTTTCAAAAAATGAGATAGGTTGTTGTATTCAAACTTGAATTCAACTTATATATTTATGTTGGAAATAAGAGTTTGCATTGTTGTCATTGATGTCAAACTTGGTTGTTTGGATGAATTTTGATCTGAATGTATCTTGTGTTGGTGTTGCAGTTGGTGGAAATGTTTTTGGTGTTGGTTGTGGCAATATGCAGGAAATATTTTTTAATATCTCATTGACAGTTTGGTTTGGTTTTCTAGTTTGTGGTTTGCATAAGTCATTTGTTACTACTTTCTAATAGGAAGAGTGTTTACCAAACTAGGCCAAAAAGTCTTTGGTGGCCTCTAGATATGTTGAAGTTTATGTTGCGCTTCAGAGGACATGATTATATGGTTCTTCCAGTATTCTCAATATGATTCTCTTGTGGTGTTGGTGCATTGGGAGCAAGTTATGTTGAATTGAGTGTGATGTATATTCAATTATGCTGTGCTCTAATGTGTTTGATTGGTTTATCTTATTTGGATCATTTTTTTTGGTCTGAATATGCTTTTGATGGAAAGATGGGATATTTTTATGGGTCTCACCTTGGTGTGTGGAGATCTGCATGGAGTATTTTTTATTGGAGAATATCTCTTTGGTTGACTATTTGATAAGCTTTAATGCCTATCTACATGCTACGTTTGGTGTTGACCTTGGAGGATATGTTAGCATGTACGGACCATTGGATCTATCTTGGATGAATGTTTTATGATGTATTTGAGTCCCCTCTTTCTCTTCGAGTGGACCGCCTTGAGTATTTTGGTCCGGGTAGCTTATTTTGTGCAATAATATTCATTTTTATTTTGGTCGATCCTCAATTAAGTTTTTGATGTTCTATTTCATATTTAAGGAGTGTGTACATGGATGAGTAGAATGCATGTGAATTACTGAGAAGTGTATGAAAATAATATGCAAGCAAATTTGAGTGTGTGAATATGTGGAAGTGATATTATGAAGAGCTTTGAAGGTGGTATATTTAGGAAGACAATGTACAAAGACAAAGATTATGTTTAGAGATGTTTGCCATGAGATTAGCTGCTCAAGATTATATTGTCCAAGAGATCCTTCTCATATTAGTTCTACTATTTCTTTAGTTGTTGTATGACAATGAGTCTTCTAGCAACATTTTTGTATATTTCCTTGAAGCAGTAAGCCTTAGCTGACTAAGTCCTTATTTTGTATCTTACCTAAGGTTGTGCGAATTCTGCAAGTCCATTAGGTGCTATTGCTCCTTGGCAGTGAGCCTAAAATTTTGTAATCATTGTTATTGTGAGTTATATTCTCACTATGGTTTTTCCTAGTTTGGGTTTTCCATGTAAAATCTGGCGTTCACGTGTTGATGGTTAGTGAGTTTTTCAGTAGTGTTTTTTATGGTTGAATGTTGTTTATAGTTAATTTGTTTTGAAGTTTTGTATCGATTCACCCCCTACTCTTAGTCCTACCTTGTGTTCAACAATTGGTATTAGAGAAAGGTTCCTCTTTGGAAAGCTTAACTGCTTGAGGTAGATTCAAAATTATGCACATACTACATATTAAGGCTTTGTTGTTTGATGGAACAAATTTTCCTTACTGGAAGGATAGAATAGAATCTTATTTGGAGACTTTGCATAAAAAAAATTGGGATATTGTGAAGTCCAATTATAAACCTCCACATAATGGACCTCAGACCTTGGATGAAGTGAAGGATCATGAGACAAATGTGAAAGCTAGAATAGTATTATTCAATTTCTTGAGTGATGTAGTATTTATGAAAGTTAAGGGATTGAAAGAAGGTAAAGAGATTTGGAACATTTTCAATTTCTTGAAAGAAGGTAAAGGTATTATTCAATTTCTTGAGTGATGTACAATTTATCTCCTCAATGCAAATGAAAACTAGAAATCTCTAAACATTGAAATTTCTCAAAATTTCCACAAATAAACAAAAACCAAAGAAAATATTTTTGAAAATTTCTCTAAAACATTATTTTTCTCTATATATTGACCAATGAATAGATTCAATGATCATATATGAGAACACATACTAAAAAATTCCATAATCAAATCCAAAAAAGATAAAATTTATCAGTAATGTAATCGAAACAAGTTTGACATTAATGTGTTAGATTTAGAGATCAAAGTATGTCAAAACATTATTTTTTTTGTAATTTGACATAACCAAATTGCAAAAATCCCCTACTTGTGTAGGAAAGTACATCAAATATGCCTCCAACAAAGAAAAATAACATTAGTTCAATATAGAGCTAGAAGACAAATTAATAATGATCTACAATGTTTTAAAATGAAAGCAACTAGTAGATATCCGTCAAGGAGTACCATCCAAACTTGATTTGATTTTCAAATTAATTCAAATATTAATGTTCACAAGTGAGGAACTAAATATTTGATTTAATTTAATTCAAATATTTTCATTATTTTTAATTTAAGTGGAGGATTCTACTATCTTTCCTTAGGGTGAATCTAATGTGGATATGATTTCCATTCAAAACCTAAATAATTTCTCAAAATGTCAAGATGAAATTTAAGAGTTTTCTATCTTTCATTAGGGCCAGTTTGATGCAGCTATGATTGCTATTAAAAGCCTGATAAGCACTCAAAACTATTAGGACAAAATTGATTAGATGTGTACATACATGGTTCATCAAGACATGGGAGGTAGGTGATGCTAGATGTAATTTTCCACGTGATTGACTAGATCTCTCCCATTATTTCTTTGTCACTCATATGTTTAGAGACATTACAAATAGATATAAATTTTATATTCCTTTCTTTTCATTATAGAATTTTAAAAACAACAAAGCATATTCAACATAAACAAGTTCTTTTGTGAAGACTACAAATGACAAGAAGAGAACAATGAAAAAATATGGTCTCATACCCTTTCTAAACGACTTCCTTATCTATCTCAATTTTGAATTCTATCTTTCAAGCGCCTCTGATGAGGATTTTCTCATTATCATCTAGAATAATTCTTTGTAGCTTTCCACATCCCAACCACTTTGATGAAGACATTGCTAAGAATAAGCAACCAAAACTCATAAAGTTTTCCCACAAGTAGTTGTGTGCAGAAGTCCAAGCTAGGTGAAAATCAACAAATAGTGAAAACCCTATGATTTTGAGTTGAGACCTAGCCAACGACACCCAAATTGTTAGTGTAGGTTTTTTATATTTGTTTCTCCTACACATTATTAAGCATACTTAGGTTATATTAGGATGGTTTATATGAGGACACATGGCATAGTCCTACATTTACATGTATCATTCACACCCATATTTGGGTGGTTGAATGTCACACCCTCTTTTGGACTCATTTTCCACCTCCCCATAACCATTTGTTTGTCCCTACCTGAGTTGGTTTGCCGCATGTTTGGCACTTTCCAAGTAGGCACAACCCCCACCTAATTTGGTTATTTGGGAGTTATTATTCCTCTTGAAATTATGTGCTCACATTTTCCTATATAATCAACACTCACCTATCCCTTATGAGCTAAATCAGAGCTAACTTAGATGAGTTTATATTAGCTTAGTCAGTACAAGGGAGTGTTGATCCATATTGTATCTTTCGGAGTATGATAATATCATTATTTTGTTATTGCACCATATTCCAACATTTCATTCTCTCTATTGCTCTTGTGTATAAGGTTGATCTTGGTTTTGGAGGTGATCCTAGGAGATTGAGTCCATCAGTGACTCTGACATGGTATCAAAGCTTCTAGATCTGCAAGCCCCTTCTTGAATTTGGGAGAGATTCAACACCGAGTTTTTGTTGGGTGCACTTTCAGCTGAAAAGGACATTACGATCGAGTCCAATAGGTTGAACAGATGAATTTTGATATAAAATTCTCCATATTTTGGTGAAAGTCAAATTTGAGGCTCCATTTGCATAATTATGGTACAATTTTTTTTATTAATATATATATATATATATATATATATATATATATATATATATCCATCCTATATTTAAAAAAAATATTGTTTATTTAAAAAAAATTATTACATAAACTTTTGAAAAAAAGTAAAAATAAAAAAAAGAAGATTTTTTTATCAAGGGTACCGAATCCCCTGTCAGCCCCGTACGAGGTAGGTACGCAGGGTACTTGCACTATACGCAGGCCCTGCTCCCTCTTGACCTCAAATTCAACAGGCTTTAAGGCTTGCATGGTGGGCTTAAAACCCTACCGCAGGACCCCTTTCAAGAGGAACGAGGTGTGGCTTCAGCCCCTCGATAAAAAGTGCAATTGTTTTATTGAAATTTTCAAAAATTCAGCCCGTGTCTATACTTTTTCATTCTTGTCTCAACCCTTGTGTTGGGACTTCAAACATTTTGTTAACTTTGAAGTCCCAGACACAAAATTTTGAATTTTTGCACTCAAAGTCCCCTTTGCAAGATAACGCGCAGGTTATCATACTATAACAGGCAACAATGTGTCGTATAACATGAGGGTTATATGAAGTGTCAATATGTTATTGACCTTGTTCCTAACATTAGCATCTCACGTCAATAGAATGTTGTGTTATTGACTGCCTTGAGTATTTGGGCAGCGTGTTATTGACCGCTGAGGCAGCAGCAGGTGGCTAAGTATGTTGCAACGCAGGAGGGAGTCTTTTCGGGCTCCAAAATGTTCTATTTTTGAGTTGATGGGTCTAGCCAGTCAACTCACTTAAGCTTCACTGACTGATGGGTTTCATCTCATTGGCAGGTCGGTCCTTAGGGTTAGTCCTTACCAACTAGTGGTAACATCACTCGTTATCCTATGAGACAACGTGACCAACCAAAGGGTCATGTGGGATAAGGCAGGTGAAGCAACAAAGGGGAGGTTTCCCTTATCCCGCAAGGCAACACAATGAAAGAAAGGGGTTTTCCTTATCTCATGCGTTCTTGCGGGGATAAGGAAAAGGCCACGGGATAAGGGGTGGTTTAAAAACAAAGAAAAATGTTACCCCACGAAATCCTCATGAGGCACGTAGCATGATGCGGGATAAAGACACACAAAGGATAAGAAATAAACCTTTATCCCATGAGGGTTCCCATCAGTCAATAAAGGCTGTGGGGCAAGAAAACAGAGATAAAAAGAAAAAAGAGGTGATGCTTATCCCGCGCCATATTTGAAGGTAGTAAGTCAAATCGTGGGATAATGAAAGATGTTGCTACAAGAGGAAAGGCTTATCCTGCTCATCCAAAAGGTGACTAGAGAGGTCACATGGGGTAATGAAATTCATGAAGGAAGGGCTTATCCTGCACATGTCTTGAAGCTTAGAAAAAGGCTGCAGGATAAGGAAACATAAAAGCATAAGTTGAAAGGCTTATCTCGGGAGGGCATGCAGGGTGCAGATGAAGGTTGCGAGATAATAAAATAAGGGAAGCCGATAGAAGCTAAGGCACATGGAGTCGACAGTGTTATCCTGTGCAGGGAAAACGAGCATAGCGAGAGCTTGCGGGGTAAGAAAAGGTAAAGCCGATGGAGGCCATGGCTTATCTCGCGGAGATAAAGAGGATGTCTCCAAAGGCCATAGGGTAAGAGAAAAAAATAACAAAGGGGTTTCCTTATCCCATGCATCCCCACTGGGATAAGGAAATTGACCGCGAGATAAGAAGACGATAAAGGAAAAAGATAAAAGGGCTTATCCTGCGGGGGTGAAGCGATGTCTCTGAGGTAGCGCAGTATAAGTAAAAACAAAAGAGAAAAGTAGAGCCCGTTATCCCGCGATACTGATGACCAGACGATGGAATCATAGGGGCGCATAACACGCGTGTTATGTGATTTGTAGTGCACAACCCGATGGTCAAATTGTCCATGTGGAGGGTTGACGAAGGTTGACTAGAGGACAAAGGGGAATATTTTGAGGACATGGCACGTGCTAATTGGCCAAATTTTACCTATCGGGTGGAGATGCTACCGATAGAGAATTGTTGTGCCGACGTATTGCAGGTAGATTTTTTTGTGGCTAGATCAGATCGGATCGCAGCGAAAAATCCCAAGAGGGATCTCACATTGAATGAAGATCGGACAAAGGATCAATTGAGAGGCTCCATAAGATCTGATGATCTTCTGTCAGCTAGATTTCGCAGCATCAAGAATGCCAGAGGGTCATTGACCGAGAAGATGAAAGGACACATAGAAGGTTTGGATTACTAAAGGTAGTAATCCAGATTCAGAAGTTAGTCAAAGTGCAGCAGGGGACGAACTTAAGAGAAAAATTTTGTGGCTCGAGACACCTCCCCTTGTTGTTGTCCTCGGACTCGTGGTCCTAGATTCCAAAGGCTATCTTCATGGCCACTTGCATTGATTGTTTCTAGGTGGATTGTGTGCAGAGTAGGAGATTGGACACATCACGGTGTATCTTTACCATGCAATCAAATTTTGACATGTGTATCACACCTGACCTGGAGCTTGTTTTTCTCCCTTGTGTCTATAAAAGGGAATCCAGGGCCAGTGTGAAGGGGTTGATTTCAATTGTAATTTTTTCTGGAAGCAAGGCTTCCGTGTACATAGTGCAAATTTTTCATGCTAGTTAGAGTTAGTTTTCTTTCAGTTTGTAGTATCTTGATGTTTCAAACAATTTGTAACCAGAATACAAACAGTTTCAGAGGTTTTAGTTGCAACTGTCTCTCTTATGTATGCTCTATTTTATGAAATGAAATGATCATGGATCTTTTGTTTTGTCCTTGCAAGTCAGGTGTATATCTTGTTGTTTGCTTCTCTTCAAAGAAGATATTAATTTGCTTCTTCAAGATATAGAAATAGTGTTGTGCATATATGAGATTCTCAAGTATGGTTGTTGGTGATACCAAAAGAGTGAATGCTGGTGTAATGCATTATCATTTTAGGCTCAAAGGTTGCATGTTGCCCTGTTTGGATGTCATATCTGCATATTGTGAAGTTGACTCTACTGCCCATATGAGGCATTGGTCTTGGGGTTGTTTCCAGCCTTCAGAATCATCTTTTTATTCAAAATCTTTTTCATTTATGCATTTTATTTATGCATTAGGAGTAGGATTAGTGTAGAAACCCCCTCCTCAATGAAGTGCACATATGCTTAGAAACTAATAAACCATCTTCCTTAGTACATTTTCATTGGGACGATCTGGTATAAATGTAACGTCCTGAGTATCTTGAAGCTGTTAGTTGTTTTGAAATTGCATAGGTTCACCTGCCCTGGTCTCGTAGAGCCAAAAGTGCAGGAGATCTCAGTCCTTGTGACTAAATCTCATTCGTTAGCCAAATCCCTCCCTGAGTTTGTCGATGAATTAGTGACAATTCCTCTAGGACTCAGAGACTATTGGTTTGGGAACCATAACCTTGCACACCCACTCTGGTCTTTGTGCTAAATTTAGCAGTACTGCTAGTTTTGGTGGTCAACCAGATTTAGCAATTATTTTGATAATTTATCAGTTTGGCGTTTTCGCTAAATATGGAGGAGCTCTAAGTTTAGTTTGTGGAGATTTGTAAAATTGTTAGTTTTCCAAAATTTAAAAGCAGGTCCAACCAAATTTGGCAGTCTCTCCAAATTTAGCAATGTTTCAACAAACTTGGCAGAAGTTATTTTTGAAATTATTTACCCCTCACCATTGGAGTTTTGTATTTTGCACCTCAACTTCAGATGATCATATCTTAGTTATACGAAGTCAGTTTGCAACACAATTTTTTTTGATTTGGGGTAGAATTTCGCAAGATTTTTAGTGGTGCCATCATTTTTTCTTCAAGTGATCCAAATTCTCCATAAAATCAGTTTTTTCATCAAATTTGAAGGACAATCTCAGTTGTTTCAACTTCAAACGGCTATAACTTTCACATACTACCTCAGATCGAGGTGCTTATTTTTTGAAAGTTAATATTTTTTTGAGAACTATCCATTGGTGCTATTTTGAGGTTGTAATTCTAACATTCTATTGTACTTTCATTATTTGGGTCCAATTTTGGACATTGTAAAACTTTGGAAAACACTATAGAATTGTAAACACACTAATTTATAAAGTGCCACCACCATATTTTTTTGGGAGGACCATTTATTTAGTGAATTTGGGGGGGGGGTGATCTTGTGTTGTTTTCTTTTGTTGTGTGATAGTACAATGGGGAAAACTCAAATTTAACTCCTAACTCCATATAACTATGAAACATGAAAAAAATCAGTATGGAATTATCTAAGGGAAAAAGGTTCCATTGGCTATATCAATCATGAGAGAGCTCTTGGTTACATTTGTTCACTAGTCTCTTTTGATTTATAATTTCATCTTGAATCATGCAAGACACCAAAGGAGGCCTGGGAGACTCTTGAAAATTTCTATGGTAAAATTGACAAGATTAGGTGTTATTAGATTGATAATGATCTAATGAATCTTGATCCAAAAAGTTTCAACAACATCCAAGACTATATCTCCAAGATAAAGCAACTAAGAACACAGTTAACAAATTGCAAGATTACAAAAGAGGATTTACAATTGATTCTAAATTTGTTTTGATTAATTAAAAACAGGTTTTTGGGAGGAACCCAGAACCTTGATTACATAGAAGGAAAAAGAAAAAGCATTAAAGTGACTAGAAATAATAGTGCCTGGACACCCAAACAAAGATCAGATCCCAGAAAAACAAAAAGGGATCAGAGATAAAGAGAACAACACAAGACAGCCAAAGGACAACACAAAGACAACACATAGATAGCACAAAGACAACACCGAGACAACTAGATATTTATTATGAGTTCTTCCACATGTACCACCATTTGCTTCATATTGACTGCTGCTTCATATTGACTGCAAAGTTCTTCATATCATCGAGCTCTTTTTCCTTGATGCCCACCTGTTTCTGGGTGTTGGCCCTTGTTCTCTTTTCATGACCCATCTTCTCTATCTGTTCCTTCTCATCTTCCTTACCTTTGATCTATTCAAATTTGTTTATTAGCATGTTAACATGATCAACAGTGGCCTTAAAGATCTAGAAATTTTGCTCAGCAATATTCTTCACAGTTAATTCCATCTTATCCACCCTATTGACAAGGTCGTTCAAGTTAATTCCTAGACCTTTATCAGCTCTGATTCCTTCCATCTCCTTCACCTTCTTTTCCATTTCCAGAATTTTATTGACCATTGCCTCAATAGCTTTGGCCTTATTAATGGCCACCATTAATTCTTTGATATTTTCAGAAAGAGGCTTCTCACCTATGGTTGCCTTTTGATCATGTTGAGACCAGCCTTCAATTCGCCTATTTCTTTCGCCATTTTTCTTATGACCTCACAGAAACCCTTGATACTATCATTTCCTATGGTGCCTTGGCTGACATTTTGATTTCCCCTATTGTTCTCCTGATCTTCATTCTGCATTCTCTAAGTGTTTGGGTTCTCCACATAGTCAGCTTTCTGCATTTCATCTTCCTCCTTACCCTTGTTCTTGTCCATTTTTTCAACCTCAGTGTCCTCATCAGAAGAGATAATAATATTCCTTTTCACCTTATTTATCCCCTTACTGGTCTTCTTTCTCTTCTGGGTTTGCTTCCTCATCCCCTTTCTTTTCTTACTCATTATGATTTTATCATCAAACGACTCCTCCTCAGAGTCTGAGAGGTCAGACTCCATTGTAGTCCCCTTGCTCTTTCCCTTGGTCTTCCCCTTGTTGCTAAAATATTCAGACTCACCCTTAGTTTCAGAATAAAGATTGAACCCACTATCCTCACGTTCTGTTTCATCATCCCTAATTTGTTTGCCTTTATTGATGGGTTTCTCAATAATTTTCCCTTTCAACATCTTATAAACTAAAACCATTAAACCCTGGTGCAGGGTATGATATTTTTGAGAATCCTTTTGCATTTCACGAATAGTATGATCCATAGAGCATGCGAGATAGTACGGCAAAATAACCTGATCACCATGGCGGAAGTGGTTGAGCAGCACAAAGTGATTCCCATAAGCCCTTGTGAATCTCCCGTCCAGAGTAATGTAGCTGATGGTAGCAAACAACAGAAACCTCCACGACCTACAAATGCGCTTAGGGGATTAGTAGGGATTGTTCGCCTTAACCAATTTTCTTCTTTCTCCATCCATGCCAGGAAACCTATCCGCGGCCTTGTCAGACACACTTCTATTTCTGTAGAATTTCATACCATCTTTCACCATACCCGTAGCTTCTGCAATGACATCCTCATCCACTTGCATCATTTGGGTGCCAACAAGAATCTTACCACTCTTCCAATTTTTTATGAAGTGCTTCGTGACAATAGGGTCTTTGCCACAAAGCCTTTCCATAAAAAAATTCAAACCTCCATCTTGAAGAATCTCCCATACTTCTTTGTTTTTCTTCCAATCTGAATAAGAAGCCGGTTCAAACCTCTTTTTATTACCCCCCACTTTATCATTGAATTCCCAGTTCTTCCTTATCGCAGCTCTGTTATTTTCTCTGTGAGCTCTATGGAAAAAGCTAACAATTTTATTGTTGCTATGCAGAGCCACCCAGAATTCGTGCCAAATAAATATGATACGACAAATAAAACAAGCCTCACCGCCGTTGTGATCAATCCTGGACAAGTGAGAATAAAGCATTAAAGATTATGATTAGTTAAGACACGTTGTTTCATCTGGATCCGATCCAGTTCAAGCAATGAATTCACCTCACACTTGAGATTACTCTCACCATAAAGGGTAGTAATTTTGTCAGAGTGACAAGCCAGGTTGGCAGCCTAGTCAACACATTTGTTAGCTTCTCTATAAGCATGTGTAAAAATACATATTTCAAAGTTTTTACTTATATCCTTCATAGTTTCAATGGCATTGTGTATAGACCAAGAAGGCGGGAAAACATTATTCAAGCAGTTAATAATGTTCAAAGAATGTCCTTCAACCCACACTTTTGTGTAGTTTGAATCTTTAGCAAGAACCAACCCCTGATAAGCAGCAATGGCCTCTGCAACATGATTGGTTTGGTGACCTATAGGAATACATTTAATAGCTTTACATATTCCCCCTTCATCTCTTAATACCACACCACACCCTGCCTTACCAGGATTACCCTGGGAAGAACCATCGAAATTGATTTTCATCCATCCTTGAGGAGGGCCTTCCCATCTCACCTCATCTCTAGGATTAGCATATATGGTTTCACTCCCCTTTAATTTCCAATTCTTAAAAATAATGTTATCCTCTTGATCTTTAGGATTCATTATTCCACCTGTTATGTAGAGGTTCACCACCATATTTCTTTTAATTTTCTCAAAAATAATTTGGGCTTTTGATTCCTTATCTCTGAACACTCTATCATTTCTCTCTTTCCATATTCCCCAACAAATATGTGGTAAAGCAAATTTCCATAGTAGATTAACTAAATTATTCCTGGAGGGGTGGAGGCAGGAATTAAAGACATCTTGGACAGGTTCAGGGAAAACCCAACTGATATTGAAATTGTCCAAGCATCTGGCCCAAATATCCACTGAGAAAGGACAATGGATAAACATGTGATTAATGATTTCCTCATTCTGCATACAAAGATGACAAATACTAGGCAAACAAGAGCCTCTTGTTTTGAGATTGTCAGTCGCCAGAATCTTGTTTTGCAGAACTATCCAGGAAAAAATATTAATTTTGGGATTAAAACCTTTCACCCAAGCCTTAGCCCAACAAGGGCTTTCCTGACTAGAAAATTGCTGGAAATAAAGAGAGGAGACAAAAAATTTACTATGAACAGTGAGTTTCCAGATAAGCTAATCCTCATCATCAATCACCACCATAGAATTCATTATTTTATTCAGATGCTCAAGAGAAGGATCAACAATGGATAGGTCCTTCCACTATCCTAAATTCCAGTAGTAAGCCATAGTGGTACCAAATTTTTCCTTACACCGATCCTTAAACTTGCCCCAATCAGGATTGTCACTAATGGGAGAATCTAACAACAAAGTGTCTTCCCAAAATTTAATAAAATTACCCCTCCCCACCATCCATTTCACTCCTTTGAGTATTATGTCTCTAGTTCTTGTGACATTTTTCTAGATGTTGGATCCAATCGAAATTCCTTCAGCCTTGAGGAAACTATGAAGGGTCGGAAGCTGTCTTTTGTACTTATTATCCCATATCCGTTTCCACTCTCCCTCAGTTTTATAACCTCTCCACATCTGCTTAGCCATGAGAAACTCATTCATATCCCTGATTCTTCTAAGACCAAGTCCACCTTTTCTTATAGGTTTGCACACCTTATCCCATGCAATCAGATTCATTCTCTTCTTTTCCTCAACCCCAGTCCAAAGAAAGGTTCTTTGGATTTTTTCAATAACCTTTGCAAACTTAACAAGAATTTTAAAAAGACAAATGACATAAAGAGGAATACTCTGGAGGGTAGATTTCAGAAGCTGGACCTTTCCCGCTTGACTGAGCAAAGAGCCTTTCCATCCAACTAAATTCTTATGAACTTTATCCACCAGAGCACCCCAAAAGGTATCAGGAGGAACTTGACATAAAGGGAGCCCAAGTTAGGAAGCAGGGAGATTCCCAATTTGGCTACCCAAAATAACACTAATCTTTGTCTATCTTCTTTCTGGAGTATTTATGAAATAAACATAACTTTTAGACCAATTAATCATTTGACCAGTTGCACTCCCATATCTATCCAAAGCTTTCTTTAGGCTTCTAGAATCTTTCACAAAAGAATTACCCATAATAATTGAATCATCCACAAATTGCTGATGAGAGCACACTTGGTCTGCAGATGAAGGTTTAAGGCCTCTAAAATCTCCCTTCTCAACAAGATTTCCAATAAGTCTTCCCAAGCATTCTACCATAATTATAAAAAGAACAGGGGAAAGAGGATCCCCCTATCCGAGACCACTGGAGGACTTGAAAAATGGCGAGGGAGACCCATTGACCAACACAGAGAAAGAAGTAGAGGAAACCAATTGCATAATAAGACAGATGCTTCTTGAACAAAATCAAAAGGCTGAAAGAACAGTCTACATAAAGCCCCAGTCAACTCTATCATAGGCTTTAGATAAATCAAGCTTTAGAAGAAAACCTTATTTTTTAGCCCTAGAAAGAGAGTGAATGTTCTCATGAACCACGATAATTGATTCCAAAATTTGTCTCCCGGGAACAAACCCACTTTGATGGGGAGATATGATCAAGGGGAGCAAAGTGAGAATTCTAGAAGTCAAGACTTTAGAGATGATCTTGTACAGGGAGTTACATAGACTTATAGGTCTAGAAAGATCCATGGAGTCAACCCCCATCTTCTTAGGAATAAGAGAAATGAAAGTACCATTCAATTCTTTTAGAATTCTCCTAGCACCAAAGAATTCTTTCATCGCACTGGACACCTCCCTTTTACATTTGAAAAAAAAACATAGGGTAGCCATCTGGGCCCGGGGCCTTATTACCATCAAAAGAATTGATAGCCTTCAAAATATCATCATTAGCAGGGATAGCAGTAATATAGCTGGTTAGCATCCAAGATAGAAGGGATGCAATCCAAAAGATCCCTTTGAGGTTGAGGGTCCAGATTCTGATCCTTTGTCAAAAGATTGGAGAAAAACTCTAGAGAAGCTTTCCTCATGGAATCTTCATTATCAATAATTCTGCCATTGACTTTAAGCTAAGAAATCTTGTTGATTGCCTTGTGTTTCAAAGTGGACATATGAAAGTATTTGGTATTTCTATCCCCCTCCTTCAACCATACATTTCTCGATCTCTGTTTCCAAAAGGTTTATTCTTTAGCTATGATATCATGATATTTCATCAGAATCTCATCTTCAGCCTCTCTAGAGACATTGTTGTAGCCATTATGCTGGATCTCATCTTGGATATCTTTCAGATCTAAGAGAGTGGTAGCTTTGGACACAAAAATTTTCCCAAAGGATTCCTTATTCCACCTTTTAACATTGTCTTTCACAAACTTTAGCTTTTTAACCACCTTATACATAGCATTTCCTTCAACTCTAACCTGCCACCATTCCTTGATTTTGCTTTCAAGGTCTGGGTGTTTGGTCCATATTCTTTAAAATCTATAAGGGGAATGCCTCCTTCCCTGCTTGGGGTCAGCATTAAAATATATAGGATAATGATCCGACCCAACCTAATATGAGCAGATAAGGAACAAAAGTAGGAATTAAACCAATCATGAGAAATTAAAGCTCTATCAAGCCTAACCTGAATTAAGTCTTCTCCACTCCTTCTGTTGGTCCATGTATATTTAACCCCTTGCAAGTCTAGGTCATGGAGAGTATGGTTGATAATGAACTGCATCAAGTCCAATCTGCTATCCAGATTAGTTTGGCTTCCTCCCTTCTTCTCATTTTCTCTTAGAGGGGTATTAAAATCCCCCATAATAATCCAGCTATCTTCAACAAACTTATTTCTAATCGTGGATAGGTTCTTCTTGAAAATACCTCTACCAACTTTAGTGTTAGGGGCATACACATTGGACAAAACCCATGATGTACCTTCTTTCAGATGATTAAATCTAATACAAGCCATATTGTTACTTTGAATCAACACCTCACCCTTTACATTATTCTTATTCTAGAAAGTAGCAATACCCCCAGAAGCCCCTTTAGAGCTACCACCACTAACTCCTCCATTACTAAACATTTTCAGACATTCAACCTTTTCCCTAGACATTTTAGTTTCCTGAATCATAATAACATCCAGGTTTTTGTCTCTACTCATACTTTTAATTAAGTCTTGTTTATGAGGATCATTCAATCCTCAAATATTCCAGGAGATAATCTTCTTGATTTTTTAGAGATACCCGCTTCAAAGATGGTTCTTTGAGTACCATCCGCTAGATTCTTATTGGCTTCCATTGCCCTCTTCTTTGCATTAGAATATCTTCCAGGTGATGCATGCTGAGCCCCCACATCCCCTAATATACTTCTGGTGTTTTTGGTAGTCTGGTGGTTGTTATTATTATTATTATTATTATTTTTTTTTTTTGTTCTTTCCTTTTCTATTTTCCTCCAATGTTTCAACCTCTTCTTGATTTATCCCACTCTTTCTCAGGGCCTTGTCTATGTCTTCTTCATTTCCCCACATTGGAGCATTTTCCTCTAGGAAAGTCACCTTGACTTGAGCTGGAGAAACCAACGATATCTCCGAAAGTCCTTGCTCAAGAACATTATCATGATGAGCATCTTGAAACTAGCTTACTCCATTTTCAGACCCTGAAGAGTTAGGAGAATCTCCCTCCACCTTATTGTCCATAGTTTGACTGCCTCCTTTATCCATTTGATTAATTTCCCTCTTTTCACTCTTAGCTATATTCTGATCTTCTGTGTCCTTTTGGTCACTTAGGCTGTTCTTCTCACCATCATTAGAATCCTCTCCACTTTTCTCCTGCCCATTTTCCTACTGGGAAATCTTATCTTCCATTCTATCCACCGTCTCACTTCCTATTTCCCTAGTTGATTTCTCCTCATTTCTTCCCATCTGAGATTGTTTCTCCTGATCCAGACCTTCAGAAGGAGGAACTTTCAAAGGTTTTTCGGTTTTTTTATCTGGGTTCATTTCCACCCTTTTCCAGACCCTTTTTTGGGTTTGTGGTTTGGAAACTTTGCTTGGGCACTTTTTAGCCCAGTGTCCCACTCTTTTACACTGAAGACAGGCGAAGGGGATAGTTTCATAAATAATATTTTGCATCCATTTACCAAGTTTTGAGTCTATCTCTATTTCCTTTGGCATATCCGTGTCGGGTCCTACCCCTACACAGATTCTGGCATAAATGAGTCTTCTTCTGGATGCCGTCATCAGGTCAATGGAAAGAAGCTCCCTGAAAGCATTAGCTATCCTAGCAAACACATCTTCCTCCCAGTACTCCATTGGAAGACCTGGAAGCTTAATCCAAACAGGCACTTGGACCACAAACTCTTCATCCTGACCCGAGTTAGGGTACCATTTCTGCATATACATCATGTATTTACCTATCATCCAGGTTCCATTATAGAGGATCTGTTTGCGATCTTCTTCACATGAAAAAGGAAAAGGAGATACATCCTTTATTCATAGCTACTACATCCACCTGACCTTTTAGATTCCATTTTCTCTTCACGAATCCTCGAACAACCTCAATATTAGGTCTCACCCCAAATAATTTGCCTATCAGGGTGCTTTCCATTCAAGCAATATTATGATCTATTATTTGATCAGGAATGGAAATGGTGTACTATCCCTTTGAAATATTTGATATATTCTCAACAGGAGGCAAAGTTGACTTACCTTTAGGTTTGATTCCAAACAAAGAAGACCATTTACCAATCTTCTCAAGCCTAGGTTCACATGATCTGGGACCCCCACCTAGGTCCCCCAAATCCAAAGGAGCATTGGGTTCCAAACCTTCTGGTCCCTCCCCCTCCAAAGAGTCAGAAAATCCACCTGGTACCTGCTGTCCTGATGCTGCTCCAGGTCTCCTACCCAAAACATTTGAATTTTGGGCCTGACCATTCCCCTTGTCCGCTCTGCTCCCCTCTCCTTTGCTCCTAGATCTTCTAATCCATTTCTCAACAAGATGGTTGAGATTGAGTAATCTCAACAAGGGTCAGGATTGAATGATATTCAATCCATGTGATGGCTTTCAACCCAATCCTAGGATGACAAGTGTCAATATGAGATAGGTTGAGAGGAGAGGGAATAAGCATTAAATGCTTGACATGACCTGAGAGTTAACTTGGGAGTTAAGGCCAAGGTTGGGTTGAATGGATAAATTCTTTATTCAAAGAATAAAGCTTTTATCCAATGGATAAACTCTTGTACAAAGGCAAAAGGGATAACCATGGTCAAAGCAATAAATGCTTGAGGAGACACATGAGTGCAAGTTGAAATAACCATAAATGGTTATGTAAGAGCCATAAATGGTCATGTAAGAGACATTAGTGGTTTTGGAAGACTTTGGAGGTTAAATTGTTGAACACACAAAGCATTAAATGTTTTTCAAAGACTTTGAAGTCTTTGAGAAGTGACTCCAAGTTGCTTAGGAATGTGACAATAATTAAGGGATGGATTAGGCTAATTAGGAAGGGGTTAGAAGAATCTAGAAGGGGGTTTAGGAATGCAAGTGGATTTGGTGGGTGAGGGAAAATAGGATTTTTATTTAAAATAAATTAATTTATTTCAATAAATGTGTGCAAGTTGCATTTGTAGGAAAATGCAAGTGGGGGGGATAAATGATTTAAATAAATGTTTGATTTTAATTTATTTAAAAGAGGAAAAGGAGATTAAATGAAATAAATATGATTTATTCATTTAATTGATTGTGAGTTTGGTTTAGTGAATTAATTAAAATAAATTGAATAATTTATTTAATTAATAGGAGAATATTTTGAAGATGAATTAATTAAATATTAATTTAATTAACTGATGGCTAGTGGATTTTTAATCAAATAAATAGCAAATATTCATTTAATTAAACTGGACAGATTTATGTGACTACACAACCTAATGCAATATTAAGATGATAATGATAATGATAATAAAATGATACTAACGCAAGATTAAAATGATATGCAACCTAATGCAAGATTAAGATGATAATGATAATAAAATGATACTAATGCATTCTCATTCCCAAATGTTTCCATCTGTTTTGATCGAAGTGCCAGTGCTTCCTTTGTTTTCATCATTGAGCCTTGATTTTTTGAAAGTTGATACAAGCATCATGGTATAATTAAACCATAATGACCTGAGTATAACTTACATGGATTTTGATACTGCAAGATGACACAAGCGTCGAGGTATAATTGAACCAAGACAACCTGAGTGTTGCTTGCGTAAAACAAACAAGAGTTAACCTTAGTCCCATACAAATCCAAAATGTCTTCAGTGATATGTTGTCTGATCACATCGTAAGACAAATTTGCATAGTAGAAGGCTTCACTCCCAAATAGTAGACAAAGAAAACATCACATTCCTTCCTTGCTTCTCTAGTCTGTGAGATATCCTTGAGCCACTTAGGAGATATGATAAGAAAAAATCAACAACTATAAGTAAGCATGCATGCTATTGAAACGTATTCTTGTTAAGTAAAACATCTTGCAAATAGATAGTTTGTTTAGTTCAAATCAGTTCAATTCCTTGATGTCTACCCTTCTTGCATTGTTGTGGTCATTGTTGATTGTTCTGATCTGTTTTGTCTTGCTACATGTTTGGTCTGATGTCTAAAACCTTCAAGGTGAAATGCCCCTAGCAAGGTCAGGTTTTTGCCCCTTGTTGTTGATATTACTTCGATACGGATATGTACACTAATTACCAAGCCATGGTGGGATATGAGTCAGATAACTAATTCAGATAATCAAGGACAACAACTATGCTAAGTATGTCAAGGATAATTTTGACATACTTAGCATAGTTGTTGTCCTTGATTATCTGAATTAGTTATCTGACTCATATCCCACCATGGCTTGGTAATTAGTGTACATATCCGTATCGAAGTAATATCAACAAGGGGCAAAAACCTGACCTTGCTAGGGGCATTTCACCTTGAAGGTTTTAGACATCAGACCAAACATGTAGCAAGACAAAACAGATCAGAACAATCAACAATGACCACAACAATGCAAGAAGGGTAGACATCAAGGAATTGAACTGATTTGAACTAAACAAACTATCTATTTGCAAGATGTTTTACTTAACAAGAATACGTTTCAATAGCATGCATGCTTACTTATAGTTGTTGATTTTTTCTTATCATATCTCCTAAGTGGCTCAAGGATATCTCACAGACTAGAGAAGCAAGGAAGGAATGTGATGTTTTCTTTGTCTACTATTTGGGAGTGAAGCCTTCTACTATGCAAATTTGTCTTACGATGTGATCAGACAACATATCACTGAAGACATTTTGGATTTGTATGGGACTAAGGTTAACTCTTGTTTGTTTTACGCAAGCAACACTCAGGTTGTCTTGGTTCAATTATACCTCGACGCTTGTGTCATCTTGCAGTATCAAAATCCATGTAAGTTATACTCAGGTCATTATGGTTTAATTATACCATGATGCTTGTATCAACTTTCAAAAAATCAAGGCTCAATGATGAAAACAAAGGAAGCACTGGCACTTCGATCAAAACAGATGGAAACATTTGGGAATGAGAATGCATTAGTATCATTTTATTATCATTATCATCTTAATCTTGCATTAGGTTGCATATCATTTTAATCTTGCGTTAGTATCATTTTATTATCATTATCATTATCATCTTAATATTGCATTAGGTTGTGTAGTCACATAAATCTGTCCAGTTTAATTAAATGAATATTTGCTATTTATTTGATTAAAAATCCACTAGCCATCAGTTAATTAAATTAATATTTAATTAATTCATCTTCAAAATATTCTCCTATTAATTAAATAAATTATTCAATTTATTTTAATTAATTCACTAAACCAAACTCACAATCAATTAAATGAATAAATCATATTTATTTCATTTAATCTCCTTTTCCTCTTTTAAATAAATTAAAATCAAACATTTATTTAAATCATTTATCCCCCCCACTTGCATTTTCCTACAAATGCAACTTGCACACATTTATTGAAATAAATTAATTTATTTTAAATAAAAATCCTATTTTCCCTCACCCACCAAATCCACTTGCATTCCTAAACCCCCTTCTAGATTCTTCTAACCCCTTCCTAATTAGCCTAATCCATCCCTTAATTATTGTCACATTCCTAAGCAACTTGGAGTCACTTCTCAAAGACTTCAAAGTCTTTGAAAAACATTTAATGCTTTGTGTGTTCAACAATTTAACCTCCAAAGTCTTCCAAAACCACTAATGTCTCTTACATGACCATTTATGGCTCTTACATAACCATTTATGGTTATTTCAACTTGCACTCATGTGTCTCCTCAAGCATTTATTGCTTTGACCATGGTTATCCCTTTTGCCTTTGTACAAGAGTTTATCCATTGGATAAAAGCTTTATTCTTTGAATAAAGAATTTATCCATTCAACCCAACCTTGGCCTTAACTCCCAAGTTAACTCTCAGGTCATGTCAAGCATTTAATGCTTATTCCCTCTCCTCTCAACCTATCTCATATTGACACTTGTCATCCTAGGATTGGGTTGAAAGCCATCACATGGATTGAATATCATTCAATCCTGACCCTTGTTGAGATTACTCAATCTCAACCATCCATTGCTCCATTTTTGAGATTACTCAATCTCAACAACCCACTTTTGATGCATTTCTAGATCTTCTAATCCAAGAAGAAGCGGAGCTAATTCAAATGGGTATCATCAAAACATCCAAATCACAAGCATTGATTGCTAGTGAACGTAAGGCACAAAAATATTCAGGGTATCCTGATCAGAAACATAGGAATAAAAATATCAAGTCACAAAAATAATCTGAGTCTTCTTCCTCAAAAAGGGAATCATCTAAAAAGGAGAAACCCACTTGTGCATATTGCAAGAAATATGGGCATGATGAACATCAATGTTATTTAAAATAAATTGATGAGTTGAAGCATCTTTTGGCAAAGAATAAAATTAATCTACCATCAACTATGTCAAAGGATTCAACATCTTCATCTAATTCTAAGTCAGAGAAACAAAAGGGGAAATAATTGGTTGAAATGGCAAATTCTGAGTCAAGGAGATGGATCCTTGATTTTGGAGCTTCACATCATATGGCTTCATCATAGGATCTGTTCTCTTCATTTAAAACTTGTTCATCATTAAACATTATGATGGATAACAACACAAATATGCGTGTTCATGGGAAAGGGTCTATTGACATAGACAAAGGTGTAGAACACAAGATATAACCGAGAGGGGGGTGAATCAGTGATTATAAACAATTTCAAACAATGTGTGCAACAGGTGGAATAATGAAAACACTAACAAGCAATCACACACAAGAGCACATGTCACATAACACTGGATATATGAGGAAACCCCAATGTGGGAAAAACCTCAGTGAGAAATGCTGATGGAGATCTACTGCTCCAATCCAGCCTCACAATGAAATAACAATTTTACAATGTTTAGGGCACCAACCCAAGGAGCACCAACCCCTAACAATTTATGGGCACCTACCCAAAGGAGCACCAACCCATGATCTATTATGAGCACCAAATCAAGGAGCACCAACCCCTACACTAAGAACCCACTCAGTGAAATACAATGAGATATAAATTCAATACAATGATAAGCACCTTGTTACAAATGAGTTTTGTAACCTTTGCAAACTATTCACTCTTCCAGTTGAACTATTTTTTGTCACACCGCTTCTCCTTTACCGGATATCAGTTCTCTTTGTCTGAATCTTCTTCAACTCAGCTTTTGCCTTACTAGATCACCTCTCACACTCTCTCTGCTCTCCTTCATTCTCAGTGGCTACCTTACCGGTTCAATCTCTGCTGGTTTGATAGACTATTATGCTCTGTAACAGTTTACCGATTACCTTAAACCTTGCCGGTTAAACCCTTCTTGCCGGTTCTTCTTCTATCACTCTGTCACTTCAATATTTTTCTATCAACACTCAGACTGATCAACTCTCCTCTAGCATGATCGCACTTTCTCATCACACATCCAACTTTCTTAAGTCATTGATCTGCACATTTATCCACATGCTTTCCCGCCAAAACAAAAACTCAAACTTTATGCGTCTAGGGTTTTCTTCACCGACCATAATCCGTATCAAATCGGATCTCATCTTCTTGAATTGACAACCTGCAATAGTTCAACAAAAAGCTTTGTCCTTGTTTATTCTTCCAATGAACGTTTACTATATTTAGCAAATTGGATCTTGTTCATCGGCCTTGATTTTTTTGATTACAATAAACGATATAGTTGTTTCCTTCTCCAGATCAACAAGATGATCGGATATCCTACTTCGATCATGATATCAAAAAATAAAATCTCTGCCTTTCGATCTACTTTGAGCCGCAATCCTCTGCAATCGATCCATGATTTCCATGGTCTTCATTTAATATCGTCCTAGTCAACAACTACCTCGCCGATGCACTATTCACCTACCACTGCATGTTTGCCACTTGGAGTCCATGCAAAATCTCTGTCAACATACAAATCACTTGATTGTATCAGTTCAATCTCAGTCATCGACCAAACATGCTACCGATATACACTAACCGATTAACCTTCATATCATGCACTTCTCTATTCGGCCGGTTAGGACAATTTAACATTTACCGGTGAAAGTCCTCAACTGTTTTGCCAAAGTGTAAAAAAATTCACATCCTTTCATCTTCTTATTTGGGTCCTTCAATTTCAATTTGTCACTTTACTTTCTTACCGATTGACATACTTACCGGTTGACATCAACATACCAACAATTTGCAATACACCTACTTGCATACCAGTTGACATCAATGACAACACAATGCCAACAATCTCCCCCTTTGGCATTGATGTCAACACACAATGTCAACTCACATACACAACTGTACTCTTTCTCCAACTGCACTCTTTACTCCCCCTTTGACAACAATGACAAAGGGCTCAGACACCAACTTCACTCCAGAGACTGATGATCGAGTTCTCCCTCTGTGTACAACATATGGTCCAAGAGTTAAAAGATGTATAGGTGTGAAATCCCCCTGAACCATAGATCTCCATACACATTTAAGTGCAGAAAGCTGGTGGGACTACTCCCAACTTGTGTCTTAGATACTCAAATGTGTTTGCTGGTAGAGGTTTTGTGAAGATATCAACAACTTGTTCACTTGTAGGGACATATTATATGTTTACTTCTTTCTCTACAACCTTCTCCCTGAGAAAATGGTATTTAATGGCAATGTGCTTTGTCCTTGAGTGCATAACAAAATTCTTTGAAATGCTGATTGCACTTGAGTTATCACACCAGATAGGAATAGGGTTAGATATTTCTACCTGAATGTCCTTGAGGGTGTGCTTCATCCATAACACCTGAGAAGAACATGTAGTAGCAGCAATATACTCTGTCTCAGTAGTAGATAAGGAGACTGAATCCTGCGTCTTGTTGTGCCATGAAACCAAATGGTTACCCAAAAAGAATGTTCCACCACTTTTTCTTTTTTGGTCATCAATGTAGCCTGCCTAATCGATATTAGTGTAGGCCTGTAAAGTGAAATCCCCTTGCTTTGGATACCATAAGCCATAATTAAGTGTTCCTTGTAGGTACTTGAAGATCCTTCTGACTGCATTCACATGTGATTTTTTAGGTGCAACTTGAAATCATGCCACCATACATACTGCCTGCACTATATCCGGTGACTCATCAACCTTGCTCAACTTGCATCTGGTCACCATGGGGGTACTAACTGATTTGCTGTCCTCCATCTGAAACTTCTTCAACATATCTCTGGCATACTTGATTTGAGAGATAAATATTCCTTTATCTTGCTATGAAATCTACAAACCAAGAAAATATGACAACTCTCCAAGCATTGACATCTCAAACTCTAATTGCATATGATCAACAAACTCTTTACACAAGGTATTTTTGTTGCCTCCAAATATTATATCATCCACATACACAACAACAATAATCATGTGATGTCCATCTACTTTGATGCATAGATTACTATATGCATTTCGATTTCTGAAACCTTTCTCTCGAAGATACTTATCTAACCTTGAATACCATGCTCTTGGAGCCTTCTTCAACCCATACAATGCCTTCTTCAATCAGCACACAAAATTTTCGCCATCATGCAGCAAAAAACCTTCCAGTTGTTCTATGTAGACTTCTTCTTCCAAATTACCATTCAAGAAGGCAGATTTAACGTCCATTTGATATACCTTGTATCCTTTGTAGGCAAAGAATGCTGAGAACAATCTAATAGACTCAAGTCTTGCAACCGGTGAAAATGTTTCTTCAAAATCAATTTCTTCTACTTGAGAATACCCTTTACACACTAATCTTGCTTTATGCCTGACGACCTTACCTTCTTCATTCATCTTGTTCTGGTAGACCCATTTAGTACCAATGACATTCTTATTTGCTGGTCTAGGAACTAACAAGTCTTGTTCTTTTGAATCTACTACACCTCTTCTTCTATTGCATCCATCCATTTCTCATTTTTGCTAGCCTCATTAAATGTTTTGGGCTCCATTTCAGTCATGAGGCAAAAATTCACTTGTTCATTGTTCTGTGCAAGCCTTCTTCTAGTTTGCACACCGTCATTTTTATTTCCTATAATCAGCTCTTCGGGGTAATTTTTTTTGCACATATCTATTAGGGGCCTTGCTATATGCCTCTTCCTATTCATACTCTGACTGCACCTCATCTTCATCACATGAGTGATCATACCAGTTTACTTGTGTTTTTTCTACTTTTATGCAAATCTTCATATACTCTTACATGCACACTCTCAATGAATCTTCTTAGTCTTTTGTTGTAGCATCTGCAGGCCTTGCTGTGAGTTGAGTAACCCAAGAAAATACCTTCATCACTCCTAGAATCAAAACCACCTAAACCAGCTTCATCTCTCTCGATGAAGCATTTCATTCCAAAAACTTTGAAATATTTAACTGATGGCTTCAGGTCATACCACAATTCATAAGGTGTCATTTTGCTATTTTCTCTTAGTTGAACCCGGTCCAAAGTATATACAACAGTCAAACTGCTTCCTTCTAGTACATATTTGGTATGTTTGCTTCATTCAACATAGTTCTTGCCATCTCCTTGACAGTTCGGTTTTTCCTTTCTACAACACCATTTTGTTGTGGTGTTCTTGGGGTTGAATACTGTCTTCTGATTCCATGTCTCTCACAGTAGTCTACAAACTCATTTGATGTGAACTCACCACCCCGGTCAGATCTCAGACATTTTAGATTGTATCCACTTTCCTTCTCAACCATCTTCCTAAATATCTTGAACCTCTCATATGCTTGTGATTTGTCATGTAGAAAGGTGACCCATGTCATTCTTGAAAAATCAGCAATGAACAACATGAAGTATCTCTCACTGGCTGAAGCTCTTGTTCTGGTTGGTCCACACAGACTAGTATGCACAACTTCTAAGGGCCTTGAGGTATTATGTTCATTGGTCTTGAAGGCTACCTTAGTCTTCTTACCTCTTAGACATTCATCACAAAAGGTGCTTGCCAATTTGATGATTGGTGGTATATGTGTCACATAGCCCTTTTTGTTCACCTTAACTAGATTATCAAAGTTTATATGGCCTAATATTTTGTGCCATAGCCATCTCTCATCTACTTGTCCCATCAAGTATTGGGACTCAAAGAATTCCTTTAGATTCTACACATTTACATCTGTCCTTTTTCCTTCTACAACAATCTATCTGGTACTCTCCTTTCTTATCTGACAACTGGTAGAGTCAAAAGTGAACTTGTATCCTTTGTCACACATCTGACTCACACTCAACAAATTATGTTTTAGGCCTTCCACATAGTAAACATCATGTGCTTTTAATTTTCCATCTATATTTAGAGTACCTTTGCCTTTTATCTTGATGGAAGAGTTGTCTCCAAACCTCACTGAACCTCCATTCCAATCTTCAAACTTGATGAACTTCTTTTTGTCTCCGGTCATGTGATTTGAACATCCACCATCTACAACCCATATATTTCTTATTTCTGCATGTAGGGTAGTCTGTACAATCAGACTTGATTCTGCTTTATTCTTATCCTTCTCAACCCAAACCTGGTTGGCTTCCTTCTTCTTGTCACCTGCAATTTTCTGCTCAACATCACACATAACACACTGATTTTTCACGTGGAAACCCAACTGGGAAAGACCACGGTGGGGATGAATACCCTCAAGCTATTCTTTGAACTCTTCTGAAGTCCACTCTGTTAGGAGCCTAGTCTAGCTAAAGACTTTACAACAGGTTCTACTAAGAACCAATCCTGCTAGGGATCACCTGGTTAAGGGATGACTAAATACCCGGTTAAAGGTTAGAACCTTGTTAAAGGTTACCTCGCAAGAGGATTTGAAGAACTCAATGATTTTGAGTCACCCTGCTAAAGGATTTACAAAGAGCCTGTTAAAGCCACCCGGTTAAGGTATTTTCCAATTGTTGAAATGATTAGAAGTCAACAGGTAATACACTGATCTGATAACAACACTCAATGTTAAGGAAGATCCACTTCAGTTCTTATACTTCTGCAATCACACTCTGGAGATCTCTACTCACTGCACCAGTCTGGAAAGAATCAAGTATCTCTTCACTTGGATACAAACACAACCATTTGCCAACAACTTCATAATGCAAATCATCATTGACCTTATAGACAACAATTAGGTTGGTAGCCAAAACCTAAAACCCTAAGCATCTAGGTTATCAATACAGTCGGTCCAATCTTGACCATTTAATCACATTGCATAGAGTAAAACAATCTTGAAGAAATCTCAAGACGTTCTCCATTGTCCGTTCTTCACCACTTCTGGAAGCTGATAATGCATCACGTGCTCTCCTCTATTTACTGAGATTTTTCACATTCCTTGTTGGCATTTTGATGATGCTGTGATTGTCATTGATGGACACACACTTGTTTTGAGATCACTTTCTTTATGTATGAGTTATACTCAGCCGATATTTGTTCCAATCGATATTATGTATTATAGTCTTTAGCCTATTGGTGTTTTGCAGAAGATGTTTACCAGTCACAAACTGATTGAAGACCTAAAGCGGTATGAAGACCTCAAGCGGTTTGAGGATATCAAGTGGTACGAAGGAACAAAGCGGTAGTTAACATTTTTCCAGTCTTCACTTTTGACACCTGGTAATTGGTAAATTGTATGAACTAGTATTACTCTGTGATGAGTTACCAACCGGTATTTCTGTGGTGAGTTATCATCCACCGACACTTTGGCAGTGATTTTGTGCCATGTTACCAAATGTGTCTAGATGCACTGAACCTAGGAACTTGTAATGTAATCCTATTGGACCGACATGAAATCAAACTCCTTTATAAGGACATCATGTCTAGGGCTTTTTGTTGTTGATGAGTATGTGCGATCACAGAAGAGAAGATTAGGTCTGTGTGAAGAGTAGGAGTGTGGAGATATTGAAGACTGAAGTAATGCTGAAATGAATTAACAATGAGCTATCATGGATCTAACCAAGCATACTATGCTAGTATATAGATCACTCACTTGTTGATTACTCACATCTTTGACAAGTCTGAAACCGTTAACCGGGTAGGCCTAGCAAAGCCTTTGTAAATCCTCTAACAAGGTCGTTCACAACTGTGAATCTAAAATCCTCTCCCAAGGTAGTCTTTAACAGGACTTATCTCCTAACAAAGATCTAGATTCTTAAGCAGATCTGTTCTGGTGAAGAACATTGTATGACCTTAACCGGTCTAACCTTAACTGGTTTGGTTTCTATTCTGTAGATAGTTACTTATGAGTTTCTGCTCACCGTGGGTTTTCCCATTTGGGTTTCCACGTCAAAACTTCTTGTGTTATGGTGATTGTGCTCTTGTGGGTGAATGCTTTGTTTGCTATTTGGTTTGCATTTATCTTAACCGGTTTATTTATAAATCTATCATACCAGTTATCTACTAAACTGTTTAAGTGTTTGAGTTCAGTGTTTTTTGGTATACTAATTCACCCCCCCTCTTAGTATTCATCAATTGGTATCAGAGCAAACCTTTCTATAAGTCTAACCACTTGGAAGGAGATATGGGGGAATATACTGTGAGGGAACTTACTCATCATCTCACTCAGACTAAGAAAGCCTATGATGAACTCAAAGTCAAGTATAAAGCCTCTCTGGCAAAAAGAAGAGAGCATGCTAAGAAACTAATGGAGCTAACTAAAAATAGTTCTTTTGATGAAGTAGACATTGATGCCCTTGTTGAAGAAGTTGAAAAACTGAATGAATCCAATGCCAACCTAAGAAGGGAACTAGAAGGACTGACAATCAGAATGTGTCAAGAGCTTGAGAACCGAAGGAAAGATGAAGATCTGGTAAAAGACAAAGATCATGAGATCTCCAAGATGAAGCAAGAAATCAGTGCCCTTACTACTCATCTCCAAGAGAGTAAAGTGGAAAAAGAAGAAATGCAAGGTGAACTAAACATAGCTATTTCTGAGAATGCAACCTTGAAGGAATCCAATGCTGCTATTTCCAAGGAACTCACTGAGTCTAAGGAAATACTTGCCAAATTCAATCAGAGTACTGTTAAGCTAAAGCAAAATCTTGAATCAACAAAACTGGTAAAGAATACCACTAGACTTGGTTTTTCCAGTTATGAGGAAGGCGAGACCTCTGGAACAAAAAATGTAGCATCAAAGAAGGAACCAAAATCAAAGGATAAAGGTAAGCAAAAGTTTAAACTTGTTTGCTTTAATTGTCTCAAGGAAGGACATACTGCTAATGTGTGTAGAAATAAGGCCTACAATAATTTTCCTTATTTTCTAAACAGTAATCCTAGATCCAATAGATTCAATGGAAACTGTTATGCATGCAACAATTTTGGGCATAGAGCATTTGAATGCAGGTCTATTGTGCACAACACTGGGAGACACCCCCCAAGGACTCAAGGAGTTATTCCAGAACCCACTGTGGACCGGAATCCAAATCGGTACAATGCCTATGACCATCAGTCAGGTGGTGGTGGCTATCAATCGACAACCAGTTGGAGAGCAACCTGTTTGATCTGTCATGGTGGTGGTCACATTGTTGCAACATGCAGAAGGAAGAATGGTAGAATGAACAATGGACCATGGAGAACACCTGGAATGATATGCTATCATTGCAACAAACCGGGACACCTTGCCAGAACCTGTGGAATGAGAAAGAACCTATCAGATGATATACCCATCACTCTAGAAGGGAAGATTGATGTCGAAACCATTCAAGAAGGAATGAATAAAACATGGAAAAAGAAACCTGAAGAAGTGTCACAAGATGAACCGGTTTCTACACCTAGTGTGGAAGTCTCTGAACCGACAAACTGAGATTTAGAAAAGCTTAGGGGGATCATATCAATGAAATATTTGAACCCCCGATTTATATCGAT
Source organism: Cryptomeria japonica (assembly GCF_030272615.1). NCBI lineage: Eukaryota > Viridiplantae > Streptophyta > Pinopsida > Cupressales > Cupressaceae > Cryptomeria > Cryptomeria japonica. Next base: position 182,488,017 of record NC_081407.1, read on the forward strand.
AAAGACCTTAAACCGGTATACGTTACCTGTCAATTGACAAAAGATTGTGAAGCGGTAAAAGGCAAAATTAGGGTTTATACCCTAGTGGTGGAGCATTTATTATGGTAGGTGAAGAATTTGTTTAAAAGGAATTTTCAAAGTCATTTTCACTTATCAGTTTATGAGTGTAGAAATTGTCAAGAGCAGAGCGATAAAGTGCGATTCGACTTGCGATTCAGAGAGAATTCAAATCTTGCATAAGAATCCAAAGATATTTTCAATCTATCGGTGAAGAATACTAAGCGGTAACCGAGAAACCAAAGTGGTGTGTCATGAGCTGCATTGGCAAACCCTAAATTTAGAATTTGCGAAGGTATTTCTCAAAATTCTTGTTAATCATGGCTTCTGCATCGCACTCCAGCTCTAGTGTACATGTGGACTCAGCTGAATTTATTCAAAGGAAAATGAAATACAATGCCCTGCCTCAAATACCTGCTAGAGTCATTATTGAAGAAGATATTTCAGGGTACATTGACTGTAAATTGGAAGACCTAGGATCCCCAACAATTCACTCCTAGCTAGGTCTATTCTATGGGGATGACAAGAAAATCAAACCAGAATACAACATCCTAGAAAGGAAGAAACTACACAATGCTGTTTATTTTCTTGAAGAGTTCATGGAAGATCACATCCACATCATCTTGAGTAGAGTACATAGTGATAAAATGTACCTGGAGTGGACACATGACATAACACCAGAAGAAATTCATGTAGTCACAAGTTTCTGCAACATTGGTGAGGTGCTAGCCCTTAGGAAAGTCATCAAGACCGAAATGACTAAGCTCACCGGTTCTCTAAGTGACCAACGGGGAATGACTATCAATCCCATCAAAAATGATTTGGTCAAGTATGTTTGCATGGTGATTGGGTACAGGGTATTTTATGCTAGCAGAATAAACTCTGTCCCTACTGCTGCGGTGAATGCTGCCCACAGAATGATCAAGGAGGACGCCTCATTTGATCTATGCACCTGTTTGCATAAGAAACTTTTATTAAACTTGAAGTCCATCAAACAGGACAATTCCTTAAGATTCAGATTTGGACAACTTTTGGTAGGTCTATTTTTCTACTTTCAAGGCTATTTCCCGAGAGTCGGTGATATTCAATGGTCTGCTGACCAACTAGTCACCAAACAAATTAGGGAAAGTCTCCAAGCGATGGGAACCGGATATCTTGAAGTCTTGAATAAATACTTTGATGAATTCAAGCAGAAGATGAGCCAGAGGATGAGGATATTTGGAGACATTGTTAAGAAATATGAAGAGGACATCTGCTTTACCATTAAAGTAGATGAGTGCATAATGGAAGCGGTAGAGCCTAGAAAGGAAAAAGTAGAACCTATGGGATATGAGGTGATGTATTGCATGTTGGATGGGTATGCCTCTACCCTGATTGCCTCTCCTTTAGATGCAAAGAAAAAGTGAACCGGCACCTACTTGGAAAGGATAACACCGGTTGAAGAACCTTCAGTGAAAAAGGGAAAGGTAGTGCCATCGGTATTAGCACCGGTTACCTCAACAAGTCCTAAAGTGACCAAGTGGTCACCTGCCAAAAAGAAACCTGAAGTTGCTACCACTAAAGTTTTTGAAAGGAAGCAGAAGACCAAAAGCAACTCACCGGAGTCTGAGGATACAAAACCAGAAGTGCAGCCTAAGAAGACCAGATAAACAAGGAAGAAAGAAAAAACTACTAGTAATGCACCTGCATCGTCAACACCGGTAAATATTGACATCTTTTCTTATAAGTCGATGACACATTGTCAGAGGACTATTAAGAATATTAAAAGAAAATTTGGTTATTTGAAGGAATATTTTGATGATTTTGTTGATAGTGAGAAAGAATAAGTAGAGTGGGAAATCATTAATTATTTATGTGTTTATGACTGGCCACCATCATAAATTAGATCTGAGGTACCGGATTCTTTATACAATTCTTTAGATAATAAATGGCGCATTGCTATCGAGAGAGAACAGGAGATCAGAGAATTTTTTTTTGCAAAATACTTCCTTGATGCTTCAAATTCTGAATTGTTTGAAATCATGGACCAGTACAAAGGTCTCTTCTTCATGAGAAGAAGAAGACTCTTGCTACTGGAAGGCAAAGCCTCTGAAGTGGTGAAAGACACACACTTCCATACTAAAGCCGCTGTGAAAATACATCAAGTTTCTCAAGCAAATAGAGAAGCTGAACAAGAAATAGAAACTGGAAAATCGAATGAGGCATTTGATGGAAAAGGAGAACCAGCTACAGAATAGGTTGACACTATTGATGTGGACACGTTATATGGTGAAGATGTCACTCCAGACGCAGAGAAGGAAACAGCTGATAAGGAGAAAGCAAAGAAAGAGGTAGAGAAAAAGAAAGAGGAGAAGAGGAAAGAAGAGGAGAAAAAGAAAGAAGAGGAGAAAAGGAAACAAGAAGAGGAGAAGAGAAAACAAGAAGAGGAGAAGTGGAAAGAAGAGGAGAAGAGGAAACAAGAAGAGGAGAAGCAGAAAGAAGAGGAGAAGAGGAAACAAGAAGAGGAGAAGCATAAAGAAGAGGAGAAGAGGAAACAAGAAGAGGAGAAGCAAAAAGAAGAAGAAAGAAAGAAGGAGGAGAAGAAAAAACATGAAGAGGAGCAAAGGAAGAAAGAAGAGGAAAAGAAAAGAGATGAAGAAAAGAAGGCAGTAGAAAAAGCCAAACAGACGGAGACTCCAAAGGCAACCAGTGGTCAAGCCAAACCAGTTGACATCACTAGCTCTATCGACCTCTAGTCTGTAGATGAATCAGAGTTGTTGCAAAGCATAAAGCTTGCACAAGAAATATTGGAAACTTTGAGGAGGAAAAAGGAACAAGATGTTATTCAAACTACGGTTGACACTCTCACCAGTTTGATTCCAGGTACTAACCTCCCCAGTACCGATTCCTCTCTGGCCAAACTGAAACTTCTATGTACCGTTGTAGAGGACCAGGTTCAATGTCTAGAAGATGTTGCTAAAGCAAATTCCAAGAAGAAGCATGAAAAGGCATTAAACACTGCCTTGGTCAAGAAACTGAATGAGCTCCGGTCTCAACTTCAGAAACAACAGAAGGATATAAGAGATGCTATGGATGAGGGAAAAATACTGATGGGCAAAATTATCCAACCCCATCTATTTTGCGCTGATGTGCTTGCACAAAAAGATAAACTCCAATTGGAGCTACAGACATACATAAGCAACTTCAAGACACCATATTATTCTTTCACTATATATGGGCAAATTGTTCATCAGTATCAGCTTCAGTTTGCTTGGATTGAATTGGAGATTAGCAACCGGTCAAGAGATTTGCAGGAACTCCAACTGGCCTTATTTCCTAGACTGCAAATTCTTCAGAAGTGCTTTCTCAATCTGGAAGCCCTAACGCTAACTCAAGAGATGAGTACCATTGATGCCATGGAAGAATAGGTATCTCAAATGCAAATAGAAAGTGAGGTTGCTACCTCATTACTTGAGTCATGGTCATTAGACATGAAGACTTTTTAACAGGATTTTAAATCGGTTTTTGACAAGTTTCATTCCTTATTGTCATAAACATTTACTCCATTTTAATATTAATGAGAAACATGGGTTATTTTGCAGTACTTTGTCATTGTTGGCAAAGGGGGAGTAGTATCTAAAATTTTGGTGCATATTATGTATACTTTCATGTTATTTTTTTAAGGGAGTAGTATACATTGTAATTTCTGCAAAAGGGATAGTGTATATGCTTAGGGGGAGTAATTTTGATTATGACATAGTTTATTTGTAAAAACACTTAGATGTCAAAATTTCCCTAAGTGTTGCCATCAATGCCAAAGGGGGAGATTGTTGGCATTTTGATGATGCTGTGATTGTCATTGATGGACACACACTTGTTTTGAGATCACTTTCTTTATGTATGAGTTATGCTCAACCGATATTTGTTCCAACCGGTATTATGTATTATAGTCTTGAGACTATTGGTGTTTTGCAGAAGATGTTTACTAGTCATAAATTGTCTGAAGACCTAAAGCAGTATGAAGACCTCAAGCGGTTCAAGGATCTCAAGCGGTATGAAGAAACAAAGCGGTAGTTAACATTTTTCCAGTCTTCACTTTTGACAACCGGTAATCGGTAAATTGTATGAACCGGTATTACTCTGTGATGAGTTACCAACTGGTATTTCTGTGATGAGTTATCATCCACTGACACTTTGGCGGTGATTTTGTGCCATGTTACCAAATGTGTCTAGATGCACTGAACCTAGGAACTTGTAATGTAATCCTATTGGACCGACATGAAATCAAACTCCTTTATAAGGACATCATGTCTAGGGTTTTTTTTGTTGATGAGGTTTTGTATGTGCGATCATAGAAGAGAAGATTAGGTCTGTGTGAAGAGTAGGAGTATGGAGATATTGAAGACTGAAGTAATGCTGAAATGCATTAACAATGAGCTATCATGGATCTAACCAAGCATACTGTGCTAGTATCTAGATCACTCACTTGTTGATTACTCACATCTTCGACAAGTCTGAAACCCTTAACCGGGTAGGCCTAGAAAAGCCTTTGTAAATCCTCTAACAAGGTGGTTCACAACTATGAATCTGAAATCCTCTCACAAGGTAGTCTTTAACAGGACTTATCTCCTAATAGAGATCTAGATTCCTAACAGGATCTGTTCTTGTGAAGAACATTGTATGACCTTAACTAGTCTGGTTTCTATTCTGCAGATAGTTACTTGTGAGTTTTTTCTCACCGTGGTTTTTCCCATTTGGGTTTCCGCATCAAAACTTCTTATGTTATGGTGATTGTGCTCTTGTGGGTGAATGCTTTGTTTGCTATTTGGTTTGCATTTATCTTAACCGGTTTATTTATAAATCTATCATACCAGTTATCTGCTAAATTGTTTAAGTGTTTGAGTTATGTGTTTTTTGGTATACTAATTCACCCCCCTCTTAGTATTCATCATTCCCAAGGTGGATAGAATCAATCTTATTCATGTAAGATCCTCAAAAAGATTCTTCACGTGCACAAGGCTGACATGGCAACGTGATCTCATCTTCATTTCAATGCTAACTCATCACAGGATGTCGTCGATCAAATCACATAGACTTAGAATGCATCAACTAGAAACCTCAATACAAACTTTTCATATACTTGTTCACATACCGGTTCACTTTCTGCATATACCGGTTCATTCCATCATACCGGTTCACCTTTTCACATAGACCGGTTCACATCATCATATCGGTTCACTTCATACCATCATACCGGTTCTCTTGCTAGTTTGCTTACTTCAATATACCAGTTCATACTTCAGCATATTGACATCAATGACAACATACATTATCATCATGTCATCAAACTCTGCACATATGCCAACAATCTCCCCCTTTGGCATTGATGGCAATATACAAAGATATCTTTCCGCTTCACATCTTCTCCCAATCTCTTCCATATTATGTGTAGCCAATACTGTAGATATCTTTTCCACTTCACATCTTCTCCCTGTTTGATAACAATGCCAAAGTGGAGGCATAAACATCCATGATCTACTATGCTACTCCCCCTAAGGTGTAGCATCCTTCAACATATCAATCCTAAAAAGATTTGTCAATGCAATACCTGACTGATGTGGAGCACATACCTTTAGTTCATCTGTTGAAGGGGCCACACCCCTAATTCACCTCTTAAATAGGTAAATGTAGCCTTCGGCAAAGGCTTGGTGAATATGTCTGCTAATCGCTCCTTACTGAAAACATGTTCCAATAAAACCTCTTTGTTTTGAACTTTCTCCCTCAAGAAATGATACTTGAGCTTGAAGTGCTTGGTTTTAGCATGCAATACCAGATTCTTGGAAATATTAATTGCACTGGTGTTGTCACAAAATATGCTCACCGATTCAGATACAGGGACTTTGAAACCACTTAATACATGCTTCATCCAAATTGTCTGAGTGTAGTTCATAAATGCTGCTACATATTCTGCTTCTGCTATAGACTGAGAGATACAACTTTGCTTCTTACTCATCCATGAGACTAGTCTACCACCAAGAAAGAATGAACCACCAGTTGTGCTCTTCTGGTCATCCACATTACCAACCCAATCAGCATCTGTAAACACTTTGAGATTGAACTCAATACTGTATGGATACCATAATCTATAATCTATAGTTTTAGGATTCCCAAAGATACTGAGAGGCAGGGGTGAATCAATATCTGACCACTATAAGAGTTTTCTTAACTTATAACATGAAAACCATATTAAAACTCTGTACCGGTAAACCATAAATAATGAAACAAATAAGAATGACAACCACAACATGAAAAGAACACCATAACACAATATTTTAATGAGGAAACCCGGTGTGGGAAAAACCTCAGTGGGATTTGTGACCCACAATATTCACTTACTGGCCAATAAGAGAATATTACTGCTTACAATAGGGGCCTGCACATGTAGGAAGGCCAAGTGCCTAGAGCTCGCTGCTCAGTTACAAAGGAAGTCACACTGACTTACAAAAATGGATTATACTAATCCAATGTCTTGTACTACTTCAGATTAGCATCTGCTATGCTAGATTCAGTATCGGTTTAAGCTCTGCTACATACATAAACCCTTAACCTAATAATTTGCATATTAGGTTTGCTACCTTCTATTCATATTTCGCAATGCATCCTATCCTAAATGATCTACAATGATCTCATACATATATGAGTCATATTACAATCTGCCATGTCGGCTTACAAAAGATTTTACAATTAATTACAAAATACATTTATACAAAATTGTTGTCAGCTAAGATGCCGGTAATCTTCCTTTTCGGTACCGGTGTTCTGTATGCTAGTGTAGAGTCTGCCGGTGCCGGTGCCTGCCAATATCACATGATTGTAAGGTTTCCATCAATGACAATACCTTCAATCACCTACAATTTCTCATTGGAGTGTGCATTTGCCAACTATCTCCCCCTTTGGCATTGATGGCAACACTCATGAGAAAAATCCAAAAAGAATATATCCAACAATGGTTTGCCAAAAGTGTCTTGCCAAAATTGTCTTACCAAAACTGTATGCTCCCCCTGAGCTGATGATGTCCTGTTCAGATCATTTTTCTCATCATGCTACTCCCCCTTTGACATCAATGACAAAGGTTGTCATTCGCTGTCAGTGGAGTGTGGTTCCTGCCTAGATTTTTGTAACCGGTGGGTTACAATCTGGAATATATCTGCCAAAACTAGATTTAAACTGTCACTGAATCTTTTGCTTTCCTGTAATGCCTCTTGTGTTCTCTGAACTGTATTGGTGAGTATGTGCATTTTCTCTTCCGGTGTCTTAAGTCTAGGAACCAGAGCCTCAAAATTTTCTTTTCTCAAAGAAGTGAGGTAGTCTAGTTTTGGACCAAGTTTAAATTTCAAGCTCTTTGCCTTATCCTTAATTTTCTCTTTGTCCTTCTCTAACTTCTCAATTTTCTCTTCTAGATCTGCGATTTTCTTCTCTATCTCCAAAAATGAATCGGATGAGCCTATCAGATTGTCAGCAATATTGTTAATCTCATCTTGTGCTTTGTTGATTTCCTTGTCTAGGTCTTCTGTCAGAATATTTATTTTACAAGTATCTCTATACAGTTTCTTAAAATCCAAAATTGTTTTTCCTAGATCCGGTAATAGGGTGTCCATTTTCTCCTTGCTTTTGTTCACAATTTCCTCAAAGAATTTCTCTTTTTCTTTAAGCATTTTCTCCTTAAATGTGTCCTCATTTATTTGATCAACTGTCAAAATGTTGCCGGTGATGAACTTAGACAATGTGTCTAGTTGACCTAAAGAATCCTTATTATCCACAATGCATTTAGGTGCTATCAATTTAAGAATAGGGATCGTATCATCTATAGCCTTATAGGCTTGTGCATTGCACTCTGTGATCTTCTTTATTGAATCCAATTAGACCTCTGTTACATTTCTAGGTCAGAATTCTACTATTGAAGTATCAGATGTCTGTCCAACTGTTTTCACAATATCCATGCTGCCGGTTGTAGTAATTACCTTGCTTGATTTGACCTCTGGTAGGTCAGTTTGTGTTTGCATTTCTACTAGCAAAGGTTTAGACTTTTCACTTTTAGCTGGTGGCAGTCTTTGTCTGAACTTGTGTCTCAACCCGTTTCTGTTCTGGTTTCTCCATCTGTGTCTCTGCATGCACTTCCGGTTTCTCAGTTTGTACCTCTGCACTGTTCATTGCTGGTTCTCCTGACTATTTTCCAGTTTTATCTACCGGTTCTTCTAATGGTTTACTAGTAGTATCCTCTGCCGATTGCTCTATCTGAGTGGGTTTTTCTGTGCTTATGTTTATAGTATCATTAACATTAACCTCAACATTTGCAGCTGGTGACTTAGTAGTCACTTCTTCCTTCTTATTCTCAGTGGTTTCTCTATCAACAACAACATTTACTTCCCGTGTTTCTATATTTACAGTGTATAAAATTTCAGAGTCAGGATTAGTATCCTCAAGTGGAGTCTCCATACTCTCAGTGGCTGGTTGACTATCTGTAGTATCTACTGGTGGAGTATCCGAAGGAGGTGGGAGCACATTATCAGTTATTTTAAGGCTTGGAGGTCCATCTACCTTACCTTTTCCCTTATCCCTGTCCTTTTGGTATACTCTCATAGTCTTGGGTCTTAGTAACTCTTCCTATTTCTCTTTTTCTACAAAGAATATGTCCCATGCATCTGTTGTTTCCTCAGAGACTTCATTCACTCTACTAGCCATAAGTGCTACATGCCGGTGAGCGGTTGAAAATACTGTCTCGTTAGCTTCACTAATTAATTTGTCAATTTAATCAGGTGAGTTAACTAGATATACTGCAATTAGTTTTTCAATTTTTATTTTCTTGTCCAGCTCAACAATGGCTACCCTTTTGGCTTCTAATCTTCTATACAAATCGTTTGGTATTTCATCAACAATTTCCATCAAGAATTTTTTGTAGATGTCTAAGTGTAAAATTACACTGTTCTCTATGCTTTCTTTGTCATCAACAAATAGTGTCTTGTATAGTTTGCTAATGTTTTTCAACTTTCCATCTTCGGTTATTTCACTTAAGAGTTTATCCAGTGGAGAAATATCTTGTTTGACCTTCTTCTTCTTCTTAGGAGTTAACTTCTTTATTGGAGGCCTTGCTGCCTGTTGCTTTTGCCTTGTTTTCTTAGGAGTGGGTGAGGGTACCGGTGAGGGTTTTCTTTTCCTTTCTACCCTTTTGAATACCGCCAGTATATCACTTTCAGAGGAGGTTCCAACCGGTGAAAGATGAGTTTTCGGTTGAAGTCCTTCCAACTCACTTTCCTTTATACCAATTTGTTTCAAAATATCTTCCTTAATTGCCTTTGCCTGTCGGGTTCCTTTCCTTACTATTTCTTCAACCTTCTTAACCATTTTTCTTGACTGAATTCCACTCTCAATTGTTTCCGCATTTCCAATGACTTTCTCAATGGGTTCCTTTGGTGCTTCAAGGCGGGCTTTTGCATAAGTTTCTATTATGTTATCATCTGTCTCATAGCCCATTTCAGTTAGATAGTTCTAGGGACAACTGCCTCCATCCAGATTTCATCCTTTTTAATTACAAAGCAAATTTCCTTTTGATATTTATCTACAATAGCTTGTGACATTCTTATTCTTGTTTTCATTCGAGCCTTTAATGCTTGAAAATGTTCATTTAAGTTTTTCTCCCTATTTTCTTCCATGTTGTTCAATAGATCCAATAGTTGCTTTCCTACCGATATATCAAAGCCAAAATCTCTTCTACCAATACTGGGTACTTGTTTAGTAATATACAACATTAAACAAACAAGAAAATTTCCAAATCTAAAGGTTCCTTTCTTATCTCCTTTAATATTCTTTAGATTGTCTATCAGTTCATCTTTGAGCCATTCGCACACATCTATTCTAGCATTATCATTTACCATGTCATATGCACTTTTAATACATAGGCTAGAAACTGAGTTCAACCTATTTGCATGTGTGGCTTTGTAACCTAAGATCATACTAATAAATTTGACATTGAGGTCCTTTACATCATTTACCCTTAGAGACCTTTTGTCAAAAGTTGCACCGGTTAGTTTCATCACTGTGTCATTCGAGACCTTCTTTGTTCTGTCAAGTCTGCTATCGGTGGAAGGTAACCCTGTTACTGCTTTTACTGCTTCTTTTGTGATTTTATGAATCGAATCCAACCAGAAGAATTCACCATTGACTCTACTTAGCACAATTCTTATAATATCCTCAGGAAAATCAGGAATACTAAGAATATCCAGAAAACCTAGGGTTTCTACTACCTTGTGTTCCGGGTTGACATTGCCATTTTCATCACAAATCACAGTGCTATACATTTTCTTGATTTCATCATCTCCTAATTCCTCTATATGATAGTGTATGTATATTCTAGGATCTTCATCATATACTACTCTCTTAGGAATTTGAGAAAATGCACCTATTCTATCATCTTTCTTCGCAATTTTGAGAACCAGTTTGAATACGGGTCTAGGGCATTTAATAATCACAATCACAGTAGGGTTTGCAATAAATTCAGGAGTGGAGGAGGATGCCATAGTTATAAATACCTCAATCTTCCTTAGGGATGAGTGCTTTGATGAACTGCTTCACTTCTTCGCTAAGGATGCCTTCGCTCGGGAATTTTTGCACTCTTCGAAGATTTGAATGCCCGGTGAATGAAAAAGGAGCCAAAACACTTGCTTTATAATGTTATTTTCTCCAACTACCATATTTAATGCTTTCCGATTAAGTCACAAATTAACTCATCTGCCGGTATAGAAGTAATTTCAACTTCTCACCATCAACCAAGGGAATAATAACATGTTTTTCATTTTGTTGCTAAACCCCCAAGGATTTTCCTTCAGTTAGATGAAGAGTCTCCTGCTAGTGGAGTGTTACTCTGTTCTGCCGGTGGAGGAGTATTCCCATCAACATTATGATCTGACTTCCTGATCCATTGCTTTGAGAATTCTTGCTTTACCTCTTCAACCTTTTCTTTACCTTTCAAGCTAGGACCTTTTTAATTTGCCGGTGGGGACTTACTTCTACAAAATTTTGCAATATGTCCAATTTTGTTAAAGCATAACAAGTCACATTGTTTTTCTGAATAGCTTTCCCATATCCTATGCCAGTATGTGTTCTGCATTGTTTAGATAGGTGTCCAAATCTTCCACAAACATAAAATCTTACATTCATTCTGCAATTTTTTGAAATATGACCAACTTTGTTGCATTTGGAACATTGACCGGTGGGTGTATTAGCGTTCTGATAATTTATATATCTACATTGATTTTCTCTATGACCATACTTGTTATAGTTAAAGCATTTCCCATTGAATTTGTAAGCATTAGGTTGTCTTACCGGTTTACTATGATCATGATTGTTTGCAGTACCAGAGCTTTCACCAGTTTCAAAGCCAATGGCATTTGTATCACCATTTGGTTTCTGATTTTTCAGCATGTCAACAAGTTCTTTTGAACTTTTCTTGAATTTCTCTTTGTGTTGATTTGTAGCAGTCAGTTCATTCTCCAAGATTCCTTTCTGTCTCTTGAGTTCAATTTTATCATTTTGTGTATGCATCAGACCTGTCTTCAACATATCATTTTCATAACTGAGTCTTGTGTTTTCATTTCCAGCATCATTTAGTCTTCTAGCCAAGTCATCTTCATTCTTCTTTCTATCTTCAATTTCTTTACAAAATCTCATAGTCATATCTTGCATCTCATTCTTCATTGTACAATTATCTTGTCTCAGTTGGTTCACCGGATCATTAAGAGTTTCCTTTTCATCATCCTCTTTCTGCATCTTTTCACAAAGTTCTCTTCTTTTATTTCTTGCTATGGTGAAATTTTCTTGAAGTCCTTGAATAATATCTTGAGCAGCCTTCAGATCATCCTCAAGTTTGATATTCTTCACTTTTTCTGCATCATAGTTTGAAAGAGCTATTTCCAATTGCTTTATCAAGTTTTCAATCTCTACCGGTGACAAGATCTTCCTCAAGCTGTTAGGCTTTTGAAAATAGAGGACTAAGCTCTGATACTAATTGTTAGGATTCCCCAAGATACTGAGAGGGGGGGGGGGTGAATCTGTATCTGACTGGTGTAAGAGCTTTCTTAACTTATAACATGAAAAACATATTAAAACTGTGTACTGGTAAACCAGAAATAATGCAACAAATAAGAATAACAACCACAACACAAAAATAACACCATAACACAATATTTTAACGAGAAAACCCGGTGTGGGAAAAACCTCAGTGGGATTTGTGACCCACAATATTCACTTACTGGCCAATAAGAGAATATTACTGCTTACAAAAGGGGCCTGCACATGCAAGAAGGCCAAGTGCCTAGAGTTCACTGCTCAGTTACAAAGGAAGTCACACTGACTTACAAAAATGGATTATATTAATCCAATATCTTGTACTGCTTCAGATTAGCATGTGGTATGCCAGATTCAATACCAGTTTAAGCTCTGCTACATACATAAACCCTTAACCTAATAATTCGCACATTAGGTCTACTACCTTCTATTCATATTTCGCAATGCATCCTATCCTAAATGATCTACAATGATCTCATACATATATGAGTCATATTACAATCCGCCATGTCAGCTTACAAAAGATTTTACAATTAATTACAAAATACATTTATACAAAATGCTATCGACCAAGATGCCGGTAATCTTCCTTTTTGGTTCCAGTGTTCTGTATGCCGGTGTAGAGTCTGCCGGTGCCGATGCCTGCTGGTATCATATGATTGTAAGGTTTCCATCAATGACAACACCTTCAATCACCTACAATTTCTCATTGGAGTGTGCATTTGCCAACATATAGTTCCCTTCATATATCTAAGAATCCGCTTGACTGCTACCAAGTGGGATTCTCTTGGACTTTTTTGAAAATGTGCAGCAATGCCCACTGCAAGTGCAATGTTGGGTCTGCTGTGTACTACATAGTGCAACTTACCAATCATTGACCGGTAATATTTCTCATTCACCAACACTAAGTCATCTTCTTTTGACAATTTACAACCAATCATCATCGGTGTACCAACCAATTTGCTTTCTTCCATGCCAAAGGTCTTCAATACCTCTTTGACATACTTGGATTGAGTGATAAAGATACCATCTTTCATTTGTTGAATTTGAATTCCAATGAAGAAATTAATCTCTTCGATTAGTGACATCTCAAATTCCTTCTTCATCTCATCTGCAAACGCATGGCTCATCTTGTCATTTCCACCAAAAATTATGTCATCAACAAACACTTCACAAATCAGAATCTGATCTCCTTCTGATTTCAGATAGATATTGCTGTCTTCACTTGTTCTTTCAAATCCAATCTTCACAAGATGGAAGTGTAAACATTCATACCATGCCCTAGGTGTAATCTTCTGATAGGGAAAACCCACCTGGTTTCTCTATATACACTTCCTCTTCAAGTATTTCATTCAAGGAATGCAGATTTCACATGCATTTGATACACTTTGAATCCCTTAAAGGCTGCATATGCAAGTAGCATTCAAACTCCTTCCAATCTAGCTAATGGAGCAAAGGTTTCTCTATAGTCTTCTCCTTCTTCTTGAGCATATCCCTTACATACTAGTCTTGCTTTGTTTCTTACCACTGTGCCATCTTCATTCAACTTGTTTCTAAAAACCCATTTGGTACCAATAACATTTTTGTCCTCAGGTCTGGGTACCAAAGACCATGTACCATTCTTTTTTATCTGGTCAAGTTCCTCTTCCATAGTCTTAATCCAGTCTTCATCTTTGTGTGCCTCTTTAAATGTTTTAGGCTCAAATTTAGAAATCATGCAAGAATTTTCTCTGATCTTTCTTCTTGTAAGAATTCCTGCATCATTATCCCCTATGATCTGCTTTGGATCATGATGCAACTTTACATACCTAGGAATGATCTTGGCTGATTCCTCTTGCTTTTCCTCTTCATCCTCATCTTCATCTACATCAGCATCTACCGGTGTAGGAATACTATTGCTTGTACTTGGTTGTTTTGCAACCAGTTCCCAGAAGGTTACAACTGGTTCATCTATCGATTGCTCACTGCCGGTTTCCTCAATTTTCTCAGAAGTTTCTGTAGCGTCGTAAATTGTACGCACTTGCTAGGGTGGTACAATTTCACACCTAGTTTAGCACCCGCCTTGGCGCATTTTGCATTTTGCATTGCATTTTCCCTTTAGCACTTAATTAATTAAATTAATTAGGTCTAAGGTTCTATTTTATCATCTCCCATATCATAAAGTTGGGCCCTTTTCATTAATTGTGCCCCTTTCATTTTATTCCTCTAATACATCATTTAATCAAAAACCCTAATTAGGTCCTATTTTGAACTTGGGGGCTTGATTTCGGGGGTCAAAACATCTCGAAATCAGCTGTAGCTTCGGGATTCTCTCTAAAATCATCATATTCGACGGCCCTGAAAATTTGGTGAAAAGTTGTCGGGACCATGGCGCTCGGCGTGCACACGGTCTCGGACATTTTTCCTGAAATTTTAGGAGTGCAATCCAATCATAAAATAAAGCTTAACCCCAAGAAATTGGTGAGAGATTCAATCTCTAGGTCGGCCAAAAGTTGAAATTAAGACCTAGGGTTTCATATATAAGAGCTCTCTTTCTTCATTTGAAAGGATCACGAATTTTGGTTTTCAAGGACCTTCTATGCAGCGAAAGAGCAGATCTTTGAAGACTTCAACAACATTCAACATCCATTCATCAAGCATTCATCAATTTCATTCATCCATTTAGGGTTTTGAAGGCATTGAAGAACAATAAGGGATCACCGACTGAAGATTGGCTTGTACCCCTCCCTTGGGGTTGGGTATGATTTCATGTTGTTTTCATGTCTTTGCATAAGCTTCATTATATCATTTGTATTCATGCTTTAGATCACTTTGCATCTTGATTTAGAGCATTTACATTATCATTTACAAGCAATTAGGGTTTACTTTCTAGGTTGCTCTAGTTTGCTTACTTGCATTTTAGGATCTTGCACACACACAAGGTCTGCACACACACTACTTTTACAATACAACTTGGCTATTCGTGGAGGTGGAAATCACCAAAGAGGGGGTTTGACTAAGGCAAAACCCTATATAGCCGCCCAAAACACCTTTTCAGATATAAGTGTAGGTTTCGGGATTCAGACGACGCCGCAAGTTGCAGATTCGACGGAAGCAGACAGAGACTGAACTTCACACCAAATTGCAGAGCGAAAGACCAGGACAGGGGCGTGGTGTGCCCTGGTCCTGCCAGGACAGGGGTGCTAGGTGCCCTGGTCCCTGGGACAGGGGCACTGGGCGCCCTGGTCCTTCTGTTAGACAACAACTTTTAGCAA
Source organism: Cryptomeria japonica (assembly GCF_030272615.1). NCBI lineage: Eukaryota > Viridiplantae > Streptophyta > Pinopsida > Cupressales > Cupressaceae > Cryptomeria > Cryptomeria japonica. Next base: position 182,503,427 of record NC_081407.1, read on the forward strand.
CTTTCTGACAGCTTTTCAGGTTGCAAAACAACAGTTTCAGGGGCAGAATCAGGATAGTGGCGCTCGCGCCCCCGTCTCAAACATTTTCACTCAGATTTTAACACCAGGTACACATTTACATTCTTGTCTTGTCCTTGTGTTTACAACTTTCCATTATTTAAGTTCAATTATGCAATCTTGTTATTAGTTCATACTTGCACTTTGGGGTTAGGAATTGAACTTGCATCATTTTATCTTCCAATTACAACAAAGGAATAGAAATCCTAATAGGTAGCCCATGGCTCTCTCTTCCACAAAAAGAAGTAGCCAATTGTGTGATACCTCTAGGCTCTTTCGTATTCCACAAGTGTGTGATTGAAAGTGAGATTAGGGCATGTTTGCCTAGTGTCACTTTTTCCCCCACACATTTTGGTGAACCCGACGTGATTTCCAATCTTCTCTAATTCTGATTTATGTTTTCAAATTTGAGTGTTTATGCTATTTCAAATTCAAATTTGCATTTACAAGTTTTAATTTCTTGCAAGATTCAAAAATTTAGAGGAAATTTTTTGCTAAAACCCTAATTTTTCAATTCAAAGTTGAACTTGTGGATAGCTTAATTGGGATCAATAATTTCAAATATGATTTAGGAACTCATTTGAATCATAAATCTGATTTTCTAAATCTACATTCTAAGTGCTTTCATTGGTTAAAATTAAACATTTCCTTCTATTTTGTATGTGTTATCATTTGAAAAAGGAAAATTGTTGTCATGATGCATTCATTTCATAGATGTTATAATGGGTTATCTTCCCTTGCTTCAATTTTTCCTTCTCCTAAAGAACCTCTCCCCATCTATAACAACATTTTAGTGCCTAAAAGAGTTGCTACCGATCCCTTTGAGACTCTCCCATGCTCTAAGGATGAAGACTTTAAGAGTGATCTTGACAATTCTCCTAAAATGTGCCCTTCCTATTTAGCTATCCTAGAGGAAGAGAATGATATCATAAACACATTTCTTAATGTTACTTCACCTTCCCTACATGATGCTTCTCTAAGTGAAAAGGTATTGATGGACATTGACTTATTTTCTCCTAAAGTTGGTCCTTCCAATGGGGGCATGTTAGTGCAACAAGAGGTTATGAACACTTCTTTCAAAGATCTCCTTCCTAAGCATGAATCTTTGGAGACATATGTTCATGTTCCTCCTAAAAAACACTCCCTTCATGAGGATCCTTTTGTGCAAGAAGATGACATGATCCCTACATTCCCTAGTGATGGCATTTCCTTTTCCAACAAAATTCCCACTAGAGATGATGAATTAATGATAAATTCTTACCCTTCTCCTAAAGTTTGTCTTACCTATAAGCATCCCTTAGAGAAAAAAGATGAAATAATAAGAAATTTCCTTAATTATCTCTCCCCTAAATATCACATTGAACATATTTTGAGGAAAGAGGATGAGTTTAACACATCTATTGATGCTCTCCCTCCTAAGGATGAGGAATTAATAAACAATGTTATCTCCTCTCCCGAAATTGACAATACTTCAAACATTCCTTTCAACAACTTTGCTATTTGGGATGAACCATTAGAAGAAGGTGTAGATTATTCTCTACCCCATGAGAGAACCCTAGCCAAAGGGGATGTTATCAAGATTGAAAACTCCCTTGATAGTTTCTCACTTTCCTTGAATCTCAATTATTCTCCCTCTCCTCAACTTGGTTCTACTCATAAGGATACCCTAGTTCAAAGCAAGATGGTTAACATCTCTTTCAAAGATCTCCTTCTCAAAAGTGAGACTTTAGAGAGAAATGTTGATCCTTCTCCTAGAGAGTTTATTCCCCATGTAGATCCTTTGATGATAGAGGATGATATGACCCTTCCTAGTAGAACATCAATGCCTACCCCTTGTCTCTCTCCTAAAATTGATTTAATCCATGATAAGATTTTAGTGCAAGAGAAGACTATCAATAATTTTTCCAACACTTTTGTTCATTACTCTAAACCATCCTCAATTAATTTGATACATGTGAATGAAACACCTAACAAACCTCTCTTCACTGTCCAAGGTGCTTGTCCTTCTCAAAATTCTCAACCTTTAAATAAGCCTATCTTAGTGGTTCAAGGTGGTTATGCTAATGATTATTTTTGCACTCCTAACAAACCTATTATTACTGTGCAAGGAGGTTATTCTACTAAGAGCCCTTATGAGTATGCTAAGCAACTGACTAGAGAGAGTTATCATGCGGTTGCCCATACTTATAATACTAGAAATAATAGGCAGCCTAATCCTCCTCCAGTTATCCCAACTTCACTTCCTCCTTCCCAACCAATTCTTCCTCAAGCTCCACGTATTTCACAAGTTCTTGGTAAGGAATATGATCTCATAGAACAACTTAAAGCTACCCCTGCTAAGATATCCCTTTGGGATTTGATCCAAACTTCTTCCGCTCATCAGGAATGTTACAAGATGCCTTGAAAGATTTGAATGTTCCTCCGCCTAATACATCTAGTAATATAGTGTCTTTGGTTAACTCTGTGATGAATCCTAAAGCTCAAATTGTGTTTACTCAAGATGAGTTGCCTACTAGTGAAATTCAACATCAATATGATCCCTTGATGATTGTGGTTATCATAAATGACACTGCTATAAGACAAACACTGGTAGATAATGGCTCTGGCCTTAATGTGTGTAGCATTAATCTATTGCATAAGATGAATGTGGATACATCCCTTATTGAGCCTGACTCTTGTCCCATTCGAGGCTTTGATAATGTGGCTAAGTCTTCATTAGGTATTATCACCTTACCCATCACAGTGGGACCTGTTACTTTGCCTACTCCTATCCATGTTATGTCGGGAAATCTAACATACAACTTGTTATTAGGGAGACCTTGGATTCACAGTATGCAAGCTGTCCCCTCTACATTGCATAGACAAGTTAAATTTATTTATAATAATAAGACATATACCTTGATAGGTGATACTAATTTTCAAGCTTGTTTGCAAACATCTACTTCCAAAGGGAGTTCTTCTAATCCTTCCTCTTCTAGTGATGACTCTTTAAACAAGATACCTATGGACGGATCACCACCCTCTGATAATCAAAATTCTTTGGATGAGCCTAAAGTTCCTGAAGAAAATTCTTCTCAACTCGAATCTACACATGAGAGGGCTTTTGATCCTGAGAAGGTTCTCACAGAAGACGATTGGGGATCTCTTGATTTTAATCCCACCTTTGTAGGTGAGTATAGGGTTCCTCCTAGAGAGCTTAAAGTTAAAAAGAAGGAAGAAAATAGAGATCAATCAGTCTTACTTGAACCTATGAGCAATAATTTTGTGGCTACTTCTCAAACTTCTTCTCCTCACACCTCTAATTCTAAAGAATTTGATTCTTTGTGTTATGAAAAACATCCTTCTCTTTCTAAAATGGCTAATCGTTATGGTCGTGGTTTCCATATTTTGGCTAAGAGTGGCTATAGTGGAAATGGTTGTGGCGCAAATGAACAAGGAATTAAAGTTCCTTTAGAACATAACATGCATGAATATTCATTTGGACTTGGATATAATCTTTCTAAGACCACCAAAGCATCTAAAAGACCATCTCTCAATGTGAATGCTATATTTAGTAGTGATGATGATCTCACTTCAACTAAATCATCTTCTACTTCTATCAACTCTCATTCCCCTCATAAGGAAATCTTGGCGATGAACAAATTTCTTTATGACTCCCCTCAAATTTCTAAATCCACTTATGAATCTTTATCTCCTACTCATCATAAAGTCCTTTCCTCCAGGGATAAGGCTCTAATAAATTACATTCATCCCTCTTCTAAGATTTCTCATAACTTTCCTTCTTCAATTTTTATCATTTTATACATGTTTTTGATCTCACTTATAGTTGAACATTTGGCATGTCATATTCAAATACCTCATCCAATCTATCATGTCTTTAAATAACACTAATGGCTATTATGTTGCTCATCATTATGTGACATTGGTAGCTCATTTACTGGGGGCTCATTGTCATTCATGATAGTACAATTTCAAGTGCAATCATATTTTTGAAGCAACATAATAGCCTAATTTTTCTATGTTATCTGTTGGGGTAATAGTGTGGAAATATAGATCATCTTTTCTTTAGAATTCTCTTTTCCTAGATATGGGAGAAGATGTGTATTCTCTTTCTTATCCTACCCACTTCTTATGAGGAGCATTTTACATACACTAATGTCTTTCTTGCATGAACTCATGTGAGTATGTAGTACATTTTGTTTATGTCTAAATCTCTCCTTGGAAGATTGTGTAAGTCCTTCTCATTGTCCTTATCCTTGGGAGGCAATGATCTTTCCTTATTTTTATTTAAGGATCCACTTTTTCCTATTTTGTGGATGGTGTGAACTTTATTACTTGATGTTATTCCTTGTATGCATTTGTTGTCGTTTGTTCAAGGATTCTCTCTTACAAGAGGTGTAAGTCCCTGACTACAACCTCTTTTGCACTTGGTAAAATACATCCATAATGAATTCACTCTCCCAATTGGGTTAAAAAGAGCGTCATCCTTCATTAAGAATCACTTACACCTCGCAAAAGAAGGAAGTATTGCATTCTTATTCTCTTCTTTGTCTTATTCTAGAAGATGTTATATTTGTCTAAGACAATTCCTCTCGAGGATAGGTGTCTTTTGTACAAAGATCTCTTCTCCTCTAAGGATCTCCTTTACACATACTACAAGATATCCCTTTTCAACTATCTTATCCTTGCTTAAAGAGTGCAAAACTCTCTTGCATGGATCTATGACATTGTTGCATTTTTGGGGTATCTTCTTTTGTGATGAAAGTAGGTATCCTTGTTCTACTTTGCTTATGACATAAACATTACATTTTTTGAGCAATGGGTCATTCTCGGAACCAGAGCACAGACTCTTAGAGCGAGATGTCTCCATTTTTCTTTTATGCAAGGTGATTATTCTCGGAACCAGAGCACAGACTCTTAGAGCAAGATGTCACGCTTTTGTACTATACATATACAGGTTGTAGCATACTCGGGCATAGACTCCTATGAGGTGCTTCTAACCTTCCTTACACACACATGCACAAGGTTGAGTGGAACTAGCGGCATAAGGCTAGACTTTCTCACTCTCCTCCCTTACATGGATCACCTAGACAGACTCTAGGGGATAGTTTTCCATGTCCTTTTTCCCATGGATCACCTAGACAAGATCTAGGGGCGAGAAGTCCATGTTTTCTCTCTCACTATTCTTCTCATGGATCACCAATGTGTGTATTCATGCTTTTTTTCCTTTCTTTTCTTCTCTTTGAATTCTATTTCCATTTACATCCTTCATCTTGTGTTAGAGAACTCTCAAATCCTCACACTCTTTGTTGTGTTGGAATTGAGATTTAGTCCTCTTTCTTACCAAGTGATTCTCCATTAGTTTTTGATCTCATATCAAATCTTCTTGTGAGCATTTGTCATCAATATTCTTTAACAATTTGAAGTGGTAAACATGATACCCTGTTTCAACTCACTAAAATTAGCAAGCCAAAACAGGGGGGGCATATAGCTACCCTCGAATTCTCATCACCTTCCTTAGTAAGCATTAGGTGATTTTGTGATCTAACGTGTGTTTTGTAGGGTGCGGTTCCTAACTGTGTACTGCAGATACCGCTGGGGGCTTCGTTCGACAGACTTATGGATATATCCTTTTTCAAATAATGTTTACTTTTCTGTACTTTAGCTTGCATATGCACGTAGTGTTCATATGACTGCTAAAGTGGGGGCTAAATGTAGCATCATAAATTGTACGCACTTGCTAGGGTGGTACAATTTCACACCTAGTTTAGCACCCGCCTTGGCGCATTTTGCATTTTGCATTGCATTTTCCCTTTAGCACTTAATTAATTAAATTAATTAGGTCTAAGGTTCTATTTTATCATCTCCCATATCATAAAGTTGGGCCCTTTTCATTAAAGTGTGCCCCTTTCATTTTATTCCTCTAATACATCATTTAATCAAAAACCCTAATTAGGTCCTATTTTGAACTTGGGGGCTTGATTTCAGGGGTCAAAACATCTCGAAATCAGCTGTAACTTCGGGATTCTCTCTAAAATCATCATATCTGATGGCCCTGAAAATTTGGTGAAAAGTTGTCAGGACCATGGCGCCCGGCGTGCACACGGTCCCGGACATTTTTCCCGAAATTTTAGGAGTGCAATCCAATCATAAAATAAAGCTTAACCCCAAGAAATTGGTGGGAGATTCAATCTCTAGGTCGGCCAAAAGTTGAAATTAAGACCTAGGGTTTCATATATAAGAGCTCTCTTTCTTCATTTGAAAGGATCACAAATTTTGGTTTTCAAGGACCTTCTATGCAGCGAAAGAGCAGATCTTTGAAGACTTCAACAACATTCAACATCCATTCATCAAGCATTCATCAATTTCATTCATCCATTTAGGGTTTTGAAGGCATTGAAGAACAATAAGGGATCACCGACTGAATATTGGCTTGTACCCCTCCCTTGGGGTTGGGTATGATTTCATGTTGTTTTCATGTCTTTGCATAAGCTTCATTATATCATTTGTATTCATGCTTTAGATCACTTTGCATCTTGATTTAGAGCATTTACATTATCATTTACAAGCAATTAGGGTTTACTTTCTAGGTTGCTCTAGTTTGCTTACTTGCATTTTAGGATCTTGCACACACACAAGGTCTGCACACACACTACTTTTACAATACAACTTGGCTATTCGTGGAGGTGGAAATCACCAAAGCGGGGGTTTGACTAAGGCAAAACCCTATATAGCCGCCCAAAACACCTTTTCAGATATAAGTGCAGGTTTTAGGATTCAGACGACGCCGCAAGTTGTAGATCCGACGGAAGCAGACAGAGACTGAACTTCACACCAAATTGCAGAGCGAAAGACCAAGACAGGGGCGTGGTGTGCCCTGGTCCTGCCAGGAAAGGGGCGCTGGCCGCCCTGGTCCCTGGGACAGGGGCACTGGGTGCCCTGGTCCTTCTGTCAGACAACAACTTTCAGCAACTTTCTGACAGCTTTTCAGGTTGCAAAACAACAGTTTCAGGGGCAGAATCAGGACAGTGGCGCCTGCACCCCCGTCTTGAACATTTTCACTCAGATTTTAACACCAGGTATGCATTTACATTCTTGTCTTGTCCTTGTGTTTATAGCTTTCCATTATTTAAGTTCAATTATGCAATCTTGTTATTAGTTCATACTTGCACTTTGGGGTTAGGAATAGAACTTGCATCATTTTATCTTCCAATTACAACAAAGGAATAGAAATCCTAATAGGTAGCTCGTGGCTCTCTCTTCCACAAAAAGAAGTAGCCAATTGTGTGATACCTCTAGGCTCTTTCGTATTCCAGAAGTGTGTGATTGAAAGTGAGATTAGGGCATGTTTGCCTAGTGTCACTTTTTCCCCCACACAGTTTCATCAACTATTACATTGATACTTTCAACAATTCTCTGAGTCCTATTGTTAAAACACTTGAGAGCTTTTCTCTTGGTGGAATACCCTAGGAATATTCCCTCATCACATTTTGCATCAAAATTGCTATGGTATTCACTTCTCTTGATATAACACTTGCTACCAAACACTCTAAAGTAGCTTACTACTAGAGTTTTACCAGTCCAATACTCATAAGGAGTTTTATCCTTACCTTTCTTAATGAGTACCCGGTTTGTAGTGTAAACTACAACGCTCACCGCTTCTCTCCAAAATGTGTGAGCATCCTTCCCTTGAATCAACATTGTTCTAGCTGCTTCAACTACAGTCCGGTTGTTCCTTTCTGCTAGGCCATTCTGCTGTGGAGTTCGAGGGGCAGACAGTTGCCTCTTGATGCGATTCTTTTTAGAGTACTTATTGAATTCTCTAGAGGTGAACTCACCTACTTGATCGGTTCTAAGGCATTTGATCCTTTTACCACTTTCCCTTTCAACTAGTGCTCTGAAGGCTTTGAACTTTCCAAAAGCTTCAGACTTGTCTTTCAGGAATGTGACCCACATCATTCTTGAGTAATCATCAGTAAGAATCATAAAGCACCTATCTTCTTGAACACTCCTAGTTTTCATAGGACCACACAAATTAGTATGCACAAGATCAAGTAAATTATCTGTTGTGAAAGATTTACCTTCGAAGGTTGAGGAAGACATTTTCCCCAGTTTACATTCTCTGCAAAAAGGATTCTCCAGTTTGTTCAACACAGGCAATCCTCTAACTGCCTTGATCTTACTGGCTTTCACAATATTATCAAAATTTACATGGCAGAGTCTCCTATGCCATATCCAACTATCATGAAACTTAGCCATTAGACATTGACTAATATTTGTATTCAACTGAAATAAGTTACCTTTGGTCTCCATACCAGTGGCCATCAGTTCACCACTCTTTCTTTTTATTTTGCAAACTCCATCTTTGAATTCCAGAGTGAGTCCTTTATCATTTAGCTGGGCAACACTCAAAAGGTTATGCCTGAGACCTTCTACCCAATACACATTATCAACACTGCTTTTTCTATTTAGAGAGATGGACCCTTTGCCTTTTACCATACAAGGTGCATCATTACCAAATTGGACTACACCTCCATCATACTCTTCCAGAGACAAAAACTTTCTCCGGTCACCAATCATGTGGTGAGAACAACCACTGTCAATAATCCACTCATTAGAATTATCAAAGTGAGAGACAAGAGCCTTCTTGTCTGACACATCTTCCTTAATGGCTACAAACACCATGTCTTCACTTTCTTCATCTTCTGATTCATCATCAGTGACACCTTCATCAACTTCAACAAGACAGTTTCTCCTATTTCCTCCTTTGAACTTTTTAAACCTCTCCAGTTTGTCCTTATTATCACTATTAGGACAATTTACAATAATATGTCCTATCCTATTGCAAGAAAAGTATTTCAAAGGGAGCTTACCTCGGTATTTTTCAGTTCCCTTAGGAAGTCTCTTGGCAGGAAGAGCTTCAAATTCCATCAGGATCTCCTCATCATCGATATCTATGCTTTGTCTTGGTTCACAATTGGTACCGGCTTCTTTTCCCTTTCTAGATAGTGCAACAGATGCTTTAAAGGCTAAATCAGTCTTTTGAACACTGCCATCATAACTTTTTAGCTCATATGTGGTCAATTTAGCAATGATAGAATCAAGGGACACTTTTGTCTTGTCAATAGATCTCAACTCCTGAATAGCGGCAACCCTTATTTCATAGACTGGTAATAACATTCTCAAAACTTTGCTAACAATGATGGAATCATCCATTGTACCTCCTACACTCTTGATGTCTCCAACAATAATTTTAATCCTTATCCCATATTGTTGAATGGTCTCTCCTTCAACCATCCGCATGTCTTCAAACTTTCCTCTAAGGCTTTCTTCCTTAGCTTGCTTCACATGCTCATCATCACCATAGATAGACTCCAGAGTATCCCATACATCTTTGGGATTGTCTTTTTCCTGAACATCTAAAACTCAACATCAGATAGACTGCTGATAAGAACTTCCATGACTTGCCCATTCTCCTGAATTTCTCTTCTTTGATCATCGATGAGAGTACTGGTAGGGACAACATAAGTATTCTCAACGTATCTCCAGTATTGAGCACCCATGCTTTTAATGTATATCTTCATTATGTCCTTCCATATCTTAAAATTATCTCTGTTGAACTTAGGACCTTCCCTCTTCATCATTAGAATAGGATCTTTTCCTCAAGCAGTTAAGATTATAACACAAAGGACCTGGAGAATGCTCTGATACCAATTGATGAATAATGATGAACAACAAATACTCAACATATATTGAAGGAGGGGGGTGAATCAATATAGACAAAAAATTCCTTAAACCACTTTGACTGCAAAGATTGCACTAACTGGTAAATAGTATCACCGATCTAAAACAGAGCACTACTGGTAAAACACAGTGGGTCTGTGAAAGACATAAACCGGTAACACTTAGATCTTCACAAAACCTAACAACTCATTTCCACTTCACCCATATGCATTGTTAGGTCCCGGAGACAACTGAGAGGGGGGGGGGGTGAATCAGTTATCTAATAAAGTCAAACAAAAAATAACTTATCCAAACTTGATGCTTAATACCGGTAAACAAAACTTCATGCCGGTAGATAGTTTATCAGTTAATTGCAGTACCGGTAAAGATTAATGCATGAAACAGAAAGACAATAACATCCACAACACATAACACCAATATTTGTACGTGGAAACCCTGTAAGGGGAAAAACCACAGTGGGAAACCTTACCCACAATCAGATGATACTACTACAGATAGTATGTGTATACAAATGGGGTCTGCACATGCAGAAAGGCCAAGCACCTAGAGCTCACTACTCAAACACAAATAGGAGTCACACTGACTACAATTGGATGGTTAAATCCAATAATGATGTACTACTCAAAATATCATCTTCATATGCTGGATTTAGTACCAGTGTAGTTCTGATATGCCTTCACAAAAACCTTACTCCACCTTCAAATGATGTCTGCGTGTATAGCTCTGCTTATTCTCGCATATACCTTCTTACAATTCCTTTTCCAATTGCATATCGATCTTACAAATAAGATCTTACATATATACCATAACCTAAGACCAATTTTAGTAGGTCGACTCTAAAAGATATTACAATAAAAACAATTTACAAGTAAATCTATAACCAATGCAGTATCCAATTCAACATGTCGGCTTAATGCATTTACAACATTGATAAATCATCTCCAAAGTGTGTTGTGCTGGTCTGGAATAGATAATCCTGCTGGTGCTTATTCTGGACCTATTTGCCGGTAACAACAAATATGCAAACACGAATATACCAATGAACAAATCTCCAAGACAAAGTGTCCAAATGATGTCTTCAACTTAACCAAGTGTTTTCCATGTCATTCCAAGTGCCGGTGAACAATATATCCTGCCGGTGTACCAGATACTGATGACTGTGCATAAGTCACTTGCTTGCCAGTGAACATTTCCAATTCACCAAAGTGCCAGAGTTGATAAGTGTTAATGGGTGTTGACATCAATGACAAAACCATATCAACATATCAAAAATACCAACAATCTCCCCCTTTGGCATTGATGGCAACACAAGATGGAAAAACCATCAAAGTGCCAAAACAGAATGCCAAATACCAAAAACCAACAATCTCCCAAAAGAGATCATAACCAGAAATCAAAATTTAGATACAAAGAGTAATCAATCTCTCCCAAAGTAACAATCTCTCCCCCTAGGAGTAACATGTGTTTTCCTTGGGTTCTTCCATATCGATCTCTCCCCCTTTGACATCAAATGCCAAAGCCAATACAAAAACCAGGTTCAAATACAAAATACCAACTTATTTAGTATACCAACTACTCCTTTAAGAATTTGAGAGATTGCACCTAGGGTATCATCTTTCTTCGTTATTTCGGGAACAAGTTTGAATATGGGTCTAGGGCACTTGATAACCTCAATCACAGTAGGATTTTCTATAAATTCAGGAGTGGATGAGGAAGCCATAGTTATAAATACCTCAATCTGCCTCAGGGATGAGTGCTTGGATGAACTGCTTCACTTTTTTGCTAAGGATGCCTTCACTCGGGAATTTTCATGCTCTCGAAGATTTGAATGCTCGGTGAATGAAAAAGGAGCCAAAACACTTACTTTATAATGTTATTTTCTCCAACTACCACATTTAATGCTTGCCGGTTAAGTGACAACTTAACTCATCTACCGATAAAGAAGTAATTCAACTTCTCACCATCAACCACGAGCATATTAACATGTTTTTCAGTTTGTTGCTAAACCCCCAAAGGATTTTCCTTCAATTAGATGAAGGGTCTCCGGCCGGTGGAGTGTTACTCTACTCTGCCGGTGGAGGAGTATTCCCATCAACATTTTGATCTGACTTTCTGATCCATTGTTTTGAGAATTCTTGCTTTACCTCTTCAACCTTTTCTTTACCTTTCAAGTTGGGTCCTTTGTTATTTGCCGGTGATGCCTTCTACAAAATTTAGCAATATGTCCAATCTCGTTACAAGCATAACAAGTCACATTGTTTTTCTGAATAGCTTTCCCATATCCTATGTCGGTATGTATTCTTTATTGATTAGATAAGTGTCCAAATCTTCCACAAACATAACATCTTACATTTATTATGCAATTTTCTAAATTATGACCAACTTTGTTGCATTTAGAACATTGACCAGTGGGTGTATTAGTGTTCTGATAATTTCTAGATCTATAATGATCAGAAGAAAGACATCATCAGCTCAGGGGGAGCACACAGTTTTGGTAAGACAATTTTGGCAAATTCTTTTTGGACACTTTTTTTGATTTTTCTCATGAGTGTTGCCATCAATGCCAAAGGGGGAGATTGTTGGCAAATGCACACTCCAATGAGAAATTGTAGGTGATTGAAGGTATTGTCATTGATGGCAACCTTGCAATCCTATGATACCGGTAGGCACTGACACCAACAGAATCAACATCGGCACATAGATCACTGGCATCGAAAAGATTGATCACCGACACCATGGCCGATAGGAATTTTTTTTAAATGTATTTTGTATTTAATTGTAAAATATTTTGTAAGACGACTTGGCAGATTGTAATATGACTCATATAAGTATGAGATCATTGTAGATAAATTAGATGTGATAGATGGAAGGATTAATGCAGATCTAATATGCGAATTGTTAGGCAGATATTGGATAAGGGTTTATGTATATTGCAGAGCTTAAACTGGTACTGAATCTAGCATAGTAGATGCTGATCTAAAGCAGTACAAGACATTGGATTTGTACTATCCATTTTTGTAAGTCAATGAGACTTCTTTTGTAACTGAGCAGTGAGCTCTAGGCACTTGGCCTTCCTGCATGTGTAGGCCCCTATTATAAACAGTAATATTCCCTTATTGGCCAGTAAGCGAATATTGTGGGTCACAAATCCCACCGATGTTTTTACCACACCAGGTTTCCTCATTAAAAATACTGTGTTATGGTGTGTCTCTTATGTTGTGGTTATTGCTCTTATTTATTGCATTATTTTTGGTTTACCGATACACAATTTTGATATGCTTTTCATGTTATAATTCAACTAAATTCTTATAACGGCGAGATACTGATTCACCCCCCCCTCTCAGTATCTTTGGGAATCCTAACATGCAAAAGCAAATAATACATCAGAAATATAAATACCACTAGATCAACATGCTTTTCCACTTAACATAAAACACTAAGACATCACATGAAAAAGCATCACACATAACACACTAATTTTTCACGTGGAAACCCAATTGGGAAAAACCACGGTGGGGATGAATACCCACAAGCTATTCTTTGAACTCTTCTGAAGTCTGCTATGTTAGGAGCCTCGTTTGGTTAAAGACTTTACAACAAGTTCTGGTAGGAACCAATCCTGCTAGGGATCACCCGGTTAAGGGATGACTAAGTACCTGGTTAAAGGGTAGAACCCCGTTAAAGGTTACCTCACAAGAGGATTTGAAGAACTCAATGATTTTGAGTCACCCTGTTAAAGGATTTACAAAGAGCCTGTTAAAGCTACCCAGTTAAGGGATTTTCCAATTGTTGAAATGATTAGAAGTCAATAGGTAATACACTGATCTGATAACAACACTCAATGCTAAGGCAGATCCACTTCAGTTCTTATACTTCTACAATCACACTCTGCAGATCTCTACTCACTGCACTGGTCTGGCAAGAATCAAGTATCTCTTCACTTGGATACACACACAACCATTTTCCAACAACTTCACAATGCAAATCATCATCGACCTTATAGACAATAATTAGGTCGGTAGCCAAAACCTAAAACCCTAAGCATCTAGGTTATCAATACAGTCGGTCCAATCCTGATCGTTTAATCACATTGCATAGAGTAAAACAATCTTGAGCAAATCTTAAAATGTTCTCCATTGTCCGTTCTTCACCGCTTCTGGAAGCTGATAACCCATCACGTACTCTCCACCATTTATTGAGATTTTGCACATTCCCGAGGTGGATAGAATCAATCTTCTTCATGCAAGATCCTTAAGAATATTCTTCATGTGCACAAGGCTGATGTGGAAATGCGATCTCATCTTCATTTCAATGCTAACTCATCACAGGATGTCATTGGTTGAATTATATAGACTTAGAATGCATCAACCAAAATTCTTGATACAAACTTTCCATATACTTGTTCACATATCGGTTCATTCCATCAAACCGGTTCACCTTTTCACATATACCGGTTCACATCATCATACCAGTTCACTTCATACCATCATATCAGTTCTCTTGCCAGTTTTCTTACTTCAATATATCGGTTCATACTTCAGCATATTGACATCAATGACAAAATACAATATCATCATGTCATCAAACTCTACACATATGCCAACACCTTCATTCCAATCTTCAAACTTGATGAACTTCTTTTTGTCTTCGGTCATGTGATTTGAACATCCACTGTCTACAACCCATAGATTTATTATTTCTGCATGTAGGGTGGTCTGTACAATCATACTTGATTATGCTTTATTCTTATCCTTCTCAACCCAAACCTGGTTGGCTTCCTTCTTCTTGTCAGCTGTAATTTTCTGCTCTGGTTTTGGTAATGGTCTATGATCCGACACTGAATTCTTTTGCTTAGATGTCCTGAGTTTGCAATGCTTTGTAATGTGGCCACTTTTTTGGCAATGATATAATTTCACATTGACATTGAATGATGAATTTGAGAATTTATTGTAGGACACCGACATACTTCTCCTACACTCATAACTCCCATGACCAAACCCCTTACATTGATAACAAATAACAGTCATCTCTCGAAGTGCAACAAACGGGTTTCTACTTGAGGGGGCTTACACATCAAACTACACTCAGAAAATCTATGTCCAAACTTATTACACTGGTAACAGTAACCATGGAATTTGGGTAAATACCAATCTTGTCTCTTTGGATTGGCTAGCCGTTTGTGTCACCGGGTGTCTTCTTTTCTTGTTATTGACATTAGTGAACCCTTCATTATCAACTTTGGGCTTGCCTTTATGATCAACATTCCAGTACAATGAATGAGCCTTCCGGTTCAAAGTTTGAGCATTCCAGTTGGTCTCAGTAGCTTTACTGACTGTAAAGGTTTGTTTTTCTTTACTTTCACTTGAAGAAGTAAACTGTATCTCCTTGTTGGATGTGTCTTTGTTGTTGGAACTTTGTCCTTCTTCAAATCCTATACCTCTGGTATCTTTTGAGTGCTTTTGATTACTCAACATCTTATTTAAGGCTTCAGTGCTACTCTCATATTTGCTCCTCATCTTTAATTCATTCCTTCTCTTTTCAAGCTCCTTTCTAAGCATTACAATCTCTTCTTCTAGATTCTGATGCTCCTTCTTGTTCTTTATCAAATCGGAGGATGTAATTTCACATATCCTTTTAGCTTCTTCCAACTAGAGTTTCAGGTCAGAAATTGTTTTCTTGGTCTCCTTCAGTGATTGCTTCAAATGATCTTGTTCTTCAACAACGACATACTTAACCCTTTTGAGTTCCCTTCTTGTTTTAGTCAACTCCTCAAGAGAACTTATGAGCTCACCTTCCAATTCCACTTCAACTTCAATTTCTTCATCAATTGGTTCATCTAGTGCCATAAAGAGATTAATTTCTCTTTCATCCTCACAACAATCATCTTCTGAGGCACTTTCTTCATTTGTAGCATCATCTTCAAAATTATACAGGTTGTTCTACTTCTGGTAGCTTCTTCTTTCTTGTCGGTAGGCTTTCTTATTTTTATCCTTACCCAAAGGTCTGCTGGTGCTTTGTTGCTCCTCTCCAGCATTATCATGATAAGGACATTTTGAAGCAAAGTGTCCTATTTTACCACAGTTAAATAATTTTAAGGGTAATTTTCCTTTGTACTTACTAGATCCTCTTTTAAGCTTCCTTACAAAGTCTCCTATCACTGTATCTGAGTCTTCATTAGATTCTCCATAAGTAATTTCTTCCTTACCCTTTTTGATGGAGTTGAAAGCAACCTCTTTCTTTGAAGTTCCTTCACCGGTTGTTCTCATCTCATAAGCAGTTAGGGATCCAAATAACTCATCCATTGAAATGGTTTTTCAGATCCTTGGCTTCTTCTATTGCAAAGACCTTTGTATCATACTTAGATGTTAGGGATCTAAGTACCTTTTTGATAGCAACTTCATCAGATATATCCTCTCCAAGTCCTCTAATAGTGTTCACCGTTTCATCAACTCTTTGAAGATAATCATTGATCTTTTCTTCATCTTTCATCTTCAAGCCTTCAAGATGACCTCTTAGTGTTTGTAGTTTAGCCTCCTTGGCCTTGACATCTCCTTCAAACAATCTCTTCAACTTATCCCAAGTTTACTTGGTGGATGAGCAATGCAGAACCTTAACAAACTCATTGTCAGACAATCCACTTAGAATAGCATGCTTGACCTTGGCATTGTTTTCATACTCCTTCTTAGCATCCAGATTTGTAGGAGGAGCATTAGGGACAATATACCCATTCTTCATAGACATCCAAACATCAAAACCTAGGGAGGACATATAAGTTTCCATTCTTTTGATCCAGAAGGAATAGTTGGTACCATCAAACATGGGAACTTTGCAGGAGGAGAATTCATTCCTTTCTATTGTGTTCTTAAACCAGAATCTACCCAAGCTAGAGAAATATTTGACCAATAGGGAACTTAATGCTTTGATACCAATTGTAGAACACAATATATCATGGAGAGGGGGGTGAATAATTGATTATAAATAATTTCAAACAGTGTGTGCAATCAGTATAATAATGAAAATACTAACAAGCAATCACACACAAGAGCACATCACATAACACTGGATATACAAGGAAAACCGAATGTGGGAAAAATCTTGGTGATAAATGCTACTGGAGATCTACTGCTCCAATCCAACCTCAAAATGAAAAAACAATTTTACACTATTTAGGGCACCAACCCAAGGAGTACCAACCCCTAACAGCTTATGGGCACCTACCCAAAAGAGCACCAACCCCTGATCTATTATGAGCACCAACTCAAGGAGCACCAACCCCTACACTGAGCACCCACCCAATGAAATAAAATGAGATATTAAATCAATACAATGATAAGCACCTTGTTACAAATAAGTTTTGTAACCTTTGCAAACTATTCACTTTGTTGGTTGAACTATTTTCTGTCACACTGCTTCTTCTTTACCGAATTTCAGTTCTCTCTGTCTGAATCCTCTTCAACTCAGCTTCTGCCTTGTCAGATCTCCTCTCACACTCTCTACTCTCCTTCACTCTCAGTGGCTACCTTGCCACTTCAATCTCTGCTGGTTTGATAGACTGTTATGCTTTGTAATAGTTTACTAGTTAACTTAAACCTTTCCGATTAAACCCTTCTTGCCGGTTCTTCTTCTATCACTCATTCACTTCAATATTTTTCTATCAACACTCAGACTGATCAAATCTCCTCTAGAATGATCACACTTTCTCATCACACATCCAACTTTCTTAAGTATTTGATCTACACATTTATACACATTCTTTTGTTGGCCATTTGGTGGAATTGATTATGTGTTGCATTGATGTTTTGTCATTGATGCCTACACTAGTTGTTTGGATGCTTTACCGACACCCTTCTGGTCCTGGTAGGTTGAGTGGTTTCTGGTTAACTTGGATTTGGCATGATCCAGTAGGCTTCAATATATTCTGGTGATGGAATTGACTTGTTCATGATGCTTATACTCATACTTGGTTAGTTGGTTTTGGTCTGGAGATCGGATGCTATCCTGCTTGCTTAGAAGATTGGTTTCTGGTTTCGGTGAGGGTTTCACCGATAGAGCTTCTGATAGAGATATTTGATGAATTACATAAGTGGTGTTGGTGCAGCTTCTGGTGGAGTTTCAGGATGCTGTGGTGATCATGTTTGAGACTTGGCGGTTGGAGATCATTGCTGAAGTGTACGGACCTACACTTGGTCCCGGTTGATCTAGGTTATGGACCGACTTTAATGTAACATGTGGATAGGACCTATGGATGTATTTCTAGGATGTCTTATGTGTTGATATTATTTGTTTGGTCTAAGGCTGACATGGTTTGTAATTATGTAATCGATTTATTATTTGGTGGCCAACCTGATTGTTTATGGTCGAGGGTTTGTATATATAGATGTAAGCTCTTATTGTAGATCATCATGGTTAATGTAAGAGGCCATGGTCAAGGAATGTAATGTGCAAATAATGTAATATCATTCAGGAAGAGGAATTGGTTGATAATTGGAGATCGAATTGGGTTTATTAAGAGAATTTAATCCTCCGGTATTGAGCTTTACCAGAACTGTACTCAGGCATAAGAGATGCTATCTTTTGTAGTTCAACACTTCTCCAAATTGTAGTCTAGATTTGTATGTAGTCAGTGAGGCTCCTTTTGTGATGAGCAGTGCACTCTAGGTTGTTGACCTTCCTGCAAGTGCTTCCCCCTTCATTGTAATTCATATACTTACTGCATAAGTATTATCTAACAGTGGGTAGGCTTCCCACTATGGTTTTTCCGTTTACTGGGTTTTCCACGTACAAATCTTGGTGTTATGTGCATGAATTTTGTTATGTGATTATTGTTTATTCTTAATTGGTTTATTTGCTATTTTGGTATTAATGTTTTGTGTTCCAATATTTAAGTTTAAATTGCTAATGGTTCTAGTAATATGTGAACTGATTCACCCCCCCTCTTAGTTGTCTTCTGATTATCTGAACTGTCTAACAACTTTACGCACCTAGGTTTTCTTCACCGACCATGATCCGTATCAAATTGGATCTCATCTTCTTGAATTGACAACCTGCAACAGTTCAACAACAATCCCTGTCCTTATTTATTCTTCCAATGAATGTTTACTATATTTAGCAAACTGGATCTTGTTCATTGACCTTGATTTTGTCGATTACAATAAATGATCTAGCTGTTTCCTTCTCCAGATCAACAAGACGATTACATATCCTGCTTCGATCATGATATCAAAAAGTAAAATCTTTGCCTTTTGATCTGCTTTGAGCCACAATTCTTGTTGGGATCCAAGAACACTGAGAGGGAGGGTGAATCAATGTTTTGCCAGTAAGATAAGATTTTATCCTTTTATACCATACACATATAAACCGGTAAACAAATAAACATATAAATTGAAGCAAATAAACCATCCACATGAATGAACACCATAAAACATAGAATTTATACGTGAAAAATCTCAAAGAGGAGAAACCACGGTGGGATTTGTGACCCATAATATCATTTCACTGGCCATATGAAATGATATTACATATAATGGGGGCTTGCACATGCAGGAAGGCACACTGCCTAGAGCACACTGCTCATCACTAAAGAGTCTCACTGACTACAAGCCTTTTCTAAAGTAAAACAATGAAAATGAACTCACAAAATGCATCTGCTATGCCAAATAGAGTTTTGGTTCTAGCTCTTCTCTGTATCGATTCATAAAATTTGCATACAAATGATCTACATACATATTCTTTGCATCAACAGTTTTTCTATTACTCTCCTATGTCACACTATCCAAAATGACCTAGTAGACTGACCTATATACCCATTATAAACTATATGCTTTATGTCAGCTTACAATACATTACAAAAGATATTCAATGTCGACCTTGACAATAATTACAAAATGATTTTGTAAATAAATCTTCCTTGATGTCGGCTTCCTTGAAGTACTTGATGTCGGTGCTGGTGTAAGTGTAACCCTAGATACTCCAATGCCAGTGTCTGTCGGTAAATGCCTCCTAATGCCAGTATATGAATTCCATCTAATCTTGTTTCCATCAATGACAACAAAATGAATCCAATGAGTGCCAATTGTCAATGATTCTCTACAATCGATCTGTGATTTCCATGGTCTTCATTTAATACCATCCTAGTTGACAACTACCTCACCGATGCACTATTCACCTACCACTACATGTTCGCCACCTATAGTCCATGTGGCATCTCTGTCAGCATCCAACTCACTTGATTGTGTTGGTTCAATCTTAGTCATCGACTGAACATGCTATCGATATACACTAACCAGTTAACCTTCATATAGTGCAATTCTCTGTTCGGCTGGTTAGGACAATTTAACATTCATCTGTGACAGTCCTCAACCATTTTGCCAAAGTGGCAAACACTTCACATCCTTTCATCTTCTTATCCAAGTCCTTCAATTTCAATTTGTCACTTAACTTGCTTACCGGTTGACATCAACATGCCAACAATCTACAATACTCCTACTTGCATACCGATAACATCAACTTGCATACCGGTTGACATCAATGACAATACAATGCTAACAGAAGGATCATTCAATGATGTCCTTTGTGTGCCCTCATTGTCAACAAATATACTTTCTATCTATTAGATCACACATAGTGGGGAGGGAAAAAGTGCCGAGTTAACTCCAGATTCTGTGATTATTTGGGATTTACATAGTAGAGATATTGTTGTAGCGGGGAAGGTAGATCATGAATCTTGAGTATAAACCTTCTCACATTATTCCTCTGTTGTTCCTTCTATGAACATACACACTTAGGCACCTAGTGTGGATACTTTTGAGGATATTTAATATGGTGAAGTGAATCTTGGTATTCTTTCAACTGACCTTCAAGAGACATGTGTTGATACTTCATCTCCTACATCAACTATTATTTCTGATGATATTGGTACTGCTACATCCATGGCTCCTATTGATTCAGTGCAAGACATTCATTATCTTCCAGACAATGCTACCAAGGATTATTACTTGATAGGCCTTGCAGGTTTGTTTTGTGAGTCCTATGTAGCAGATTTGAAGGACACTATTGAGTACATACATCTTCTCTTTGATGAAGTCACTTCATCTTCTTCATATGTTGAGGGGGAACCTTCTGCACCTCTTTTTATTTACCCACATGATCATTCATCATAGTTTGAGATGACTGTGGCCACTATTAAGTAGCCTTTGGAGGAGGAACCTTTGTCTTCGGAGGAGATACCTTTGTGATGCAGGAGAATCCCCGGTTCTTGGCAATCTTGCATCAACCAAAAATATTTCCTTTATGTTTTTCTTTCTGTTTTGCAGTTTCAGCATTTCATTCTACATTTTCTAGCATTGGCTCACCAAATATTGAGGAGTGGGATTTTTCTTGAGGACTTGATCATCTACCTTATTCCAAATGCAGAGCATTTGGATCATTTTCTGACAAGATATCGCTAATGATTTCTGAGACAGTTTTTTGGTACTGGTTGCTTGGACCTATTTGCATTTGTGATCTACTGGATCTCTTCCATATCTTGCAGAGCCCTAAGTGTTGATTCCGATGTTCCTTGGTGTGTGGCTGACCTTCCCTTTGATCTACACTTCATCCTTTGGATTTTTTGGAGGAATTTATTTGGCAGGGCTTGACCTTGTTGGTTTTACACATTAAGTCTTGTTATTTGGCATTTGATCCCTTTTTGGGCTGACCGGATCCTTGGATAGTATAATTCATTGTAATTAAGCATTAGAATGCAATCGAAGGTTGTAGACAGAACATAGAAGCTAGATCTTAATATTTGAGGTCCAGGTTGTGACTTGTTCTATAATTGAGCATGTTTTAGTAGGTCAGTGAGCCGGTTTCTATAACCCGGTTGTTTTCGTTTGATTGTAATAAGTTTTCATGATATAATTCATTCTTTTCTACATTGCCTCCATCATATCCTCATGTTTACATTGTGTTTACTCTTGGTGGTCAGTCCGGATTGATCTCTTTGAGGCCCCTCCTAACCGATGACTACACCACTTTGTCTAGATTTTGTTCCACATCCATCTCCACTAGGTTCTGGATTGTCATCTTCTATAGTGTGGCCTAGAACACCTGATTTGATGGTGACAACTTTTGACATCAATACGGGGACACCTGAGCAGAGTTTAGAGACATCATACATCATTCTTCCTACATATTCCTTTCAGGAATGAGAAGATGTCCTACATTCTTCCTTGGTTTTGTTTCTTCCTAAGGGGAGGAATATTGTTCAGAGATCTCAGACCATCTTTAGCATCTTGTGTCAAGCATTCACCAACAATGCATAAGATTTTACATTGGGGGACTGCATGGTCTCTCTTCTTCTATTCTCTTGGGGAGGAGTTTTGTCCTATAGGTTTTCTCTTTCTCATTTTTTGAGAGGTTTCATTATTGTACATGGGTACCTAACATGGCCTTGTAGTCGGGACCCATATTTGCATCTTTGCATCTTTTCACCTACCTAAGATATGCTTAAGGGGGAGTGTTAGTGTAGGTTTTTTATATTTATTTTTCCTACACATTATTAGGCATACTAAAGGTTATATTAGGATGGTTTATATGAGGACATGTGGCATAGTCTTACATTTACATGTGTCATTCACACCCACATTTGGGCAGTTGAATGTCACACCCTCTTTTGGACTCATTTGCCACCTCCCCATAACCATTTGTTTGTCCCTATTTGAGTTGGTTTGCCACATGTTTTTCATTTTCCAAGTAGGAACAACTTCCACCTAATTTGGTTATTTGGGAGTTATTATTCCTCTTGGAATTACGTGCCCACATTTTCCTATATAATCAGAACTCACCTCTCCCTTATGATCTAATTCAAAGTTAAATCAGATGAGTTAATATCAACTTAGTCAGTACAAAGGAGTGTTGATCCATATTGTATCTTTTGAAGTGTGATAATATCATTATTTTGTTATTGCGCCATATTCCAACATTTTATTCTCTTTGTTGCTCTCGTGTAGAAGGTTGATCTTGGTTTTACAGGTGATCCTAGGAGATTGAGTCCATCAGTGACTCTAACACAAATTCATCCAAGAAGAGAAAACAAAAAACAAAAGAAATTCTTAATCACTCACATTTGAAGGCCAAAAAGAAAAGAATAAACTGTAAACCAATATATAATAGCTAGAAGCTAGACACAATCCAAATAAAAACTGAATCCTACCACATCAAGTCTATAAATCAAACCCTATATCAATAATTATAATTATTATGTATAAGACAACATATAGAAAGAAAAATATTCAAGCAAAGAGAAACCCAAAAACTTTGAGCCCCAAAATTCTCAAAGAACCTCAAACCAAAATGTGAGAAATTTTTGACAAATCATATATTTTTTTGAAAAATAACACCTCAAAATGAAACTATATAATTTTTTGAATATCAATAGAAAACAACCCAAACATTCCCAAACCTGACCAACACAAAATTTTAAAAAATAGAAATATCAAGGACTAATCTTAAACTCTTAGCCCCATCATTTCCTACCTTCTAGTTGAGAAGATAGGAAGGCAATGTATGTTGGATTATTGGGGAGATTGTTGGATTTAGTTGATCATTGCTTCTACTAGGATATGTTGTTGTCATTGATGTCAACATATTCCTGTGATCTATTCCAGTGAGTTTGGGAAGATTTTCTGATTTGGTTTTATAGTTTGGTTTTGCTAATCACTATTTTGTAGAATCAGGTATTTCCTTCGGTATATTCCGGTGTGATTAGATCTTGTGTTGAGACTTTGGGATATTGTCTTGGATGATCTTGTGAATCTTCATTTCAGATGGTTTGTGATTAGGTGCTCCACAAGTTATCTTTCCTCATGATAGTTTCTGATTGGTTGTCTTCTTGAGCTTCTAGATGTTGATCGATGAGGATTTAAAAAAGTGGTGTTGGTGCAGTTGTTACAGATGATTCTAATGTGTTTGCTGGTGTTTCCTAGTCATTTCCTATTTGTTTTGGCAATCTGCATTGATTGTTGTGCGATTTTTGGTGATTTTTATGAACCGGTGATGATTTTCGTGATGCAATATTTCTAGTGGTGAAGCATGTTGCAGTTGGTCTTAGCAGGATTTCCGGTGGAAGTGATCATTTGGGAATTTGAATTAGGTCCATGCTATGTAATGTAAATCGTAATATTGGTCCGGTGGTTGATCATTGTATCATGCAATATAATTTTTGTAATTGTAAGTTGAGGTTTAAGGGTTTAGCCGACCTTGTTATCAAGGTTGATGATTTGTATATATAGGTGAGATGCTTATGTAATTTGTGTTTTGGTATTGTGTCTGCATTATCAGAGAGAGATGAATATGTGAACAAGGATATATCATTCAATGAGGTGTTGAGGTGAGTTTGGTGTTGTAGAGAAAATAATTATGCTTAACCAGAACTGCCATCAGGCATTTGTAGATGCTATCATTGAAGTTCATTCTTTCCGGATTGTAGTCCGAATCATATTATAAGTCAGTGAGACTTCCCTGAGGGTTGTAGTTTTTCAGGCAAATATATTTTGAGCAGTGAGATCTAGGCAGTGTGCTTGAATGCATGTGCAGCCCCCATTGCAATATTTTCACATACTATTGTAGAGTATCATCTTACTGTGGGTAGGTTCCCATCGTGGTTTTTCCCTTAACTAGGTTTTCCACATCATAAATCTTGGTGTTGTGTGTTGTGTTGTTAATTTTGTTATCTAAGTATTGCTGTAGTTTATCAGTTCTTGTTTTGAAGTTTAATTTTCTAGATTTGGTGGATTGATTCACCACCCCCTCTCAGTCTTCCTCCTTGATTGATGCTAACAATGTAAACCTTGACTACTTCGTACTAAATTATCAACATGAGAATGTCATATTTTGGACCTTACTGAGTTGCTCTTTATGATAAATGCCCCAGTTTTATAGAATATTGTTAAAATCCAGAAAAGTTGTCCCTGTAGATAAAATACAACTAGAGATATGTTTAAGTAATATAAGGTTTGAACCTTGTGAATCTGGGTAAAACATCAGGTAAATTTTTCACATTATTCTTTAATTTTTTTAAAATTAATCTTATTTATCAGGACTACCTTGTTACACGGTCAAAAATAAGATATACCAGTTCTAATGGTTTTCGAAAGAATACAAAACAATGGAAGAATATTTTTATATTTTCAATTTTATTTATCTGCCTTGATTATCAAAATTGAAGTGTAAGGATGTTTTAAAAATATTTCGAAAGGCATATATGGTAAATCAATTTAACCTCATTTTCTAAATTATAGACAAACATTCAAATTTGCTTCTGTTTCTATTTAGATTAATATTTGTTTGGCTAAAACTTACAGGATAGTCAAATAAAAATAACATATATGCATTTAGGAAATTTAGAATTTAATATTTCAGATTTGTATGATGGTTCTGAAATTTTTTATTCTTATCCCAAACCCTTATGGGTTGTTTTGTAAAGTTGGAAATACTGTAACTGTGTTTTATCTATTTGTAATTTTTTGTTATATTATTTCAATATTTAAAAAAAATGGTTTGCACATTTTAATGAAAACAAAGAGATTTAGTATATATTTATATTGTAATAAAAATATTGACAAATAAATAGAAAATATAAAATATTAAGGTGATAGATAGTATACTCATTGATTACATCACCTACAAAAATTTAACCATTGAATAATCATGATAGATTAGTTCTCCCTACTAATAAGAACTTAATAAAATTAACATGGATATTTATAAAATCTAATTATTGTGATCTATTAAAAATTAATTCATAAAAAAATTGAACAATCACTTATTAATAAAATTTATAACATTCTTGATCTTGTTTAATTAGTTTTTTCTCTTGATGGCTTTCGTGCGGGGGCGTGCAGGAGGCCGAGCTAGGGTTTCGCAACCCTAGCTCGTAGGTGGTTCTGGTGTGGTTTTGTGTGGGGGTGGGAAGTGTAGGGTGTCAGGGGAAGACGGTGGCGGAAGGGGCTGGTAAGGCTCGACTGTGGGTGTGGGGGTGGTCGTAGGGAGGTGGGGAGATTGCGCGGGGGTGCGGTTTTAGCCTGCTGCGGCCGAAGCTATCCCGGGTGACAGGGTATTTTGGCAGGCCTTTCTTCGACGGTGCTAGTGGGGGGAGGTGCCTTGGGTGCCGAGCCTCTGTGGGGTGCGTTTTGGGGTGTGGGCCCTTGGCCATTTTGTCTTTGTTATTTTTTAATTTTTTTGTGCCTCGATGGCGAGTTTGGGTGGGGAAGCCTCGTAGGTTGCTCCAGCCATGGATTTCCATGCTATGGTGGGCTCAAAACCCCCACTTCAAAATGTGAAAACGTTTAACAATAATCTCTTCTCTTCTGATTCGGGATCTGGGAGTGCTGGTAACTCTTGCATGGTGAAGATTAATGGTTGCCTGGAGAGATGCAGTGAGAGGTCGAAATTGATCATCCCTCCTGAGATAGTAGCTGAATACATTGAATTATTTTCAAATCACTCGCTATACTGCAAGTTTTTGGGAATGAGGGTTTCCCTGCAGTTTTTGGAAAACTGGGCGCAGTGGACTTGGGCACCGGAAGGGGAAATGGAGATTATGCTTCTGGCAAATAACTACTTCATGGTTACTTTCAATTGCATGGAGGATCGCAATAGGGTCTTTGAAGGAGGCCCGTATTTTTACAACCAGGTGGTATTATTCATCAAACCTTGGCATGCGAGGTTTAATCCTTCAGAGGAGCTCCCAAATAGGGTTCCAGTGTGGGTTCGGTTACCACGTCTTCCAATGGAATGCTGTCGGGAGGATATGCTACGGATGCTCGCCGCTCTGCTTGGGAGGCCAGTGGGATCCTCATCGCAAACTCTGGGGAGAAAGGTAATGACCTTTGCACATATCTATGTTGAAATAGATCTTAGTAAACCCTTGCCAGATGCTATAGATATGTGTGCAGGCTCTTATTCTTGGGTTCAACGGTTAGATTACGAAACTTTACCATTTCGCTGCCGTCTGTGTCATGAGTATGGTCATTTACAACGTAAGTGTCCTAGATACAAACCGGTGGTGTGACAACCTTAGTAGTCAGAACAAAGCCTTGATAGGGTTGAGAAAGGGAAAGCGGCCATGTCGGCTGTGGTAGAGGGTGCTGATGGTTTTGTCTCATTTAAGACAAAGAACAGGAATAGAGGACAAAAGAGGCCCTTACAAGAGAGACATGAGGAGGATAACTTTAATAGATTTGAGGCCTTGGATGACCTGAGCCATCAGGAAATAAATCCAGGGTTAACCCCTCTAGATCAGGGTGCATCGGGAGGGGTTCCAGAAAGTGTAATGGAGGAATCTACCCAGGCCCTGCTAGTGGCTGGAAGCCAGCAGATGGAGATGGACCAGACAATAAGGGTTCAATTGGGCCTGGCTCCTGGTATTGAGGTGAATTTGGCTGAGGGGGAGGGTTCTCCGATCGCTTTGAAATTGGAACCGGCTGGGGTTAAAAGTAATAAGTCCTTCGTTCACCCGGGTCTACATCAAAAAGATATTAAGAAAAGTGCTTAAGAGAAGAGCTCAAAGGTTGGCAAAAAAAAGGATCTGGATAAGATCAAATTGATGGGGGAGAATCTGGTTGAGTCAAGATCAGTGAAGACTTTGGATTTGCACTTTTCCAACCCTCCTAAATGATTGTGCTCTCATGGAATGTAAGGGGCTTGAACAACAGCCCTAGACAAAAAGCTGTTACGGATTTGATTAGGAATCATTCACCTGATGTCCTTTTCATGCAAGAAACTAAACTTTCAATGGAGAGTATGATGGGTTTCGTGCCAAAGCTATGGGGGCAGGGCGAGTGTCAGTGTGTTGGGGTAGCTGGTTCCTCGGGAGGGGTGGCCTATCTTTGGAACCCTTTAAGGTTCCGCCCTGTCTGGTGGGTTGCCTCCAGATTCTCGTTATCCGAGGTGCTATCTAGTCTTGGGACAGGGGAACTCATCTTATTTTTGAATATATATGCTCCCTTTGATCTTCAGGGTAAGCAAAAATTATGGTCTCATGTTTCTGGTATGCGAAGGTTGGCCCCTTTTCATCCTTGGATTATGGCAGGAGATTTCAATGCCATCCTGGAGTTGAGTGAAAAGAAGGGGGCTATAATGCGGTTGTAACCTTCTTCTTTCCTTTTCCAGGATAATATATCCTTGCTGCAGTTAGTTGATATCAAGCCTAGTAGTGAATTGTTCACTTGGAACAACAGGAGGGTGGGAGAGAATTGGATTGCTAAACGGTTGGATCATTTTCTGGTTTCTTGCTTTTGGATTGGTGGGGGGTGGTCCACAAGTTCTGATATTCTTGAATGGAGAGGGTCATATCACTGGCCCATCAAGCTGTTTTCATCTTCAGCTTGGGTAGCCCATTCGCCCTCCTTCAAATTCCAACTTATGTGGCTTCAGGACCCTTTCTTGCAGGTTTTGGTTGCGGACTGGTGGAGGAAAGGGAGGCTGGCCTTTGGCATTGCCATGTACTCTTTTGCCATTGCCATGTACTCTTTTGCCAAGAAGCTGCAATTTGTTAAGCTTCAGCTTAAACTGTGGAACCAACAAGGTTTTAGGAACATCTTTCATGAGAAGAAAGTTGCACAAATTGTGCTGAATGAGATCACCAGTGAAATTAGAGAGCATGGGTTTTCTGAGGAATTTCTTAGAGAGGAGGACAAGGCTGTCAAGGTGGTAGAGGAATGGGAGCTTAGGGAAGAAATATATTGGAAGCAAAGAGCTCATATTGATTGGCTAAAGGAGGGGGACAAGAACACTACTTTCTTCTTCAACTCTGTGAAGGCAAGGAGACACAGAAATTCCATTCCTGTTCTGGTTAATGATAGAGGTGAGCAGTGCTTATCCTTGCAGGAGATGTCTAGGGAGTCTCTTCAATTTTTCTAGTCCCTCTTTAGGGAGGACTCTCAGGGGGAAACATTGGAGGAGAATCTAGTTCTGGCTTGCATCCCTTCTATGGTCTCGAGGGAGATGAATGAACAACTTTTGTGTCCCATTTTGATGGAAGAACTTGAGAGGATTGTCTTCCACATGAGGAAAGGAAAGGCTCCTGGACCAGATGGGTTCTAGGTTGAATTCTTTCAAGAGTTCTAGGATATTATTAAGCTAGATTTATTGGAAGTGGTCCAGGAGTCCCAGAGGAATAAGAAGATGCTTAGGGCATTAAATGCGACCTTCATTTATCTAATCCCCAAGTGTGAAGGGGCTGATCGGTTAGGCCAGTTCTGCCCTATCTCTCTCTGCAATGTGATTTATAAGATCATCTCTAAGCTGATAGAGGATAGATTGAAGAAGTGCCCGGGGAATGTTATTTCTGAGGAGCAGAGTGGGTTTTTGGAAGGGCGCCAAATTCTGGATGGGGTGGTCATTGCTACAGAGACCATTCATTCTATGTCAACCTCTAAGGAAAAAGCTATGTTTATCAAGCTAGATATGGCTAAGGCGTACGATAGAGTTAGGTGGTCCTTTCTTCAAAAGATCCTTAGGGCTTTTGGCTTTACTGATGAGTGGATCCACTGGGTTATGAGTTGTGTTACGTCCACCTCTTTCTTTGTGCTTATCAATGGGGACCATACTGAGCTATTTGGTGCTTCTAGGGGTCTCCGGTAGGGGGATCCCCTCTCCCCTTATTTATTCATTCTTCTTGCTGAGGGTCTGGGGAGGCTGATTAAGCATAATGTGGGCCTGGGTACTATTCAAGGTTGGAGAAGGGGTAATGACTTGCAGTTTGTGGATGATACAACCCTTATGGGGCTAGCTTGGATCAACAAAGCTACTAATTTTCATAAGGTCCTGGATGTTTATCTTGTGACTTCTGACTAGTTGATCAATGAGGATAAATCTTATATCCTCTTTTTCAACACTCCTGATTCTATTCAAAGGAGGATTGCTCTTATCTTGAGATTCCAAGTTGGCTCCCTGCCCTTGACTTATTTGGGTATTCCTATTTCTCCTAGCAACCCTCCTAGGGAGTCGTGGCAGGGGATCTTGGATAAATTCTACTCGAAGGTTTATCACTAGACTCATAGATGGTTATCCTTTGTGGGGAGGGTTCAACTGATCCAACCGGTGGTTCAGGCTCTTCCGATCTATCGATGTATGCTTCAGGTGGCTCCTAAGTGGTTCTTGAAGGGTTTGGACATTCTGGCTAGGCAATTCTTATGGGCAGGTAATCTCTCCTCTTCCAAATGGAGTCTATTCAATTAGGACCTGGTGTGTAGCCCGAAGCAGTCAGGGGGGCTTGGGTTAAGGCAATCTATTCTTTTTGGGGAAGCACTTGTAGCTGAATTGTACTGGAGGTGGTGTGTTGAGCAGGATCGAGGTTGGGCCAGGATTTTGGCCAATAAATATATGCAGAGGATCTCAATGGAGGAAATCCCTAGATATCCACTTGAAGGAAAGGGCTCATCGATCTGGTACACTCTCAAGAGGGGGGCTTCTCTCATTATGGCAGAGATTTTTTGGATTTGCAGAAGGGGGGAAGAGGTCCTTTTTTGGAATGATTCTTGGGATGGATACCCTCCCATCCTTGATTAGTTTCCTAACCTTGGAAACCTAGGCCAGATGTTTTTGGAAGCGGGATGGTCAAGGGTTTGTGACTTCAAGGTTGTCTATAGGTGCGGTCGATTGGATTTAGAGTGGTGGAAAACTCCTAATGAATGACCGGTTTTTGGAATGGAGGAAGAGTGTGCTGAGTTGCAGGGAATTTTGGCGAATAGACATTGTAGCTCCCTTAAGGGTAGGGATGGGCTTGCTTGGTCTCCAAATCCTAAGGGCATTTTTTCTGTGGCTAGTGGTTACTGGGAATTGTTGAGCCGAAGACTTGAGGGAAGAGAAGTGAACTGGTGGAAAGAAGTGTGGAATAATTCTTCTTGGCCGAAGTGTAATTGCTTTGCTTGGACTTTGGCTTGGAATAGATGCCTAACTTGGGACAATATCTGCAAGCGGGGATTCTTGGGGCCTTCTATTTGTGTTTTGTGTGGTAATGAAGAGGAAGATTCCTCACACCTGTTCTTCAGATGCCCCTTCTCTATGCTTATCTAGCACTATTGGTGGGGGGTGTGGAAGCTGTTGTTCACCAAAAGTGATAACCCAAGTATACCTGCAATTAATCTATGAAGTAGCCAATTCAATTTGCGAAGAACCTCAGGGCTTGGACAACATGACAAGGATATGAATCCTTCTACTCTTCAGGCTCTGCAAAACCTAGGTGGGTATACCTTTGATGCATTTAATCAGATCTATTGCACACAAGACTGCATCAATCAAAAGCAGATGGATCATTTCACAAGCTCACCAAATCTAGAAACACACTACAAATTGGCTAGATATGTATAAATCATAAATGAAAATAGAGCTTGGAATGAGAAGAACACACCCCTAAACATAAAGGGAAATAGATTTGTCTTTTAAAATATATATCTGAAACCATCCCCAAATCTGTCAAAGACTAGTGCCTTGTTCATTGGGCAACAGAGTCACACACACAGAACTACAAAATGTCAATCACAGCTCCAAATTGGTTTTCCTTACAAAATATCCCTGCACTAATACCTTATACTAATGCATTACTCAATCCATTCATAAAATTATCAGATCTGGGACACATTCCATTGTTTATAACTGATTATAGAATTTAAATTCTTCATTGAAGAATGCCTACACACAATCATACAATCTCCTTGAGATGACAAATTATAAGCCTCCTTGAGGATTCAATTCATAACAATGAAATGCATACACAGAGACAATATCATGAGAAATTTACTCATGCCTCACACAAGTAAGACCTGCAAATGGAAAATAATCTGTCATTCTGCAATGTAGCCTCTATAGATTGAACAAATTCATAGAACTTTACAGGTTTGGGTCAAGAAATTCAGAAAATGGAAGCCATGAAAGTTGGAGCACTTCCTCCAAAATTTTGGAACACTTACAAAATGAGAAGAATTGGGAACAAGAAGGAGAGGGAACCAAATCAAATTTGCAACTGAATTTGCCAAGTATCTTTTGGCTAATTGAATTTCACTCCCGTGGAAATTGCTCTTGAAATATCCCACATTTGTCAAAATTAACTACTTGACCGGATTCCTCATTCTGAGAGCTTTCCGATGATATATAACACTTCATATTTTGGCCAAAAATGAGACCCTAGGCGAATTAATCCTCAACATGTGCACATCATTTAAATTTTTTGAATTTTAATATAGTTTAAACTATATCTTTTACTGATTTTAATTTTGATTTTTGCTCCCATTTGGTCCTGACACCTTGCCACGTGGCGGGATCTGATTGGTTGATGGGGTCTACTAGGTGCCACCTGGGATGACACCTCGTCACTCTGCCACGTGTCCGCTTGCTTGTCGTCCACGTCATCGCCACCTCATCGGGACCCACCTGCTGGACCTACCACTTGTGCGCCACCTGGCTTTCGCCATTTCGCAGGGATTTATTGAGCATGCATCTTCACTCCAAGAAACCGCGTAGGCCGTCGATCTCCATCAAACTTGCCCACTCTTTAACCTTCTGCATTTTTGCCATTTTCGCCATTTCGCGTTTCGTTGGGCTTAACTGGCGAGAAACTTTTCTTTGTGAAACTGCGCGGACCGTCCGATCTCCCAAAACATGCATGACCTTTACCTTTTTCACCATTTTGCAGGGTGTAACTTGCATGCATCTTCGGCCCGCGAAATCACACGCTTCGTCGGATCATCTCGGACCGGCTCACCGATTAAGCCGACCTTTCTCTGCAAAATTCACCTGTTTGCCTCGAGATCTGTACGTGTGTGGGGTCCACCTAGTCACCGCTCAGTCACCTCCTCTATCGCCTTGGGATTGGTGCCTGTGCATGGGCCCACCTTGGGCACCCAAAGACACCGTCCGTCAAAAGCCTAGAGGCTTTGACATATTAGATGAGTGTGTTCTTGCATATAAATATCAAAATGGTCCACTCCCCAGCCAATGTGGGATATATGCATTTTCCTTGGAATAGACATCTGAAGGTATTACCTGAGTGTTTTATGAGAGCTTTGTAATTGCTGGAGTTTATAATGCACCTTGCTTCATACCAAATGCAGAGAGATTGCCACCAGGGTCAAGTTTGTATTTTCCATATACATTAATTTGTTATCAGACTTCTTTCTAATCTGGCCAACAGAGGGGCTCAGAGCCACATGTGTTGTCTGTTCTCTTAAACCTTTCGAAGTCTAGTCCCACCCTGCCTGCAGCCTTTTCTAACATAGCTATAAGGCTAGAAAGAAAAACTAGAGTCTGTGTGTAAATAAAAGAACCTCCATATCCTTCCCAGGCATCATTTCGGCCTCGATAGTATACAAATATGTAATCATCTGGTTTATTTTCTATCTTGGATGAAAGTATGTACCAGTCATCCTGATAATGAAGGTACTCGTTATCATGATTATAGAGCACTCTAGGCTGAGACGGATCTTGCACAAATCTCTGAACAATAGAATGAGTGAAGAAACCACCATCAGGGGTCGATATTCGCCATGACAACTTTCCAGTGAGGTTATTCGATGCTGGATAAAATTCATGAACTTGGCAATCAAATGTATCAAATGTTGGATTCAAACCACTACTAATGTACCACTTGCCACTCAAATCTTTTCCGGGATAATGCACATTCATCG
Organism: Cryptomeria japonica; assembly: GCF_030272615.1. Lineage (NCBI taxonomy): Eukaryota > Viridiplantae > Streptophyta > Pinopsida > Cupressales > Cupressaceae > Cryptomeria > Cryptomeria japonica. Next base: position 182,536,891 of record NC_081407.1, read on the forward strand.
AATTGATCTACTACACTATTCTAAAATAGATTTCCACTGTGAATCTTGTATTCTGTCTCAATTGGATGATTGTTACATGTTTGGAGGCAAGCAACATTTGCTGCACGTGTAGGGTCTGCAACGCACCTGGCCAATTCCACCCTGCACTCTTTCAACAAACACGTACATGTCTTCAATGCATCAGTAACATAAGCAGGCGGATTAAACAAAAGAATCCATGAAAGCAAGATTGTTGCCACTGTGGTTTGTGGACTGGTATTACAATCCACATCATTCCATAGATCTAACAACCATTGCTTTTGCGTGAGAATTTCAACCCCCTTTTCACTTGCCACGTGGGGGAGGGAGTTACTTTCGAACGCATTATGCTTGAAATCTTCACTTTGAAATGCCCCTTTTCAATAGACCTGCCAAAACACAGGGTAGCACTCTAAAATGTAGAATTGAAGAATCCGCAATGATTACCACTGTAATATGGATAAAGTGAAAGTGACTCTTGTCAATGCTGTAGGCCCTAGACTTTTCAAACGTCTCTTTGCTCACCACTCCATGTATTTGGCTGCAATCGGTCATAACTATGTGGCAATGGAGTTGTAAAGGCCATCAAAGATGGAAGATGATGGAAGACACCAGCCATAAACTCTGTTCTTGCCATCCTTCCATCAACTTAAATGTACCTGGCAACCAGAACCAATATCCATCGGGAAATAGTTGGGAAAGAAAGTTGCACATAGAGACTTTTTGGTTGCCATTGCCCTTACAGATTCTCATAGGAAGACTAAAATGTCAGGAAAACATACACAGGAAGAATGCCCCAATTCTACTTCAAATTGACCATCTCCTGCCTCTGCGTGTAGCTTCTCTACAGAAATATGCATGCTTTGAAGAGCTTTAAGAACTTCTAACAAAACAAGTGATGCACCATCAAAGGCTGCAGCTGAGCAGTACAATGTGGAATCAATTGCAATCCAATTGTTATTATCTTCCCTTCTTAGGAGATAATATTCGCTCTCAAAATCAGTACTTACAACCAAACCAAATTCTTCTTCCAATTTAGTTGCAATTCTTCTCAAAGTTGTCCTTGGACAACAGTCCCAAGGTTGGTCGGGTGTTGAATGCATATCGACCAATACCATTTTCTTTTGGTCGGACCAGGGGATACAACACAGTGTTGATATACCAGGCGTTAGTCGGATCTCACCCATAGTAGTCAGATGGGAACCTTGAGCAGTGCTATCTGTAAATGAAGTCATATACTAAGAACAATTTTGCTATAAAAATAATGCATGGGCCTGAGCCAGGTCGGGTCCCAAAGTGGGCTCGACTAATTTTTTTTTCGTTTTCAGACAACTGACCACTAAAATGCTTCAGGAGCCTTACCCATACCTCTGGAAATGATCGACATCATTTTTGGATCATGAGAATGCATTTTACAACTTTCATGCACTTACGTCACATATTCACATTTAATTGCGAAGACGTATTTGTCAAGCCGGTTAAAACACCTTTCTGGAGCTCGCCATCTGACAGGCATGTACTCTGATATGCAAGCATGAAATCTACCAAACGATTTCTCAAGATGAGTCTCGAGCGAAGAGATATTAATCGGCAAAAATGACAAACTGGCTTTGTCGACACTGCGGACCTGATGAAGTCAATGTCCTGACAACACATGACGCCTTTCTCAAAAATATCAAACGACATCCGTAGGCCCTCAAATTTGAAACATAGGGACCTTGAAGTACATATTAAAACTTGGAAATCTCAGTTCAATCACAAGACTGATAGGATGCAAATGGTGCACTCACAAAAATGGCTACATTAACTGATACGGCACTGAAAGTACAGATAACTGAAAATGATAGCTAAATGAACCCTTTTGAAAACCAATCAAACGGATTGACAGAGGCGTGAAATTTGAAACGTAGCTCATCATTTATACTAACATTATCCTGGAACAAAAATTATGGCATGACGCTTACTGAGGCAACTTTTACACTTATGCGAAACAGGGCTCCGACTAGCTGTCAAAACAGGGACTTGCCAAAACACACAAACTACAAATGGATTTGGCTATGAAAATTGAGCAAATGGATTTGTTAGGACTTGAAATTTTGCAGACTGACTCACATTTATGCATAGAATTGAATCCACTTTTAATTTTTTCATGACGATCGACAGGGCAAAAGATGTAATCGCTCAAATTAGGCTACTCAATAAAATCTGCATTTGTGCCTAAAATGCACTTTCAGCTCACCCCTCAAAATGGGTACCTCATAAACTTATCCAAATTGAATTTTGAAAGTTGTACATCACTGAATAGGCCAAATGAAAGGTGTGGGACATGAATCCTGAGCCTTACCCTCTTAAAATCAACTGGCTCCATTTTACCCCCTTGCTAACTAGGCCATTCAAATTGACTTATTCGGAGATGTAAAGCAAAAATTTGAAGTGGGCCTCAAAACTTGACTCAATTTTAATGATTCCCAACAGTGGCTCTGACTGGGGATGGTTGATTGCAAGATCAACACAAGAACATAGAATCGATGGTTAAGCAAACCACCCAAAAATGGATCACTTTTCTCTTCTCATCTCATTTCAAAAAATAGGGCTTCCTTATTCTACGCAAACAGCAGGGCACTTTATTTGAAAACCACACAATTGAAGCAAAGCAACTATACAAAAGATACAAACAAACTTATAACTGATCATAAGCTGCTTAAACAATCTTAACATTTACCTCTGTAAAAAATCTGATTCTCATCACTTGATACCATAATCCAAACAAAGGCACCTTCCAATAACAACTGAGCATAATCATTATAATCAGACCTTACCGTCATACTACTGAAACAGCTAGTGTGCATACCTTTGGTCTGATTTTGAACTTTGTGATCACACACTACTTCAACAAAACTAAAACCATGAGACAACTCACCATAAAGGCTTTCCCACAAGCTGCCATACACTTCACGATCCCACTCAGCTCTATCATTTGCAAGGACATCATCATGCTGAACTTGAAAAATAAAACACTCATTTTCAACATTGCAATTCCTATCAACACATACCTTATTATCATTTAAATCAATAGAATGAGGGGCATTACTAATCAACTGATGCAAACAAGGAACATGAACATTACAATCTGGATGTGATACTTCACTATGCTGATCACACCTCATACTATCCTTGCTTATCAAACTCAAAACCTCCGGATTCTCAACATCCCAATCGTGGAAAAGAATGCATACCTCAAGCTGAAGCAAATCCTCAGCTAACTCTTTCTCTTTCAGGCTTACATCCACCTGAAACACATTCATTTGTGGTTTTAAATGATCATCACACAACCCATGCCTCTTACCTGCATCATGAAATAATTTTTCACAACCTATGCTATTGCTGTTCGGAATTTCATCAGTATTATGGACTGGTTTACCATTTACAACATTTGGCTGATCTGTTATTTCTTCATACAAAGGGTTAGAAACAAAATGAATAATCCCCTTATGAACATTATGACACTGAAGTGGCTGGTCTGTATCTACATCAACATTGAATAAAGCATTAGTAAAATTGCTAAAGACACCATCCATCTGATCATCATAATCATCTTCATCAAGCAAAAGAAGAAATTGACACTTGGCTGGAACAATCCTCAGTGTTCCATGTTTCACATTCATGAAATTTTATCCTATGACCATCATTCTGAAAATCAAGATAATCATACTTATATTGCCACAACTGATCTTCTTTACCAATAGAACACTTGTCATCAGCCAAAGAACAAAGATGAATATCGCTGCTATCTACTTCATCTGATAAGTTTTCAACATGTTCACTAAAATTTTCTGTCATAAAACCATCTGTTAGATCAACATGTTGTTCATCAAGTATACAAGCATTCAATTCACAGTCCTTTTCTGAAGAATCCTCTTTACCATATTACAGAAGGTCTTCATTAACAGCTCTAAGGCTCTCCAACATTTGAACCTTCTTTTCCACAACTTCAAGAGCTTTCCTAAGTTCAACAATCTTTTGAAATTGTATTACACTTTGCTGTTCCATGTGAGATTCCGTAGAAATTTGTCCATTCGTGTGTGCTATATTTTCATTGCAATCATGTGTACCATTGAGATTTTCTAAATTAACCTCATGCATAACTTTCAAGATAGAAAGATCATCAACATGATTACAATAAGTGAAATCTGAAAATACATTTACTTCATCCTCAACACAAGTGACATTATCAATGTTTGAATGAGGATTAACTATTGTTTGTACTAAACAATTCTGATTTTCATCATATTGCACACTTTCACTTGCACAAACAACAACACTTGGTAATCCCTCTGTATTTGGTATTTCAACATCAAATACATCAACAACATGTAAAGATTGATGGTCATCACCATCATTATTTTCATTAATGTTATCCTAGAGAAATGCATGATTCACTTGGTAATTGGTAGTCACATAGTCAGCATAACCGACATACAAATCAAATGGTACATACCCCTTGTATATATCTATCTCTGTGTCAACATTTTCACAACACTTCCCATTGATTATTCCATCATTACTGTGAGAGACAACCGACATTAACAACAGAGGTTCTTGACTCTCATTTAAATCTAAAACACATGCATCAATAAAACCATTTGGAACTGCAAAGCTTGATGCACCTAGACACATAATGATTTGCTGAGTCTCACATGGTATTTCACCATTGAAGGTGCTTTGATAAGAAACAACAACAGACATGAATCTCTTCGAGATTCCAAACTTCAAGTTATTTTCCATGTCCCTAGCTGTGTTAAAAGCTTCATACAAGGTTTTGGGTTCTTTGTTTCTCAATAGGAAACCCATCTTCTCATCAAATGCACTCATGTAAACATCCAGACATACTTTATCATCAAGTTTATACTTTCTGGAAATTTTGGACAAAGCTTGTGAAAATCTGATATTAAATGTTGGTACCAATTCATCTTCCCTGATTTGTATATAAGTGAACTCTTTCAGCAAGTCGGAATCACTCACCTTCTCATCGAATTGATCCATGAAATCTGAAACCAATTCTTCCCATGAAGTAATAGAATTCACTGGCAAGAAAGAGAACCAATCTCTTGCATCCTCTTTCAATGACTGAATAAACAATTTCATGCATACATCTTCTTGGCAAATTTTGAATTCTCCTACCAAATCTGAAAATCTTTTAACATGTTGACATGCTGATTCTAATTTCTTCCCACTGAAAATTGGCAAATACTTTCTAATTTCTGTGAGTATGGGATTTGGGTAACCCAGAATATCTCTAAAATTCAGAGCAGCATAATGGTTCATGATGAAACTTCTCCTATTATACGGTTGTGACACTTCACCAAGCATGGCTCTATGTGGAAATACACAAGGTTGAAAAACTTCACTATTCATTTCTTCCTACTTCCACAAATAATTATACAACCTTGTGTTGAATGATAAAACACTTCAAGCACATATCCTTATCTGAATCTATTCATAACATTTCTTGACACAGATCTTTTCCTAAATTTGCATACTATGGAAATCATAAACACTGGATATTTCAGCAGAATAGATATGCAAACTAGTTTATGATTCCTATCTTTCCCTCTTTACTAGTGCTATTCACTAAATGGGAAAATGACATTGCACATTCTAATTTTCAGAACAAATATCTTTGCATTTGAAACCTCTGAAAAATACCTGGAGATTTGCAGCTGTAAAACTTGTAGACTTGGAGATTTACTTCACACTTTAGCACTGTCTTTTACATCAGAGTCACCACCTCTTGCATAGAGGATATTTTGAACAATAGAACCATTCAATCACAAATTTAAATCTCTTTACTCCTTTGATCTCGCTGCAATCAACACTCTTCCAGGCTATTTAACACTGGTATGAACCACAGAGTCGCCACCCAATAAAGAATTTGGAAAAAATTCACACATAGCTGAAAGAACTTCTTACAAATTTTCAACAATGCATTCACTGTTACTCCTTCATAAAATATGATATGAAATACATATCATTCTACAAATCTAGAACAAGGAGCATTTTATTCACCATAAAACCACTTTCAAAACTCTGTGCATACCCAATGGATAGACTAACTGGATGAATTTTGGCAATTTCCATTCTCATTCTCCAACAGAGTTGCCATTTTTGTTGTTCACCAAAAGTGATAACCCAAGTACACCTGCAATTAATCTATGAAGTAGCCAATTCAATTTGTGAAGAACCTCAGGGCCTGGACAACATGACAAGGATATGAATCCTTCTACTCTTCAGGCTCTGCAAAACCTAGGTGGGTATACCTTTGATGCATTTAATCAGATCTATTACACACAAGACTGCATCAATCACAAGCAGATGGATCATTTCACAAGCTCACCAAATCTAGAAACACACTACGGATTGGTTAGATCTATATAAATCATAAATGAAAACAGAGCTTGGAATGAGAAGAACACACCCCTAAACATAAAGGGAAATAGATTTGTCTTTTAAAATATATATTTGAAACCATCCCCTAATCTGTCAAAGACTAGTGCCTTGTTCATTGGGCAACAAAGTCACACACATAGAACTACAAAATGTTAATCACAGCTGCAAATTGGTTTTCCTTACAAAATATCCCTGCACTAACACCTTATACTAATGCATTACTCAATCCATTCATAAAATTATTAGATCTGGGACACATTCCATTGTTTATAACTAATTATAGAATTTAAATTCTTCATTGAAGAATGCCTACAAACAATCATACAATCTCCTTGAGATGACAAATTACAAGCCTCCTTGAGGATTCAATTAATAACAATGAAATGCATACACAGAGACAATATCATGGGAAATTTACTCATGCCTCACACAAGTAAGACCTGCAAATGGAAAACAATCTGTCATCCTGCAATGTAGCCTCTATACCCTGAACAAATTCATAGAACTTTACAGGTTTGGGTCAAGAAATTCAAAAAATGGAAGCCATGAAAGTTGGAGCACTTCTTCCAAAATTTTGGAACACTTACAAAATGAGAAGAATTGGGAACAAGAAGGAGAGGGAACCAAATCAAATCTGCAACTGAATTTGCCAAGTATCTCCTCTCTAAATGAATTTCACTCCCATGGAAACTGCTCTTGAAATATCCTACATTTGTCAAAATTAACTGCCTGACCAGATTCCTCATTCCGAGAGCTTTCGAGCGATATATAACACTTCATATTTTGGCAAAAAATGAGACCTTGGGCAAATTAATCATCAACATGTGCACATCATTTAAATTTTTTGAATTTTAATATAGTTTAAACTATATCTTTTGCTGATTTTAATTTTGATTTTTGCTCCCATTTGGTCCTGACGCCTTGCCACGTGGCGGGATCTGATTGGTCGATGGGGTCTACTAGGCACCACCTGGGATGACACCTTGTCACTCTGCCACGTGTCCACTTGCTTGTCATCCACATCATCGCCACCTCATCGGAACCCACCTACCGGACCGCTGACTGGACTTGCCACTTGTGTGCCACCTGGCTTTCGCCATTTTGCAGGGCTTTATCCGGCATGCATATTCACTCCACGAAACCGTGCAGGCCATCGATCTCCATAAAACTTGTTCACTCTTTAACCTGCTGCATTTTTGCCATTTTCACCATTTCGCGTTTTTTGGGCTTAACTGGCGAGCAACTTTCCTTCGCGAAACCACATGGATCGTTTGATCTCCCAAAACATGCACGACCTTTACCTTTTTCGCCATTTTGCAGGGTGTAACTCGCATGCATCTTTGGCCCGCGAAATCACGCGCTTCGTCGGATCATCTCAGACCTGCTCACCGGTTAAGCCGACCTTTCTCTGCAAAATTCACTTGTTTGCCTCAGGATCCGTGCCTGCATGGGGTCCACCTGGTCACCGCTCAGTCACCTCCTCCATTGCTTTGGGATCTATGCCCACACGTGGGCCCACCTTGGGCACCCAATGGCACCGTCCGTCAAAAGCCCAAAGGCTTTGACATATTAGATGAGTGTGTTCTTGCATATAAATATCAAAATTGTCCACTCCCCAGCCAATGTGGGATATATGCATTTTCCTTGGAATAGACATCTGAAGGTTTTACCTGAGTGTTTTATGTGAGCTTTGCATTTGCTAGAGTTTATAATGCACCTTGCTTCATACCAAACACGGAGAGATTGCCACCAGGGTCAAGTTTGTATTTTCCATATACATTAATTTGTTATCAGACTTCTTTCTAATCTGGCCAACAGAGGGGCTCAGGGCCACATGTGTTGTCTGTTCTCTTAAACCTTTCGAAGTCCAGTCCCACCCTTCCTACAACCTTTTCTAACTTAGGTATAAGGCTGGAAAGAAAAACTGGAGTCCGCGTGTAAATAACAGAACCTCCATATCCTTCCCAGGCATCATTTCGGCCTCGATAGTATACAAATATGTAATCATCTGGTTTATTTTCTATCTTGGATGAAAGTATGTACCAGTCATCCTGATAATGAAGGTACTCATTATCATGATTATAGAGCACTCCAGGCTGAGACAGATCTTGCACAAATCTCTGAACAATAGAATGAGTGAAGAAACCACCATCAGGGGTCGATATTCGCCATGACAACTTTCTAGTGAGGTTATTAGATGCCGGATAAAATTCATGAACTTGGCAATCAAATGTATCAAATGTTGGATTCAAACCACTACCAATGTACCACTTGCCACTGAAATCTTTTCCGGGATAATGCACATTCATCGAATTGATCTACTACACTATTCTAAAATAGATTTCCACTGTGAATCTGGCATTCTGTCTCAATTGGATGATTGTTACACGTTTGGAGGCAAGCAACATTTGCTGCATGTGTAGGGTCTGCAACGCACCTGGCCAATTCCAGCTTGTACTCTTTCAACAAACATGTACATGTCTTCAATGCATCAGTAACATAAGCAGGTGGATTAAACAAAAGAATCCATTAAAGGAAGATCGTTGCCACTGTGGTTTGTGGACTGGTATTACAATCCACATCATTCCATAGATCTAACAGCCATTGCTTTTACGTGAGAATTTCAACCCCCTTTTCACTTGCCACGTGGGGGAGGGAGTTACTTTCGAACGCATTATGCTTGAAATCTTCACTTTGAAATGCCCCTTTTCAATAGACCTGCCAAAACACAGGGTAGCACTCTAAAACGTAGAATTGAAGAATCCGCAATGATTACCACTGTAATATGGATAAAGTGAAAGTGACTCTTGTCAATGCTGTAGGCCCTAGACTTTTCAAACGTCTCTTTGCTCACCACTCCATGTATTTGGCTGCAATCGGTCATAACTATGTGGCAATGGAGTTGTAAAGGCCATCAAAGATGGAAGATGATGGAAGACACCAGCCATAAACTCTGTTCTTGCCATCCTTTTATAAACTTAAATGTACCTGGCAATCAGGAAATACTTTGGAAATAAAGCTGCACATAGAGACCTTTTGGTTGCCATTGCCCTTACAGATTCTCGTAGGAAGACTAAAATGTCAGCAACACATACACAAGAAGAATACCCCAATACTACTTCAAATTGACCATCTCCTGCCTCTGTGTGTAGCTTCTCTACAAAAATATGCATGCTTTGAAGAGCTTTAAGAACTTCTAACAAAACAAGTGATGCACCATCAAAGGCTGCAGCTGAGCAGTACAATGTGGAATCAATTGCAATCCAATTGTTATTATCTTCCCTTCTTAGGAGATAATATTCTCTCTCAAAATCAGTACTTACAACCAAACCAAATTCTTCTTCCAATTTAGTTGCAATTCTTCTCAAAGTTGTCCTTGGATAATAGTCCCAAGGTTGGTCGGGTGTTGAATGCATATCAACCAATACCATTTTCTCTTGGTTAGACCAGGGGATACAACAGAGTGTTGATATACCAGGCATTAGTCAGATCTCACCCATAGTAGTCAGATGGGAACCTTGAGGAGGGCTATCTGTAAATGAAGTCATTTACTAAGAACAATTTTGCTGTAAAAATAATGCACAGGCCTGAGCCAGGTTGGGCCCCAAAGTGGGCTCGACTAAATTTTTTTTTGTTTTCATACAACTGACCACTAAAATGCTTCAGGAACCTTACCTTTACCTCTGGAAATGATCGGCATCATTTTTGGATCATCAGACTGCATTTTACAACTTTCATGCACTTACGTCACATATTCGCATTTAATCGCGAAGACGTATTTTTCAAGCCGGTTAAAACACCTTTTTGGAGCTCGCCATCTGACAGGCGTGTACTCTGATATGAAAGCATGAAATCTACCAAATGGTTTCTCAAGACGAGTCCTGAGCAAAGAGATATTAATTGGCGAAAATGACAAACTGGCTTTGTCGACACTGCGGACCTGATGAAGTCAATGTCCTGGCAACACATGACACCTTTCTCAAAAATATCAAACGACATCCATAGGCCCTCAAATTTGAAACATAGGTACCTTGAAGTACATATTAAAACTTGGAAATCTCAGTTTGATCACAAGACTGATAGGATGCAAATGGTGCACTCACAAAAATGGCTACATTAACTGATACGACACTGAAAGTACGGATAACTGGAAATGATAGCTAAATGAACCTGTTTGAAAACCAATCAAATGGATTGACAGAGGCTTGAAATTTGAAATGTAGCTCATAATTTATACTAACATTATCCTCGAACAAACATCATGGCACGTTGCTTATCGAGGCAACTTTTACACTTATGCGAAACGGGGCTCCGACTAGCTGTCTAAACAGGGACTTGCCAAAACACACAAACTGCAAACGGATTTGGCTATGAAAACTAAGAAAATGGATTTGTTAGGACTTGAAATTTTTCAAACTGACTCACATTTATGCATATTATTGAATCCACTTTGAATTTTTTCATGACAATCAATAGGGCAAAAGATGTAATCGCTCAAAATAGGCTACTTAGTGAAATCTTCATTTGTGCCTAAAATGCACTTTCAGCTCACCCATCAAAATGGGTACCTCATAAACTTATCCAAATTGAATTCTAAAAGTTGCACATCCTTGAATAGGCCAAATGAAAGGTGTGGGACATGAATCCCGAGCCTTAGCCTCTGAAAATCAACTGGCTCCATTTTACCCCCTTGCTAACTAGGCCATTCAAACTGACTTATTCGGAGATGCAAAGCAAAAATTTGAAGTGGGCCTCAAAACTTGACTCAATTTTAATGAGTCCCAACAGAAGCATCCTTGTGTCCATGCGGATTCTCTGGTGGAGTTTTGGAGCAGTTTGGGTAGACCTCCTATCCCGTCCTCCTTCCTCCAGATTGTTTGGTATATTGGACCCATATTCATTGTATGGTAGATCTGGCTCGAAAGGAACAGGAGGATCTTTCGTGAGACCAAACTATTTGTTCAACAAGTTTGGAATAGGATCACTGCTATGATTTAGGAGACAGTGGAAGCTAAATGTGAGGTGAATTTCCCGCTGGGTATAGATGAGGCATATATTGTGAGTAGGCTTGGCTTGCAGGAGCTGTCTCCTGCCTCTACTTGTGTCAGGAGAGGTAGGCAGGCTATGAAGAAGGTTCAAAGGGTGGGAAGGTGGATACCCCCTCAGGATGAGTTTATCAAGATTAACACTGATGGCTCATCTAGGGGTAACCCAAGCCCTGCTGGAGTAGGTGGTGTTGGTAGGAATAGCAGGGGGAGGTTGTTTTCTTCTTTTCAGTCCATAAAGGGTGGCAGTCTAATAATTTTATGGATGGGTTTGCGATTCTTTATGCACTTGAGTGGGCTTTGGTGTTAGGTTGTAGGAAGGTGATTTGTGAATTGGATTCACAAATTGTTGTTAACTTGTTGTCTGAGCAGAAGGTGAGTGGGATTCAGTGGTAGTTGGTAGGGATTGTTCAGCAGATCCTCCAACTTAGCTCTTTAATGGAGTAGGTATCCTTCATCCAAATTCCTCAAGAATGGAATGGAGTGGCTGACTGTTTGGCCAAGTGGGCCTTAGAACATGATAGTGATTGGAAAGTTGAAGGTTGGGAGCATCTCTTTGGGGAATACTGTCAGGAACTGCAGAAGTTTTTCGCTGAGGACATGGATGGTTTTGAGGCTGGTTGATCTGTGGCGGGGTTGGTAGTTCTTCTCTGGGGCCTCGGGGCTCTGGTTCTCTTTGTAATGCTTGTGTCTAATTTTCAATAAAGTTTTTACCCTTTTAGTCCAAAAAAAATAAAAATAAATTTATAACATTCTTTTGAATAATATTATTTTATCAAAAATACTATTTTTTGGAAGAGCTCTTTCCAGATCAGATTGTGTGGTAGTTTTTGCATCAACATTTTGTATTCAACTATTTAATCTCTGATATCATTCAATCATCCCAATGATAGATCACAGAGTGTGATCTGAAACATTGATGCCAAACTACCACAAAATCTGATCCAGAAACATCTCTTCCAAATCTCATAGATTGTAGAAACTTAATGTCTTTAATTGACACTATTTTTTTATTCAATTCATACTAACACTAAAGCTCATTAACATTTTACTTAAAAAAAACTTAAATAAGATTTGATACCACAATCAAATGTGGATAGAGAATGAAACCTCCATTTTAAAAATCAAATCAAAATTTAAACGAAAGAAAAAAGTAAAAACTAGCTGCAATTTTCCATTATCTCCAACTACTTCAAAAACTCCATTCCAATAACAAAATCTGATTTTATTTACTACATATAATAAAAACCAAAGCCTTCAGAAACTATACTTCAAGGATTTTCTATGAGGGAAAGCTGGGAGACAATAGAAATGACATTGGTCATAGATTTGATGAGGTTATGAGATCTATCCTTAACAAGGGTGACAATGTGGGATGGATCTGTCTTCAACCAGCTTTCTGGATCAACTAACACTGCAGTCACCAGTTCATCTAAACACATTTATGGATTGTTGTATGCCTCCTTCAATAATCTCCAAACATTAGATGCATTCTTCTCTAATGAAGAATTTGACATTGCCTTCAATTTTACCATTGCACTTTGAAGCTGAGATACTGTATCTTCCAAAAAATGGACACATTCCCTCAGAGTATGAGAAGTTGTTCTTTTGGGCTTTTCTTCTTCCTTGAGTTGCACAATATAGTCTGAAACACCATGGGATTCTCTAAGAAAAGAAATCACTCCACCCATTGCAAGATCTTTCAGGTTTTCCCTTGAAGGAATGGGGACTGGAGAGACTTCAACAAACCCAACACTAAGAAACATAAGTACAACAACTAATATAGCTTTGAAAGCCATTGTTAACTCAGAATAACTTTGCAGAATACAATAATACAATGGCCCACCACCATATTTATAGGAGAAGTTTTAAGATTTTTCTTTTCAGAATCAAGCAAGAGTGCCCTTGGGATTTTGAGAAAAGTTTTTTTATGTGGGTTTTAGTAGATAGATCCTAGGGGATGCTTCCCATATTTGAAGGGATGATCCTTCTCGGGCATCCATTGGGCTGATAACAAACAATTTTCTTTTATTGGGATTTGAACACAACACCTTAATGTTACACTGCATTCAATTAGTTGAAGTGGTGAGGCACTTGATAAGTAGCCTAGAAAAATGAAGAGTACGCAAATAATTTTTTAAATAAAGTGTGATTGTTTTTCAAGGTTTGTAATTTTGGCCATTTTATTATTTTTATAGTTTGTTGTAGTGAATTTGTAGGCTTTTTTGTTTTTATTCATTATGTTGTTTTGAGGATTAGAATGGTTAACTATCTCTTAGATAAATGACAAGAAATAAAATAATTTTTCAAATAAAGTGTGTGATTCATTTTAGCTGTTTTATTATTTTGATAGTTTGTTGTAGTGAATTTGTAGGATTTATTGTTTTTGGTCCTGTTGACGACTGTTTTGACACACCTGCCAACAGTTAGGTAGCCAATGTGAACACTCACCACCTCTCTTGAAAAGCAATAAGTTTAGAAAAACTCACTACTCCAAGGTCTCTATAGTCAGGTCATGACGGTGATGGGCATCCCAATGGTTGATGTGGTAGTACCTGTTAAGGGGCCTACTAGTTGAAACTAAATCTCGTTGATCGTTAATGGCTTAACTTCCTCCCTTTTTTTTTGTATTTTATGATTTAAGATTCTGTGGAAAGTAAACTCCGAAGAGTAAAGGAAACAAGAAAATAACAATGAAACCAATTCAATAACAACTTAACAAGCTACTCAATTAACTCCCTGCAATCTAAAAAATTATTAGATAATATCCAGATTAGCATTCAACAATAGACCTCCAGTAAACCTGCAAAATCGTCAACTTCATAGACTTATGGAAATAAAATCACCAATAATATCGTCTACCATAATAATTATCATACACCACTTACGTGCGCAATATGATTCATAAAGCAATAAATGGAAGATCAAACCACATTGCTAATTCCAAATAACATACATTACAAGATTACACAAAATAATTTCCTAGAACATAGACGTAGATAAGACAATCTACAAGCTGCTTCTTGTATTAATTTCAAAGAATGTGTAACAAAAATAACTCAAGTTCATAACAATCTATCATCTAAAATTTCTAAGTGGGCCACAAATAATCAATTTGGGGACCCTTAGAAATGAATCCAAAATCTTAATTTATAGAGTTTTCTGCCCTACTATCTAGGAAATAAATCTAACCTAAATTAAGAACTCAAAACTAGGAGTCGTAGTTAACTTGCAAGTTTTTGCCTTTATACTCTAGTTAACTACTACGAAATGGAGTTTGCATGAGCACTATGGAGACCATGTTGTATGAGCCAAGCTTTCGTAGTCATGGAAAATTTTGCTCAAAACTAGAATGTGAGTTGGAGCTGCAGCTGAAATACAAAATTGGGAGTCATGTAAGAAGTCCTGCTATCTTTAGCAGCTATGTGTTTATCTTTCACTTCTTAATATAATATTTATAATTGTTAATAATGCATGCAACTGCTTAAATAGGAGGGTCATCTACATGTTTAATTCTAAATTTGTATTTCTTCGAAACTTCCTCTGAAGGCTTCCTTCCCTTCTCTAACTCCCCTATTGTTTTTGCCACTTCTTGGCATTGGGTAATTAGGTATGTGTATCTGTCCATCAGTGTGACATCAAACTGAGATGGAGGTTCTAAATGCTGGGCCTCATATGTGTCCCACTGATTCAATACTTTCTCTTCCTCCATAACCATTTTACTGGTTAACCCCAACCCAAAAGCTTCGAGCAAATGCTTTACAAAATTCTCATATTTTAAAATTTCCCTAAGGAGAGGGACTCAGATCCCTGCCACATCCTTCACATACTTCTAAAACATTTCAATCTTTAGTTCCAAAATGTATGCGTAAGATTGCAAGTTCTTACAGCTATCTCCTCTTAAGAGGTCCTTCTCCATTATTACCTCTTCTCCTAAATGCAAAATTTTATTCAAAATTCAAAACTGTTTATTAAAAATGTTTAGTTTCCGTTCCCATTGCGTAGAACAAGAAGCTAATGTTTCGCCTGCCTATACTTCCTCTTGGTATACCCTCATGGTATCCTGCAAAAATAACCTAATCTTTGCAACATTTATTTGAGCCCATGATTCAGTTGCAACAACCACTTGTCTCACCTCCATTAATGCTTTTACTTCTCCCTCTGGCAGTGATGAGTTTGAAGGTAGGTTGTCAGTCCTACAAGATTCTAGAGGTTTACTCATCTCTACTAGAAACTTCTTATACTGCCCCAGTTGTGCTTTAAGCTCTATGTTGGCGGTATGCTCCTTTTCCACGCGCCCCCTGACAACACTGGTGGCTAGTTCTAAAGTGTCTAACTCTCCCCACTTTGTTTTCTTACCCAAGTTTACTTGGGATACTTGGTTTTTGGGAGAGGCTTGACCTTCAGTCTAGAGTGGAACTACCACATCTGAAACCGCTTCATTGGAACCCGTTCTTGACAAATGATGTACAATCTTTGGTTTCTTGACCTTTTGAGGCTCCTGTGTGATTACCTACTGCAATGTCACCTTAGGTAGCTCTACCTTTCTCTTCTTCTTCTCAAAAGTAAATTCAAGCCATTGTGGTATATATTTATCTTTGTCACCTTGATGTGATACTATGTCAGCAGTTACAATCCACCCGTTCCTCTGCTTCATCCCTCTCTTCCACATTTGTCTGTTTAGGACTTTGAGGTGAAGCAACTTGGTGAGCCAGATTAGTTTGGAGAGCAATATTAACATTCAGCTATTGTTGCTTGTGCAACTGTCCCAACTTATCACTAACCTCTTCGTTGCATGTCCTCTCTTCCTCATCTTCTTCTGTCCCACCTTGCGCGACAACTTTGTCCTTAAGGAGGTCTTCTTGATCCTGAGGGGTTAAGACTAATCTTTGATTTAGCAAATCTTCTGCCTCATCTCGTTCTTTCTCCCCTCCAAGTGACTACTGTTCCTTGGGCTATTCCTCTTCCTGGTCTGAGTCTGATTCAACAATTCTAATAATTACCTCCTCAGTGGTAGACCTAAATCCCTATATCCCAAGATGCCCTATGGTTGTATCAACTGATGGTGGTATGGGGGTGTTGGTAACTGGAACTTGTGCTGCAGCTGTTGGAGGAGGTTGAGTGGGCACATCTTCATCTATTTTTATTCCTTCTTTTTCCTCTTGAGCACATTCTCCTACAACTTTCCCTATAGCTATCCTTGGTGGAAGGACTTCAGCGAGTGGCACCACTCCTAATCCATCTGTTACCCCTAGGTTTGCAGCCTTCTTCAACAATTTAGACATCCTCATCTTTTCCTTAAGCTTTCTCATTATATCTTCGGTGCTATCTTGGGGCCCCACTTCTTCATTGGGGTCAGGAGACGTATTCTTTCTTGAGCTCGATCTTGTTTTCTGAGCATACTCCTTATAACCCCTTGACTGGGGTACCCCTAAGGTAGACTCTTTTTGCTTCCCCTTTGAGGTACTTGGCCTAACCCTTTGACTTAGCCACTGTTTAGTCCTTTGGATAACTACTTGGGAGAATTTTTGTATATTTACATCCTCATTTGTAGACCACCTTATTGGGGAGAGGGCCCTTTTATCAATTTCTTTCTCTTTGTATGCTGCATCCAGCAAGTCTCCATCATCCCTCAGGTCTTTAGGGAGATTGGTTTCAATTTCAAAATCCCTTATTTGGGGTACTGATAACGTGTTGTATTTTTTTTCTCTCACTTCAAAACTGTCTTGGAGGTTTGCCCAAAAATCCTCCAGTCTAGGCTTATTCCCCTCATATGCCTTAGGCATAATTTGCTTGAGTTTCCCGTAGGGATCATAGAATTCCCTAGCATAATCAAATTCTTTAAGATTCAAATCTTGGAGCTCTGTCTCTTCCAACTTTTCCACTTGTATCTTTGAGCAAGAGAGATACCCAATACATATTGAAAAAGTCAATCCCTATTTTGTGCTTGGATGACATGAGGGATTGGAGGCCTAGCAGCTGCTTGACATATTCTAGTAAGATGATCCGATCATTACAGTACCTTGCCAACAACATTGAGTTTCCTGTAAAGCCAATGACCCTTATGTAGGTGGAGCGTGGGTTTTGGATAAACAAACACACCCACTCTTGAATGATAGCCATGACCTCTGAGCTAATCTTGTATCTTGTAACCCCTGTCAGTTTAATAGTTATAGGAAAAAGGAAGGCATCATTGATCCTTTTAAAATGGGCCTTTGCATTGATGAGGGGGAGTTGGGAATAATATTCCCATACCTTCTTCTGACATTCTTCATCCCCTAGTTGACCTTCAACCTGTAGGCCTGGAAATTTGCCAACTCTTGCGGCCACCCATATGACATAAGAGATAAAGAAGAACTTCTTTGTCTGGTGGACCTCTTTCATCTGTCTCCATATGTTGTCTGAAAGGATTTGAGGCTAGTCAAAATAATGCTTTCCTACTAGGATGGTTTTCATGAATTGGAATATCCATGGGTGAAAGTGTTTGTAGTCGGGATTGCCAAAGGCCTTGCTTAACAGGATGATCAGGTCTCTCTGAGGCTCTTTAAAGTCTGCCCTCAGTATCTCTGTGGCCTTTAGACATGTTTTCCTCTCTTCTTCCAACCAATTTTCATTCATGTGCCTCTTGTTTGAGGTCACATTGTCATTCATACCTTCAAGGCTTCCTCTTCAATTGAGAGGAATACCTCATCTCTAGTTGGGATGCCGAACACAAATCCCAGCATATCAGGGGAAAAATCTATCACTGTTTTATCCTGTGCATCTGTTCATTTCCTAGTGCCAAGGTCATAGAATTAGGCAATTGTCATTATAAACTTCAGAGCCTGCACCAAATGTGGGAAGATGGTAGCCTCTACTAGGCCTAATCTCCTTATCCTCCTCTGTAGGGATTCCAACCTTGGTTTGTCCAACTGGGTTTTAATGTCTTCAATTTTGATGTGCCCAATCTCAGTATCAGTAACCCATTTAATTTGATCATCCAACTTTGAAGCATAAACCTGCCCTTGGTAATAGTACTTCATGGTTTTTGGAAGTCGATCAATGTCCTTGCCTCTCTTGCTGGAAGTTGGGTCCATCTAATTGCTTGAATCTGCAAGAAGGAAACAAGTGTCAATACCTGATAGAAAACATAAAAAACTTGATTTACCTTGGGACTCCAAGGTTCCAGGGTTCCGAGATGGGTAGTTCTCTTTTTAAAAACAAGGACCTCGAAACTCCGGGGTTTCGGGATAGGAAAGCTTAGAAAAAATCTGAAACTCCAGGGTTCCGAGGTTTTGGGGTTGGTAGGCATGAATGAAGTCCCGAACTCCAAGGTTGGGTTGCAAATGGGTTCAGAACCAGAATTCCAGGGTTCCGAGTTTGAGAGTTGAGGCTCAGCTCGGGACTCCGGGGTAGACACAAGACACCCAAAATATTTTAAGGAGGACGAGCTCAGAAGAACAGACCTCAAAACTCTGGGGTTTCGGGGGTGAGTAGTATTACTTCTTTAAATGGGTAATCTGAAACTCTGGGATTTCGGGGTTCCAGGTTCATTGAGTGTTATGCACAAAAATAACCTCGGAACTCTAGGGTTCCAGGGTTCCGGGCTTGGGAAAAGCAACTAACCTAGAACTCTGGGGTAGAACTAGGACATGCGAGAAGGAAAAAATAAAACACAGAAAACAAAAATAAGAAAAGAAAACAAGAAAAACCTGCAACAAGAAGAAGATCTAAACTACAAACGACAAGGAGGGCAAGAAAAATCACCAACTTGGTGAGAAAAAAATTGACCAAGAATGCAAAAGGAGCTTGGAAGGATGTAGGCACAAAGTCAGGAGGCAAGAAAGAAAGAGCTCTGGAAGGTTGAATGCACAAATGAGCTTTAAAAATTTCACTATTCATATTTATACCCCCCCGAACCTCGTCCATATGAATGCCTTAAACAGGACCTCGGGACTTCAGGGTTCCCGAGTTCCATGGTCGACAACAAAAACCAAAGAACAAACACCTCACCTCGGGACTTCGGGGTTTTAGGGTTCCGGGGTGAAGGAGAAAAAAAAAAGCAAACAAGGATCAACCTCAGGAGTTTGGGGTTGACAAACAAAATATAATGTACCTCGGGACTCTGGGGCTCAAGAGTTTCAGGGTAGACAACATCAAACACACCTCGGGACTCCGACACTCCAAAGTTCCAAGGTGTGTAACACAAAACACAAGAAAATGCACTACTTCGGGACTTCGGGGCTCCGAGGTTCCGAGGTAGGTGTACTAACAAGCACAAAGAGACCAACCTCGGGACTCTGGGGTTCCTGGGTGGACATAGCAAAAACCAAAAGAAAAGAGACCTCGGGACTCCGGAACTTCGAGGTTCCGAGGTGAAAGAAGCAAAAACCAAAAGAAACAAAGCAACATAAAGCAAAAAGGGGACCCATATTTTCAACACAAGGAAACTAATGGGGGTTAGGTATGTAGGGCATAACAGGTTCATTATGTTGTTTTGATAGACTAACTATTTAAAAAAGTAATATATTATATTGTATTTTTTATTTAATTATTTAATAGTAAAAAAATATAAATATTTATCATTTTATATTATATTTTCAATAAATTTATTTTTATAAAATAAATTGGGATTGATTGTCAAGTTGTTAAAATCCTATAATTCATATTCCTAATTGAATTATAATCCAAATTCAACTCTAATTCTTATTGAACCCTAACTCAAATTCAACATTTTAAGGAAAAATAATTTTTGTTTTTCATTATTGCACTTAATAAAATAATATTTATAATAGAAATTCATTTAATGTGTTATATGTTGTTGCTACTAGCTTATATATCTTTAATAATTTATCTGTATTAAAATATATAGAGACATTTTATAGAATATACAGTTACCTTATGTAGACTATTAAAAATATATATGTTTTTAATTAAAAAAGTAGTGTTAACTAGGGCGCTGACCCTTTGCATAGCCAAAAGGCTATCAAAAATTAAATAATAGCCCAAAAATGGAAAACAGACCAAGAAGGGGTACAAACCCCAAACAAACAAAGTCAGACATGCCAAAGGAACTTGTCAAACATGCAACAACCCAACCCAACTCAAGAGTGGGGAGAAATACCCAAATCTTGACAAAGGGGGGGGTTGGGAAAGGGAGGCAGATTTTCCCTTCTACCTGTGACAAACAACCATCCAGGCATCACTATCATTAGGAACACTCAAAGAAAAATCAGGCAGGGAGGACCCCATAGAGTCATTGCTAGATTGTTGCTGTAGAACAACATTAGACTGTTGCTGAAGAACAACAACAAGAGAAGAATCGCCAAGAGAAGAGTGAAGATGTGGAGCAGGAGTGAGAGAAGTAGGATCCAAAGGGGTGGAAGAGTCCATGACAATAGTAAAATCAGCAAAGGCTTCATCAACAGTAAGGGGCACCTCATCTCGGGAGGAGACATCAGCCTCCAGAGAGGAGTCGACAGAAGTAGACTCAGAAGCATTAACCATCAAGTGATCTTCAGTAGCATCCTTCCACCAAGTTGCAACACCTCTATGGCGAGAGAGAGAACAAACTAAAGCTAAGTGACCCATTGAGAAGCATCTGCGACAGCAAAAGGAGAGACCCTCATAATCCACCGATTGAGTCCATGGCCTGTCCCCGATCATCAAAACCACATCCCCAGGGAGGGGCAGAGATATGTCAATATCAATTAACGAACAAGCAAAGGTTGAATGACCCATGGAGGTTATGGCATCATCAACCTTCAAGAAGTTGCTAATGGAGTTACCGATGGCCTCAAAACAAGAAGACTCCTAGAAATTGAGGGGAATATTAGGGAGGTGGACCCAAACCAAATGAACAGTAAGAGGTTCAGTAAAGGGGTTGAAGGAAGTTGTCCAGGGGTTGAAAATATATATGTTAGTTTTACAGAATAAATTGTTATTGACTATCTAGTTGTTAAAACCCTGTAAACTTGAGTAATAAGGTATATAGAATATACAATTCAACTAATAAATATAAGAGGAACAATAATCCATTATTAAGGTAGGTATTAGGCTTATAGTGAAGCACCATAAGTTAATGAGGTGTTAAATCCAATCAAGTTTACTAAAGATTTGATAATATTTTGAAAACACAATTTACAATTTAGAAATTTTTATTTGAAAGTATTATGCTAACAGAATAGAAATTTGTTTTTATTTCTTATTTTATTGTAAAAAATGAAATGTTTTTGATATTAATTAGAAGCATAACAAGGGTTTTGTCCTTATAAAAAACAACCCAAAGGGTGTAAAGTTAATAGTGATACCAATAGTAACACATTGACAACACATTAACAACCAACAAACATAAAAAACTAACCATCAAAATCATCACCAAAAAGAAAGTTTTACCTCTAGAACCATTGTCCAATTAGCTATCTAAACCACTTAAAGTCTTAGCAAAAGGACATCTAGGGCCATAAACATCATTAACAATATATAAACTATTAAGACTATCTAAACCATAAATAGTATCTAAATTGATAATTGTCTTAGCATAGGGCCACCTAGGGCCATACAACATTAACATAAAAAAATAAAGGGAGTTTATCCCTAGCGAGCATTTTTGAATTTGTAGCCAGCTTGGTGGAGGACACTAGACCAATCTTTAGTGAGAAACTTAAATAGTTCCTTGTAATTTCTTTCATCTTTCTCATAAGCTCCCAGGATCTTTTTCCGCATCAAGCATAGGGAGGTGGTGGAACTGTGCATTACCCTCAAGCCAAACCAAGAGACACTCCCAAATTTTCTTTCAAGTTCAGTGACCTTGGTTTTGACCTTTTGTAGCTCATTAGCATTAGTATTGCATTCAGAATAGGTCCCATCCTTTTGGGCTTTACAAGTCCCTTCCTCCTTGGTTTATTCATATCCTCTTCTTCTGGCATCATATCATTTGTGAGATCAATTGGTTGCATTTTTATACTCTCTGAAATATGAGTGGAGCTGTCTTCACTCTCAGAGCTTTCCCTCTCCTCCAACTTCTCCCCCCCTTTGTTAGCTTCCTCACTTTTTCTTTCATCCTCATCCTCACTACCCACTCCTCTTCCTTATTATCATAGTCCACCAGGTTCTTCAATTTTTCTTTCTTAGTAGAGCGAGTAGCTAGTCTATGTGACCTCCTAGCGGTATTTTCATTTTTACTATTATCTTCCTCTGCTTCCTCTCCCTCCTCCTCGCTAACAACATCCTGGATGGTCAATTTGGCCTTTTTAGCTGAGGCAGTAGGATTTTTTCCTTTTTTTCTTGCTACTGCTAGAAAGCAATTCTTTGCATTTAAGGTCCATAAGTTGATTTTCTATCACCGAGGCAGTGGGGGTTTCAGGAGTCCCAGGTCAAGAGGCAATTTTGGTAGCACCCAAATATCGTATGCTTTTTTTTTCTTACTAGGGCCATGGGTATCAATAATCATGAGAATTTGACTATAGCAACCAAGATCTAGAGGCCAATGAATAGCACAAAATAAAGAGAGAACAAAATAGACAAGAACAAATTGTATTCTTATCAAGATGCAAAATGCCCAATTGGACAAGATTGATTGGATTACATACAATGTAAATAAGACTACTTATAAAGGAAAGACCATAGGGAAATGAGAGAATACAAGGATGATGTGGCTCAATGAGATACAAAGGTAGGTAGGGGTAGGTAGGAGAAATAATAAAATATTCTACTAAAGTTGGATCATCCACCATAGGTGGACTATGATAACAAGATAACACCACAAAAGGTGAAATTTTTCCTACAACCATATTCCCTAGATATGTAATTCCCTATGTGTCTCATATGCAAACTAAAATGATATGCATTATCCTAAGTCAACTTAAGTAATGTGAAATTAAATGAGACATAAATTACACCAACAATAATGTTGGCTGAGGGAGGAGTAGAAAAATGTTGGGCTTCTTGCACAATGATTTGCCTGCAGGGCACAAAGCAAGGTAGAAATGGTAATGGCCAATGATTGTTGGCATTTTTGATAATTATGTTGTGATTGTTATTGATGGACACAAACTTTCTTTGAGATCACTTTTTGTATGTATAAGTTATGCTCAACCGGTATGTGTTCCAAACCAGTATTATGTATTATAGTCTTTAGACTATCGGTGTTTTGCAGAAAGTGTTTACCGATCCCAAGTGGTATGAAGACCTCAAGTGGTTTGAGGATCTCAAGCAGTACGAAGGAACTAAAGTGGCAGTTATCATTTTCCCAGTCTTCATTTTGGACAACCGGTAATTGGTTTAATATTTGAACTGGTATTACTCTGTGATGAATTACCAACCGGTAATCGATAAAGTTGTATGAGACCGTAATAATCGGTGATGAGTTACCAACCTGTATTTTTGTGATGAGTTACCATCCACTGACACTTTGATGGTGATTTTGTGCCATGTTACCAAATGTGTCTAGATGCAATGAACCTAGGAACTTGCAATGTAATCCTATTGGACTGACATGAAATCAGATTCCTTTTTTAAGGACACCATGTCTACGGTTTTAGATGAGGTAGCTATTAGAGTTTTTGGTGGTTGATGAGTTTTTGTATGTGCAATCTTAGAAGAGGAGATCAAGTCTGTGTGCTGTAACAGAGTGTGGATTTTACTGAAGACTGAAGTAATGCTAAAATTCATTAGCAATGAGCTATCATGGATCTAACCAAGCAGACTGTGCTATTTGCTAGATCATTCACTTGTTGATTACTCACATCTTCAACAAGTCTGAAACCCTTAATCGGGTAGGCCTAGAAAAGCCTTTGTAAATCCTCTAACAAGGTGGTTCACATATGTGGATCGGAAATCCTCTCACAAGGTAGTCTTTAATCAGACTTATCTCCTAATAGAGATTGAGATTCCTAACAGGATCTGTTCTGGTGAAGAACATTGTATTACCTTAACCAGTTTGGTTACTATTCTGCAGATAGTTACTTGTGAGTTTCATCTCACCGTGGTTTTCCCCATTTGGGTTTCCATGTCAAAATCTCTTGTGTTATGGTGATTGTGCTTCTCTGGGTGAATGCCTTATTTTCTGTTTGGTTTGCATTTGTGTTAACCGGTTTGTTAGTAAAACTGTTATACCGGTTTACTGCTAAACTGTTTAAGTATTTGAGTTTAGTATTTTTTGGTATACTAAATCACCCCCCCCTCTTAGTATTCATCAATTGGTATCAGAGCCAACCTTTCTATAAGTTTAACCACTTGGAAAGAGATATGGGGGAATAAACTGTGAGGGAACTTACTCATCAGCTCACTCAGACTGAGAAAGCCTATGATGAACTCAAAGTCAAATATAAGGCCTCTCTGGAAAAAAGAAAAGAGCATGCTGAAAAACTGATGGAACTAACTGAAAATAGTTCCTCTGATGAAGCGGACATGGAAGCCCTAGTTGAAGAAGTTGAAAAACTAAATGAGTCTAATGCCAACCTAAGAAGGGAATTGGAAGGAATGACTATAAGGATGTGTCAAGAGCTTGAGAACCGGAGAAAAGCTGAAGATCTGGTAAAAGACAAAGATCATGAGATCTCCAAGTTGAAGCAAGAAATCAGTGAACTTACCGCTCATCTCCAAGAGAGAAAAGTGGAAAAAGAAGATATGCAAGGTGAACTAAACTTGGCTATTTTTGAGAATGCAACCTTGAAGGAGTCCAATGCTGCTATCACCAAAGAACTCATTGAGTAAAAGGAAATACTTGCCAAATTCAATAAGAGCACTGTTAAGCTAGAACAAAAACTTGAATCAACAAAACCGGTGAAGAATACCACTAGACTTGGTTTTTCTAGTTATGAGGAAGGTGAGACCTCTGGAACAAAAGATGGAGCATCAAAGAAGCAACTGACACCAAAGGATAAAGGTAACAAAAAGTTCAAACCTGTTTGCTTTAATTGTCTCAAGGAAGGACATACTGCTAATGTATGTAGAAACAAGGCTTACAATAACTTTCCTTACTTTCAAAACAATAAGCCTAGATCTAATAGATTCAATGGAAATTGTTATGCATGCAACAAGTTTGGGCATAGAGAATTTGAATGCAGGTCTGTCATGCACAACACCGAAAGGTATCCTCAAAGGAGTCAAGGAGTCTTTCCTGAACCCTCTGGGAACCAGAATCCAAACCAATTTAATACCCATAATCATCAGTCAGGTAGCGGTGGCTATCAAGCAGCAACCAAACACAGAGAAACCTATTTGATCTGTCATGGAAATGGTCACACTACTACAACATGCAGAAGGAATAATGAAAACATGAATAATGGACCTTGGAGAGCACCTGGAATGGTTTGCTATCGTTACAACAAACCGAGTCATACAACAAGGTTCTGCAGGATGAGAAAGAATATATCGGATAATATACCGGTCACTCTGGAAGGAAAGATTGATGTTGAAACTGTTCAAGCGGATATGAAGAAAACCTGGAAAAAGAAGCCAGAAGAAGTGTCTCTAGAAGAACCGGTTTCTGCACCTAGTGTGGAAATCTCTGAGCTGACAAACTAAGCTTCTGGAGAGCTTAGGGGGAAACAAATCGGTAAAATATTTTGAACCCCCAGTTTACACTGGTAAAAGACCTTAACCGGTATGTGATACTTGTCAATTGGCGGAAGACCGAAAAATGGTAAAAGGTAAATTAGGATTTATGCCCTAATGGTGGAGCATTTATTATGGTAGGTGGAGAATTCATTTAAAAGGGATTTTCAAGTCATTTTCACTCATCAATTTTCGAGCGAAGAAGTTTTCAAGTGTAGAGCGACAAAAGGCGATTTGTCTTGCAAATCGAAGAGATTTCAAAATCTTGAAGAAGAATATGAAGATAACATCAATCAGTCAAGTGTAGAACTCAAAGCGGGAATCCAACAATTGAAGTAGTGAGTGGCGAAGTGGAATTTGAAAACCCTAAATCTCAACTTTCAAAGGTATTTTTCGAGTTTCTCTGTTTATAATGGCTTCAACATCGCACTCTAGTTCTAGTGCACCCGTTGATTCAGTAGATTTCATCCAACGAAAGGCAAAATATAATGCACTATCCCAAATACCCACTGGTGTTATAGTTGAGGAAGGTATTTTGGATTACATTGAATGTAAAATTGTAGACCTAGGATCTCTAGTGATCCATTCTCAGTTGAGTTCATTCTGTGGGAAGGACAAAAATATCAAGCCGGAATTTAGCATATTGGAAAAGAAGAAGCTTCACAATATGGTCTATTTCCTTGAAGAATTCATAGATGATCACATCCGCATCATTCTAAGCAGAGTGCACGGTGACAAAATGTATTTGGAGTGGACACATGACATCACACCGAAAGCGATTCATGCCATCATCGATTTCTGTAACATTGGAGAAGTGCCAGCCCTAAGGAAGATCAGTAAGACCGAAATGACCAAGCTCACCAGTTCTGTGAGAGACCAATGGGGAATGACCATCAATACCATCAAGGATGAGTTGGTCAAGTATGCTTGCATGGTGATAGGTTACCAGACATTCTATGATAGCAGGATCAACTCTGTCTTTGCTGCAGTGGTAAATGCAGGCTACAAGATGATCATGGAAGATGCATCGTTTGATTTATGCACCTATATGCAAAGGCAACTTCTGGTGAACCTAAAGTCAATCAAACAAGACAATTCCTTGAGATTTAAATTCGGACAACTATTGGTCGGATTGTTCTTCTACTTCCAAGGCTACTTCCCAGGAGTCGGTGATATTCAGTGGTCTGCTGACCAACCGGTTACAAAGAAAATCAGGGAAAGTCTTCAAGCGGTTGGAACCGGTTATCCTGACATTCTGAATAAATACTTTGATGAGTTTAGACACAAGATGAGACAAATGGTAAGAATATTTGGTGATATAGTCAAGAAGTATGAAGAGGACATCTGCTTTATCATCAAAGTAGATGAGTGCATAATGGAGGCTATTGAGCCTAGAAAGGAAGAAGTGGAGCCTATGGGTTATGAGGTGATGTACGACATGCTAGATGGGTATGCTTCTACCCTACTTGCCTCACCAATTTGATCCTAAAATGAAGAGAACCGACACCTATCTAGAAAGGGTTACACCGGTTGAGGAGCCCTCTATGAAGAAAGGAAAGGCAGTACCATCTGTATCGGCACCAATTACTTCAGCTAGTCCTAAAGTGACCAAGCAGTCACCGACAAAGAAGAAACCGAAAGTTGCACCCGCCAAAGTATTTGAGAGAAAGCAGAAGACAAAAGGCAACACACTGGACTCAAAAGATACAAAATTTGAAGAACAACCTAAGAAGACTAGGCAAACAAGAAAGAAGACAAAGACAACCAGCAATGAACCAACATCATCAACACCGGTAAATATTGATATTTCCTGTTACAAACCTTTGACACATTGTCAAAGAACTATTAAGAACATTAGGAGAAAAGTGCTGAGTGATTTGGCAGATTATTCTGATGATTTCAATGATAATGAGGAGGAAGTAGAACAAGAATTCATTCAATATTTATGTATTAATGACCGGTCACCATCAGAAATTAAATCTGTGACACCAGACTCTTTATATAATTCTTTAGACAACAAATGGCACATTGCCATAGAAAAGGAACAGGAGATAAGAGAGAAAATATTTTCTCAATACTTTCCTGATGTGTCTAATTCCGAACTTTATGAAGTTATGGAAAAATATAAAGGCCTCTTCTTTATGCGAAGAAGGAGACTCTTGTTGCTAGAAGGGAAAGTCCTTGAGGTGGTGAAAGATACCCACTCTCATGTCAAGGCAACTTTGAGATTGCACCAAATGTTCAAAGACAACAAAGAGGTTGAACAAGAACTGGAAATCGCAAAACCGGATGAGGTGTATAACAGTGAAGGAGAAAAGGTCACTGAGAAAATGGACCCTATTGATGTTGATGCTTTAGACGGTGAAGATGTTAGTCCGGATACACCAACAGAAACAACAGGACAAGAGAAATAGGATGAGGAAAAGAGAAAGGAGGAAGAGAAGAGGAAACAGGCAGAAGAAGAGAAGAAGCAAAAGGAAGAGGAGAAGAGAAATGAAGAGGAGAAGAGAAAAGAGGAAGAGAAGAGAAAAGAAGAGGAGAAGAGAAAATGGGAAGAGGAGAAGAAGAAGAAGGAAGAAGAGAAGAAACAGGAAGAGGAGAAGAAGAAGAAGGAAGAAGAAAAGAAACAGGAAGAGGAGAAGAAGAAGAAGGAAGAAGACAAGAAACAGGAAGAGGAGAAGAAGAAGAAGGAAGAGGAGAGGAAAGAAGAAGAGAAGTGGAAAGAAGAAGAAAGGAAGAAGGAAGAAGAGAAAATAAACAAAGAAGTTGAGGAGCAGAAGAAGGCAAAAGAAGATAAGCAAACAACCAAGGAAAAGGAGGAAGCGGCAAATAGTGTACATGTAGAGACCCCAAAGGCAACCGGTGGTAAAGCCAAACTGGCTGACATCACCAGCCCCATTGACCTCCAGTTTGCAAATGAAATGGAGCTACTGCAAAGTATTAAGCTTTCTCAAGAGCGACTGGAAGCACTAAGGAGGAAAAAGGAGGAAGATGTGATTCAAACTGCGGTGGAAAATCTCACTAGTTTGATTCCAGGTACCAATCTCCCAAGTATAGATTCCTCTCTAGCTCAATTGAAGCTCCTATGCATAGTTGTAGAGGACCAAGTGCAATGTCAGGAAGATGTTGCTGAAGCCAATGCAAAAAAGATGCATCAAAAGGCTCTGAACACTGCTTTGGTAAAGAAGTTAAATGAGCTCTAGTCCGATCTATAGAAAGAACAGAAGGACATAAAAGATGTTCTGGATGAGGGGAATCTACTGCTCAGTAAGATATGTCAACCCCATCTATTCTGTGATGATGTTTTTGCTCAGAAAGACAAATTGCAAACTGATTTGCAGACATTCATAAGCACCTTCAAGACACCCTATGATTCCTTCACCGCTTATGGGCAAACCAATCACCGGTTTCAACTTCAGGCTGCAAGAATAGAGCTAGAGATTAGAAACTAGACCAGAGATTTGCAGGAACTTCAACTGGTTTTACTACCATGACTGCAAATACTTCATAAATGCATCTCAATCTGGATGCCTTAATGGTCACTCAGGAGATGAGTACCTTGGATGCCATGGAGGAACAGGTTTTCCAGATGCAAATGGAAAGTGAGGTTGCTACCTGATTGCTTGAGTCATGGTCTGTATCCATGAAGACATTTATGCATGACTTTAAATCAGTTTTTGACAAGTTTCACTCTTTATTGTCATAAACTCTTATGATTTTAATGATAATGGAAACATGGGTTATTCAGCTGTACTTTGTCATTGCTGGAAAAGGGGGAGTAGTATTCTGTATTAAAAATTTTGATGCATTTTATGTATACTTTCATGTTTATCTCTATAAGGGAGTAGTATACATTATATTTTCTGCAAAAAGGGTAGTGTATATGCTTAGAGGGAGTAATTTTGATTATGGCATATTTTTGTTGTAAAACACTTAGATGTCAAAGTTTTTCCTAAGTGTTTCCATCAATGCCAAAGGGGGAGATTGTTGGCATTTTTGATAATAATGTTGTGATTGTCATTGATGGACACACACTTGCTTTGAGATCACTTTTTGTATGTATAAGTTATGCTCAATCGGTCCCAAGCGGTATGAAGACCTCAAGTGGTTTGAGGATCTCAAGCAGTACGAAGGAACTGAAGGGACAGTTATCATTTTCCCAGTCTTCATTTTGGACAACCGGTAATCGGTTTAATATTTGAACCGGTATTACTCTGTGATGAATTACCAACCGGTAATCGGTAAAGTTGTATGAACTGGTAATACTCGGTGATGAGTTACCAATGGGTATTTTTGTAATGAGTTACCATCCACCGACACTTTGACGGTGATTTTGTGCCGTGTTACCAAATGTGTCTAGATGCAATGAACCTAGGAACTTGTAATGTAATCCTATTGGACCGACATGAAATCGGATTCCTTTTTTAAGGACATCATGTCTAGGGTTTTAGATGAGGTAGCTATTAGGGTTTTTGGTGGTAGATGAGTTTTTGTATGTGCGATCTTAGAAGAGGAGATCAAGTCTGTGTGATGTAACAGAGTGGATTTTATTGAAGACTGAAGTAATGCTGAAATGCATTAGCAATGAGCTATCATGGATCTAACCAAGAAGATTGTGCTGTTTGCTAGATCATTCACTTGTTGATTACTCACATCTTCGACAAGTCTAAAACCCTTAACCGGGTAGGCCCAGAAAAGCCTTTGTAAATCCTCCCACAAGGTGGTTCACATATGTGGATCGGAAATCCTCTCACAAGGTAGTCTTTAATCAAACTTATCTCCTAACAGAGATTGAGATTCCTAATAGGATCTGTTCTGGTGAAGAACATTGTATGACCTTAACCGGTCTGGTTACTATTCTGCAGATAGTTACTTGTGAGTTTCATCTCATCGTGGTTTTTCCCATTTGGGTTTCCATGTCAAAATCTCTTGTGTTATGGTGATTGTGCTTTTCTGGGTGAATGCCTTATTTGCTGTTTGGTTTGCATTTGTGTTAATCACTTTGTTAGTAAAACTGTTATACCTATTTACTACTAAACTATTTAACTATTTGAGTTTATTTTTTTTTGTTATACTAATTCACCCCCCCTCTTAGTATTCATCATAAATTACACCAACAATAATGTTGGTTGAGGGAGGAGTAGAAAAATGTTGGGATTCTCGCACAATGATTTGTTTGGGGGGCACAAAGCAAGGTAGAAATGGTAGTGGAAAAAAAAAGGCCTTAGTGGAGCGGGATGGGTTTTTTCCCCTAGCTTTTATAATTCTCAACCACTTCATAGAACATTCCAAGGAATTGAGGAAAAAAGGAAAGGAAATAAGACTTTGATTCCTAAAATGGTTAAGCAGGGGCATATGGTAAAAATAATATACTTTAAACTCGCCCTCTAGAGTGAAGTATTTTATTATCATAAGGCAAAATTGGTTCCATGGGAATGGAAATTTGATGTACGAGCATCCCCGGTTCATAGCAATCTTGTATCAACCAAAAACATTTTCTTTTTGTTTTGCTTTCTTTTCGCAGTTTTAGCTTTTCTTTCTATGTGTATCGGTTTTGGCTCACTGAATCCTGTGGAGTTGGATTCTACTTGAAAAATTGATCATCTTTCTCATTTCTAGACTGCATCACATTTGGATTATTTTTTGACAAGATATCACTATCGGTTTCCTTGACAGTTACCTGTTATCGATTGACTGTTTCTTGTTACCTGTTGCCTGGACCTATTTTGGTGATCTACCAGAACCCCTTCTGAAGCTTGTAGAGCCTTGGGCATTGATTTTGATGTTCCTTAGATTGTGGCCAACGTTTTCCTATGATCTACACTTCAAACTTTGTATTTTCCAGAGGAAGCTCTTGGCGGAGGCCGACCTTGTTGGTTTTACACATTAGGTCTTGCTCTTCGGGTTTTGATCCCTTTTTGGGCCAACCAGATCCTTTGGATTGTATATATAATTGTAATTGCACATTATAATGCAATCAATCATAGAATCAAGTAGCAAGAGTATGCGTAGAAGATAAATCTTAAGATTCAAGATTGGAGTTGTGACCTATTCTGTATGTTCTTCTAGGCCTGTGAGCCGGTTATGCTGTAACCCGATTGTTACTAGTTGGTTGATATCAATTTTCATGAAATAAAATAATCTATTCTGCATTGCCTCCATCATATATTTGTGTTTCCATTGTGTTAAACTTGTTGACCAGTCCAGATTGATCTCTTTGAGGTCCCTCCTAACCGGTGACTGCTTCAAGTGGTATCAGAGCAGATTTGTGAACCTGTTATTGGAGGAAGACCCGATTATACAACGGTTGGTTGGAGAGGAAGTTGAGGCAACTTGTGGACTTGTTCAGATCACCAAATCCCTGAGGTAGTTGCAAGTACCTAATAACATCTCGCTGAACCAGATCAAGTGATGGGACTCACTTTTCAATTAACCCTGAGAGTCTGATGCAGGAGCACCAGTGTAGTTCTTACCAGTTGAGAAGTTAGCAGTGGAATTGCTTCGAGATCATGGTATTCCTTCATGTTTGAGAGTTTAGCGTCGTGGTTTTGGATTTATTGCCTTGTGTTCATTGTATTTGTTGTGTTTGAGTTTCATGGAATTTGGATTTAATCCTGGTGAGTTATCAATTCTGGTATTGGCTTGGTTGATATGTTCTTACCGATTAGTCTGGCAATGTGTTGAGTGAAGATGATTTCGGGTTACGATTGATACCCGTGACTTGTGGATCATTGATTTATGTTTCTTGTGTCTTTTTTGATGTTCCCAAAAGAACGTGCGATGTTTTGTGCATTTGAATTTGTTCTTAATGATTTGAGCCAACTTGTTATTGTTTACACGTTTCATGAATTGGTTGGTCTTTTGGCTGACTTGATCGAGTTGTAATTATTTGTGGATGGTATAAAGAGAAGTTTGTGAATCATTTGAGAGGACATAAGATAGAAGATAGAAGACGGAAGTTCAAGATTGAGAAAGATGTAGTTTTTGGAGAGATTTTGGTCTAGGGAGACTGAAGTCAGGATGGCTGAAGTCCGGATCAGTGTAGACTATTACCAAAGACCTATTCGTCGAGCAAAAGATCTGCGGATCTTAGATTTATATATTGATTCCGATGAGATTTTGGTTTGGGGAGACTGAAGTCGGGATGGCTAAGGTCCGGATCAGTGTAGAACAATGGAAGCTATTACTGGATGATGATTTGTTGAGAGAATGATCTGTGAATCATAGATCTAAGTTGTAAGAGTTGTTTTGTAATCCTGGGCTGTGGTCTAATATTTGACATATGTAATTCTTTAGATTGTTATAAGGTTTGTTCATACTGTTTACCGGTTATGTATTCTATGATGTTACCAGTTGTTCTTTCTACTTTATCTGGTGTTGTGCTACCGGTTACCAATATATTTTGCATGGTTTTTGTGTTAGGATGAAAGGATGGGTTTTCCTTCAGTGGATCTCCCTACTTTGACTGTATCAAAATTAATCTCTATCAAACCAACCACGCAGCTTGATAGGACCCTCATTCACCCTAAAGAACTAGTTGAGGTTGTCATTATCAGAAACACAATTTTTTTTCTTCTACTTTTAACCCGTAGTTGGCAATCACATCACTTACACAATAACCTCTTCATTTACTTCAAATGAGATTCCACCCACTATTACTCTTTTGTCCACCCACGAGGTTGAAGACTGCATGGAGAGGCCCTCGCCATAGTCATTGATGCTTTCTATGAACTGCGACACTCCTCCTTCATAGAAAATATGCCAGATCGTGGTGTCATTTTTGTATTCTTCATATATTCTAGGCTCGATTTGAACCTTGTCCCCACCCATTATATCAATCTCAAAATTAATAATAGATAGCCCCACAAAGATTTATGATTTACCACAATTCACAGTAAAAAGGAAAGATGACATAGATAACCAGATATTTTTTTTTGAAATTATTATTATTCGTGCCAACTCCTTCCTTATTACTACTTGTCCTTCTCATAAAAACCCACTCATGTGGAAAATAACTTCCTTTACAAGTAATGAAGATGGCCCAAATTTCCAAATCTTTTGTTAGCTTTCCCCATTTAAAAATTCTTAATTTTTTTTTCATTTTCATCCCATCATGATGCCTTCTCATCATTAGGATACCCTATGAAGTATTCACATGACACTTGTCATCCCAAATGTGCCACCTTAGCTTGCCACATGAGGACCCCTCCACGTAAGTGTACCATCTCCCAAACCCTTTGTGCCTTATCATTCGTTTCAAATTCCTATTGTTTTTTTGAAACTGTTGTCAATGTTGCACTTGTTCAACAACTATAATATGTAGAATAGGGTAAACCATAGCCATAGGTTTTTAATCCCCAATCTTATTATAATTTATTTTACTCTCTTCCTTTAGGAGATTTATCACATGTGGTTGAATACAATCAATATTTCTCCAGCATTTGATACCTTCAATTTTGATACCCAGAGTTGCCATTGCACCAACAACCATATTACCCCCTGTAGGAATGGCCATTAAGAAACAAATCCAATTTGAGGAGTTTCCTAATATCCATTGTAGAGGAGGGGATTTTTTACCTCTAAGATGATAAATCCTAGAAAACAAATCAATCCACTGCTGGGTAAATGCATGAACCCATGTCACACTTTCGGCCAACTATGGGTAGTTCGGCCGGACTTAGTCCAACCAGACTACAACCGGGCCATGTGGCACCTGTGTGGTGCTGAAATGGCGCTAGGAGTCTGACCGGACTATCGGTTATACAAACCAATATTTTCCCCACCGACCCCCATTTTCACCCTAAGGAGCTTTGGGAGTTCGGTCGGACTAACAAGGAGCTTATTTCCAACCCCCATTTTTCAAGGTAGGTTTATTTTTTTCCCTTTTTTTTTTGTTTTGTATTTGTAATTAAAAAATATTATATATTTATTACTATAAATATTTTTATTGAATAGTTTATCAATTTTTTCAAAATTTTTAGAATGAAAATATTAGAAAAATATTAAAAACAAATTAAACCTAGCAAAATTAAAAAATTCATTAGAAAACTATTTAAATTTTATTAGAATGAAAACATTAGAAAACTATAAAAAAAATATGCACATTTACCTATTAAATAATTAAAAAAAATTCATTTTCTCATTACTCTTACATATAAACCATAAAAAATTATAATCAATACACTGCACATAAAAAATAAATCATCATACCCATACAAAGACATAGACACATACACCTACACCTACATTCACACCCACACCTAGACTCACGTGCACATACATACAAATACACACACACACACATGCATACATAGATGTACATGTATGTGCATGTGTATGTGCAGGTATGTATGTGTGTATGTATGTATGTATGTACGTGTATATGTGTCTATGTGTGTATATGTGTGTGCATGTGTGTGTATGTATGTATGCATGCATGTGTATGTGTACATGTGTGTATGGGTGTATGTGTGTATGTGGGTGTATGTGTGTGTACATGTATGTATGTATGTATGTATGTATGTGTGTTTTTGTGTGTATACACAGACACATACACACACACACACACACACATACATATATAATGATGCAGGAGCATTCCCGTTTCACAACAATCTTGCATCAACCAAAAACATTTTCTTTCTGTTTGCAATTTCAGCTTTTCTTTCTGTGTGTCCTGATTTTGGCTCACCGGATCTTGTGGAGTTGGATTCTACTTGAAGAATTGATCATCTTTCTTATTTATAGACCGCATCACATTTGGATCATTTTCCGGCAAGATATCGCTATCAGTTTCCTTGATAGTTTCCTGTTACCGGTTGACAATTCTTGTTATCGATTGCCTGGACCTATTTTGGTGATCTACCGAAACCCCTTTCGAAGCTTGCGAAGCCTTGGGCATAGATTTCGATGTGCCTTGGCATGTGGCTGACCTTTTCCCATGATCTACATTTCATCCTTTGGATTTTCTGGAGGAATCTCTTGGCAGAGGTTGACCTTGTTTATTTTAGACGTTAGGTCTTGTTCTTCAGGTCTTGATCCCTTTTTGGGCCGACTGGATCCTTTGGGTCGTATATATAATTGTAATTGCACATTAGAATGTAATCAATAGAAGAATCAAGTAGTGAGACTATGCATAGAAGATAGATCTTACGATTCAAGGTCCCAGTTGTGACCTATTTTGTATGTTCTACCAGGCTCGTGAGCCGGTTATGCTGTAACCCAGTTGTTACCAGTTGGCTATAATCAATTTTCATGGAATAAAACAATTCCATCATATCTTTGTGTTTTTGTTGTGTTACTCTTGCTGACCGGTCCATATTGATCTCTTTGAGGTCCCTCCTTGCTGGTGACTGCTTCATATATACACGTACACACATAAACATACATACATACATACATACATACATACACTGACATGCATATATACAGACATGTTAGACAACTTAGATAACCAGAGGACAACTGAGAGGGGGGGGGGTGAATCAGTTGTCACTAGATTATAGAACTTTAAGCATTCAAATCCTTATTACCGAAACACATAAACTCAATACCAGAATGCATAAACCAAATACCAGAATAACTATTATAGCAATTAAACATAAACATAAATCACATAATAGTTACCATCCATCCAGAACACATGACACCTGTTGATCTCTAATCACTTCAACAATTGGAAAATACCTTAACAGGGTAGCTTTAACCACCTTGTTGTAAATCCTTTAACAGGGTGACTCAAAGCCATTGAGTTCATAAAATCCTCTAACAAGGTAACCTTTAACAGGGTTTAACCCTTAACTGGGTACTCTATCCATCCCTTAACCAGGTGATCCCTAATAGGATCGGTTCCTAACAGAACTTGTTGTAATAGTCTTGAACCGAACCAGGCTCCTAATAGAGCGAACTTCTAAAGAGTTCAAAAATAGCTTGTGGGTATTCATCCCCACCGTGGTTTTTCCTAGTTGGGTTTCCACATGAAAAACATGTGTGTCATGTGTGATACCTCTTTCATGTGATGTTTTGTTATTTCCTGTTTAGTGGTGAATCATGTTGTTCTAGTAAATTATTGTATCTGTGATGATATATTATCTGTTCATGCATAAGGATGAAGTGGAAATGAGGGAGTAGATTGTATGGAAAGCTAAGTGTTGCTGGTTTATGTCTTTTGCAGTCTCATTATGTTTAACCGGTAGTAATATGGTTTAGACCGGTATTAGTGTTTGTCTATCAAGTGCACTGTTTGTAGTCAAACTGGTTCAAGAGAAGATTTTGCGTCTGTACTAATTCACCCCCCCTTTCAATACCGGTTTGGTACTCACTATTCATCATTGAGTTATCATTTGGTATCAGAGCATCCTCCAGGTCCTTTGTGTTGTAAGCTTAACCACTTGAGGGAAATATCCTATTGTAATGATGAAGAGGGAAGGTCCAAAGTTCAACAAAGATAACTTTAAAATATGGAAGGACAAAATGAAGATATACATCAGAAGCATGGGTGCTCAAGATTGGAGCTATGTTGAGAATGCTTATGTTATCCCTACTGGTACTCTCACCGATGACCAAAAGAGAGAGATTCAGGAGAATGGGCAAGTCACGGAAGCCCTAATTAGTAGTTTATCTGACATTAAGTTTATTGATGTTTAGGACAAAGATAATCACAAAGAAGTATGGGATGCCCTTGAGAATATCTATGGTGGTGATGAGCATGTGAAACAAGCTAAGGAAGAAAGTCTTAGGGGAAAGTTTGAAGACATGCGGATGGTTGAAGGAGAGACCATTCAACAATATGGAATAAGAATCAAAACTATTGTTGGAGATATCAAGAGTGCAGGTGGTAAAATGGAAGATTCCACTGTTGTTAGCAAAGTTTTGAGATCCTTATTACCGGTCTATGCAATAAGGGTTGCAGCTATTTAGGAGTTGAGGTCTGTAGACAAGACAAGAAAAGGCAAAGAAGCTAGTACCAGTGGTGAACCAAGATAGAATAGAGAAATGTATGATGAGGAGATCCTGATGGAATTTGAAGCTCTTCTTGCCAAGAGACTTCCTAAGGGAATTGGTAAATACAGAGGTAAGCTCCCTTTGAAATGTTTTTCTTGTAACCGGATAGGACACATTGTTGTAAACTATCCTAATGGTGATAGAAAGGACAAACCGGAAAAGTTCAAGAAGTTCAAAGGAGGAAATCAGAGAAACTGTTTTGTAGCAGTTGATGAAGGTGTCACTGATGAGGAATCAAAAGATGAAGAAAATGAAGATATTGTGTTTGTAGCAGTCAAGGAAGATGTGTCAGACAAGAAGGCTCTTGTCTCCCGCTTTGATAATTCCAATGAGTGGATTATTGACAGTGGTTGTTCTCACCATATGATTGGTGACCGGAATAAGTTTCTATCTCGAGAAGAGTATGATGGTGGTGTGGTTCATTTTGGTAATGATGCACCATGTATGGTAAAAGGAAGAGGGTCCATCTCTCTGAATGGAAGAAGCAGTACTGACAATGTGTATTGGGTAGAAGGTCTAAGGCACAACCTTTTGAGTCTTGCTCAATTGAATAACAATGGACTCACTCTGGAATTCAAAAATGGATTGTGCAAAATCAAAGGAAAGAGTGGTGAACTGATGGCTACCGATATGTAGACCAAAGGTAACCAATTTCAGCTAAATGCTAATGTCAGTACATGTCTTATGGCTAAGTTTGAGGACAGCTGGATATGGCATAGGAGACTCTGCCATGTAAACTTTGACAATATTGTGAAGGCCAATAAGATCAAGGCAGTTAGAGGATTGCCTATGTTGAGCAAACCAGAAAATCCTTTGTGTAGAGAGTGTCAACTGAGGAAAATGTCTTCCTCAACTTTCAAAGGTAAATCTTTCATTGCAGACAATTTACTTGATCCTGTGCATACTAATTTGTGTGGTCCTATGAAAACTAGGAGTGTGCAGGGAGATAGGTATTTTATGATTCTTATAGATGATTGCTCAAGAATGACGTGGGTCACATTCTTGAAGGACAAGTCTGAAGCCTTTGGAAAGTTCAAAACTTTCATAGCACTGGTAGAAAAGGAAAGTGGTAGAAGAATCAAATGCCTTAGAACTGATCAAGGAGGAGAATTCACTTCCAGTGAATTCAACAAATATTGTGAAGAGAATGGCATCAAGAGGCAACTGTCTGCCCCCCAGACTCCACAACAAAATAGCTTAGCAGAGAGGAACAACCAGACTATGGTTGAAGCGGCTAGAACTATGCTGATTCAAGGAAAGGTTACTGACACCTTTTGGAGAGAAGCGGTGAGCACTGCAGTATACACAATGAACTAGGTACTCATAAAAAAGGGTAAGGACAAAAAACCTTATGAGTATTGGACCGGTAAGACACCAGTGGTAAGCTACTTCAGAGTGTTTGGTAGAAAATGTTATATCAAGAGGAGTGAACACTAGAGGAAATTCGATGCAAAATGTGATGAGGGAATATTCCTAGGGTATTACACAAAGAGAAAAGCTCTCAAATGTTTCAACAATAGGACTCAGAGAATTGTTGAAAGCATCAATGTTAGGGTTGATGAAAACTTTGAGAAACCTGAGGAAACTGGTAGAGAGCATGTAGGAGATGAACCGGTAGTAACCTTCTGTGAACCAGTTGCAAATCAGCCTAGTACCAGTAATTGTGCTCCTACACCAGTGGATGCTGATGCTGATGAAGATGAGGATGAAGAAGAAAAGCAAGAGGAATCTATTAAGAATATACCTAGGTATGTAAAACTCAATCATGATCCAAAGAAGATCATAGGAGACAAAGATGTAGGAATTCTTACAAGAAGAAAGGTCAGAGAAAACTCATGTATGATCTCTTAATTTGAGCCTAAATCATTCAAAGAGGCACATAAAGATGAAGACTGGATCAAGGCAATGGAAGAGGAACTTGATCAGATAGAAAAGAATGGTACATGGTCTTTGGTACCCAGACCGGAGCATAAAAATGTCATTGGAATGAAATGGGTCTTCAGAAATAAACTAAAT
Source organism: Cryptomeria japonica (assembly GCF_030272615.1). Taxonomy (NCBI): domain Eukaryota; kingdom Viridiplantae; phylum Streptophyta; class Pinopsida; order Cupressales; family Cupressaceae; genus Cryptomeria; species Cryptomeria japonica. The sequence goes on from NC_081407.1 coordinate 182,576,958, forward strand.
GAGGATGGCACAGTGGTAAGGAACAGAGCCAGACTAGTATGTAAAGGATATGCCCAAGAAGAAGGAGAAGACTATGGAGAAACCTTTGCTCCAGTAGCAAGATTGGAAGGAGTTCGTATGCTTCTTGCATATGCAGCTTTTAAAGGATTCAAGGTATACCAAATGGATGTAAAATCTACATTTCTAAATGGAATACTTGAAGAGGAGGTATATATAGAGCAACCAGATGGGTTTTCCCTATCAAAAGATAGTGACATGGTGTGTAGGCTACATAAAGCCTTGTATGGACTAAAGCAAGCACCTAGAGCATGGTATGAACTCTTGCACTCCCATCTTGTGAAGATTGGATTTGAAAGAACAAGTGAAGATAGAAATGTCTACTTGAAATCAGAAGGAGATCAGATTCTATTCTGTGAAGTATTTGTTGATGACATAATCTTTGGTGGAGATGACAAGATGAGTCATGACTTTGCAGATGAGATGAAGAAGGAATTTGAGATGTCACTCATAGGGGAGATTAAGTTCTTCATTGGATTGTAGATTCAACAAATGAAAGATGGAATCTTTATTACTCAGTCCAAGTATGTCAAAGAGGTGTTGAAGACCTTTGGCATGGAAGACAACAAACCGGTTGGTACACCAATGGTGACTAGTTGTAAACTATCAAAAGAGGATGACTCAGCATTGGTAAATGAGAAGGAATACAGATACATGATTGGTAAGTTACATTATGTAGTGCATAGCAGACCGGACATTGCACATGCAGTGGGTATTACCACTCAGTTTCAGAAAAGCCCAAGAGAACCCCACTTGGTAGCAGTCAAGTGGATTCTTAGATATCTAAAGGGAACTATTGATTATGGATTATGGTATCCATACAATGATGATTTCAACTTGAAAGTGTTCACAGATGCTGATTGGGCTGGTAATGTGGATGATCGGAAGAGCACAACCGGTGGTGCATTCTTTCTTGGTGGTAGACTGGTCTCATGGATGAGTAAAAAGAAGAGTTGTATCTCTCAGTCTATAGCAGAAGCAGAGTATGTTGCTTTTTTTATGAACTGCACCCAGACTATTTGGATGAAGTATGTATTGAATGGCTTCAAAGTTCCTATATCTGAACCGGTAAGTATATTTTGTGACAATACAAGTGCAATTAACATATCCAAGAACCTGGTTTTACATGCTAGAACCAAGCACTTTTAACTCAAGTATCATTTCTTGAGGGAAAAGGTTCAGAACAAAGAGGTGGTATTGGAACATGTTTCCAGTAAGGAGCAGTTAGTAGACATATTCACCAAGCGTCTATCGAAGGCTACTTTTACCTATCTGAGAGGTGAATTAGGGGTGTTGCCCCTTCAAGAGGTAAACTAAAGGTTTGTGCTCCACATTAGTCAGATCTTACTTTGCTATATCTTTTTAGGATTGATGTGTTGAAGGATGCTACTCCTCAGGGGGAGCAACATAGTGGAACAAAGAAGCTCGTGCCTCCACTTTGGCATTGCTGTCAAAGGGAGAGAAGATGTGAAGTAGAGAAGATATCTGTAGTATTAAGGAGAAGATGTGATGCAAAAAGAGAGATATCTTTGTATATTGCCATCCATGCTAAAAGGGGAGATTGTTGGCATATGTGCAGTGACATGATGATATTGTGTTGTCATTGATGTCAATATGCTAAAGAGAGAACTGGTAATATGTTGAAGAGTGAACCGGTTTATTGAAGTTAAGCCACTGGCAAAGTGAACCAGTATAATGTTGTGAACCAGTATATGTGTTAAAGGTGAAGCGATACGTTTGTCCAAGTGAAACGATATATGGAATGTTTTCTATCAAGGTTTAATATGGTATGACTACCGATTGGTATTCCCAGCCTCAGGGTTTCCAGTTGAAGTGTTTTGAGCCTGTGTGATTCAATCGATGGCATTGTGTGATGAGTTAGAATTATAATGGAGATTAGATCATGTTGCAACATTAGCCTTGTGCACGTGAAGGATCTTGCATGAAGGGGGTTGATCCTATCTACCTCGGGAATGTGGGAAGTCCTTGCAAATGGTGAAGAACGGATGATGGGTTATCACCTCCAAGAAGTGGTGAAGAACGAACGATGGAGATTGTGTTGAGATCTGTTCAAGACCATTGTATTCAAATACAAAGTGTTCAATGGTCAAGATTGAACCAACTGAATTGCTCAACCTAAATGTTTAGGGTTTAGGGTTTATGGTACCGACCTATCTATTTCCTATAAGGTCGATGTTGTGTTTCATGTTGAAGTTGTTTGCAAATGTTGTGTGTGTATCTAAGTGCAGAGATACATGACTCTTTCTAGACCAAATAAGAGAATTGATACCTGCAAAGTGTGTGTGTAAAAGGAAGGAACTAAAACATATCTGCATTGGCATTGAGTGCTATTACCAGATCATTGTAATACCTATTGATCTCTAATCACTTCAACAGTTGGAAAATCCCTTAACAGGGTAGCTTTAACCAGCTTGCTGTAAATACTTTAACACGGTGACTCAAAGCCATTGAGTTCATAAAATCCTCTAACAAGGTAACCTTTAGTAGGGTTTAACCCTTAATCGGGTACTCTAGCCATCCCTTAACCGGGTGATCCCTAACAGGATCGGTTCCTAATAGAACCTGTTGTAACAGTCTTTAACTGGACCAAGCTCCTAACAGAGCGGACTTCTAAAGAGTTCAAAAATAGCTTGTGGGTATTTATCCCCACCGTGGTTTTTCTCAGTTAGGTTTCCACGTGAAAAATATGTGTGTCATGTGTGATGCCTCTTTCATGTGATGTTTTGTTATTTCCTGTTTAGTGGTGAATCATGTTGTTCTAGTAAATTATTGTATCTCTAATGATAGATTATCTATTCATGCATAAGGATGAAGTGGAAATGAGGGAGTAGATTGTATGGAAAGCTAAGTGTTGCCGGTTTATGTCTTTCGTGGTCTCATTATGTTTAACCGGTAGTAATCTAGTTTAGACCGGTATTAGTGTTTGCCTGTCAAGTGCACTGTTTGCAGTCAAATTGGTTCAAGAGAATATTTTGTGTCTGTACTGATTCACCCCCCTCTTAGTACTGGTTTGGTACTCACTGTTCATCATTGAGTTATCAATCTACACATGCAGTAAGGCCAACAACCTAGAGTGCACTGCTCATCACAAAAGGAGCCACACTGACTACAAGATAAATCCAGACTACAATCTAGAATGAAGATTGACCTGCAAGTATAACATCTCCTATGCCTGAGTATAGTTCCAGTTAAGCTTAGTAGTGGAGGTCTTAAACCTCTTACATGAACCCAATTCTATCACCTATGATCGACCAAAACCTTTGCATATGATTACAAAATTATTCACACACAGATAATCCTGTAACCTTGACCTATGGTCTACAAATAGATCTTATATCATATTTATACCAACCCAAGATCTAAACAATTAGGTCGGCCACCTAAAAGATAATACAATAAGTTCATAACATAATCCCACAAATCCAATTATCAACCAAGTTGTCTTAGGCCAAAAACAATGTAAACCAATCATTAAATCCCACCGGTAACGTATCAGGAACATCCTCCAACATGTTACATAAACCGGTCCATAACCTAGATAATACTGGACCCAAAATAGGTTGCCATAAACCAAATCCAACACCATTGATGAACTGGAAAACAAACAAGATAACCAACAACATCCCAAAAGCCATCTAGAAGCCGCACCAACACCACTTATCACGTGCATCAAAACATCTTCAACAAAGCTCTTCTGGTAAAACCCTTACCGGTGACCAAAAGACTTACTAGAACAAATGATAGTATCTGAGTCATCAAATCCTGAACCAACTGATCACGATACACATCTGAATAACATGAATGACAGATCCAAATCAATTCCACAAACCAAAGGATCCCAGAGTATACCGGATCAATATCATAAACCAACCACTTTACTGGAACCAACCGAAAACCGGTAAACAACTAAAACAATCGGTGTTGCCATCAATGACAAAACATCAATGCAACACATAATCAATTCCTCCAAATTTCTAACAATCTCCCCCTTTGGCATTGATGGCAACACTAGATGTGAAAAACATCCAAGTGCTAAGAAATGCCAAACAAATCTCCCCCTATGGAAGACAACCAACAATCTCCCACAAAATGATATAGAAATGAAGTTCTAAACCAAACTCCCCTAGTGAATATATCACTCCCTTATGTTTTTCACTAGAATATCTCTCCCCCTTTGACATCAATGCCAAAGATCTGACATAAATATCAAAGAAAGATCATAAATCCTCTGAATCACACAACTGAGTACTCCCTCTGAGTAGTAGCACCACCACATCAATCCAGAATGAGTAATAGCTTTGATAATGCATATTCGACTGATGCCAATCAACATCCCTTAGGTCTCTACCGGAGGGGCAGAAACCCCCAATCTGTCTCTAAAGTACTCAAATGATTCTTTAGGCAAAGGTTTAGTGAAGATGTCTGCAATCTTCTCTTTAGTGTTCACATAAAATAGTCTGACTTTGTTTGCTTCCATCTTCTCCTTCAAAAAATTATACTTGATAGATATGTGCTTTGTCTTAGAATGAAATACCAGTTTCTTTGTATATCAATAGAAATAGAGTTATCACAGTGAATAACTACCGGTTCATTAAAATCCACCTTTATATCCTTCGACATTTGTTTCATCCATAGAACTTGTGTACAGTTAGTAGCAACAACAACATACTCAACTTCAACAATAGATAAAGATGTGTATGACGGCTTCTTGCTGATCCATGAACCAAGTTTCTTTCCAAGAAAGAAAGCTCCACCAGATGTTCTCTTCCAGTCATCAAAATCTCCACCCCAATCTGCATCTATATATGCACGTAATGTAAAGTCATCATTTTTAGGATACCACAAACCATATTCTGTTCCCTACAAATACCTGAAAATTCTTTTCACCGCACTCTCATGATTTTCTCTAGGATCACTTTGATATCTTGATACAATACAAACTACATTCATAATATCCGATCTAGTCCGAGTCAGATATAAAAACCTCCAATCATAGACTTGTACCTTGTAGGATTTACCAGTGTAGATGCATATTTCTTTGTCAATTTCTCACTTGTAACCATCGAAGTAAGAACCAGTTTATAATTTTCCATGCCAAATTTCTTCAACAAATCTCTAGCATACTTAGTTTGATAGATGAAAATACCTTTATCAGTTTGAGTAATTTGCAAACCTAAGAAAAATCTCATCTCCCAAATCATAGACATTTCAAATTCATTCTTCATATTGTTAAAGAATTCCATACACAACTTATCTTCACCTCCAAAAATGATATCATCAACAAAGACCTCAATAATCAATATGTCATCATTAGTGATCTTATAATATAAATTAATGTTAGCATTACCTTTAGTGAAATCAGGCTTCAAAAGATATTTATCCAGTCTTGCATACCAAGCTATAGGGGCTTGTTTCAATCCATATAAAGCTTTCTTTAACCTACAAATCATATTTTTTCCATCTAAAAGGGAAAATCCATTAGGTTTCTCAATATAAACTTCCTCTTCAAGATCTCCATTCAGAAATGCACACTTAACATCCATCTGATAAACCTTGTAGTTCTTATGTGCAACATAAGCAAGAAATAATCTCACAGCTTCAATCCTAGCTACTGGTGCAAAGGTTTCCTCACAACTTGTCCATCCTCATTCAATTTATTCCTAAAAACCCATTTAGTTCCAATAACATTCTTATTTTTAGATTGGGGAACTAAAGTCCATGTGTTATTCTTTTCTATCCAATTTAATTCCTCTTCCATAGCTTTCACCAAACATTCATCTTTAAAAGCTTCAATTACAGATGTCGATTCAACTTGAAAAATTAAACATACCTCATCAGCTACCAACCTTCTTCTTGTCATCACTCCTTTGTTTTTGTCTCCAATGATCTGATCTTCTGAATGATTCAACCTTACATACCTAGGAGTCTTCTGATTTTCTGTTCCTCTGTCCCAATCTTCAGTCACTATTGAATTTTCTGATACTGCCAGAGTAATTGGTTCAACATTCTATTCCAATGTAGGTGCTACTGATGAATAATGATAAAAAAAAAAATCCTAACTGGTACTGAGAGGGGGGGGGGGGGGGTGAATCAATACATACAAAAACTTCTTTGATAACTTATCATATTAAAATAATGCTTAACCAGTTGTCTTCATTACTGAACTTAACCATGGCAATACCAGTTAAACACAGTAAGACTTCAGACAACTTAAACCTGTAAAACTGAATAATTCAAATATCATTCAATACTTGATAACTACTTCACCCATACATATGTGCAAGTGCTGTATCAGTAATATCATAACCATTAGCTCTGCATGTATAATCACCTAAACAAAGAATACTCCATCATCACATGAAAAATGCACAACTCATGACACACATATTTTTCACGTGGAAACCCAAATGGGAAAAACCACGGCTGGAATGAATACCCACAAGCTTGTTTTGAACTCTTTTGAAGTCCGCTCTATTAGGAGCCTAGTCTGGTTAAAGACTTTACAATAAGGTTCTGTTAGGAACTGATCCTATTAAAGATCACTCGGTTAAGGGATGGTTATATACCCTATTAAAGGTTGAAACCCTGTTAAAGGTTACCTTGCTAGAGGATTTAAAGAACTCAATGAACTTGAATCACTTGGTTAGAGGTTTTACAATAAGCCTGTTAAAGCTACTTGGTCAAGGGATTTTCCTACTGTTGAAATGGTTAGAAGACAATAGATAAAGCTCTGATCTGATAACAAAACTACATGCTAAGGTAGATCCTTTTCAGTTCCTCTACTCTGCAATCACAATCTGCAGTTTTCACTCACTGGTCTGGCAAGTATCTCATCACTCAGATACATAAACAACTTTTGCCAACAAAAATAATAACAAACATCATCGACCTTATAGACAACAATTAGGTCGTTAACATAAACCCTAAACCCCAAGTATTTAGGTTTACTATTATAAGTGGTCCAATCTTGACTGTCCAAACACATTACATAGAATGAAATGATCTTAAACAGATCACAAGTCATTCTGCATCATCCATTCTTCACCACACATAGAAATCAGTAACCCATCATGCTTTCTTCTCATACCACTAAGAAGAATGTTCATTCCCAAGGTAGACATTTAATGCATTCGATCTTCACATGCAAGATCCTCAAGGAAATCCTTCACATGCACAAAACTGACGTAGCATCTCGATCTCATCCTTATTTCTTTAGCTAACTCATCACAAAATATCATCGGTTGCATCGTACAAGCTAGATTGCCAAACTGAAAAGCCTAGAGCTGAGACTATCAATCGATAGTCACACTTAGTGAAACCTTGACACTGGTTCACTACATCTCTTCATACCAGTTGACCTATATTGCTTCCAATCTTCATATCGATGCATACCAGTGTACCTACTTGAGCACATATTGACATAAATGACAACATACTTTGTCACCACTTCATCATATGCCAATAATCTCCCCCTTTGGCATTGATGGCAATACTCAGTGTAGCATTGCAACTAAAAACATCATAGACCAGTGCATCTAAAATATTTTCATCAGATATCTTCTCTCCTATCATATATCTTCTCCCCCTTTGACAACAATGCCAAAGTGGAGGCACAAGCTTCCATACTCCACTATGCTGCTCCCCCTATGGAGTAGCATCCTTCAACACATCAATCCTAAAAGATTTGTCATTGTAATACCGAACTGATGTGGAACACACATCTTTAGTTTACTTCATGAAGAGGTGAAACCCCTAATTCACCTCTCAAATAGGTAAATGTAGTCTTTGGTAAGGGCTTAGTGAATATGTCTGCTAGCTGCTTCTTACTGGAAACATGCTGTAATACAACCTCTTTGTTTTGAACCTTCTCTCTCAAGAAATGATACTTGAGCTCAATGTGCTTAGTTCTAGCATGCAATACCGGATTCTTGGAAATCTTGATTGCACTAGTATTGTCACAAAATATACTCACCAGTTCAGATATAGGTACTTTGAAGCCATCCAATACATGTTTCATCCAAATTGCCTTAGTGCAGTTCATAAATTTTGCCACATATTCCGCTTCAACTGTAGATTGAGAAATACAACTCTGCTTCTTGCTTGTCTAGGAGACTAGTCTTCCACCAAGAAAGAACGCTCCACCAGTTGTTCTTTTCCGGCTGTCCACATTACCTCCCCAATCTATATCGGTAAATACCTTGAGATTAAAATCACCATTGTATGGATACCACAATCCATAATCAACTGTCCCTTTCAGGTATCTAAGAATCCTCTTGACTGCTACCAAGTGGGATTCTCTTGGACTTTTTTGAAAATGAGCTACTATGCCCACTGCATGAGTAATGTCTGGTCTGCTGTGCACCACATAGTGCAGCTTATTGATCATTGACCGATACTCCTTCTCATTCACCAATGCTGAACCATCTTCCTTAGTCAATTTATAGTCGGTCACCATCGATGTACCAACCGGTTTTCTCCCCTCCATGCCAAAGGTCTTCAATACCTCTTTGACATACTTGGACTGGGTAATAAAGATACCCTCTTTCATTTGCTGAATCTATAGACCAATGAAGAAATTTATCTCTCCAATGACAGACATCTCAAACTCTTTCTTCATTTCATCTACAAATTCATGGCTCATTTCATCATCTCCTCCAAAGATTATGTCATCTACAAATACTTCACAGATCAGAATCTGATCACCTTCAAATTTCAGGTTCATGTTGCTATTCTCACTTGTTCTTTGAAATCCTATCTTCACAAGATGAGAGTGTAAACATTCATACCATGCCCTAGGTGCTTGTTTCAATCCATATAGGTCTTTGTGTAATCTACACACCATGTTACTATCTTTTGATAAGGAAAACCCATCCGGTTGCTCAATATACACTTCCTCTTCTAGGATTCCATTCAAGAATGCAAACTTCACATCCATCTAGTAAACCTTAAATCCCTTGAATGCTGCAAATGCAAGTAACATTCAGACACCTTCTAGTCTAGCCATAGGAGCAAAGGTTTCTCCATAGCCTTCTCCCTCTTCGTGAGCATATCCCTTGCATACAAGTCTTTCCTTGTTTCTTACAACTATGGCTTCTTCATTTAGCTTATTCCTGAAGACCCATTTGGTACCTATGGCATTCTTATGTTCTGGTCTGGGTACCAAAGACCATGTTACATTCTTTTCTATCTGGTCTACCTCCTCTTCCATTGTCTTAATCCAATCTTCATCTATAAGTGCTTCTTTAGAAGTCTTGGGCTCCAATTCAGAAATCATGCAAGAGTTTTCTTTAACCTTTCTTCTTGTGAGTATCCCTGCATCTTTATCTCCTATGATCTTCTTCGGATCATGATATAGTTTCACATATCTAGGAATGACTCTAGCTAGTTTTGCTTGCTTTTCCTCTTCTTCTTCTTCACTTACTTCTTCTTCTTCACCTACTGCAACTTCTACCGGTACAGGAACACTAAGGTCTTTACTTGTTTCATTCTTAACCGGTTCCCAGAAGGTTACACCCGGTTCATCTTCCACTTTCTCGTTGTAGGTTTCCTCAGGTTCCTTAGAGGATTCATCAACCCTGACATTGATACTCTCAACAATTTTCTGTGTTCTATTGTTGTAGCACTTGAGAGCTTTACTTTTAGTGGAATATCCCAAAAATATTCCTTCATCACATTTAGCATCAAACTTGCTCAGATGCTCACCTCTCTTGATGTAACACTTACTGCAAAATACTTTATAATTGCTCACAGTGGGAGTCTTCTCGGTCCAATATTCATTAGGGGTTTTAACTTTACCTTTCTTGATGAGTACCCGGTTCATAGTATAGACTACAGTGCTCACCGCTTCTCTCCAAAAAGTGTGAGCAACCTTTCCTTGGATCAACATTGTTCTGGCCGCTTCAACTATAGTCTGTTATTCCTTTCTGCTATGCCATTCTATTGTGATGTCCTTGGGGCAGACAACTACCTCTTGATACCACTATCTTCACAGTACTTGTTGAATTCATCAAAAGTGAATTCACTTCCTTGATTAGTTCTTAGGCATTTTATCTTTTGACCACTTTCCTTCTCTACTAATTCTCTAAAGGCTTTGAACTTTACAAATTCCTTAGACTTGTCTTTCAAGAATGTGACCCACATCATTCTTGAGCAATCATCAGTAAGAATCATGAAATACCTATCTCCCTGAATACTTCTAGTTTTCATAGGACCACACAGGTCGGTATGCACAGGATCAAGTAAGTTCTCTGCTGAAAAATACTTACCTTTGAAAGTTGAGGAAGACATCTTCCCAAGTTGACATTCTCTTCACAAAGAATTCTCTGGTTTGTTTAGTAAAGGCAATCCTCTTACGGCCTTGATCTTACTCGCCTTTACAATATTATCAAAATTCATATGACAAAGTCTCCTATGCCATATCCGACTGTCATCAAAATTTGCCATCAGACACCGACTTATCTTGGCATTCAACTAAAACAAGTTACCTCTGGTCTTCTTACTAGTGGCAATAAGTTCACCACTTTTTCCAATTATACTACAGACTCCACCTTTGAACTCTTGAACAAGTCCTTTATCATTTAGTTGAGCAACACGCAACATGTTATGCTTAAGACCTTCTACCCAGTAGACATCTTCCGCACTGCTCTTTCCATTCAGTGAGATGGATCCTTTACCTTTTACCAATCAAGGTGCATCATTGCCAAATATGACAACACCTCCATCATATTCTTCTAGAGACAGAAACTTTCTCCGATCACCAGTCATGTGGTGAGAACAACCACTCTCAATAATCCACTCATTAGAGTTGTCAATGCGAGAGACAAGTGCTTTCTTGTCAGACACTTCTTCATTTATAACTACAAGCACTATATCCTCATTCTCTTCATCGTCAGATTCTTCATCAGTAACACCTTCATCCACCACAACAAGACAGTTTCTTATATTTCCTCCTTTGTACTTTCTAAACCTCTCCGGTTTATCCTTATTGTCATTGTTAGGATAGTTAACAACTATATGTCCTATCTTATTACAGGAATTTTTTTTTAAAGGAAGCTTACCTCTGTATTTTCTAGTTCCTTTTGGAAGGCTCTTAGCAAGAAGAGCTTTAAAATCCATCAGAATCTCTTCGTCATCCATACCTCTGCTTTGCATGGATTCATAACTGGTAGTTACTTCTTTTCCTTTTCTAGTTGGTGCAACAGATGCTCTAAAAGCTGACTCAGTCTTCTGAACACTACCATCATATCTATTCAACTCATATGCAGTGAACTTTGCAATGATAGAGTCTAAGGATGTTGGCATATGTGCAGAGCTTGATGACATGATGATATTGTATGTTGTCATTGATGTCAATATGCTGAAGTGTGAGAACCGGTATATGTGAGAATCGGTATGATATTGTGAACCGATATATGTGAAAAAGTGAAGCGGTATGTTGGAATGAGAATCGGTATATGGGAATTTTTGTATCAGGGTGTCATTTGGCATGACTACCGGTTGGTAGTCTCAACTTCAGGGTTTCTGGTTGATGCATTCCAAGCCTGTGTGATTCAATCAATGACATCTTGTGATGAGTTAGCATTGTAATAAAGATCAGATAGTGTTTCCATGTTAGCCTTGTGCTCGTGAAGTATTTACTTAAGGATCTTTCATGGAGATTGATCCTATCTACCTCAGGAATGTGCAAAGTCTTTGTAAACGGTGGAGAGCGCATGATGGGTTATCAACTTCCTGAAGCAACAAAGAATTAACATTGGAGAATGTCTTGAGATCTATTCAAGACTGTTGTATTCAATGCAGTATGATTAACGTTTAGGATTGAACTGATTGAATTGTTAAACCTAAATGTTTAGGGTTTAGGGTGTATGCTACAGACCTATCTGTTTCCTATAAGGTCGATGATGTTTTTCATTTTGAGGTTGCTAGCAAATGTTATGTGTGTATTCTAGTGAAGAGATACTTGATTCTTTCCAGACCGGAGAAGTGTGGTGATATCTGTAGAGTGTGATTGCAGAAGCAAAGGAGCTAAAGTGGATCTGCCTTGGCATTGAGTGTTGTTATTAGATCAGTGTATTACCTATTGACTTCTAACCATTTCAGCAGTTGGAAAATCCCTTAACCGGGTAGCTTTAATAGGCTTCTGTGTAAATCCTTTAACAGGGTGACTCAATTCAATGAGTTCTTCAAATCCTCTTGCGAGGTAACCTTTAATAGGGTTGTAAACCTTTACCCAGGTATTTATCCATCCCTTAACTGGGTGATCTCTAGCAGGATCGGTTGCTAGCAAAACCTATTGTAAAAGTCTTTAACCAGACTAGGCTCTTAACATAGCGGACTTCAAAAGAGTTCAAAAAATAGCTTGTGGGTATTCATCCCCACCGTGGTTTTTTCCAATTGGGTTTCCACGTCAAAAATCAGTGTGTGATGTGTGATTCTTTTCATGTGATGCTTTAATATTTTCTATCAAGTGGTAAAGCATGCTGAACCAACAGTCATTATATTTCTGATGATATATTACTTGTTTATGCATATGGGTGAAGTGGAAATGAGATATTAGATTGAGTGGAGATCTAAGTGTTTACTGGTTTACGTCTTTCATACTCTCACTGTGTTTTACCGATAGTGCCCTCATTTAGACCGGTGTTATTGTTTACCAGCTAAGTGTAGTCTTTGCAGTCAAACTGGTTTGGGGAAAGTTTTTTTTGTCTGTACTGATTCACCCCCCCCTCTCAGTACCGGTTTGGTACTAACTGTTCATCATTATTCATCAATTTGTATCAGAGCACCTTCCAGGTCCTCTATGTTGTAAGCTTAACCACTTGAGGAAAATATCCTACTCTAATGATGAAGAGGGAAGGCCCAAAGTTCAACAGAGATAACTTTAAGATATGGAAGGATAGAATGAAGATCTACATTAGAAGCATGGGTGCTCAACACTGGAGCTATGTTGAGAATGCTTATGTTATGCCAACCGGTACTCTCATCGATGATCAAAAAAGAGAGATTCAAGAGAATGGGCAAGTCATGGAATCCCTAATCAGCAGTCTATCTGACATTGAGATTATTGATGTTTAGGATAAAGATAATCCCAAAGAAGTATGGGATGCTGTGGAGAATATCTATGGCGGTGATAAGCATGTGAAACAAGCTAAGGAAGAGAGCCTTACGGAAAAGTTTGAAGGCATGCAGATGGTTGAAGGAGAGACCATTCAACAATATGGAATAAGAATCAGAACTGTTATTGGAGACATCAAGAGTGCAGGAGGTAAAATAGATGATTCCATTGTTGTTAGCAAAGTCTTGAGATCCTTGTTACTAGTCTATGCAATAAGGGTTGTTGCTATTCAGGAGTTGAGGTCTATAGACAAGACAAATGTATCCCTAGAGTCCATCATTGCTAAGTTGACTACATATGAGCTAAATAATTATGATGGTAGTATTCAGAAGACTGAATCAACCTTTAGAGCATTTGCTGCACCATCTAGAAAGGGAAAAGAAGCTAGAACCAGTTGTGAACTGAGACAAAGCAGAGAAATGGATGATGAGGAGATCCTGATGGAATTTGAAGCTCTTCTTTCCAAGAGACTTCGTAAGGGAATTGATAAATATAGTGGTAAGCTCCCTTTGAAATTCTTTTCTTGCAATAGGATAGGACACATTGCTGTAAACTGTCCTAATGGTGATAATAAGGACAAACCGAAGAAGTTCAAGAAGTTCAAAGGAGGAAATAGGAGAAACTATTTTGTAGCAGTTGATGAAGGTGTCACTGATGAGGAATCAGAAGATGAAGAAAATGAAGACATTGTGTTTGTAGCAGTTAAAGAAGATGTGTCAGACAAGAAGGCTCTTGTCTCCCACTTTGATAATTCCAATGAGTGGATTATTGATAGTTGTTGTTCTCACCACATGACTGGTGACTAGAGTAGGTTTCTGTCTTTGGAAGAGTATGATGGTGGTGTGGTCTGATTTGGTAATGATGCACCATGTATGGTAAAAGGAAGAGGGTCAATCTCTCTAAATGGAAAAAGCAGTGCTGATAATGTGTATTGGGTAGAAGGTCTCAGGCACAACCTTTTGAGTGTTGCCTAGTTGAATGATAATGGAATCACTCTGGAATTCAAAGATGGAGTGTGAAAAATAAGAGGAAAGAGTGGTGAACTAATGGCCACCAGTATGCAGACCAGAGGTAACTTATTTCAGCTGAATGCAAATATTAGTACATGTCTAATGGCTAAGTTTGATGATAGCTGGATATGGCATAGGAGACTCTACCATGTAAACTTTGATAATATTATGAAGGCTAGTAAGATCAAGGTAATTAGAGGATTGTTTGTGCTGATAAAACTAGAGAATCCTTTGTGCAGAGAGTGTCAACTGGGGAAAATGTCTTCCTCAACCTTCAAAGCTAAATCTTTCATTGCAGACAATTTACTTGATCTTGTGCATACTAATTTGTGTGGTCCAATGAAAAATAGGAGTGTGTAGGGAGATAGGTACTTTATGATTCTCACTGATGACTGCTCAAGAATGATGTGGGTTGCATTCTTGAAAGATAAGTCTGAAGCTTTTGGAAAGTTCAAATCTTTCAGAGCATTAGTCGAAAAGGAAAGTGGTAAGAGGATTAAGTGCCTAAGAACTGGTCAAGGAGGAGAATTCACTTCAGGGGAATTCAACAAGTACTATGAAGAGAACAACATCAAGAGGTAACTGTCTGCCCCCAGAATCCACAACAGAATGGCCTAGTAGAGAGGAACAACCAGACTATAGTTGAAGTAGCCAGAACGATGCTGATTCAAGGGAAGGTTGCTCACACCTTCTGGAGAGAAGTGGTGAGCACTGCAGTCTACACTATGAACTAGGTACTCATCAAGAAAGGTAAGGATAAAACACCTTATGAGTATTGGACCGATAAGACTCCTATAGTAAACTTCTTTAGAGTGTTTGGTAGCAAATGTTATATCAAGAGGAGTGAACATCAGAGCAAGTTTGATGCAAAATGTGATGAGGGAATATTCCTAGGATATTCCACCAAGAGTAAAGCTCTCAAGTGTTTCAACAATAGGACTTAGAGAATTGTTGAAAGTATTAATGTCAGAATTGATGAAACCTTTGAGAAACCTGAGGAAACCGGTAGTGAGCGAGTGGTAGACGAACCGGTTGTAACCTTCTGGGAACCGGTTGCAAAATAGCCTAGTACCAGTAATAGTGCTTCTACATCAATAGATGCTGATGCTGATGAAGATGAGGATGAAGAATAAAAGCAAGAGGAAACAACTAAGATCATTCCTAGGTATGTAAAGATGAATCATGATCCAAAGCAGATCATAGGTGATAAGGATGCAGGAATTCTTACAAGAAGAAAGGCCGGAGAAAATTCTTGCATGATCTCTGAATTTTAGCCTAAAACATTTAAAGAGGCACATAAAGATGAAGACTGGATCAAGGCTATGGAAGAGGAACTTGACCAGATAGAAAATAATGGTACATGGTCTTTGGTACCCAGACCTGAGCATAAAAATGTCATTGTTACCAAATGGGTTTTCAAAAATCAGTTGAATGAAGATGACACCGTGGTAAGAAACAAAGCCAGATTGGTGTGTAAGGGATATGCTCAAGAATAAGGAGAAGACCATGGAGAAACCTTTGCTCCAGTAGCTAGATTGGAAGGAGTTCATATGCTTCTTGCATATGCAGCCTTCAAGGGATTCAAAGTATATCAAATGGATGTAAAATCTGCATTTCTGAATGGAATACTTGAAAAGGAGGTGTATAGAGAGAAACCAGATGGGTTTTCCCTATAAAAAGATAGTGACATGGTGTGTAGGCTACATAAAGCCTTGTATGGATTGAAGAAGGCACCTAGAGCATGGTATGAATGCTTACACTCTCATCTTGTGAAGATTGGATTTGAAAGAACAAGTGAAGATAGTGTATGCGGGGAAAGTGGGTTGATAAAACTCAATATATGAAAATATTCCAAAAGACTTGTCCACACACACACATGGGACTTCTTGGTACAAGTTATGGAGCTATGAAGGATAGCTCAACTTCCCAAGTTTGGTTCCATGGTTCTTTATCTCACAAGGTCCCTCAAGCCAATGTCTTTGCTCTTAGATCACTGAGCAAAGTGACTTGGGGATGACTAATGCAAGAATGACGGATGCTTTAGATTAATTCTAACATGAATGCATCCTATTTATGCATGTTTCTACAAAATGGATTAAACTAGATTATAAGATGACAAGGTTAGTAGCAATACTATCCTAACATGATATACTAGTTAATGATTTAAGCTAATAATAATAGAAATACTCTAAAATGCATATTAGATTAATTCCTATTGCAAAGAGAGGCTAAATGCAAGCTAAAATTGAGCATAAATGAGATACTAAAAGCTTGGATGATAAAATGGAGGGATGGAGAGCTCTATTTATAGTGAAAATAGGGCAATGGAGGGTCAAGATTGGAGGAGTTATCAAGGGTTAGGATTGAAAGTTATCAATCCATGTTTACAATTTTCACCAATGAAATGGTGACAATTGTCAACATAAGACTGTTTGAGAGGAGAGGTAGGAAGAATTAAATGCTTGAGGGGACATGATGGTTACCTTAAGAGGTAAGGATTAGGATTAGATTAGGGTTTATCCAATGGATAAAGCTTTTACCCAAAGGATAAACTCTTGTGCAAGGGATTAAGGAATAACCATGGTCAAAGTATTAAAGGCTTGATGAGATCCTTGGGTTACATGAGGGTTAAGTTAGTCAAAAAGTCTCTAACCATGCAAGAGGGTTGAGTTAACCATTAATGGTTTGGAAGACTTTCAAGGTTAAGTTGTTGAAGACCTAAAGCCTTTAATGGTTTTCAAAGACTTTGAAGGTTTGAGAAGTGACTTCCCTTTGCTTAGGGATGTTACAATGATTAGGATAGGATTAGGCTAATTAGGAGTTAGAAGAATCTAGAAGGGATTTAGGCATGCAAGTGGATTTTGTAGGAGAATGCAAGTGGGGGGGATTTTGGGATTTTCAATTAAAATAAAATCATTTATTTCAATTAAATGGTGTAATTTGCATTTGGATAAATATTTAAATAAATATTAATTTATTTAAATGTGAATGTGAATTTTGGATTTAAATAAATCTTAATTTATTTACATGAGAAAAAGAAAGATAAAGCATTAAATGCTTGAAGACTTTGAGGGAAACCATTAAAGGCTTAAGAAGACTCTATAAAGAAGCCATTAAGTTTGAAGACTTTAAGTTTAAAGACTTTAAGGGAAACCATTAAAGGCTTAAAAAGACTCTAGAAGGAAGCCATTAAGTTTGAAGACTTTAAGGGAAACCATTAAAGGTTTCAAGTGGGTGAGGATAAATAGGATTTTAAATAAATAATTTTTATTTAAAATAGTTGTGCAACTTGCATTTGTAGGAAAATGCAAGTGGGTGGAGGATAAATAGGATTTTAAATAAATAATTTTTATTTAAAATAGTTGTGCAACTTGCATTTGTAGGAAAATACAAGTGGGTGGAGGATAAAGGTGATTTAAATAAATAATTTATTTAAAATAGTTGTGCAACTTGCATTTGTAGAAAAATACAAGTGGGTGGAGGATAAAGGATTAATTAAAATAAATTTCTTTATTTTAATTTGGTTGCAAGTTGGAGATTTAAATAAATTAGATTTATTTAATTGGGGTAAACTATTTAATTAAATGTAAATTTAATTAAAAGTAGAGAGAAGTGGTTTAATTAAATAAAATGATTTATTCAATTAAATGATATAAAGGGCTTAAGTGAATTTAAATAAATAAATTGAATAATTTATTTAATTAAATAGAAGAATGTGGTGATTTAATTAAATTAGATTTAACTAAAATAGAGGAATGAGAATAAAATGAATATTAAATATTCATTTAGGAATATGGTCATTTTTATACGTCTACAGATAGCAATATCTATTTGAAGTTAGAAGGAGATCAGATTCTGATTTGTGAAGTATTTGTTGATGACATAATTTTTGGTGGAGATGACAAGATGAGTCATGATTTTGCAGATGAGATGAAGAAGGAATTTGAGATGTCACCTTTAGGGGAGATTAAGTTCTTCATTGGACTACAGATTCAACAAATGAAAGATGGTATCTTTATCACTCACTCCAAGTATGTCAAAGAGGTGTTGAAGACCTTTGGCATGGAAGACAACAAATCGGTTGGTACACCGATGGTGATCGGTTGTAAATTATCAAAAGAGGATGACTCAGCATTGGTGAATGAGAAGGAATACCGATCAATGATTGGTAAGTTGCACTATGTAGTACATAGAAGACCGAACATTGCACATGCAGTAGGCATTACTGTACAGTTCCAGAAAAGTCCAAGAGAATCCCACTTGGTGGTAGTCAAGCGGATTCTTAGATATCTAAAGGGAACTATTGACTATGGATTATGGTATCCATACAGTAATGATTTCAACCTGAAAGTGTTTACAGATGCTGATTAGGTTGGTAATGTGGACGACTGGAAGAGCACAACTGGTAGTGCATTCTTTCTTAGTGGTAGACTGGTCTCATGGATGAGTAAGAAGCAGAGTTGTATCCCTCAGTCTACATCAGAAGTGAAATATGTCACAGCATTTATGAACTACACCTAGACAATTTGGATGAATCATGTATTAAGTGGCTTCAAAGTTCCTGTATCTGAACCGGTAAGTATATTTTGTGACAACACAAGTGCAATTAATATTTCCAATAATCTGGTTTTACATGCTAGAACCAAGCACTTCGAGCTCAAGTATCATTTCTTGAGGGAGAAGGTTCAGAACAAAGAAGTTGTATTGGAACATGTTTCTAGTAAGGAGCAATTAGCAGACATATTCACCAAGCCTCTACGGAAGGCTACATTTACCTATTTAAGAGGTGAATTAGGGGTGCTGCCCCTTCAAGAGGTGAACTAAAGGTGTGTGCTCCACATCAGTTAGGTATTGCATTGATAAATATTTTTCAGGATTGGTGTGTTGAAAGATGCTACTCCTTAGGGGGAGCAGCATAGTGGAACGTAGTTGTTTGTGGCTCCACTTTGGCATTGTTGTCTGTTAGTGAATGAATTTTTGCCTTTCTTCAAATTAATTAATTCCAAACTCTGTCTCCTTCTTTAAAAGATAAAAGTTCAACCAAACAGTTGGGTAAGTGTAACATATACTACTTCCCTCTGAATTTTTGATAGGTACAACTCCCTCCATTAGTTATTCAGGGAATAATCTAATTAAATTTAATTGGTATTCTTTTAACTTGAAAGCACGTAAGGCTACCTACTTTATTCTCAGATGAGAGGCTAATGATTTACACATATCTCAGAGAAAAATTATTCTTCAAAAATGCTTCAACATGAGAAATGAAAGTGATCAAAACAAAGTTCAAAACACCAGTTTAACAGTTCATAAAAATAGATAAGAGAAATAAAATCTCTTTTCAAGCACATATCCTTTAAAATCTCATAGGAAGGAGTCCCAGAATAATAATAATATTCTGCATTGGAAAGGCGATCACTATCATTTGATTAGATCAATATATTCAAATATATATCACTACACAGATTCAAAACTCAAAGGTTTTCCTTCTCCCAAAAATGATATGATCTTTTATATATATATCTTATGTGACAAAGACATAACAATATATGTATAAATCCTTTTCAATTCCAGATTTTTAAAGTCTGATGACTTCCTTCAACAAAACATAACTTGTAAAACCCCCAAAAAAACTAAGTAAAAACTAACAAAATTCCAACCAAAATCTAACCCCTTTTCAGTCTATCTTAATCTAATTTATAGTATTTAGAACAGAGGAGGTCTCCCTGAAAACTCAACCTCCTCTGAATCAGTTACGAAAACCAACAAAGTATATTTGGGACAGATGTCCTGAAGTCATTTGCACAATCACAAAAAATATACAAAATAAAAACAGAGCATTAACAACACGTTATGCTCCTTTTCCATCGTCATCTTCTCCTCCACTTTCCTGGGCGTCATGGGCAGTTGCAAGTTCCTGGATTATAGATTGGTTTGGATTCTTCATAGCGTTGATTTTTGCCTTCGCAACTTCTTTGTCCCATCTATGCTTCACCATTTTCTCAGCATGCTTCGACAACTGATCGTTATCGATAAACGTCATGGACTTGATCCGGGTGACTTGTGTTATATCTTCAGGGGTGAAATTGCCTTTAGCTTTAATTTTCTCCATGTATAGCTTGAAAGTCTTTATCATGTTTTGCGTGTTCAGCCCACAAATCCCTAGCTGCCAATCGTGGTCCGGATTAACCACTTTGTTGTCATTAACTCAACTGCATTGAAGGTCCTGAAGTTCATAAATAGAAGTCTTGGCATCGAAAATCACAAACTTGAAGGTGAGTACCCGCCACATTATGGTCTTTTTCAATACAAAGAGTTGGCATTCATTGGTTACCAACTTGATTGAATGTTTTGTCAAGAATCTGGTGGCTTCGTACTCTTCTCTTTTGGTGAGCATAGGCAAGATATTTTCCCATTTATGTTCCTCTTTCTCCCATGGCGAGATCTGGTTTTGAATTTCTGCAATGAGGTTCTGCATCTCATCACATAACTTCCTCGAGCTTGTGATATACTTTTCTCTGTCTTTCATTACTCCTTCAATCCATCTCTCCACAACCTTTGCAATGCTTTTAGCTCATTGAACCTGACTCATTAGCTTTTTATTTTTTGGTGAAGTAGGGTCAAAGTTCTCTGTAGCATGGGATATGGGAAGTTCTCCAAAGCAACCGATGCTATCAATGAATTGAGTGAGAATGTTTATGTGCCACTTTAGCTCTCTCTTCTCCCGCCCATGTTTTTCCGACCTGGTGAGCATTTTCTTAGCCAATACCTAGAAGAAATGATTATCTGAATCCCTACTCATGTTCCCAAGCTCCACCTTGGTGATCTTAAAATCCTCTGTACTGACTTCCTTATCTTCATCCTTGGGCTTGTAAGAGGCAATCTTGGCAACCCACTTTCGAGATCCTTCATCCTTATCCAGTCGGGCAACTATTTTGAACCTCTTTGGCTTGGGGCCCTTCTCTGTGTACTTAACTACCATGTCTTGAATTGGAATGGTCACGGGAATGAAACTCCATTTTTTGCTTACTGAAGTGGTTAGCCACTTAGGAGTTGCACTCGAGCTGGTTGTTCCTCCGATCACTTTAGAGGGTGGCATTATGGCTATGGTAACCGCATGGGAATCCATGGTGTTGACAATGTCACTGTCAAGATCTTCAACTTCAAATATCTAAGCATCAAGAATTTTATCCTTTGCCTCTGCATCTTTGGTTTGGTCCATTCTTTTCTATGCAGCACTTCGTGACCTGGTATGTCGAGGAGCAGAGAAGTCCAGAGCTGGATTAGGCTTGTGCCTAATGTGAGATGGCTTTTTATCATTACCTGCATGAACAAGCATAGAAGTGTGATTTGAAAAATGCTTTGGTGAATGCAGAGTAGCCTCACTATTTCTCACAGAGTTAAACTTGGTGCCTAATCTCACTGCTCTCTTCCTACCAACCCATTCTATGGTTCTCTCCAAAACCCTTTTTGTTTTTAGCTGTATATTTTCCTCTTCTTCCATATCCCAGTTGATGCAGGACACTTTGGTTTCAGCTTGGTCTAAGTATCTGGGTTCAAATAGCTCCAGATAATATTCTTCAAGCCCATTTATGTCAAGCTTCACCTGTAGTGAAATTACTTGCTCCAACACCATTCTCATGTTTGCCCACTTGAACACCTCGAGCTCATCACTGCAATCTTCCCAGAAGTCCTCTAGATGTGGAATTGGGAGGTATGGCACCAAACCAAGACTTCATGAGAAACCTTTATTGTCAAAGCCTTTTCTTTCATGGTACAGTGGAAAATTGAAGTTTTTCAAGTCCACTCCAATGCTCAAGGCATCAGACTTTGAACTATAGGATAAAATACCCAACTAAATAGGAAAATGACCCTCCCATTTATCCCTGGGTTGAGCCTTCTTAATCATGGTAGCCAGTTGTCTACAAATCTCTGCCAAAACAAAATAATTTGAACAAAAATGAGGAAGCTCGAAGGGCTCTTCCTCAAAACCACCTACTCTTATGTAGCAAAAGCGAGGGAACTGGTTAAAGAAACTACCAAATCTTTTCACTAATTTCTGTGCATCCTCAGACATCCTCTTGGTTTTCATGTTCTTTAATTCATAACACAAATCTCCCAGGAAGGCATTATGTACCCTCCTAAAGCATTGCAAAGCATTATCCTTTTGTAACATAGGGTAAAAATCATATACAAAGACCTCTCCCTTAGTGAGCTACCTAGGTATTCCCACTATCTCCTTAACATACGCCAAGCAATATATCAAATATGAGGACATGAAGAAATTATGCTTAAACTATTTGGCCATACTCAGCTGCTCCCTCATGGAATCGAGAATCAGCTCTTCCCAATCGAGGTATTGCTTTCCTTCTAATACCAGTTGTACATAGCAATAAATCCAGTCGTTGAAACTATAGGCCTCTGCCAAGCCTCTGACTCGGTGCAACAGTAACATGACATCATGAATGTGGGGAAGCATATGGTTCTTGTTGGGATTCTTGGGCAACCTGGAGCCCCCCCTTTGGGGAACCTTCAACCAATATTTCACTACATTATTTCAGTGCTCGGTTCTATCTGCCTTGAATTCAGTAATTGATTGGGCAGGAGAAAAGTTTGAGAACTGGTAATCAGGTAGGCTAAAAATGGAGGATTTAACTTCACGGTTAATGGCGAGGAGGGTTTCACCATTATCTCTTGTGATGGTCTTAGAAATTGTATCATACCTAGAAATACACTCTCTAACCAGTTCTGGGCAAGGGATAGCTGGGGGGAAGGCTGCCACTTCTATGAGACAACTTCTCAAAATTTCCACACCAAAGGAACCATCAATTCCCTTGAACACCCTTTCCTTTAAAACTTGACGATTTTCCCCTTTTAAGTCTATATCATTGACTATCCCTTTTAAGTCTATATCATTGACTATGGGCTTTGTACATGCAAGACTAAAAATGTTCCTGAAAAGGTGCAATGTTGACTTCATAATTCATAAATGACAAGCCTTATTTTCTCAGCAAATCTTATTACGAGAGAGGAAAAGTAGGTAAAAATCACTGGAGAGGATAGGAAACAAACTCACCTTCACAGTTGAGAGCAATCAGACGACTACCAACAAACAAACCTTCTATCCAAGAAAAGTAACTCCGCAGCAATGAGGAACAAATTTTCAGAGAATTAATCCCTTCATACCTTATAGAAAAAGCAGAGATACATACTTATTAAGTACATTAATTCCAATTATCAGTTTAAATGTGCTGAGATTTTGGATTGGACATCGCATGCACGCATTGAATGCATGGCGGTGTTTTTGAAGGAACTGCTAGTTCTCGAAATGATTAATTGCCTCAAAAACTCAAACAGTTGACGTCACTCGAGATATGGTTCAACCTTCATCATACTTGGCAATAAGTGCACCATCATGTCTTTTAACTCATGGGACCCACTTGATTTGAACACGCATGAACAATCTGAACTGACTTCACCAGAGTTCAAGTAGTTCAAGGCATACACCGTGCTAAGAAAATTCTCTTCTGAAAGGATTAACTATGTTAAGTGCTGTTGACCCTTTGAACCGTGTTAAACATGTTGAACACCCTTGAACCATTTGAACTAGGTTCAAAGATTTCATAGCCTGGAGAGAGATGATATAACACATCATCGAACAGGACCATTAAAAGAACTGCTGCAAAACACTTTGAGTGAATGTTAGTATGAAAACCTCCTAGACACCTAAGAACCTACAGAACCTAAATGAACCTTATGAACCTGCTTCAAAAAGGTTCAATGAGTTCACGGGGTTCAAATCGATCATTAAAACTTGGCATTTCAGATTAAAAGACAATCTACAAACGGATTAAGGATTGAACCGAGGAATTCCAAGAAAGATAAGGAATTCAAATAAAATTTTATAGGGTGATTTACTCCTGTTATGAAGGATGAATGATGAGGTAACATTGTCAAAGAGGGAGAAGATGTGAAGCGGAGAAGATATCTGTAGTATTGGGGAGAAGATGTGAAGTAGAGAGATATCTTTGTATATTTCCATCAATGCCAAAGCGGGATATTGTTGGCATATGTGCAGAGCTTGATGACATGATGATATTGTATGTTGTCATTGATGTCAATATGCTGAAGTGTGAGAATTAGTATGATATTGTGAACCGGTATATGTAAAAACCAGTATGATATTGTGAACTGGTATATGTGAGAATCGGTATGATATTGTGAACTGATATATGTGAAAAAGTGAAGTGGTACATTGGAATGAGAACCGATATATGGGAATTTTTGTATCGGGGTGTTATTTGGCAGGACTACCGGTTGGTAGTCTCAACTTTAGGGTTTCCGATTGATGCATTCCAAGCCTGTGTGATTCAACCGATGACATCTTGTGATGAGTTAGCATTGTAATGAAGATCAGATAGTGTTGCCATGTTAGCCTTGTGCACGTGAAGGATTTACTTAAGGATCTTTCATGGAGATTGATCCTATCTACCTCGGGATTATGCAAAGTCTTTGTAAATGGTGGAGAGCGCATGATGGGTTATCAACTTCCTGAAGCAGCAAAGAATTAACATTGGAGAATGTCTTGAGATATATTCAAGACTGTTGTATTCAATGTAGTATGATTAACATTTAGGATTGAACTGATTGAATTGTTAAACCTAAATGTTTAGGGTTTAGGGTGTATGCTACCGACCTATCTGTTTCCTATAAGGTCGATGATGTTTTTCATTTTGAGGTTGTTGGCAAATGTTATGTGTGTATCCCAGTGAAGAGATACTTGATTCTTTCCAGACCGGAGAAGTGTGGTGATATATGTAGAGTGTGATTGTAGAAGCAAAGGAGCTAAAGTGGATCTGCCTTGGCATTGAGTGCTGTTATCAGATTAGTGTATTACCTATTGACTTCTAACCATTTCAGCAGTTGGAAAATCCCTTAACCGAGTAGCTTTAATAGGCTTCTGTGTAAATCCTTTAACAGGGTGACTCAATTCAATGAGTTCTTCAAATCCTCTTGCGAGGTAACCTTTAACAGGGTTGTAAACCTTTACCCGGGTATTTATCCATCCCTTAACTGGGTGATCCCTAGCAGGATTGGTTCCGAGCAAAACCTATTGTAAAATTCTTTAACCGGACTAGGCTCCTAACAAAGCTAACTTCAAAAGAGTTCAAAGAATATCTTTTGGGTATTCATCCCCACCGTGGTTTTTCCTAGTTGGGTTTCCACGTGAAAAATCAGTGTGTGATGTGTGATTCTTTTCATGTGATGCTTTAATA
Source organism: Cryptomeria japonica (assembly GCF_030272615.1). NCBI lineage: Eukaryota > Viridiplantae > Streptophyta > Pinopsida > Cupressales > Cupressaceae > Cryptomeria > Cryptomeria japonica. Next base: position 182,602,433 of record NC_081407.1, read on the forward strand.
TTTTCTATCAAGTGGTAAAGCATGTTGAACTGGCAGTCATTATATTTCTGATGATATATTACTTGTTTATGCATATGAGTGAAGTGGAAATGAGATATTAGATTGTGTGGAGATCTAAGTGTTTACCGGTTTATGTCTTTCATACTCTCACTGTGTTTTACTAGTAGTGCCCTGATTCAGACCGGTGTTATTGTTTACCAACTAAGTGTCGTCTTTGTAGTCAAACTAGTTCAGGGAAAGTTCTTTTGTCTGTACTGATTCACCCCCCCTCTCAACACTAGTTTGGTAATAACTGTTCATCATTATTCATCAAAGATTACCTTGGTTTTGTCAATAGACCTTAGTTCCTGAATAGCAATAACTCTGATTGCATAGACCGGTAACAATGATCTCAAAACTTTACTAACAATGGTGGCATCATCAATTGTTCCACCAGTGCTCTTGATATCTCCAACAATAGTCTTGATGCTTATGCCATATTTCTGAATGGTCTTACCTTCAACCATCCTCATGTCTTCAAATTTTCCTCTAAGGCTCTCTTCCTTAGCTTGCTTGACATGCTCATCACCACTATAAATAGTTTCCACTATGTCCCATACATCCTTAGGAGTGTCCTTATCTTGTACATCAATGAACTCAATATCGAAAAAACTGCTAATAAGGGCTTCCATGACTTTCCCATTTTCTTGAATCTCTCTTTTCTGATCATCGGTTAGAGTGCTAGTGGGGATTACATAGGAATTATCAACATAGCTCTAGTGTTGAGCACCCAAACTCTTGATATAGATCTTCATTCTGTCCTTCCATATTTTGAAGTTATCTCTATTGAACTTAGGACCTTCCCTTTTTTATCATTAAAGCAAGATCTTTTACCTCAAGCGGTTAAGCTTATATCACTAAGGACCTGGAGTTGCTCTAATACCAATTGATGAACAACAAATATCCTAACTAGTATTGAGAGGTGGGGGGGTGAATCAATACATACAAAAACTTCTCCGATAACTTAGCATATTAAAATAATGTTTAACCGTCTGTCTTCATTACTGAACTTAACCATGGCAATACCGGTTAAACAAAATAAAACTTTAGACAACTTAAACCTATAAAATTGAATGCTTCAAATATCATTTAATACTTGATAACTACTTCACCCATACATATGTGCAAGTGTTGTATTGGTAATATTATAACCATTAGCTCTACATGCATAATCACCTAAACAAAGAATACTCAATCATCACATGAAAAATGCACAACTCATGACACAGATTTTTCACGTGGAAACCCAAATGGGAAAAACCACAGTGGGAATGAATACCCACAAGCTTGTTTTGAACTCTTTTGAAGTCCGCTCTGTTAGGAGCCTAGTCTGGTTAAAGACTTTACAATAAGGTTCTGTTAGGAACCGATCCTGTTAAAGATCACCTAGTTAGGGGATGGCTATATACCCTGTTAAAGGTTGAAACCCTGTTAAAGGTTACCTTGCTAGAGGATTTAAAGAACTCAATGAACTTGAGTCACCTGGTTAGAGGTTTTACAATAAGCCTGTTAAAGCTACTCGGTGAAGGGATTTTCCTACCATTGAAATGGTTAGAAGACAACAAATAAAGCTCTAATTTGATAACAAAACTACATGCTAAGGCAGATCCTTTTCAGTTCCTCTACTCTGCAATCACACTCTGTAGTTTTCACTCACTGGTATAGCAAGTATCTCATCACTCGGATACACACACAACTTTTTCCAACAAAAAACATAACAAACATCATCGACCTTATAGACAACAATTAGGTCGGTAACATAAACCCTAAACCCTAAGTATTTAGGTTTACTATTACAAGCGGTCCAATCCTGACCATCCAAACACATTACATAGAATGAAACAATCTCAAATAGATCACAAGTCATTCTACATCATCCATTCTTCACCGCACATAGAAATCAGTAACCCATCACGCTTTCTTCTGATACCGCTAAGAAGATTGTTCTACTGCAGTCGATCTTCACATGGAAGATCCTCAAGGAAATCCTTCACATACACAAAACTGACGTGGCATCTTAATCTCATCCTTATTTATTTAGCTATCTCATCACAAAATATCATTGGTTGCATCGCACAAGATAGATTGCTAGACCGGAAACCCTAGAGCTGAGACTACCAACCAATAGTCACACTTAGTGAAACCTTGACACCGGGTCACTACATCTCTTCATACTGGTGCATATTGGTGTACCTTCTTGAGCACATATTGACATCAATGACAACATACTTTGTCATCGCTTCATCATATGCCAACAGCTACCGGTTTAGTTATGATCATTTCCATTGCCGATTCTCTCTCATAAATTCTAATTTGACTTCTGTTCTGCTCATCCACCTTGACATTTGTGCTCTCCACAATTCTCTGCAATCTTTTTCTATAACATCTATATGCTTTGCTTTCATTAGAATAACAAAGAAATATTCCTTCATCACATCTAGGATCAAACTTTCTGATGGAATCATCTCTTTTGATATAGCATTTACTACCAAAGATTTTAAAATACTTAACTATCAGTTTATGACCAAACCATAACTCATAAGGTGTCTTACTGGTATCTCCTTTGATATGAACTCTATTGAATCTGTATACCACGGTGCTTATAACTTCTCTTTAGTAGAAATGAGGCAGATTAGATTCCATCATCATAGTTCTAGCTACATCCAAGATAGTTGTGTTCTTCCTTTCCACAACTCCATTTTGCTGAGGTGTCCGGGGTGCAGATAAGTGTTCTCACAATAGCTATTAAATTCATCGGATGCAAATTCTGCGCCTTGATATGACCTTAAAGATTTAATCTTCAATCCTGATCTGTTGATATCTTGCATTTTCCATCCTTGGAATGTAACTGAAATCCCTTATTCACCAACTGTCCTACACTCAAAATATTATGCCTTAAACCTTCAACATAATAAACATTATCAATGTTATGCTTACCATCCATTGACATTGTTCCTCTTCCCTTAATCATGCATGCTTTGTCATCTCCAAATCTAGCCAGACCACCATCAAATTCTTGCATAGATAAGAATTTTCTTTTATCTCCAATCATATGATGTGAACATCCACTGTCAATTACCCATTCATCCTTGTCTTCAATTTTAGCAGCAAGGGCCTAATCTTCAGGTACCAGATCATCTTCCTTGATAGCCAAAAATACCCATTCCTTTCCATTGCCGGATCCACTAGCCAAATCTTATGCCAATTCATCATTAGAATCAGTCACACCTTCCTCACCTGCATAGTAACATGAACCTAATCTTTGTTTCTCCTATACTTATGCTTGTTTTGATAATCATGGTTAGGCCTAAAAGATCTTCTAGCTCTTTCTTCAAATCTTGAATTCCTTTCAGGACATCTAGATGCAAAATGACCTGTCTTATTACATGCAAAGCATTTAAAAGGTGATTTTCCTTCATACTTACTTCCTGTCGGTCTTTTAGGTACTCTTCTAGCAAATAAAGCTTCAAGTTTCTCAAACTCTTCATCTTCTTTTTTCATATCCTCTAGTTCCTTCACATATAAATCTTTCCAATCACTCTTGCCGATAGATGATGTAGATGCATGAAAAGCAGGTTTAGATTTTACAGCTCCAGAAGGTCCAAATTCCTCAAGTTCAAAAGTAGATAATTTCCCAACCAAGGTATCCCTATTAACAGAGGTGTTTGCTATAGTTCTCAGATCATTAATTGCAGTAACCTTCATATTATAAGCCAGTGGAAAATCTCTCAATACTTTAGAAACTATTTCATCTTCATTTAGAGATCCACCACAACATTGAATTCCCATAACAATCTCATTAACTCTCCCCATAAAAGTAGTAATCCTTTAATCTTCTTCCATATTCAGGTTCCCATACCTCACCTGGTAACCATCAAGTTTAGCAAATTTAATAGTAGGGTCACCTTTATTCAGAGTCTCCAATTTGTCCCATATAACCTTTGCAGTTGATTTGTCAGTTAGTCCCATTATTTGTTGATTAGAAAGTGCACACAAAAGGGCTTCTCTAGCTCTAGAATCATTCTCAAGCTCCTTATCCAGACCTGCCAAAGAAGGATTTCCAGATGCCGAATTAAAAGTTACACCTTTCTCAGTGATCTCCCAAATTTCCTTTCCAAGACATCGTAGATGAGTCTCCATCTGAATCTTCCATACCCTGTAATTTGTTCAATCAAGCCTAGGAATTTCTCTCCAAAAAATAACTGTAGATGTACTTGATGAACTTGAACTGCTAGTTGCCATAGGATCTTCCTCAAGCAGTTAAGCTTCTGCAAAGAGGACCAAGCTCTGATACCAATTGATAGACAACTTAGATAACCAGAAGACAATTGAGAGGGGGGGGGGTGAATCAGTTGTCACCGGATTACAGAACTTCAAGCTCATTCAAATCCTTATTACCAAAACACATACACTCAATACCGGAATGCATAAACCAAATACCAGAATAAATGTTATAGAAATTAAATGTAAACATAAATCACAGAACAGTTACCATCCATCTAGAACACATGACACCAAGATTTGTACGTGGAAAACCCGGTAAAGGGAAAAACCATGGTGAGAATCCTACCCATAGTCAGATAATACTTTTGTAGTAAGTATGTGATTACAATATGAGGGGCCTGCACAAGGAGGAAGGCCAACAACCTAGAGCGCACTGCTCATCACAAAAGGAGCTTCACTGACTACAATATAAATCGAGACTACAATCTGGAATGAGTATTGAACTGTAAGTATAACATCTCCTATGCCTGAGTACAGTTCATACCGAAGGTCTTAAACCTCTTACACAAACCCAATTCGATCACCTATGATTGACCAGAACCTCTACATATGATTACAACATTATTCACACACATATAATCCCATAACCTTGACCTATGATCTACAAAGAGATCTTACTTCATATTTATACCAACCCGAGACCTAAACAATTAGGTCAACCACCTAAAAAAAAATACAATAAGTAAATAACATAAACCCACAATCCAATGATTAACCAAGTTGTCTTAGGCCAAAAATAATGTAAACCAATGATTAAATCCCATTGATAACGTATCAGGAACATCCTCCAACACGTTACATAAACTGGTCCATAACCTAGATAACACCAGACCCAAAATAGGTCGCCATAAACAAAATCCAACACCACCGATGAACTGGAACACGAACAAGATAACCAAAAACATCTCGAAAGCCATCTAGAATCCACAAACACCACTTATCACATGCATCAAAAGATCTTCAACAAAGCTCTACCGGTAAAACCCTTACCAGTGACCAAAAGGCTTACTAGAACAAATGATAGTATCTAAGTCATCAAATACCGAACCAACTAATTGTGATACACATCTGGATAGCATGAATGACAGATCCAAATCAATTCCACAAACCAAAGCATACTAGATCAATATCATAAACCAACCACTCTACCAGAACCAACCAGAAACTGGTAAACAACCAAAACAACTGGTGTTGCCATCAATGACAAAACATCGATGCAACACATAATCAGTTCCTCCAAATTACCAACAAGACATACATACATTCACACTGACATGTACACACACATACATGTACATACACATACACACATGCATACATATACATGTGCATACACTTACATACATACATACATACACACATACACACATGCACACATAAACACACATACATATACATATACATATACATATACAAATACATACATACACACACATACACCCACATACACACATACACATACACATGCATGCATGCATACATACACATACACACATACGTGCACATGTACACATGCATATATATGTGTGTACATATGCGTGTATGCATATGTACATGTGCACATATGTGTGTATGTGTATGTATGTATGCATGCATGCACGTATGTGTATGTGTGTATGTGGGTGTATGTGTGTGTGTACATGTATATATGTATATACATATGTGTGTTGATGTGTGTATGCGTGTATGTATGTATGTAGGTATAGTATGTGTGTGTATGTGTATGTATTTAATTTTAATGTTTCTTTAAAGTAATTTGTATCAAATGTTTCAATTACTTCGAATTGTACTTTAAATTAAAATTGTATATCATTTTGAAATATGTTTGAATAAGTTTAAAATAGTTTTCAGAATTAGTTTGAATTGTTTAAAATAGTTTTGAATAATTATTTTTAAAATTCTTTGCTTTTATAATTATGTACATACAAATATTTTCCACATGGCTGACCAGGCATCAAATGGTAGTGTTCATCAGCTTTTTGCCAAAACCACTTAGGCCGTACAATGTGCTCTAGACCAACTTGTGTACACATTAGATTCTTCCACTACCCGACCTAATAAGGAAAGGGCAAAGACTATTAGGGATGAGTTGCTACAAAAGATTGACACTATTCAGACATATAATCCTTATGATGATATGTCTGTCAATTCTTTCTATATCTCCCTTTTCTTGCAGTGTCACTGGCACGGTGAAATGGGAAACTGTGAGAAGGGATGTATCTTCTACACAGGTCCATGATATGTTCCCCCATTATCAGGGTCTGAGACCGCGTAAGATTAGAGGATATTTAGTTACCAGATGCATTGATCCAATTGTGGCACCATTCATATATCCTAGATGGTTGGAAAATCATTAATATGTGGCCACAAAAGGATGAGTTGCCACTTTATTTCTGCAAACAATTATTTGCAAAGTTTCATATGGGCTTAGACATTGATTATACATCTATACCAATGAATGATGGATAGGGGAGAGGGAGGCTCAATGATAAAGTGAGATGACCTGATGCACCAGCATTGGTTAATAAATGAGCATTAGTTGGTCCAAACCTTTTGGTTCTACCAAAATGTTTGGAGTTAACACAAGAAGCAGATGCAACAACTGATGATGCTAGGCAACATATCTCTCCAACATTGCACAAATTGCCACTCATGTCAGCCAGATGACATTTGATCATGTTGGGAGATATTTGTTACGATCACAGGGTACCATTCCACATGCTACATATGCGACATCTAGCAGTGGCACTGATCCTTATGCCCATGTAGACATACCATCTCCACTTGACTTTGGATGGTTGACAAAGGTTGATCCATTGCAACGGATGAGTGCATTGTTGTCAAGTGGTTTTTTAGATTCATATACACTTATTTCTTTGATTCTTGGGATCCCACTTGAGGATGTACTGACACAAGTGAGACAACATGTACATGGAGGTAGAGCATCTCAGTGTGATATGGGGAGAGAGGAGGGAATTTTGGTGCATCCTACAACCCCTCCACCACATACATCAGTTGATTCCACACATCCTCCTCATCCTACACCAAGCGATCCAACACCTGAGCCACCACGTCCTACACTATTGCCACCTATTAGTTTTACACCTCCTGCTCAAGCTCATGGTCACTATACCAGTCTTCTTATTGATGGTTTAGAGGATGCATTGCTGGATATAGATGTTGACCACGTGTCCTTCCATTCATCCGAGGTCAGCATGATTGAGAGATCCTTCGAGTCTCGTGAGGTACACCTTGTTTTTCTGTAAGGTTATATTATTTATTTTATTTTAAATAGTGGATTTCAACTTCAAAATTGCTAACACAATCTGAATTTTGAATTATATACAACATCCTATTACATTGGAGACATTAGGAGATTTGTAGTGTCCTTTTGCTTCTGGACATGGTCACAGTTAGGTACACATTGCTTTTTTCTGTAAGGTCATATTACTTAATTGATTTTAAATAGTGTATTTAAACTTCAAAATTGTTAGTTAACACAATTTTAATTTTAAATTATACATGATCCAGGTTCGTGGACCACGTTTGAGTTCTTCATCTCGGACACCTGTGGTCCATGCACACTCTATTGGTGCAAATGATGATCATACAAGATAAAATTTGCATGTACTTATGTTGAAGTAAATTTTGCATACTTATAGTTAGATAATATTTGCATGTGCTTATATATACGTGTTCTTATGTGTACTTTCTTATGTAGGGACAACATTCAGGACATGGATCAGTGGAGGGTCGACTGACTTAGTTTATACATTATCATTGTTTGATGAGATTATATATACAGTGCATGTACCTTTTTTTTACATATATGTATCTCACACTTGTTTTATGAGATTTAATATATATTAGACACTTGTACATGTTTGATGACATTATATACATATCAGACATACTTGTTTGATGAGACTACTTGTTTGTTTATTACACGTGTCTATGCGTCTATGTTATATTTTTATAATAAGTTCAAGTTACGTAGAATTGATCATGTTATTTTAGATGATAAATCTTGATATTTAGTTAATTGAAGTTTTGATTTAATAAATTCAATTATTAAATCAATTAGTTAGTTGAATTGTTAATTGTTGATTTGATTTAGTTAGTTGAATTATTGATTTAATTATTAAATTAATCAAATCAATTCAAATAAAAAAGTGATTCAAATCAATTCAATTCAATGAATTAATCAAATAAATTCAAATCAATTAATCAAATAAATTCATTGAATTAATCAAATTAATTCAAATCAATTAATCAAATCAATTCAAACCAATTCAAACCAATTCAATGAATTATTAAATCAATTAGTTAGTTGAATTGTTAATTGTTGATTTGATTTAGTTTGTTGAATTGTTGATTTAATTATTAAATTAATCGAATCAATTCAAATAAAAAAGTGATTCAAATCAATTAATCAAATCAAATCAATTCAATTCAATGAATTAATCAAATTAATTCAAATCAATTAATCAAATGAATTCACTGAATTAATCAAATCAATCAAATCAATTTTAACCAATTCAATGAATTATTAAATCAATTGGTTAGTTGAATTGTTAATTGTTGATTTGATTTAGTTAGTTGAATTGTTGATTTAATTATTAAATTAATCAAATCATTTCAAATCAAAAAGTGATTCAAAATAATTAATTAAATCAAATCAAATCAATTCAATGAATTAATCAAATTAATTCAAATCAATTAATCAAACAAATTCATTGAATTAATCAAATTAATTCAAATCAATTCAAACCAATTAATGAATTATTAAATCAATTAGTTAGTTGAATTTCTAATTGTTGATTTGATTTAGTTAGTTTAATTGTTGATTTAATTATTAAATTAATCAAATCATTTCAAATCAAAAAGTGATTCAAATCAATTAATCAATTCAATTCAATTCAATGAATTAATCAAATTAATTCAAATCAAATTAATTAATCGAATCAATTCAAATCAATTAATTAATCGAATTCAACTAAGTGATTCAAATCATTATAAGATAGCATGCAACAAATTAACTCAAATAGTGCAAATTTTGATTTCAAAGCAGTTGCAACAAATAAACTCAAATGTACATGTGTACATATGTATATATTGCAATTTTAAATAAATCTAATGTATATGTATATGTATATGTGTACATGTGTGCATATGTTGCAAAAAATAACTCAAATGTACGTGTGTACATATGTATAGCAATCCAAAAAATAGCTCGAATGTATATACGTACATATGTATGATGATCCAAAAAAATAGTACATACATATATATATATACATGTATGTATACATATATATGCATATATAAACATGTATCATGGTAAAAAAAATACACGAGTTCACTTGTTCTAATAAATTGAGTGAGCTCATGGTACGTAAAATTTGGATCCTCTCTATCTTTTACTATCTCTAATATCCTTTCATGATCTTTGATAGGCAACCTCCACTTTTGGGGGCCATGACCTCTTTTTTGTTATTCAAAATGTAATATTTTTGTTATAACTAAATGACTTTAGTGCAAAACGTTTTGGTCGGGCATTTATTCAGTAAATTTTACACCATTGTTATCTATCTTCATTTGTTGATAATAATTACCTTCAACAATGACTGATCCAATGGGATATTGTTGCCCATCAACATCTTCCACTAATTCTGACAATTTACATTTTGGTTTTGTGCATCGTAGTAGGTAATAGTCAACACCTTCTACATTGTCAGGATCTGCAACCATAGCAAAAATATCACCTGTACAAGACAAATTACAAACAATTAAATTATAAAGTGTATGGTAGAATGTAAAAATAATTCAAATTTAATTAAAATATAAACAAAGTACATGAAAATGCATAAGGATATTTAAATAAAATGCAAGTGTACCTGGCACAAATAAATCAGAAACACGTTCATAATTAACTGAATATATAGGATCATGAAAATCTACAATGTCACTTTCTTCAAAAGGAGGCATTGCGACAAATTGTTTCATCTCCCATTGTGAAACAAATCCATCTCTAATGTTCTGACATTGTTGAATATTTGTGTTATTTTCAATGCAATCAACATAAAAACATGATTTTTCTCTAACCTGAATCACAAGAGGTTTTCTATGTCCTATAGTCATCACTTAGTGCAAACATCTAATGCCATTAATTGGTTGGCAATTATAAGGATTAGATCGATCAATGTCTTTAACTTCCCAAAAATAGCGTTTGTTGTATGTCGTGTCATGTGCCCCAAAATGATTTTTACACCATTCTACTATCTCACTTGAATTTCGTATGTTGTTACCTCCAAGTTCATATTGGAAAAGTGGATGCTTCACACAAGCTCCTTCTCCATCATGCTCTCCTTTTCCATGTCCACTCTCAAAAAAGTTCCACAAAAACTTTAGACCACATTTAGCATGCTGTTGTGACAACCAATTGAACGCTTTGCAGATTTAAATTGTCCTATGAAGTTACAATCAAATCTATTATATTAGTTTACAAAACTTAATTATACTAGATAATTAAAAGACTACAAGCAATTTAATCAATTTTTTCGCTTACCAGCACATCCATCAGACCAAATCCAATGTTGTGAAGCATTTATCTGACGATGTATGATATTTTCAAAAAAATTCTCAAAACAATGTGCTACATAACTCCTGTCATGACAAGTATCATCACTGATATAAAAATGAACTTCTTTAATGATAATGCGTTCATCTTCACTAGATTCTACACCGTCCACATGAAACTTTATATGTCTATACAAAACTTGTACAAGAATGGCATCCTACTCAGAATGATAGCATTGACTTTGATTCTCTGTGTGAGGAATGAAAATATAGTTCTCAGAGAAGTCTACTATTGAAAGAATACAACCCAAAGGAAAACAATTTTTTGAGATACGAAATTGTTTTGCTTGCCATCTTGCACCATGACAATGTAGGATATGTGGATATATCATATTGTGAAATCTACACATAAAATTTTTGGAAGGCAATCACTCTCTTTTAACATACTTTTTTTCGATTTAGCTCCTGATTTTGTCTGATACTTTTCATATTCAAATCTCTTCCATAGAACTTGCACTGAAAGATCAATGTTCTCAATTTGTACAAATTTCTTCAAATCTCCATAGTTAGCACATACATAAATTTTTTATACATTGTACATTGTACTCACCTAAACCTTCTAATCTGTCACATAAAATAGAATTCACAAACTATGTTGCACTTGCAGGGATGACTACATTTGGATTAGTTTTTGCGATTACCTTTTTATATGACTGAAGGTGCAACTAAAATTCAACATGATTTTGACAACAACAAGTTTCATGTACCTTATTGATACACACAAAACATGGACGTAATCCCTCAAACTTTCTTTAACATATCTTGACATCTAGAAATTATTGTTCGAATGCTTCAAACAATTCACTCTGTGTTGTGTCTATAAACTGTTTTGGATGTGCAATTTTTGTATGATCTTCATCTCTAATTTGTATAGTGTCTCTTCTATTGGAAGAAACACGAGAGTGACTGGTCCAATATTCAATAACAAGTCTTTTTACATCTTCAACAATTCTATCTTTTCAAGGAACCTTGGAAATATTGACCCAATTCTTTTCAATACTCTCTTCCAACTTGTTTCTTTTCCTAATGTATCTCTGTATAGTTCTTCTAGAGACATCCAATAACTGGGAAATTGCTTGAGTTTGTCTTCTCTATGATAATATATTACTAGAAATCATAATCATTAATGCTCTCTGTGCAACACTTAAATCAACAGTTCGACTTGTGCTCTCGATAAATTTTAGAGCTTCTTGCAAATTTTCAACTACTGTCTGATTTACTGATCCCTTTGATGATTTCTTCTTGTTATCAACACCCAACAACTCCAAAACGGGGGTCATTTCTTTTCTCCTAAATAACTTTGCAAACAATTGTGCTCTTCCAATGAGAGATTTATCTTGAAAATATTCATCCCAAATTTTTTTTCCATGTAGTTTTATTGTGCTTTCTGGTACCATATCCTCAACTGAAATCTTATTGAAAAGAGAATCTTCATCCATCTCCATCAAATTGGACATACCAAAGAAAAAATTTCTGGATTGACTAGGACCAAATTCTTCTCTTTCCTGAATTGGGACCACTTCATCATCAATGGGAACTTGTTCTTGAGCAGGTGTTGTATCCCTTTTTTTTGTCTCTTTTATTTGATCATATTTCCATAATATAGTCCTTTTATTGCCCATTGGACAAATTGCTATTGAGAAGCAATCCAAATCCGCAAACACCTAAATACACATGCCCACACGCACATATATGTCAAGTCAATTAGACCCAACTTTAAATATAAATATACACATATACACTGTATATACACACATACATGCAAACACACACACATACATGCAGACATAGAAACATACATGCAGACACACACACACATACATACATACACATATACACAAACATACACATACACATACACATACACATACACATACACATACACATACACATATACATAGACACACACACACATACATACACATATACACAGTATATACACAAACATACATATGCACATACACATACATACACACATACACATACACATACACATACACACATACACATACACATACACATACACATACACATACACATACACATACACATACACATACCCATACCCATACCCATACCCATACCTACACAAATTCACACACACATACACTCATACACACATACACACACATACTCACACATACACACATACACACACATACTCACACATACACACATACACACATACACATACATACATAGATTTACATGCACACACACATACATACACACATACATACACACATATACACATGCACACATACATACACACACACACATACATACACACATTCACACACACACGTACACATATACACACATCCACACATACACACCCATACATGCACACATTCACACATACACACACACATACACTTATACACACATACTCATACATACACATGCACTCATACACTCACATACACAATACATACACACACATACACTCATACACACATACACATACACACATACACATACATACTCACACATAGACATACATAGACATACACACATACTCACACACATACACACATACACACATACATACTCACACATGTAGACACACATACACATATACACATACTCACACACACACATACACACATACACATTCACACATACATACACACACACACACACGTACACACGTGCACACACACACATACACACATACACACCCATACATGCACACATTTACACATACATACACACACATACACTCATACACATACTCATACATACACACACACTCATACACTCACATACATATACACTCATACACTCACATAATGGTGGAATCACCGATTAGGAGAGACCTCAAAGAGATTAGTCCAGACCGGTCAGCAAGAGTAAACACAATGGAAACAAAAGTTCATGATGGAGACAATACAGAAAAGATTGAATTATATCATGAAAACTAATTACAAACAACCAGTAACAACCGGGTTACAGTAACCAACTCACAGGCCTGCTAAAACATGCTCAAAATATAGAACAAGTCACGATCGGGACTTGAAATATTAGGATCTATCTTCTATGTTTTGTCTAACTTCTTCGACACTATCTAATGCTCTATCACAATAATTTATATGAACCAAGGGGATCTAGTCGTCCCATAACGAGATCAAAACCTGAAGAACAGGACCTAACGTGTAAAACCAATAAGGTCGGTCTCCGCCAAAGAAATTCCTCTAAAAAATCCAAAGGCTGAAGTGTAAATCACGGAGAAAGGTTGGCCACATGCCAAGGAACATCAAAATCAACGCTCAGGGCTCCACAAGCTACGAAAAAGATCCGGTAGATCACCAATGCAAATAGGTCTAGGCAACCAGTAACATAAAATTATCTCGGAAACCGGTAGAGATAACTTGCCAGAAAATGATCTAAATGCTCCGTGATTTAGGAATAAGGTAGATGATCAAGTCTTCAGGCAAAATCCAGCTCCACTAGTTCTGGTGAGCCAAATCCGGGAAACACAGAAAGAAATGTTGAAACTGCAAACAAAAAGAAAAAACATAAACAAAATATTTTTGGTTGATGCAAGATTTCCATGAATCAGGGATGCTCCTATATCACATACACATACATGCACACACACATACACTCATACACACATACACATACATACTCACATACTCACACATATACACATACATACATACATACACACATACACACATACACACATACACATACATACATACATACACATACATATACATATACACATACTCACATACATATACATACACACATACTCACACACATACACATACATACATACATACACACATACACACACACATACACACATACATACCTACATACTGTACATGCACATACACAGACACACACATACACATATACATACACACATACATACACTCACATACACATATACTCATGCACATATATACTCACACATACACACACAAATAGACACATACTCATACATACACACATCCATGTACATACACACATCCATGTACATACACACATACATACATATACAAACACACATGCACACACATACATATACAAACATACATAGACATAGACATACACACATACACATACACACATGTACTCATACACATGCATGCATACACACACATAAACACATACATGTACATATATACATATATAAAAACACATACATAATTTTTTTGTATCCATTTAGATCAAACATCGCAAAAAAGAAGACACATTGATCGTTACAACTAGTGATACTATAAAAATTAACGTGACCAATGTGTATGTTCATAGGCCAAATTCAACCCAATTTCTACGAGTCTAAACATAATAAAAAATACATCAAACACTTTCTTATCCTAAGGTCAATGTTCTCATGGCGGTAACTTCAGCTCACAACCTGGAATGTTTGTTAGCTCAAGTGTAGGGACACCTTGAGGGGTGTCTTCACTAATTTTTCCTTTTTCATGAGCGAAAAACTAGGGGCCTCCAGGATTGGATGGATGACCCTATCACCCTCTCCTCGGAAAGCTACAAGTATCTTATGATAAGTTGAGGATTTCTATCTAATCCCATGGGAGCCTTATGGTGAGTGTCTTGGGGGAAAAACCATCTATCCTCGTGCATTGAAGCTATTGCGATGTTAGGACAAAAAAAGGATAGGCCACTACTCTAAGGTGTTTAGTGGAGAAACTTCTACAGAACTTGGTGTCTACCCATGTGGCAATAGCTCATTAAAGAATCCACTCCTTGTTCTCCACACAAATGTGTACACATAGTGTAGATACTAGGGAGTATTGTTGGTGTAGATACATGCCACCAAGGCATCATGAATTTCGCCTAATGTATTAATTTATATAGCAGGTAGAAGAAAGTACCGCTTGAGTCGTTCCCCCCTCACCGGCCCCCCTCACCGGCCTTATGGGCTTCTCGGGAGGGCAGGACCTTCTATCTAAAAAGAAGATGATAACAATTTCTCTTACACCCAACGCCCAATGGAAGACGAGGGGAGTTCAGATACTTTTGTTATCATCTTTAGGGTTCTATCTAAACACAAAGCATGCCAAAGGTATAAAACACCTCAAACAAGTTAATTAACCCCAAAATGGAATAAAGATGCGAGCCTAATTAAACTAGAAAGGAAAAATAATTTGACATGTAGACAAACCTTCTAATAGTATTTAAATGAAAATGGGTAAAAACTCAAATTATACACATAATTTAAATATTAATAAATTAAAATTAACATCAAAAATATTAAATTGAATAAAAAATACCTTGCAGAAGTCGTCAACAATACATCCAAATGGTCGTCAAATTGACCTTGATAACCTAGCTAGTTGACTTCACAAATAAAACAAAAAGAAAAAATCTAATTTTGTCTCATGGTCGGATGGGGGACCAAGTTTGGCGGACAAGAGTTCGACTGGACTAGCCGATGTGGCCTGCCATGTGCCACCAAAATGGCCATTTTCTCTGCATTTTTACCAAATTGAACTTCTCGCCAATTTTTTCGTCACACATAATTTTTTTTTACAAAAAATTAAAAATACCCTTTTGTAGAGCTCGAAGTCACCAATCCGGTCATATAATTTTTTTACTATTTTGATAATTTTTAATATTTTTTTTATTAATTAAACATTGCGAGTATCATTTTAATGTTAAAAAAAAGGCTGATTAGAAATTTAAAATAAATATTAAATGAAAATGAAAAAAAATGAAAAAAATACTTTTCACTAGATGAGATAATCTTCTCAAAAAGGGTTTTTTTTTTTGGTTAATGATAAATTTAGTATTCAAAAGGTGACGCCGAACGAAAACTATCAAATTTAGCTATGTTGGATTTCAAAATATTATAACGAGAAAAATATACATCAAAATTAAATTAATTTTTTTTAACACTGCATATATATGTTTTCTATTTGGAAAAAAAAATCCCAAAAAAAAAAAGTCCATTTTAATTTTTTTTGGTGACGCCAACTAGAACCCCTGATTTTCAACATTTTTCAGCAATGAAAAATCTGTCTTTGAATTTATAAAAAAATATCAATTTTTTTACTTAAAAAATTAAAAAATAAGAGACATAAATTTCATTAATATTTCTACATTTGATTAGTTTACATCATTTCAAAATTCAATTTAGAAACGTCACTTTTATGCGGTTGAAGTTAAACAATTTTAGTTCTATTGGCCAGTGCCTTTATAAAAGTGTGACACAACATTGTGCTTTTACCCTGCTACCTCACTTAAACTAGCGCTAAGGGTGAGCTAGGAGATAGCAACAAAGTAAAATTATATTAATAAAGAAGTAACTAAATAATTAAAATGTAGGAACAATGAAACGTGAAATTATTTAACAAGGATAAACAAAATTGAGAATAAATTATACCAGAGAACTAGGACGCCAGCGCGATGCACAAACGCTAGCGCGATGCACTATTGTCTATACAACCAGAGAACACATAATCTAACTAAAAGTGCACAACAACTCTCTACAGCTACATAAAACGTGTTCACCACCCGCACACATGAAGATGGGGGAAAATGTTGGGGCTATATAGGGGTCTACCTCAGTTAGACCCCTTCTTTGGTGTTTCCACCTCCACAAATAACCAAATAAATAGATTGGATAACAAATAATAGATAAAAATGCAAATAGAAACTATACTCCACTTAATGGAAGCAAACCCCTATCACAAATAGATAAAAATGATCATTGATAAACTAAATGCACCTAGATGATAAATACACTTAGATATATGATAGATAAATTGCATGCAATGATGAAGAGAATACAAGGCATGTAGCCAAACTCCTCTTTTCGAGATACGAGTGTGATGAAGCCCAATATATGTGCTTGTTGCTGCAAGGTGATTGCAAGATTGTTGTAGATAGAGGTAACTTGATAGTATTCAAGAGAGAATTGAGAGAGAGAGCCCCAAAATCTAGAAAGAAGAACCCCTTCAAATGAGCAAGGAAGGGATTTAAAGCTGGAAAGAGGCACAAAGGACCGTTATTGCTGAAAGCGAGCCTAGGGACATACATAAAAAAACATTTGACTAGCTATGGGATGCAAGACTCTATGGATCTATTAGGATGTTAGTACGGTGCATAGACATCTATGTGGTGCACTGCTGTCTTCTCAAAGATGGGTCCAAATGGGGTTTTAAGGCGAATGGGGGCACTTTGTCTATGGGGCCCATGATGTCAAACTGATGGTATTTTGATCATGGTCATGCCACTAATGCATCGGGCGCCATGAATAAGTGTCATAAATGCACTAGGCACAATTTAGGATGCTACATTTTGCCCCCACTTTAGTGGATTGATTGACTCAAGGGATCAGGCGCACTAAAGTAGTTTCAAAAAGATGAATTCATTAAGCCCATGCAGTGCAAGGAATGCAATAAGTGAAATAAATAATTAACCCAAAAAGGATACTGTAGAGGCCACAGAGGTTGAGTTGGCAATCATAGACAATTCCCCCAAGTCTCTACGAGAAACGACAATATTCAATGTGATGAGTCCCTTACTGTAAAATTTGAAAATTTGTTAGCATGAAAAATGAAGGAAACTACTTCGGCAAGAAGAATGATTAAGGAGTGTTAGTATAGATACAAAAGAAAATTTAGATAAAGGCGAGTATTTGCCCCCTCGTGTTTTTCCCCTAGCGAGGTGGGGAAAACAGGAAGGAAAACAAGCCAAGATTGTCCCAAAACGGTCAAGAAAAATTTTGGGCAAAAATTAGGCTATATACTTGAAAGAGGGCCTCGGGAAGGGTTATTTTCACTATTCACCATGAGCATTGGAGCTAAGATTTGTATAGAGTTTGAGTGAAAATTCCACACATACAAGAGCATAGGGTGAGTAGGATCGAGGAACTTCAGACCATAGTGGAGCAGTGTGATGAGCCTGAGTAGGTAGGCCTCAAACTATACTCTTATGCTTGATTTTATGCATGATTTTAGGATTTTCATATTTTACATTGCACAGGCGTCGAGGGGATACATTTAGGTCCTAACACCGTGCATTCATCTAGGGCACATGCTGTTGTCCAGGGACCATGTGTTAGTCCCTCTAGGATGCTGATGTCCATGAGATGTGTTGTCGTCCAGGGACTGTGTGTTAGTCCCTCTAGGACGCTGACATCCATGAGATGCACTATCATCCATAGCAGAGGGTTGATGGAGTCTGATGAAAACTTTTTATTTGCATGCAGATGTTTCCTGAGATGCAGGAGCATACATTAGGGCATTTTCTACAGACAATGCGAGACCGAGCAGAGGAGTTGCTAGCCACAGATAGATGACTACTCTAGTGAGTGGGAGTATGGTGTAATTTTTGCCTATCAAAGGTTTAGTTCCACGCACTAATGCTATGAGCCCTTATGGAGAGATGGGATGCAAATACCATGTCCTATCATCTTCCCATAGGGGATATGACTATGACCTTGATTGATGTTTACTGCATCCTCTGACTACCCATCCGGGGAGAGTATCTCCAACCATTTTGTTGGGGGTAGAGATAGGGAGGTAGTAGGAGTAGGCCCTTGGTCGTAGATTTGATGCTACCGAACATATCTGTTAGCAAGCATTGGGGCATGGTCGAGTTTCAATTCCCCTGGTCTGATGCATTATCATAGAAACTATGGTGCATCAGGTGCTAACCAATGGCCGCGAATTAGAGATGATCTAGGAGATGGAGGAGCCCCAGACTGTATACACGTGGGGGTGGAGCATGCTCGCACACCTTTATTATGAGCTCTCCCACTACATCCACCATGAGTACTAGAGCTTGATAGCATGCACCCTTCTGCAGGTTTGGATCTTTGAGCATATCATGTGCACTTGACCAGTTAGATTCCCAGTGCCAATGCCTCTAGACTGTTGGCAACACCAATGAAGGAAAACTGAGAGGGGGGGTGGGGGTGAATCAGTTTTCACCAGATTAAACCAAATAAACACAATCTCATATTTCAATCAAGGGTTAGTGCAGGATCAAGGGGGGCCAAAAAGTGGCGATGTGAAAAAAATAGCCTTCTTCACTCGCCTAAAAATGCGAAAATCCGTGGACTTTTTGCTTGGTCTGGGTGTCAGTACACCTTGGCCTGGTAATTACCTATTCATATCGGATATCGGATAAAATCGGATATCGGATTTTATCTGACATCCGATTTTTTTTTGTAATTTTAATTTAAAAATATATATTATATGTTATGTATTATATAATATTGTAAAGCGGAAAATCGCGATTGAACCCTAGTTGCTCTCCCCTCTTCCAACTCCAAGGAGAGAGAAGGGAGATTCACTAGGGTTGATGGTTTTCACTTAGGGGAGAGACTTTACATTCAAAAGAGGGGTTGAAACCCACAAGATCCAATCCCACACAATGCAAGATTGGATGCTAAATGTGTTTCAAGGGTTAAGAAAGCAAGGCTACCCTCTTTTGTAAAGAATGTTGATAGAAGAATTAAGCTAGGAATGCATAGAAAGTGATAAAGATTCGCTTATAAACTGAGATAGGGATATGATATGAAGCTGCGGACCTGGAATTAGCAGTAAAATGTCGATACGACGCTGTCCTGCAAATTTGAACAAAAGTTGTCGGGACGATGGCACCCGGCGTGCACACGGTCCTCCGAAAAATCCGCGAAACGAAGAGGGATCTGTTCGTCTCTGCACAAGGATTCCAGATCTTCAATTTCAGCCGCGTACCTGCAACCTACACACAGAAAAGCGAAGACGATTGGGGGGTTAGGGATTAGGGGTTTGCCTTTAGGTCAAACCCCGATTTTGGAATTAACCAAGAAATGAGAAATTGCTGTAAATGTCAATGTATGTAATGTAAAACAAGTACTAATACCTTGTTGTAAGGATGTTTGTATCCTTATGTGCGAAGGTATAGATGTTGTTGTTTGTTGTATTGTTGTATGTTGTATGTAGAATGTAGTATGTGATCTCCTCTTCAATGGTTGAATCCTTGTCTTGAATGCAACACTTAGCCTTGAATGGAGACTTAGAATGATCAATTGCTTGAAAGAATGCTTGAATGCTTGAATGCTTGAGTATAGTTTCCACGCTTTTTCCCTCATATCGAATGAAAGAGGAAAATGTAGTTTATATACTTGTCAATTAGGGCTGATAGACTGATTTTCCCGACCTTAGGCCGACCGGGAAAGTTTATTTTCCAAATTGCAAACAAAAGGACCCGAAGCCCCATAGGAGACCGGGCCCAAAATAGGGCCAGGGACCAGGGCGCTGGGCGCTCTGGTCCCACCTCTCGGGACAGCAGGGTGCAAAGGAGGTTCAGGCCAGGGTGCAAGAAAATGCAGTTTTCAGTGTCATAATCAGGTTTCGGGGTCTCCATTCAGGTTGCATGTTGCGTCGCCATCGTGAAGACCCAAATGCGGTCGAAATTGCAAGTGTCACAATTTTAGGACGCTACAAATATAATATAATATAATATAATATTATATAATATAATATAATATAATATTATATTATATTATATTATATTATATTATATTATATTATATTATATATTATATAATATTGTATTATATTATATATTATAATATATATTATATAATATTGTATTATATAATATTATATTATATTATATATTATATATAATATAATATAATATAATATAATATTATATAATATTGTATTATATTATATTATATTATATTATACGTATTATATAATACAATATTATATTATATATAATATAATACAATATTATATTATATATAATATAATACAATATTATATTATATTATATATAATATAATATTATATAATATTATATTATATATAATATAACATAATATTATATTATATTATATATTATATAATATTGTATTATATTATATATTATAATATTATATTATATTATATATATATAAAATATAATATTATATTATATTATATATTATTGTAGACGTATAAAAATGACTGTTTTCCTAAATGAATATTTTATGTTCATTTCTCTATTTAATTAAATCCAATTTAATTAAATTACCCACATTCCTCTATTTAATTAAGTAAATTACTCAATTAAATTCACTATACCCATTTAATGTTAAAATCATTTTATTCAATTAAATCCTCCCTATCTACTTTTAATTAAATTCAAATTTAATTAAATAGTTATCCTAAATTGAATAAATCTAATTTATTTAATTTCCCCAAATTACAACCAAATTGAATTAAATTAACTTTGTTTCAATTAAATCCTATTATCCTTCCATCCACTTGCATTTTCCTACATCTCCCACTTGCTTCCTAAATCCCTTCCTAATTTCTTCTAGACCCTTCTAATCACTTCTAAATTAACCTAACCCATCTTCTAAACTTTGTCACATCCCTAAACAAAGGGAAGTCACTTCTCAAACCCTTAAAATCTTTGATAACCATTAAAGGCTTCAAGTCTTCAACCACTTAATTTTTCAAAGTCTCCCAAACCATTAATGGTTAATTCAACCCTCTTACATGGTTAGAGACTTTTTGCCTAACTTAACCTTCATCCAACCCAAGGGTCTCTTCAAGCATTCATTGCTTTGACCATGATTATTCCTTAATCATTTGCACAAGAGTTTATCCTTGGATTAACTCTTAATCCAATGGGTAAGCCTAACTTAGGCTTGACCCTTACCCTCTAGATAACCATAAGGTCTTCTCAGGCATTTAATGCCTCCAACCCCTTCTCTCAACCCAAGTCTAGGTTGACACTTGTCACCATTTCATTGGTTCCAATTGCAAACATGGATTCCCAACTTTCAAGCTCAACCCTTGATCAACTCTTTCAATCCTGACCATCCATTGCCCTATTTTTGCTATAAATAGAGCTCTCATTCCTCCATTTAAAAAATAAATAAATCCAAGTTTGTAGTATCACACTTATGCTCAAATACATTCAAGCTTTCATTTCATATATGCTCATCATTTTAGCCTCTCTTTTAACTAGGAATTAGTCTAAATATGCATGTTTAGAATACTTTCTATTATCATTAGCTTAAATCATTGAACTAATATAGCATGCTAGGATAGTTTGTTTACTAATCTTGTCATCTTATAATTAGTTTATTGCATTTCTAGAATCATGCATAGCTTAGGATGCATCTCATATTAAAACCAACAAAAGCATCCCTTGTTCTTGCATTTGCCATCCCTAAACCATTTTGCTCAGTGATCTAAGAGCAAAAACATTGGTTTGAGGGACCGTGTAAGATAGAGAACCATGGGACCAACCTTGGGAAGCTGAGTGATACTTCATTAATCCATAGCTTGCACCAAGAAGTCCTGTGGGTGTGTGAGCAAGGCTCCCTAGAGCTCCATTTTTCACATTTTAAGTTCTATCGACCCGCTTTTTCCGCATACATTTCTGGTGCCCACCGTGGGGCTCGACCCCATATATCAAATCAGTTTTTGAATTTAACCACTTTTGCAGACATGCGGGAAGAATGAATTAGTGTGTTAAGTTAACTGTTTAGCACATCCAGTTAACAGCCTAGCGCATTCGGTTTACTGTTCAGCGCGTGGAGTCCATAATCTAGCGCGTAAAGTCCATTTATTAGTGCATAGGATTACTAATTTTTCTTGTAGGTCTCGGTGCGGGAGAAAAACAGAGCAGCACTTTCAACACGCAGAGTAGCGCATCCCGAATATAGTGTAGCGCATCATATCCATCTTTAGCGCATCTTTGTTATATTGTAGCGCGTACAGTTTGTTCTGTAGTGCATCACAGACAAAAAAAAAAAAAACTAATTTGTAACAGAAACTAAAATTTAGACTTGTGGAAGTCCACAGAATTCGCCTTTTTGCTAACAAATTGACTAGTTTTTTTTTTTGCAGGTTACTGACAGTTGACTGCAAGTTTCGAATCCATTTTATTTAGGCTAGAGTTAAAGTAGTTTAAATTTTTACTAACTTTTCTAAGTTAGGCAAAAGTTCAAATTTCCTTTTCTTGCTTAAATAAAAACCGAACTCACTTTTATTTTGGGCAAGTAAAACGAACAACAAATCAAAATCTTTTCTTGCTTTCTTAGGAGAAAATTTCTCAATTTGGGCTCTAAAAAGAACAACACAAAATTTTCTTTTTCGCAAAAATAGAGCTTAAAAAGAACCTCACCATCCTTTGGTGTATAAAAGGATCCACTTTCATTTTTGCAAAGGAAAGAACCCCACCTCAAAAGTTTTGTTACAATTAAAGAGGGAAGTGATTCCCCTTTTGTTTACCGATTTTTATTTGTTGACCAAATCAAACCTTTTGCTTTGTTGACGCGGTTATTTCCTTAGATTAAATAATCATTGCTTTGAGGAAGTAAAATTAACACCATGCTTTTCTTGGAGCAACATCTCCTAGTAGAGATTAGAAAATCACTGAATTGAAGGTTTAAAAAGAATTTGTGATTGCCTTGAATTGAAAGAGGAAGGTATATGCTCTCCCCTTAACTGGGTGATCCAAAAAACTAGACCTTTCTTAAAAAGCTTTCTTTCCTTCAAAAGCATTTTACATCCTTTAGCAGGCCTGCCTTCCAGAGGAGTTGAAATCAACTCTTAAAGCCGTTTATGGACGGTGTGAAGGGAACGACCTAAGTGGGAAATGACTTTGACGCCAAGTATTCCAACTCCCTATAATCAAACGTGGAAAGTGACGAAAGTCCTTTTCAACGGTTGCGCGCAGCAATTAGCCTTCCCCCAGTATCCTCAAGATACATAAAGCCTTTGTTCTAAAGGTTGGGAAGCCTCCTGAGGGAGTTTATCACCGACGGCCAAACAAGAAGCCTGATTACGAACCATAGAAATAGAAGCTTTGAACCGAGTCAGTAACCAGAGATTTATAACATCATAGTGCAAGGGTGGGGAAGAATCCGCCCCTAAGATTACTCACCATATATCTCCCAAGATAACTACTCAACTGTGAAGCGATTCACTTTGAGTTAATTTCTAGCAAAAGGTAAAAAAATGAGCGCCCTCTAGGGGGTGACATGCCTGTTTGAGCTGACGGAGTATCAAGACTAGTGGACTATGATGTTATTTATGACCTTTGAATAAAGAGTCATTCTAAAGTGTATTATTCGTATCCAAACCTGTTAAAACATTGGGGATTTGAACACATCCTCGCAGAACATACACTTTTTGTTAGATTGGGCAAAATGGTTGTACTTTTTGTGCCATGCTTGCATTTACTACTTCAAAAAATCATCCATCAAACCTGAAAAATTCACAAAAACCAACCAAAGGAAAAATCGGGGCAGTTTAGCGCATAAGAGCAACTTCTTAGCGCCTGAGGTACTTTTGTTAGCGCATCCAACCATCAAGTTAGCACGTCGGTTCCAAACAGTAGCGTTTTATCCCAAAATCAAACCAGTGTCAAAATATTTAGCGCATCAGAAAAATAGTCTAGTGCGTGAACGCATCAGCTTAGCACGTGGAATCTATACATTAATGCATCAGGTTCACAAGTTAGCACGTCACAGGCCCAGGCTAGCGCATGACTTTTTAAATAGGTAGAAAACAATTTTTTGAACAGTCAAAACTTTAGCGCGTGTCTGGGGGCAGCTTAGCACATGTGGTCATAATTTTAGCGCTTGGAGTAATTTTGGTAGTGCATTTCGTCCCTGTCTCAGCGCGTGATCAAAAACATATAGACAGAGGGAAAAACAGTGAGGAATTTTAAAAGTTTTGAAAACATTTTCAAAAGCCTCTCATTATCAAACAACATTTTTCACCAAAATGGAGTAGCGAAAACAAACCGTTAAAACTATTTCTTGAGCTAAATTTGTGTCAAAACAAACGTTGTAAAAATCCTAAACTGATCGCACGATAAAACATGTCTATCTTATCATAATCCGGAAACCTCATCATCAGTATCAACAAAATCCTTTACCATCTTACGGATTTCATCTCAAAAACACTTGTTTAAAAATCTCAAGCTGTCAAATCAAGTCTCCATATCGGGAGGCTTTTATCCATATCATTTGACACGCTTTATCGTAAAGGGACATCTAAACCTTCACTTTGATAGAGTAAGATTTGAAATTTTCCAAACAAGATCAACTGAATCCAAACAAATCAAAGGAAACCATTGATCACTCATGCATGACTAATCCCCATATTCTGAGAAGAAAGAACCTCTATCGTAACATCACGTTGAAGAAACAACAACCTAGTTTTTTCAAATTTATCAAAAGAAACAAGTTTTAATACATCAATCGTCAACTCTTCAAATCTCATAGAACATTCCTTCATCATATCAAATGCTATATCAAGAACAAATCCAACGAATTTAACAAGGAACCTTTGAAAACTAGAGCATTCTGTCAAAAATCCGCATTCAGTCAACAAATTAATCGTGGGGGAAAGATTAATCCTACATTCTTCCCTGACGAGTGCATCACCTACAACACACCCTGATTTGAACCACCAACCCCTGAGAAACACATCGAAGAGGATTTTGTCCCCTTTGTCACAGAAATTTTTTACTAAAATGCTTGTTACTCGCTCTCAAAGAAACCAACAAAGCAAGACACATGCAGAGTCTAGTATGAATCGAAGGTTGTCAAATCCTTTTGAAGTTCCACACTTAGAAGAGACTGAAATTTCTGAAGCGCTTCTTCAGGAATGTTAGGAAAACCCTTCATTCCAAAAACTTGTAGAAAGGCTTATGGAAAATGACAAAGAAAAGTATCGGCTCATGCTCACAAGTAAAGGCGTTAAACTTCCCGAAGATTTAGACACAAACATTTTTAGAACCGGATCTTGACAATATGCATATCAAGAACAACAAAGAGAAGAAGAAACTCGTAACCTTGAACAACACATACCTGAGCAACACATTCCAGAACAACGTATACCAAAAATGCGTATGCTCGAGCTAGAAACTCTAGAGCAAAATATACCATTTAACACACCTTTTCAGTTGAGAACTAATACAAGGGGAGAACTTTTCCCTCGACAAGACAATGTACCTTTGGCTGCCCTTACTCAACAAATGCAAATGTTACAAAGACAAATACATGACATGCAACAAGGGACAACAGTGCGGTACTCTTTAAACGAAATTTGTCCTTATCCATTTGACAAAAGATTGAACATGTTGCCTTTTCCTCCAAACTCAGATGTTCCCATATTTGATAAATATGATGGGAAAAGTGATCCCCAAGATCATGTTAGAGAATTTTGCACAATGAGTCTTGAATTTTCTCATGATGACACCTATCTAATGAGGTTATTCCCAAGAAGCCTGGGAGGGCAAACAATGGAATGGTTATCCAAAATTACACCACCTGTCAGATCATTTGATGAATTGGTTAAAAAATTCATAACCCAATACTCCTATAACATCCAACATGCCATAACCATGCTAGATGTTTGCAACACCAAACAAAAGAACAACGAAACATTCATGATATTCCTTCAACGCTGGCGATGTATGGTCTCCAGATATCCTCGAGATATTCCTGAAAAGGTGAAAATGGAAATCTTCATTGACAATCTGAATGGTGAAATGAGTTACAGGCTAAAACTTCAATGCATACCGTCTTTCGCTAAATTGATTGAAAATGGCATTCAAGTAGAGGAAGCATGTGTCAAAAAGGGAACACTCAAATTCTACAAGGAAGGAACAAACTCATCAAACTACAATAACTAGAACAACACCAACCTAGACAAATCTCGATTTTGGACTTGAAACAAAAATGAAGGCAACAATGAATCACATGATCCCAAATCTAAGCAACCAGTGCTTGCATTATCCGAGAATCCTCAAAATACGAAAAATCCTAAAAATGCTAATCCAAATGCTAACACATATGCACCAAACACCGATCAAGAACAACTCAACACAAACAACACCAATGATACTCAAAGCAAAAACATGAATCCAGGACCTAACAACAATTCACGCAACAACGCGAACAATTTCCAAAAGTGTATCTTCACACCATTGGGGCAATCACTAGAATCAGCATTCAGAGAACTTTTGGCAAACAAGATTCTTTCTTTTCCTCCAATCAGCAACTATGAACCCCAAATCAAACCACCTTGGTGGAATGATTCACACTATTGTGATTTCCATCGTAACAAGGGTCATCGGACGAACGATTGCATGAGATTGAAACACATGGTGCAAGACATGATTGATCGAGGTGACTTAACGGTAGATGGTCTCAAAACAAATGGTGATCATGGAGCCTTTAAAAATCCTCTCCCAAATTACAACAAAGATGGAGTTTCAACCTTGGATGATACACGCGGAGCTCGTATCAACCATATCTACAAAAACACCATAAATCATATATCAGCTGAAGATCATCAAGTAAATGTCATCACCATCCAAGATCGGCGTGATCATGAATCTGTCAATGCAATAACCCGAACTTAGAAATATGTCTTAAAAGAACATACGTCACCTACAACTACCACACCAAAAATCCAATATGACTTGGTTAGCCAACTACGCAAAACTCTAGCTGAGATATCTATACTAGAATTGCTGAAACTATCACCGAAGCTCAAAGACATATTGGAACAAGCACTATTGGAAACCAATGTACCTCAAAATCTGGATACAGATAGATTTCAAGCCATGGTCGCCCATATGACTGGACCTCATAACCTCACCTTCTCAGAGCATGACAATGCTTCCTTAAGCCATCCACATAACACTCCTCTCCATATCGAAGTCATTGTTTGCAAACACCGAGTAAAAAGAGTCTTAATAGATGGAGGAGTTGGACTTAATATATGTACTTTAAAGCTTATCCATGCATTAGGCTTCTCAGAAGAGTCTATTGATCCCTACAAGAAGATTACCATAAAGGCATATGATGATGAAGAAAGGTCCTCTAAAGGAACTATGATGTTACCCATTCAAGTGGGACCAGTGCAAAAAGATACTATGTGTCAGGTCTTAGACATAGATCTCACCTACAATATTTTGTTAGGGCGACCTTGGATACATGAAATGCAAGTAGTACCTTCTACGTATCACTAGTGTGTCAAATTTTCTTATGACGGACAAGAAATCTCCATATCTGCTGATCACAATCCATTTAAACATTGCAACGCAATGGGGGCAGCCCAAGACGGTTTGGTTCCTCATATTAGAGAAAAGCAACGATCTTTAACATTAGATCTACAAACAACAAAGCCCAACTCCTTATTTGGAGATTTTAAGTAGAAAATGCAAATCAAAGACCAAGGCATGGGAGAATACTCTTTGGAGCCCTTATGTTTGGCCAAATTGCCAACATCACCTAGATCTCATGGATTGCCTACTACGTCAACACATTTGGCCACTCAACCCATCACCAGATTTGATGGTACCTTCATCCAATTGGGCACTCTAGTGCATGAATCAGAAGACAAGGATGTTCTTAGCTGGTTATACAAAGATGAGGAAGAAGGTAATAGAGTAGCTGCTCTAGACATTGTTCTACCTACACACCTGTATGGAAAAGGATACTTAATCATGCAGCAAATGGGATATGATGGTAAAGGACCTATTGGGAAACACAAAGAAGGAGTCATTGAACCCATAGATCTTCCTTCATAGCCTAGTAGAAACAAAGCAGGATTGGGTTGTAAGCTCACTTTCCTATTAAGAAAGTCGCCCTGCATAACTGCAAAACCTCAATGGAAAGTAAAGAAGAAGTACAAAGAAGAATATTGGCAGGAAACACTCTTTGAATTAGCAGAAACAATCTGCAAGGCACGGGAACGTCAAGATTAGAAGTTACATCAGGAAAAACTTCTAAGCCACAAGAAGGCCATATTTGTAGCAGTAGCTCATATTCAAACACCAATATCTCAAGAACAAATAATATCATCTCCGGATACCATTATTCCTCCCCGAGGAAGCACAGTCTATGAACAAATACAGAAAGTAGAAGCAGGATCTGACACAGAATCAACAAAAACTATTAAAATGGTATCCATCATCAAAGATTTGTTTTCACCATACAACATACCTATTTACAACACTGATAGAATCTGGGATGATGCCTTAGAGATTGATTCCAATGAATATGAATGGGGTACCTGCTCCAATGCTACTATAGATATCCCTAATGATACTGATTCCATATCCCTTTCTCAAGAAGAACATAACGCAGACCTCTTGAATTTGGACCACAGAATATCTATGATGCCAAGGAAAGCGAATAGAAACATTATGAACAAATCTATACAAAAGATAATACCATCGAAGACCTCGACGAGATACTGGACTTCTTTAAAACCAAGAACCATCACAATGAAACCTTTGTCTTGACACTTATAGTAGCAGAACTTAATCCACCAAACGATACCTTACTGCTTGTCTTTCCTGACCTCATTGACTGGGATGAACTTGAAATCCATGATATACCAATTTTCCCAGATGATGAATCTATTATCCATTACCTATGTACTGTAAATCCGGAAACAGGCTCTACCA
This sequence comes from Cryptomeria japonica, assembly GCF_030272615.1. Taxonomy (NCBI): domain Eukaryota; kingdom Viridiplantae; phylum Streptophyta; class Pinopsida; order Cupressales; family Cupressaceae; genus Cryptomeria; species Cryptomeria japonica. The sequence continues at coordinate 182,632,814 of NC_081407.1, forward strand.
GTGAACAAAGTAACGATGTCTGCTAATCAGGGAGTGCCAAGTCTCTCAGTTGCAAAAATAAACCAAATGAAAGATCTGATGCTGAAAATCAGTCAATGGCAGCTCTAGATCACAAAAAAGTAAAATTAAAGGACGCATCTGAGGGTGAAAACCTTTTTAAGGCACCTAACGATGGGAGACTTGACACTCTTCCTGAGCACTTTCATGAGCGATCACCCATATTGATTGAGCTCACTCAATCAATCAACATTGGTACCACAGATGCAGTAAAAAACATACACCTTGCAGAATCTCTGACAGAGGAAGAAAGATCAACATTCATCATTTTCTTTAAAGAACAACAAATTAATTTTGCTTGGTCATATGCTGATATGCCCAAAGTGGATCCACACTTAATCATGCATCACTTGTCCATCTCTTCAGGAGTTAAACTAGTCAAGCAAAAGCTACGAAAGATGAATCCACAAGTAGCACTCATGGTCAAAACTGAACTAAAGAAACTATTAGATGTCGGATTTATCCGACCCATTGACTATGCAGAATGAATTTTTGACATCGTTCCAATATCAAAACCAGATGGTAGTATCAGAATATGCACCGACTTCAGAGACGTCAACAAAGCTTGTCCAAAAGATGACTTTCCTCTGCCCAGTATCGACATAATTGTAGATCTCACAGCAGGCCATGCAATGCTCTCACTAATGGATGGTTTCTCAGGCTATAATCAAATCAAAATAGCCCCAGAAGATCAAGATAAAACCACGTTCACCTGTCCTTGGGGAACGTACTATTGGAATGTTATGCCTTTTGGCTTAAAGAATGCAGGGGCCACTTATCAAAGAGTAATGACAACAATCTTTCATGACATGATGCCCACCTTCATGGAAGACTATGTGGATGATTTACTAGCTAAATCCTTCACCAGAACAGAACATCTCGACATCCTAACAAAGATTTTTGATCGATTGGAGAAATTCCAAGTCAGACTCAACCCTAAGAAGTGTGTCTTCAGGGTTATATCAGACAAATTACTAGGCTACATAGTCTCAGCTAAAGGTATCGAAGTAGATCCAGCAAAGGTATGAGCCATTATGGAAATGCCCCCACCAAAGAATATTAGCCAGCTCAGATCTCTACAAGGACAACTTCAATCAATCAGGCGATTCATCACTCAGCTAGCAGATAAGAGTCTACCATTTAACCATTTACTACACAAAAATGTACCATTCAGATGGGAGACCAAGTGTGCCGAATCTTTTTACCAAATCAAACAGTACTTGATGAATCCACCAGTTCTAGTACCACCAGTTGTAGGAAAGCCTCTTATCCTATATATCTCAGCAATAGATATATCGCTGGGGGCACCATTGGCACAAGAAGATCAACAAGGAAAGGAACGAGCCATATATTATATCAGTAGGACATTGAATGGTTATGAACTCAACTATACCTTCATTGAAAAGGCTTGCCTATGTTGGCATATGGACACTCCAATGAGACATTGTGTGTGATTGAAGGTTTTGTCATTGATGGCAACCTTGCAATCCTATGGCACCGACAAGACATTATACTAGCAAAGCATTACTCAGGCAACCTTGCAATCCTATGGCATCGGCAAGACATTATACCGGCAAAGCATTACTCAGGCAACCTTGCAATCCTATGGCACCGGCAAGACATTATACCAGCAAAGCATTACTCAAACAAAACTGTGCACCGGCATCAACAAATCAATCTACACCGGCACCGGCACATAAGGAAATATGTATACCGGCACATAGGCCGACAAGATTTCTGATATGTAATATTTTGTTTATCATTGTAAGCCGACTTGGCAAATTGTAAAATGACTCTTGTATATAAAAGAGATCATTGTAGGCATTTGTAGAATATGGATAGAATGTAATAAATAAATTATAAGGCAGACCTAATGTGCAAATTGTAGGTCAAGGGTATATGTAAAGAATAGAGCAAGAGCTGGTATTGAATCTGGCATTGAAGATGCTATTGTAAAGCAGTATAGAATATTGGATTTGTGCAAATCCTCATTGTAAGTCAGTGTGACTTCTTATTGAGCAGTGAGCTCTAGGTAGTTGGCCTTCCTGCATGTGCAGACCCCTATTGTAAGTAATATTATCTTATTGGCCAGTAAGTGAATATTGTGGGTCACAAATCCCACCGAGGTTTTTCCCACACCGGGTTTCCTTGTTAAACATCTTGTGTTATGGTGTTCTTTTCATGTGGATGCTTTTGATTCTGTTATTTGCATTAATTCTTGCATACCGGTATACTGTTACTTTATATTCTACATATATAGTTTTAAGAAAATTTCATTACTGGTCAGATACTGATTCACCCCCCCCTCTCAGTATCTGTGGGAACCCTAACAGCCTAACAGTGGTCTCTGCATCTCAGAAGTTCTGACATTATATGCTAGCACACACCATTAAGCTAGTAGCAAAAATTAATCCTCTCAAATATCTACTCAGCAAGGCAGCTCTTACAGGCCGATTGGCTAAATGGGTCATGATTCTCAGTGAATTTGACATTCAATACATAGAAAGATGAGCCATCAAAGGACAAGCAATTGCAGATCAGCTGGCTGAAGCACCACCACCAAGAAAACAAACCATGGAGATTGAATTTCTAGATAGGGACGTTCTTTCTCTTTCTACCAAACAATGGACCCTATACTTTGACGGATCCTACACACAACATGGTTTAGGTGCTGGCATTCTATTCATCACTCCTGACAGACACACTATACCAAGATCATATAGGCTTATGTTCCCATACACAAATAATGTGGCTGAATATGAGGCATTGGTTATAGGCATCAAGATGGTTGTAGAATGGAAAATCATAGAGTTAAAGGTCTATGGAGACTCACAATTAGTCGTCAATCAAATCAACAATGACTATCAGACAAAGGATGACAAGCTGCTACCCTACAAGCAAATGGTGGATGACTTCAAATAGTATTTTGTGCACATCACCTTCGAGCAAATGCCAAGGTTGAACAACAAAGCAGCCAATGCAATGGCTACTATCGCTTCATTACTACAAATTCTAGAGCAACAGAGTCGTTATGAGTTTCTGGTAGAGCAACTGTTCTCCCCCACCTATGACCACTCTGAATCCCATGTTATCTATGCCTTGACTGGTTCAGATTCTCTGTTATATGGACCAATATACGACTACCTCAAGAACAATATCTTACCAATTGACCAATCTCGTAACCAAAAATGTAACTTTATCCAGCAAGCTGCTCGTTATACCCTTACCACTGATACTTTGTATCATCGAGGTCTAGATGGTACTCTTCTTCATTGCCTTGATCATAATGATTCTGATTCCGCTTTACACGAGCTTCACGAAGGTATTTGTGGCACACATTAAAGTGGTACTACTCTTGCTAAAAAACTTCTAAGGATGGGATACTAGTGGCCTACAATGGAGAAAGACTCATACCAGTTTGCCAAGAAATGTCCTAAATGCTAGATCCATGGTAATCTGAAACATGCACCAGCACAGGAACTGTAGCCATTTACAACATCCTGGCCCTTTTGTCAGTGGGGACTAGACTTAGTTGGAAAAATTCATCCTTCATCTTCAAATGGACACAAGTTTATTATAACAGCAACATAATACTTTACCAAATGGATAGAAGTAGTTCCCATGACCACAGTGACTGGGAAACAAATTGCCTCTTTTATCCTAAATTATCTAATCTGCAGATATGGTATTCCAAGTTCAATCATCACAGATAATGGATGGCCTTTCAAACACCAAGATGTATAAGAACTATGTGAAAAATTCAAAATCCAACATCGGTTCTCTACACCATACTACCCACAGGGAAATGGTCAAGCAGAAGCATCTAACAAGACAATACTAAAGATCCTAAAGAAAATAGTGAATGATGCAGGCAAAGATTGGCACGTACAACTTAATCCAATACTTTGGGCATACAGAACCAGCATCCGCACACCTACAGGAGCAACACCATACTCATTGGTATATGGATCAGAAGCCATTTTACCCCTAGAGGTAGAAATCCCATCTCTCAGAGTCTCTTTGAAAGGTTTAATCCCAGATGAAGAGTATCGAGTTAACCGACTGCAAGAACTCGAACTATTAGATGAAAGACATCAACATGCTTACACTCATCTCAAAGCATATCAACAACGCATGTGCAGGAGCTACAATCACAAGGTCATCCCTCGCAACTTCAAAGTTGGTGACCTAGTCCTCAAAGAAAATCCAAGAAATCAGCAAGATCGAGAAAAGAAAGGGAAATTTGAACCTAACTGGTTGGGTCCCTATGTCATCATATCAGTCTATGGATTAGGTGCCTATCAGCTAACAACTTCAAAAGGAGATGTACTCAAAGAACCAACTAACAACATCCATCTGAAGAAGTACTACACTTAAGTAGCCTAGTGCACAGACAAAGTCAAAACAAGCAAAAAAATAAAAAAATCTAGAAAAAGCAAAAAAATAAAGTACAATAAAAACAAATGGTGAAAACTCGGTAAATAGGCGATCTTGTGAAAGAATGGCTCCTCTATCTATCTCCATACCATTTTATCCGTACAAACACTATCGGCCATCGCCTGACACTTAGCACATATCCATTCAGGACATACTTAGCGTAGTCACTATCCTAGTTTATCCATATATATCTTCTTAACACATTCCACCATGGCTTGGAAATCACTGTACATATTCACATCAAGAGGCACACTCAGCTAGGGGCATTAAAATCATCAAAACTTGTGAACATTCAAGACATCAAAACTATTTACAAATTCAGAAGCATGGCATCCAACAACCAAAACTACGCTTCATTACAAAACAAAACAAAAAAATTCACAGAAATACCAAGGATGGATGATTTTCTGAAGTATTGAATGTTGCATTATCGCATAAAATTCTTGATTAGTTTTGCATTTTGAACTTTTTCAATTATTGGATTCTCTTCCTTTTCTCACTAAATGCTTCAAAGCTAGAGATCATGGGGAACTTCCAATATTTTCTTAGTCTTCTGTCTGGGAAGCGATCACTTGTACTGTGTGAATACTTGCCTCGAGACGTGATACATCGAATATCACTAAGGGTCTGATTCCACTTCATGCATACAAATGATTTAATCTTGTCTGTTTATGCAATCCGCACTCAGGTCATCCTGGTTCAATTATACCTTGATGCTTGTGCTATCTTGCAAAATCAAAACATCATGTAAATTTTTCTGAGGTCATCATGGTTTAATTATACCATTATGCTTGTATAAATTTTTAACATATCCTAAACAAATCAATTCTCAATGATGATACCTACAAAGAAAGCAAACAACATATGGTTGTATCGAGATGACAAATGTAGAATGAGGATGTTCCAAAAACATAGTTGCATATCATTTTACAATTAGTTGCATATCATTTTAACATAGTTGCATATCATTTTCCAATTAATTGCATATCATTTTTCACTTAGTTATGTATCATTATCATACATCTCAAAGATGCATTTCACAACATATAAAATCATACATCTCATTTTCAAGATACATCTCACAAACATATTAAAAGCATACATCTCGCATCATACATTATATCATATATTTAAGCATTGCATCATCATCACATAACAAAAAGAACACATAAGCACATCCATCCATATAAACACACCACATGATCAAAGATAATGATGGCGTATATATATATATATATCCAAAAATGATCAAAATGTATAAAATCTATCATCTCTGTGTCCAATACAAAGAATACAATGATCAAAAATACAATAGAGACCACATCTCTCAAGTATGGCTATCCCCTGACGGAGATGGTCTGGCTCCAGATGTCCCCACCCTTGGATCTTGAGGGGGATCCTATCTCGATGGCCCTGTCACACCTCGGCTCTTGGACCGTGACCTAGTATCTTGAGATCAACTGGATCTTGACTATGTGAAGCTCTGTACTCGGTGATCCCTGGGTACTGCAGCCTCATAATGCCAATGGTAGTACTCTGCCTCCTGAGCTCTCAATGATAGCTCTCTCAGGGTGTCTCTCATCGGACCATCCGCTGCTACTCTCTGCACACTAGCTGCAAGCTCCTCCACTCGCCTCCTCCGCTCTATCTCTATGTCCTGCTCAGTGGTCAACTGTGCAATCTGCCTCTGATATGTCAAAACCTGTGCCTGCAGTTACTGTACAGTCACCTGCAGGGTCTGAACCTGTGCATCCTCAACATGAGTAGGGATCCGAAACTGTAGTGGTACCTGCGCAGGGACATCCCCTCTAACTCTGCCTATCCTCGGTGCTGGAGGTGGGAGCACATCTGTCCTCCTCCTCTGCGCTAGCCATATCACCTCATCAGTACCCCCCACTGTAGCTAGAACCTCCCCCACCCTCCCCTCTCCACTGCCTCTAATAGCCAATCCGCCTCTCCCCCTGTCTATCACCGCCTATCTGACTGCTCTCTCCACACCTCTATCTCCTCTCCTCCCTCTATCTCCCCTCCTCCCTCTCACTCCTCTCCCTCATCATCCTCCTCCACCATCTCCATCATCCTCATCATCTCCCTCTCCCTTCTCATCATCATCATCGAATGCGGGCCACATCTCCTCGGGATCCAATATCCTGGCCACTGCCCGCGCGACAAACAATCTCGCGAACTCATCGTTCATGCCCACATCCAAAATCTTCGGGGCATAATCCCATATCTAGCCTGCCAAACTGACAAAATCTTCCACCACCACCACGCTATCAATGGTCAGGCCCCAATCTGATACATCCTGCCTTCGCCATGCATATAAGCAAGCCCCCTAAGGTATACTCTGCTGTTGACCAAACTGTCTCAAAACTCTGGTCACCACAAACCTCTCAATAACAAATGTGGTCCTCCCAATCAGATATCTTGTCATAAACACATAGGGCATCTCCAGCCCGTCCTCCGCCCACACCTCGCACCTTGTATACGGTCGCCATGTGACCGTATCGATGTCATCCAACACTCTCCTCCAATGCTCTAGTTTGCCCAGCTTCCGCTGGACAACTAGACCCCTATATCCATAAGCATATGCACATCCAACGGGCCTATCTCTATCTACTAATGGCCTAGCAGCCAGAATGTGCTCCCAGCACCATACCTGTAAGAGCGTCACGCCAGCTGACAAACTACCGTAACCTAGGTATACCACCTTGTGCAGGTCCTTGTACAGATGGGCTAGCATAGTCGATCCCCATGCAAAATTGCGGCCCTGTGTGACCATGTCCTCTAACACCAGCCCCCATCCCATAGAGAATCCCTTTGACCTACGATTAGGACAAAGGAATCCACTGATAAACCCTGCCAGTATTGATGGAAGCGATGCATAATCTAGGTCTATAAACTCCTGCCATGGGATCTCATATCCACATACTGTCTCATCATGAAAAATACGGTGAAGTGCCTCTGTGCCACCCTCCTCCGACTGTTCATATGGTAGTAGTGTACCTACTACTAGTATGTGCAGAATCCTGTAACAGTCCTCTGGTGTGACTGTCATCTCACCTGTGGCAAAGTGAAAGGTGTTCATGTCGCTGTGCCACCTCTCTGTGAGCGCTGTAAGTAGCCCCCGGTTCACAGTGAACTGAGGCATATCCAACAAGGACGTCAACCCACATCTCTCAATGATATCCAGGTCAGCCTGTGTCAACCGAGGTATCAGAGTCCAACGCCTAGGAAATCGCTCACACGACTGCACCATGCCCAATCGCTCCTATCAACCAGTAAAACAAGTCCAATATCAGTTTCCACATCAAAACAAAGATATCAAAATCAAACTCACATCAACAACATGAAACAATTTTCTCATCTACATCAAGTTCAAAATCCTATCATTTCATATCAACTTGTAAAACAACTCAAGTTATCAAAAACCATATCAAAACTTGTAACACAACTCAAGTCTCCAAAACACATAAACTTGTAAAATAACTCAAGTTTCCCACCCATATCAGCTTGTAAAACAACTCAAGTTTCCAACCCATATCAGCTTGTAACACAAATCAGGCTTCACACATTGAACTTGAAACAGAGTGCAAAAACAAATCATATTTTGATCAACACAACACATTGATATCTATGCATAACTTGACATATCACAAATCAAAACAAGTTATATCGACACTCATATTGGATGAATCAATAAAAACCATGACAGCAAAACACAACAATTTCACAAATCAACTCATCTCACAAATTTTTTTTGAATGCACTAAAACAGATTCTCGCTGTGCTAAATCTACCCATGCACTAGGCTGTTTTTCCTACGCGCTAATCTATTTACCCTATGTGCTAGACTGACTCTACGCGCTAGTTTTTTTCCTCCATGCCCCACCTAACCCACCCTATGCGCTAACCTATACCTCGTTGGTGCTACCTATTTGACCCTATGCGCTAGGTCTACCCTACGTGCTAAAACCCCTTACCCATGCGAACCCCTATGACCTCTATGCGCTAGGTCTACCCTACGTGCTACCCTGTTAACCTGACACGCTACCCTACGTTCGGCATGCACTATTTTCACTCCCTGCGCTACGCTATTTTGTTTCGGACGCAACCCTAAAATTAAGCTTCATGCGCTACCTAAATTTTTGTATGCGCTAATTTGTGACTTTGACAAGCTAAAATGCTAAAACCAAATTTCAAAAGTAAAAAAATGACCAAAAACAACAAAATAAAAAATCAAAAAGGGTCAAAAGTGTTTACTTACTAGTGGTCCATATGCGGCAGGTTTCCAATACCTCCGAACGCGCTCAAAACGATGCCTAGAATACGGAATAGGCATTTTGACTTCTCTCCAAATTCTCTTTCTCCAAAGTCAACAATGCACAAATGAATCAAATCAAAGCCCTTTTCCCCTTTTATAGGAGGAAAATGAAATTAGGGTTAGGAAACCGGGCATGTGATTTTCTTGCGGTCTCCCTTATACCCTACACAATGTACATTATCGGGAGATGAATCAATTTCAACATTTCACATAGACAAAATCATACATACCACACACAAATCATCAAATCCAATCAAAATTTTCAAAATATTGATTCATCTCCTGAGGGGGCATCACGCATCAAATCAAATCTGGGGCACGACTTGCAAATCATAAGAGCAACACAAAAATTTCATTTGATCATAAATCATGATAAAACATCATTTTCTTTGAAATAACATGTGCACACATGTCACTTCAAAGAGGGGCAAAATGTAGACGTATAAAAATGACCATATTCCTAAATGAATATTTTATGTTCATTTCTCTATTTAATTAAATCCAATTTAATTAAATTACCCGCATTCCTCTATTTAATTAAGTAAATTACTCAATTAAATTCACTATACCCATTTAATGAATAAATCATTTTATTCAATTAAATCCTCCCTATCCACTTTTAATTAAATTCAAATTTAATTAAATAGTTATCCTAAATTGAATAAATCTAATTTATTTAATTTCCCCAAATTACAACCAAATTGAATTAAATTAACTTTATTTCAATTAAATCCTATTATCCTTCCATCCACTTGCATTTTCCTACATCTCCCACTTGCTTCCTAAATCCCTTCCTAATTTCTTCTAGACCCTTCTGATCACTTCTAAATTAACCTAACCCATCTTCTAAACTTTGTCACATCCCTAAACAAAGGGAAGTCACTTCTCAAACCCTTAAAGTCTTTGATAACCATTAAAGGCTTCAAGTCTTCAACCACTTAATTTTCCAAAGTCTCCCAAACCATTAATGGTTAATTCAACCCTCTTACATGGTTAGAGACTTTTTGCCTAACTTAACCTTCATCCAACCCAAGGGTCTCTTCAAGCATTCATTGCTTTGACCATGATTATTCCTTAATCATTTGCACAAGAGTTTATCCTTGGATTAACTCTTAATCCAATTGGTAAGTCTAACTTAGGCTTGACCCTTACCCTCTAGATAACCATAAGGTCTTCTCAAGCATTTAATGCCTCCAACCCCTTCTCTCAACCCAACCCTAGGTTGACTCTTGTCACCATTTCATTGGTGCCAATTGCAAACATGGATTCCCAACTTTCAAACTCAACCCTTGATCAACTCTTTCAATCCTGACCATCCATTGCCCTATTTTTTCTATAAATAGAGCTCTCATTCCTCCATTTAAAAAAAAATAAAATCCAAGTTTGTAGTATCACACTTATGCTCAAATACATTCAAGCTTTCATTTCATATATGCTCATCATTTTAGCCTCTCTTTTAACTAGGAATTAGTTTAAATATGCATGTTTAGAATATTTTCTATTATCATTAACTTAAATCATTGAGCTAATATAGCACTCTAGGATAATTTGTTTACTAATCTTGTCATCTTATAATTAGTTTATTGCATTTCTAGAATCATGCATAGCTTAGGATGCATCTCATATTAAAACCAACAAAAGCATCCCTCGTTCTTGCATTTGCCATCCCTAAACCATTTTGCTCAGTGATCTGAGAGCAAAAACATTGGTTTGAGGGACCGTGTAAGATAGAGAACCATGGGACCAACCTTGGGAAGCTGAGTGATACTTCATTACTCCATAGCTTGCACCAAGAAGTCCTGTGGGTGTGTGAGCAAGGCTTCGTAGAGCTCCATTTATCACATTTTAAGTTCTATCGACCCGCTTTTCCCGCATACAATTATAATATATATAATATAATACAATACGTATTATATAATATATTATTATATTATATATGTTATTTAAAAATAATTTAAGTGTTGAAATCAGATATCTGATTTTTTGAGACTTTTATATTTCGACAGTGACAGTCCCGTGAGTCATTTTTAAATCATGGGTCACACGAATTCTTCAAAATCCGATATCCACTCCATCCGATATCCGGTGTTTTGACAAAAAAATGCTAAAAAATAGATTTAGAGGTAAGAATTTTGTCGTTTTGAATCATTTTCATTCATTTTTTGTATTTTTTGTGAATGTTTATTTGATTTTTCATTGAAAATATGATTTTTTTTCATGAAAACTAGGTTTTTTTAAAATCAAATACCTGATTGTTTAAATTTGTTAACTAAATTTAATTGTTTACATTCAATTAGGTTAAAAATGGGGGATAACAATGAAAACACTGACCAACCACAACTGCAACAACCAAACCCTCATTTGCCAAACCCCCCCTCAATTCAAGATTTGATTGCACAAAATTTGAATGAATTGAGGGGGATTGCAGAAGTATATCGTAGGATCCCTTATCTAAACCCATTGTTTGATCCTCTCACGTCGATCGTAAAAAGTAAGGAAACCATGATTGAGGAGCACAATGCCGCCCTTTTGTGGCGAGATTCTATGAAGGAAAAATATGCAGATGGCTTGTCGTATAAGGATATCAAGGATCTTGAGATATCCAAAGCCAAAATTGCCTCATTGTTTGTCAATCCCCGTACTGGTCAGCCCGTAGATCCCAAAAAAACAAAACTTTCTATCAAATGGTGCACAAATGATGGGATTGTGAAAAACTTTTGGGATCGTTGGTGGATGGTTTTCGACAAACCACCCAACAACAATCTTGATATCCCCTTCTATTTCATAAAAAAATAGTATGCTGAGTTTGTTTTACACAAACATGTGAACTACTTTGACATCCAACCTTTCCAGGGTGTAGGTTTAGGTATGCCCCAAAATAGACCTGGGGTAGTCAGAGTAGTCCAGAGCACATATGTCCCCCCTCCTCCTATCGATCCCCCACCTGCAGTTCAGCATCCTGATATCATTTGTGAGGTGGCTTCACGGACCATATTGACTATTCACTCTTTGAGTAGCCTTTTGGTTTCTCAGGCCGTGTCAGTAGCTAAGCCTACTCTTGATGGTAGCGGTGCATCCGGTGCCAGTGACACGTCATCCTCAGCTCCACACATATGTGTGCCCCATTTTGTGGGCACGTATGCTTGGGTACAGTTGGACAACCCATTGATCCTCCTATGGACAGTGCAGATTATGAGGTGCATGATGCACCAGATGTTATTACATAGACTGGAGGATACCTTGGGGAGTCCACACATGCTAGAGGCGAGGAGGCACCGTCATCATACATTGATGATGTAGTGGTAATATTTGTATTTTCACAGTTCATGTTATATTTTAATTAAATATTTATAAATTAGATAATATTAAGTACTAATTTTTATTTGCATGGTCTATTTAACAGTTGACGACCGAGGACAAGTTGAGACAGATTCAGGAGGGCACCTTGTCAGCCATTTCATTTGGCCTGAATAGCTTGATGGTACATATATTATTACACCTAGTCGTTTGTATTTTATTGTACATACATGCTCGTCATTTATATTTGTATTAATTAGATTATGTAGTAACTTGCATGTATATCTTATTTTACTCTTGTAGGGCACAAGCAGCACGAGTGTGGTGCAGTGTGATCTAGGATTTGGTAGTGCAATTGGAGACAAGGGAAAGGTAATTGAATGCAAATATGATTGAATGAATAGTTTAAATAACTTATAGTGATTATACATGTCTAGACATAGATTGATAGTTTCATATACTTGTTGTGTATATATACAGAGAACTCTTGGCTTCACATCCTTGATGATTACACCCAGTATACCTGAAGAAGAAGAAGATATGCCTCGAGTAGATGTGTGTTTATTTTATTATTTGATTAGTAGATATAATTTGTTATTATCAGTGACAATTATATGCTAACTTGTATCAATGTCATGTTTCTGAACATATGTAGGTTGTGTATCAAAATATTTAAAACATACCTCCTCTACCCAAGACATACATCAAGAGTCCTGCAAAGCTGAAGAGAAAATGTGGAGATGAGGTAAACATGAATAGCTCAATTAAATAGTTCATTTTTATGTTAACTTTTTGAATGTGAATTATATAATATAACTAATATTAATCGTGGCTTGTTTTTCTTGTGCAGGATCCTTCAGAGCCGAGTAGTGCAGCGAAGAGGATCGATTTTGATGATCCATCAATAGCTTAGGATGTTATAGATAGTTTTGGGATGCTTACATGTCTAGTTGGCATGTATATTTTGTATATGGACATACATTCACGTATTTAGACATACATTTTGTTTCAGTTGGCGTTTATGCCATATTTGTGTATGGACATACATTTGTAATCATTTGACATTTTTATATATACAGAAGTTGATATTCGATCATATAAATTGTTGCTCATCTGTGCGTGGTGTTATCATGGAAATATTTAATCTTCATTCCAATAATTAATAATGGTTAATAATGGCTATTTAATGAACAATACAATTCATTTCATTTCATCGTAAGTGTTGTTTTTATAATGAACAATATAATTCATTTACTGAACAATACAATACAATTTATTTAATGAACAATACAATTCATTTAATCAACAATACAATACAATTCATTCAATGAACAATAAAATTCATGAATAATACAATTCATTTAATGAACAATACCCTACGCATGCTCCTATTTTGCCCCCCCACTTGATCGAACGCTCGGGGTCATACCCTACCGACGTCGTCCCTTGAGCGCCCTAAGTGCTCAAAATTGTCAAACACGTATGGGCCCTAACTTGAAATTTGTGGCACCTACAAATGATCTGTTTGAACCTACAAGGCCATGAGAGGGGTCCTTACAAAAGCCTATCTCGGTTTTTCAAGTTTCCCTACGGTTTTATTAGGGCAGCAATTTTTCGGTTGGCGAAAAAATCGTCAGTCTCACTCAATCTAATGTTGTCGCGTGGCCAATTTCTCATTTAGATCGTCGTGATGATGAACCATCAGCTCTGACATGTCTAGTTAGGCATAATTACCCTATGCATGGTCCTGTTTTCCCCCCCCCACTTGATCAAATGCTCGGGGTCATACCCTATCGGCATCGTCCCTTGAGCGCCCTAAGTGCTCAAAATTGTCAAACTTTGATGGGCCCTAACTCAGAATCCATGGCACCTGTGAATGATCCATTTGAACCTATGGGGCCATGAGAGGAGTCCTACAAAAGCCTATCTCAGTATTTCAAGTTTCTCTACGGTTTTATTAGGGCAGCAATTTTTTGGTTGGCGAAAAAATCGTCAGTCTCACTCAATGGAATGTTGTCACATGGTCGATTTCTCGTTTTGCTCATCACGATGATGAACCGTCAGCTCCGACATGTCCAGTTAGGCATTATTACCCTACGCATGCTCCTATTTTTCCCCCCCACTCGATCGAATGCTTGGGGTCATACCCTACCGACGTCGTCCCTTGAGCGCCCTAAGTGCTCAAAATTGTAAAACTTTGATGGGCCCTAACTCAAAATTTGTGGCACCTTTGAATGATCTGTTTGAACCTACGAGGCCATGAGAGAGGTCCCTACAAAAGCCTATCTTGGTTTTTCAAGTTGCCCTACGGTTTTATTAGGGCAGCAATTTTTCAGTTGGCAAAAAAATCGTCAGTCTCACTCAATGGAATGTTGTCGCGTGGCCAATTTCTCGTTCTGCTCATCGTGATGATGAACTGTCAGCTTCGACATGTCGAGTTAGGAATAATTACCCTATGCATGCTCCTTTTTTTCCCCCCACTCGATCGAACGCTCGGGGTCATACCCTACCGACGTCGTCCCTTTAGCACCCTAAGTGCTTAAAATTGTCAAACTTTGACGGGCCCTAACTCGAAATTCGTGGCACCTACAAACGATCCGTTTGAACCTACGGGGCCATGAGAGAGGTCCCTACAAAATCCTATCTCAGTATTTCAAGTTGCCCTACAGTTTTATTAGGGTAGCAATTTTTTGGTTGGCGAAAAAATCGTCAATCTCACTCAATGGAATGTTGTTGCATGGTCGATTTCTCATTCTGCTCGTCACGATGATGAACCGTTGGCTCCAACATGTCCAGTTAGGCATTATTACCCTATGCATGCTCCTATTTCCCCCCCCCCACTCGATCAAACGCTTGGGGTCATACTCTACCGACGTCATCCCTTGAGCGCCCTAAGTGCTCAAAATTGTCAAACTTTGATGGGCCCTAACACAGAATCCATGGCACCTGCGAATGATTTGTTTGAACCTACGGGGCCATGAGAGAGGTCCCTACAAAAGCCTATCTCAGTTTTTCAAGTTGCCCTACGGTTATTAGGGCAGCAATTTTTTGGTTGGCAAAAAAATCGTCAGTCTCACTCAATGGAATGTTGTCGCATGGCTGATTTCTCGTTCTGCTCGTCGCGATGATGAACCGTTGGCTCCAACATGTCGAGTTAGGCATAATTACCCTACGCATGCTCCTATTTTTCCCCCCCACTCGATCGAACGCTCGGGGTCATACCCTACCGACATCGTCCCTTTAGCACCCTAAGTGCTCAAAATTGTCAAACTTTAAAATCCTATCTTGATATTTCAAGTTTCTCTACGGTTTTATTAGGGTAGCAATTTTTCGGTTGGCAAAAAAATCGTTAGTCTCACTCAATGAAATGTTGTCACATGGTCGATTTCTCGTTCTGCTCGTTGCAATGATGAACTGTTGGCTCTGACATAACCAGTTAGGCATTATTACCCTACACATGCTCCTATTTTGCCCCCCCACTTGATCAAACGCTCAGGGTCATACCCTACCGGTGTCGTCCCTTGAGCGTCCTAAGTGCTCAAAATTGTCAAACTTTGACGGGCCCTAACTTGGAATCCATGGCACCTGTGAATGATCCGTTTGAACCTACAGGGCCACAAGAGAGGTCCCTACAAAAGCCTATCTCAATTTTTCAATTTGCCCTACCATTTTATTAGGGCAGCAATTTTTCAGTTGGCGAAAAAATCATCAGTCTCACTCAATGGAATGTTGTCACGTGGCCGATTTCTTGTTTTGCTTGTCGCGATGACAAACCGTTGGCTCCAACATGTCGAGTTAGGCATAATTACCCTACGCATGCTCCTGTTTTTCCCCCCCACTTGATCAAACGCTCAGGGTCATACCCTACGCATGTGACATCCATGAAGGGATATGAAGGGATATTTTGTAAACAATCAGAAACCTTTAATGATAATCAAGTTGAAGCCTTGAGATTTATGCAATATGGTTCAAGTCCAAAACTGTACCCTGAAGCCACACACTCTTCCCTCTCCCAGCATACACTAATGAGTCACAAGTTAACATAGAATCTAGAAGGATTTGATGAGAGCGTTTTGATTTTACTTATGTCTTGTGTATTATAATAAAGACCAATTTGCCAATGTGACATCTTCATATGAGAGAAAAGCTTCATTTTATCTCAATACAGTTGTACCTATTTCATTATTAGAAAAAATAAATATACAAAGATCTGTTATTAGTATTCTCTATTTTATGGATTTGAATTGATGTTCTCAATTAGTTATTATCTATTCAGCTTTTCTTCATAAGGCACAACCTTGTGGTGGTTATCATATTAGGACAACCATCCATGACTTTCAAAGTAATTGATATTTATTCCTACACCTCACACTCACAAGATTAATAATGAAATGACATTTATGATTCATCAAATGCTGACAAAGTCTAATCAAATTTCAACTTCAAGATGTATACAACATATCATATTCAACTTCAAGATGCATACAACTTACCATATTCAAGCTCATGCCAACCACAACTTGGATATTGTTATATGTCGATTAAAGTACAATATATGTAATAAAACCATATAGTCTTACAAAAAAGCCATCATAGACCATCTATGTCGATTAAAGTACAATTCATTTGTAACAGGGACACACTCACAATCTGAAGTTGCAAAGCCCTGTGGGAAGCATCAAATTAGAAATTTACTAATCTGACTCATACTACTGTCAAAAGCATCAAAGATGCTACTGCTAGAGAACACCATGCTCCATTGTGGAGAGAATATTAGGTGCATTTGATGTCAGCGTCTGAAAATGAAACAATGTTATTCAATTGCCAAAATCTAACTGACTTTATTTTATAAACCATTAATGAATAAAAATAGACAAGGTTAGCTGAGTGAAAGTTCGATGACCACCTTGACTAGTAGGTGTTGATGTTGAAGGCCCAACATTAACAAATGTCAAATGTCAAATGTTTGATTCAACAGACCACCTTGACCATCAATGTCAAATGTTTAATTCAATAAATCATTTGTCATGACAATTTGATCCACCGCAGATGTGTCCTGGCCACATGCATTTGAATCATCTTCATGATAATAAACACAACAAGACCCACAATTTAATCTCATTAATGCACAAAGGAATATGTACCATCACCAAGAGAGGGTCTTGTCAACGACGAATGATCTAGCATGAACTTGTATTTTTAAGAATTGTTAGTCTACACATAAAATGCATGGATGAACATAAAGGATTTATGACAATCACTTCAACTAGAATGCATGATAATAAATGAAAAGGTGGGATTATATACCATAAAAATACGTCCCTTCGAATTATATCAATAGAACCCACTATGTTGATGCAAAAATCGTAATGTGATACTGTTGTATATCATCAAAAAAGACCTTCATGAGCATAAAGGTTATGCGATAATTATATCATCAAAAATTATCAAATAGTGTTGTCTAATAACAAAAATTGTAAAGCTCATCAAATGCATGATAATAAGTCATTTTGCAAAAATACGTCCCTTCCAATTATATCGAGTGTACTCGCTATGTGCATGCCAAAACCGTCTTGCCAAAAAAAAATGTTCATCAATAGACCTGCATTTTGAACACATCCTTAATATACATGTAAAAAACTTGAACATTAAGGTTTAATGATCATTATTTGAAATGAAATGCATGATAAAAAAATAAGGCACCATTAAAGACCTACTACTCAAGTGTGCCTGAAGGGTCATCTCTTTGTTTAAGAGTATCCAGTATTGCTTCATGATCAGCAGTAGTCACTGTCCATAGCTCTTTGGTATTCGATTTTGCTTGATGCTTCAACAACTTGACATTTGTAGCTATAATAAGGTGTGAATACATTATAATGGTTTTGTGTCTCTCATAGTCTTCAAATGCAGGTATGCCATTCTTTCTAATCATGTATGTTCGCAACCAAGTTCTGACAACAACAACTGAACCTGTAGGATATGTGAACCCATCATCATCTGTCACTGGTTGTGTTAGCTTTTGTTTTCCCTGTAAACATTGTGCCAACCAATATTCTGATCTCTCTTCATTCCCTTGTGGTGCAACAACGGCAAAAACAAGTCTTGGCTGGACAAGATCTGATAGACGATCATACTCAAGTGAACTTTCCATGTCATCGTTTGACAAGGATATTGTTTGAGATAAAGGAGTTAGATAGTGGGGAACCCACATATCAACCCACTCACTTGACTCGCACTGATCCCAATCACACCGAATACAACTCTGACAAAAACAAGCCAACGCTCGTGTCCAAATGGTCCATGTACTTGCATCTGAGCTGAGAAATGAATGCATCTTTGAAGAATCTTTAATTGTTTGACAATCCAATTTGTGTCCCATTGTGCCCTCCTCAACCAACCAAAAGAATCTGGTCACTACTTAATCAAGAGTACCCCCATGTGACAATGTTGAACTACACCAATCAACAATAGAACATGCATTAGAGAAATTTGCATCTGAAATCCTCAATTGCTCCTTAACTAGATCTCTCTTCAAACATGCACCTGCTCCATCATGTTCCCCCTTCCCATGCCCCGCCTAAAAAAACACCAAATATGAGGTACACATCTCTCTACATGCATTCTACTCAACCAATAAAACACATGGGCATTCTTGAATTGACCCGTATAGTTATCTGACCATATTATGTGTCGGTCAATTGCAATATATTTCTCATGCAAGAACTCAAAAAAATTCTTGAAAGAATGTTGCACATATAAAAATGATACTCCCTGTAGCGTCCTAAAATTGCGACACTTGCAATTTCAACTGCATTTGGGTCTTCACGATCGCGCCACAACACAGAACCTGAATGGAGACCCCGAAACTTGTTCATGACATCAAAAACTGCATTTTTCAGCACCCTGGCCTGATCCTCCTTGCACCCTGCTGTCCCTGGAGGTGGGACCATGGTGCCCAGTGCCCTGGTCCTTCAGGACTAGGGCGCCCAACACCTTGGACCCCCAAGACCATGGCGCCCAGCGCCCTGGTCCCTGGCCCTATTTTTGGGCTCGATCTCTTTTGGGTCTCGGGTCTTTATGTTTGCAAATTGGAAAATAATCTTCCCAGGTCAGCCTAAGGTCAGAAAAATCAGTCTATCAGCCCTAATTGACAAGTATAAAAACTGCATTTCCTCTCTCATTTTAAAGAGATGGAAAAAAGGCGAAAGCGATATTCAAACATTCAAGCATTCAAACATTCAAGCATTCCTTCAAGCAATTAATCATTCTAAGTCTCCATTCAAGGCTAAGTGTTGCATTCAAGACAAGGATTCAACCATTGAAGAGGAGATCACATACAACATACTACATACATTACACCTTCGCATGTAAGAATACAAACATTCTTACAACAAGGTATCAGTACTTGTTTACATTACAAAGATTTACATTTACAGCATTCTCATTTCTTGGTTAATTCCAAAACCGGGGCTTGACCTAAAGGCAAACCCCTCATCCCTAACCCCCCAATCGTCCTCTCTTTTCTATGTGTAGGTTGCAGGTACGCGGCTGTAATTGAAGATCTGGAATCCTTGTGCAGAGACGAACAGATCCCCCTTCGTTTCACGGATTTTTCGGAGGACCGTGTGCATGCCGGGCGCCATCGTCCCGTCAACTTTCGCTCAAATTTGCAGAACAGCACCATCTCGACATTTTATTGCTAATTCCAGGTCCGCAGCTTCATCCCATATCCCTATCTCTGTTTATAAGTGAATCTTTCCTAGTTTACATGCATTCCTAGTTCAATCTTTCTATCTACATTCTTTACAAAAGAGGGTATCCTTGATGTCTTAACCCTTGAAACTCACTTAGAATCCAATCTTGCATTGCGTGGGATTGGATCTTGTGGGTTTCAACCTCTCTTTTGAATGTAAAGTCTCCCCTAAGTGAAAACCATCAACCCTAGTGACTCTCCCTTCTCTCTCCTTGGGGTTGGGGAGGGGAGAACAACTAGGGTTCGATTTTTCTGCTTTACACTCCCTGATTATCTTCCTGTCCTCTTCTGTACTATTAGGAGCATGTCTATATGTAATGTGAACAAAAATAGCAATCTGGACTGAATTGTAGTACTGAGACTGTACCTCATTATGTGGTTGCAATGTATAGTTCTCTGCAAAATCAACCACCGATACAATAGTTCCAATCGGGAAAGAGTTCTTACACATCCTGAACTATTGATCCAACCACTGAGACCTATGGGTATGCCTTGCATACTTGTAGAAAATATTTTCCTTAAAATCCAAAATAAAATCATCAATACTCACTTCTCTTGAGACTAATTCGCATCTAGAACCTTCACCTCCACTCTTCAAAGTATATTTCACTATCTCGTATCTTTTTTTCTCAACATAATTATTTCCAAACTCGTGTTCGCTGCCCTCATGAAAACATGAAACAAACTTTGACAACCCACCGCATTCTGAGCACTTCTCATTCAAACAATCATTTCTATAGAAATAGAAGCCATCATCTCTAGGGCATAAAAATAGATCTTGCAAGTCTCTTGATGATCTCGGAAATAGCATTGCACCACACTCCTGCAACATCTCATTAGTATGCATCGTAGAATGAATATGACATAAAAGTTCATGGTACATTGAAAACTCCACATGGTACTTGCAACAACAGGTATTGTGAATCTTAAGAGGAACACAATAAAATGGTTTCAAAGATTCAAAGGCCCTTTGTGATATTTGCAAAGTTGGATGTAATTCACAAAAATTTTTGTACAACATTGTTTGGCTTGATTCCAAGAAATGTTTGGGATGCGGTGTGCGGTCTCGGTTGCCGATTCTTAATTTCAAAAAGTCCTTTACATTGGGTGACACTCTAGAATTAGTGCCAAAATTGTTGAATCTCTTCCTTCACATTGTCAGTCAACTTTCTAT
This sequence comes from Cryptomeria japonica, assembly GCF_030272615.1. Classification (NCBI taxonomy): domain Eukaryota; kingdom Viridiplantae; phylum Streptophyta; class Pinopsida; order Cupressales; family Cupressaceae; genus Cryptomeria; species Cryptomeria japonica. The sequence continues at coordinate 182,653,856 of NC_081407.1, forward strand.
CAACACGTGGAAGCCTCCCACCAAATGCCCATGTATCTTGTTGAAGTGGATTGTCAAGTCTTTGTCTTCGTGCAAGTGCTCTATCCAAAGTTTTATGGTTTATGTTAAAATCAACACAAGTTTGTCTCATTTGATGAGCCTTCCTCAATTGATGGCTTACTAAGGAGGTTGTAATCACTCTTCGAGTGGCTCTCTTATCTCTTTCTTTGGTATTCTTTCCAATAGAATTGAGAGCGTCAAATATATTTTTTGCAATAATAGAATTTCTCTCCGTCTTCTTGTTCATACGAATCTTCAATTTCTTTAGCAATGGTCTCATCTTTATCATCTTTAGCAATTGAACAAAGAGTTGGCATTGCTCGGTCAATGTCTTATTGCTAAAATTTTGGTTGAAAAGTTTTGTAGCCCACAACCGAACAGTTCTTGTTGACCTCTTGCCTTCAAGATTCGCAATAATGTTCTCATCGATTTCAAATAACCATTTTGGGGTTCTTGAAGGTCTTGGATTTGGAATTTGTCTTTCATCCATGAGAGGGTCTTCATTTCTAAAGTAATTAGGTGTTACATATGGTTCACTTGGTGAAGCAATTCCACCTTCAATGTTAAAGTTTTCCACATTTTCACCTCCTATGTCAAAATTTTCCACATTTTGAGCATTTTCATTATCACTTTCAACATTTTCAAAATTTTCAATATTTTCACTTTCAAAATTTACATTTTCATTTTCAATAACTTGTGGCACATTTTCAATTTCAATTTCCTCTTTAGTTGAAGTAACATTAGCAATATTTAACATACCTTGTCTTCTCCTCCTATGACATTCTCTATCTCTTTCTCTATACACTTCAACTTGGTCATTTGAAAGTTTTCTTTTGCGTTTAGACTTCTGATGACTACTACTCCCCATTTCCCTCCACACATATGCTCCTTCATGATTGACAATGTAAGTTTTCACTTTAAGAATCTCCCAAAAGCACAAATTTGTCTCTAGCTGTCTGAAACCCCGTGATCCTCGACAGAAAACATAGGACCCAGACTGTCGGCCGTTGAAATCTACAGAATGGCCCAAAAACCCTTTTTTTTTTTTTTTTTAGTAGTAAAATCGGATATCGGATTTTATCTGATATCCGATTTTTGTACAAAAATATGTGGTCTCAAAAAAAAATTTCCGTTGCCACCATTTATGAACTAAACTGCCACATGGCAGAAATCTGATATTTGATTAAATCGGATATCGGATTTTATTGGTCATATTTTAGAGAGAGAGAGGGAGAAAGAGAGAGAGAGAGAGAGAGAGAGAGAGAGAGAGAGAGAGAGAGAGAGAGAGGAGAGAGGGAGAGAGAGAGAGAGAATATGACCCCTAATGTTATGATTTGGTGTCTTAAGGGGTCCTATGGTGTCGTTAGGGGTCATATGGTGTCTTGTGACACCATCAAACACCTTAAGACACCAAATCATGTCGTTAGGGGTCATATTGTGTCTTACGGGGTCATAGGACACAATATGACACCTAACGACGTTAGGGGTCCAATGGTGTCCATAGGGGTCATATGGTGTCTCGGGACACCATAGGACCCCTTAAGACACAATATGAGCCCTTAGGACACAATATGACCCAAAGCAACCCAATATGGTGTCATTAGGGGTCATATGGTGTCCTAAGAGGTCATAAGGGTTCATGGGACACCATATGACCCCTATGGACACCATATGACCCCTAACAACACCATCGGACCCCTAACAACACCATCGAACCCCTTAAGACACCAAATCATGTCATTAGGGGTCATATTGTGTCATACAACCCCGTAAGACACAATATGACCCCTAACGACATGATTTGGTGTCTTAAGGGGTCCTATGGTGTCATATGGTGTCCCATGAACCCTTATGACCTCTTAGGACACCATATGACCCCTAACGACACCATCGGACCCCTTAAGACACCAAATCATGTCATTAGGGGTCACATTATGTCTTAAGGGGTCGTAGGACATAATATGACCCCTAATGACATGATTTGGTGTCTTAAGGGGTCTGATGGTGTTGTTAGGGGTCATATGGTGTCCATAGGGGTCATATGGTGTCCCATGAACCCTTATGACGTCTTAGGACACCATATGACCCCTAATGACACCATATTGGGTCACTTTGGGTCATATTGTGTCCTAAGGGTGTTGGCATTTTTGATGTTTATGTTGTGATTGCCATTGATGGACACACACTTGTATTGAAATCCCCTTTATATGTACGAGCTCTAGCTCAACCGGTATTTGTTCCAACTAGTATGTTGTATACTAGTCTTTAGACTAGTGGTGATTTTGCAGAATGTGTTTCCCAGTCTGAAGCGGCATGTCGACCCCAAGCGGTTCATAGATCACAAGCAGTACAAGGGAGCAAAGCGGCACAACACATTCTTACTAGTCTTAATTTTTGTCAAACTGGCAACCAGTATTTTGTATGAACTGGCAATACTCTGTGATGAGTTACCAACCGACATTTTGTGATGAGTTACCAATCTACCAATTGTTTGACGGTGCCGACACATTGACGGTGCTTCTTGTGTCGTGTTACTGAGTATGACTAGATTCATTGAACCTAGGAAATTGTAATGTAATCCTATTGGACCGACATGAAATCAGATTCCTTTAAAAGGACATCATGTCTAGGGTTTTGAGTTGTTGAAGAAGTTGTTGCTGTTGCCTAGGGTTTAAGGTGGATGTTGAGTTGTTGTAAGAGTGATCTTATCTGAGAAGATCGAGTTGTAATTGTGAGAGAGATAGAGGAGACTGAAGTAATGCTAGAATGCATTAACTATGAGCAATACTGGATCTAATCAAGCAGTTTGTGCTATTAGATAGATCAAACACTTGTTGATTACTCACATCTTTGACAAGTCTATAGCCCTTAACCGGGTAGGCCTCAAAGCCTCTGTAAAATCCTCTAACAAGGTGGTTCACACATGTGAATCTAAAATCCTCTAACAAGGTAGTCTTTAATCTGACTTATCTCCTAACAGAGATTGAGATTCCTAACAGGATCTGTTTTGGTGAAGAACATTGTAAGACCTTAACCAGTCTGACCTTAACCAGTCTGGTTTCTATTCTGTAGATAGTGACTTGTGAGTTCCATCTCACCATGGTTTTTCCCAATTGGGTTTCCATGTCAAATATCTTGTGTTATGGTTGTATTGCTTTTGTGGGTGAATGCTTTATTCATGTTTTGGTTTGCATGTGTGGTAATCGGTCTGACTATTAGACTGCTTTACCAGTTTATCTTTAGACTGTGTAAGTGTTTGAGTGCAGTAATTTTTGGCATACTAATTCACCCCCCCTCTTAGTATTCATCAAAGGGGTCATATTGTGTCTTAAGGGGTCCTATGGTGTAACAAGACACCATATAATCCCTATGGACACCATATGACCCCTAATGACACCATAGGACCCCTTAAGACACCAAATCATAACATTAGGGGTCATATTGTGTCTTACGGGGTCATAGGACACAATATGACCCCTAACGACATGATTTAGTGTCTTAAGGGGTCCTATGGTGTCGTTAGGGGTCATATGGTGTCCTAAGAGGTCACAAGAGTTCATGGGACACCATATGACACCATAGGACCCCTTAAGACACCAAATCATGTCGTTAGGGGTCATATTGTGTCTTACAGGGTCGTAGGACACAATATGACCCCTAACAACACAATTTGGTGTCTTAAGGGGTCTTATGGTGTCACAAGACACCATATGACCCCTAACAACACCAATTGACCCCTTGAGACACCAAATCATAACATTAGGGGTCATATTGTGTCTTACGGGGTTGTAGGACACAATATGACCCCTAATGACATGATTTGGTGTCTTAAGGGGTCATATGGTGTCCATTGGGGTCATATGGTGTCCCATGAACCCTTATGACCTCTTAGGACACCATATGACCCCTAGTGACACCATATTGGGTTGCTTTGGGTCATACTGTGTCCTAAGGGGTCATATTGTGTCTTAGGGGGTCCTATGGTGTCCCAAGACACCATATGACCCCTATGGACACCATATGACCCCTAACGACACCAACTCATGTCGTTAGGGGTCATATTGTGTCCTACGACCCCGTAAGACACAATATGACCCCTAACGACATGATTTGGTGTCTTAAGGGGTCCTATGGTGTCGTTAGGGGTCATATGGTGTCTTGTGACAACACAGGACCCCTTAAGACACCAAATCATGTCATTAGGGGTCATATTTACACCATAGGACCCTTTAAGACACAATATGACCCCTTAGGACACAACAATATGTTGTCATTAGGGGTCATATGGTGCCCTAAGAGGTCATAAGGGTTCATGGGACACCATATGACCCCTATGGACACCATATGACACCTAACAACACCATAGGACCCCTTAAGACACCAAATCATGTTGTTAGGGGTCATATTGTGTCCTACGACCCCGTAAGACACAATATGACCCCTAACGACATGATTTGGTGTCTTAAGGGGTCCGATGGTGTCGTTAGGGGTCATATGGTGTCCATAGGGGTCATATGGTGTCCCATGAACCCTTATGACCTCTTAGGACACCATATGACCCGTAAGACACAATATGACCCCTAACGACATGATTTGGTGTCTTAAGGGGTCCGATGGTGTCGTTAGGGGTCATATGGTGTCCATAGGGGTCATATGGTGTCCCATGAACCCTTATGACCTCTTAGGACACCATATGACCCCTAATGACAACATATTGTTGTGTCCTAAGGGGTCATATTATGTCTTAAAGGGTCCTATGGTGTAAATATGACCCCTAACGACATGATTTGGTGTCTTAAGGGGTCCTGTGTTGTCACAAGACACCATATGACCCCTAACGACACCATAGGACCCCTTAAGACACCAAATCATGTCATTAGGGGTCATATTGTGTCTTACGGGGTCATAGGACACAATATGACCCCTAACAACATGATTTGGTTTTGTTAGGGGTCATATGGTGTCCATAGGGGTCATATGGTGTCTTGGGACACCATAGGACCCCTTAAGACACAATATGACCCCTTAGGACACAATATGTCCCAAAGTGACCCAATATGGTGTCACTAGGGGTTATACAGTGTCCTAAGAGGTCATAAGGGTTCATGGGACACCATATGACACCATAGGACCCCTTAAGAAACCAAATCATCTCGTTAGGGGTCATATTGTGTCTTACGGGGTCGTAGGACACAATATGACCCCTAATGACACAATTTGGTGTCTTAAGGGGTCTTATGGTGTCACAAGACACCATATGACCCCTAACGGCACCAATCGACCCCTTAAGACACCAAATCATAACATTAGGGGTCATATTGTGTCTTACGGGGTCGTAGGACACAATATGACCCCTAATGACATGATTTGGTGTCTTAAGGGGTTCGATGGTGTCGTTAGGGGTCATTTGCTATCCATAGGGGTCATATGGTGTCCCATGAACCCTTATGACCTCTTAGGACACCATATGACCCCTAATGACACCATATTGGGTCGCTTTGGGTCATATTGTGTCCTAAGGGGTCCTATGGTCTCTCTCTCTCTCTCTCTCTCCCTCTCCTTCCTTCTCTCTCTCTCTCACTCTCTCCCTCTCTCTCTCTCTCCTATCTCTCTCTCTCTCTCTCTCCCTCTCTCCCTCTCTCTCTCTCTCTCTCCCCCCCTCTCTCTCTCTCCTCCCTCTACCTCTCTCTCTCTCTCTCTCTCTCTCTCTCTCTCTCTCTTTCTCCCTCTCTCCGTCTCCTTCTCTCTCTCTCTAAAATATGACCAATAAAATCCTGCCATGTAGTAGTTTACTTCATAAATGGCGGCAAAGAGAACTTCTTTGGGGACCGCAAATTTTTGTACAAAATCGGATATTGGATAAAATCCAATATTCAATTTTATCCGATATCCGATTTTATTCGATATCCGATTTTTGTACTCAAATTTTCAAATTCCAAATTTCGGCTCGGGAATGCTTTGGTATTAGGCTTGGAAGTGACAAGCCTGGAAAGTCAACTGAAAAAACATGTTTTTCAGTATTCCTTGATTTTCCAGACTTTACACTGGTGGTTGACGACTTTTTTTGTAGCCAAAATTGATAAAACAAAAAGGGTTTTTTAAGGACGTTCCCAGCTTTCCAACAATATAAGGCTTGTCTTATTTTGACTTTAGTAAATAATAATTATTTATTTTCTAATTGAATTCTGACAATAGTCTTGATTGATATACTGATTGAAAAATACTCATAACTTTCAAACAATATAACATTTTTTGAAACTGAAACATGCGTCACATCCTATGCTTCATCTACTATAGTGAAAAATTAAAAAAATAAAAATTTCATAAGGTTTTGACCAAGTTAAGGTGGTCAGACGTAGGCGTTTCTGAATTTCTGAAAAGCTGTAGTAAAAAAATCATAAATAATTATTTAATTCATAAAAAATTAAAAAAAAAAAATGTGTCACATCCGGACATGAGTCTAATACTTATATTATAAATATTATAAAAAAATATTAAGATTTGATTGTGATTAGGGTGGTCAGACATACGTCTACTTCTTATTTTTCTCCTGAAATTTTAGTACCACTGCATTGAAATTTGAAATTTTCATCAAATAGGATTTTTTTTTTCCAAAAAACAACTAGTAGCTTAGAAACTACATTCAATTTTCTATATATTCTCTTCTTACATATTTTAAAAATAATGTTCACAACTTATTCAAATTTTCATGTCAAGTTGCATAACTCTGATTTTTCTGAAATTTCATTGCCACTTAAGGGCCTGTTTTGGCACACCATGATCTTGCACATACCCTCAATTGCAACAAGAATAAAGATAAAGACAATCAAAATAACATACATAACACCAAGATTTTGACATGGAAAACCCAGTGAAGGGAAAAACCATGGTGGGAACCTACCCACAATAAGATGATACTTTTGCAGTAGTATGTGTAAATGTTACAATGGGGAATGCACATGCATTTAGGAACACTAACTAGAGTTCACTTCTCAAAATATAATGACCCAAAAGGATCCAACCCTCAGGGAAGGTTTACTACCTTACAATAATGTTCAGACTACAATCCGGATTACATAAGCTCCAAAGATAACATCTGCTAATGCTTGATGATAGTTCCAGTTAAGCTCATTTGTTTTCCCTGCAACAATCTCTGCTCAATGCACCATACCAAAAGATGAATTTACTTATGCACATACACACCACTCTCTGATAATGCAGACACCACATCGACACCCAAATAAATTGAATATAACACCTATTTATATAATTCATCAATGTTGACTACAAGGTCGACCAAACCCTCAACCCTCAATTATAAAATTACATCACACGATACATAAATGAAACACCAGACCAATACAATGCCATAGAAGACATAGCATGGACCCAAATTAAATATCCAAACACACAAAACCATTGGAAATCTTGCCAAGATCAACCGCAACATGTTACACCACCAAAAATACCGCATACCATGAAGAATATCATCAGATCAACAAAATCACCAATACAGTGCACAAGGATCAATGTGGTCAACCAAAAAAAATAGTACATGATCAAAAAATACCAACAAGCATGTTAGAACCATCCACAATAGCTGCACCAACACCATTTATTCAAATCTTCATCGATCAACATGCTAGCACTCAAGAACACCTAATAGCAGCAATTCAGACTAGAAAGATATCTTGTGGAGCATCGAATCATGAACCATATGAAATGTTGATACACATGAACATCAAAAACACTCTCCTAATTCCGCAACCAAAGATATGATCATACCGCAGCACAACATATCAAACACTAGAACATTGTAACATTGAACACAGAAAAATAGTCTTCATATCAGAATCCACAACTCAGCCAAATCACCACATAGCATCATGGAATCAATAAAGAGTGGCATATCTCTAGTTGATTCAACATCCCAAATAGAAAAACCAACCAGATCAACTCAATGCAATCACTGGAATACCAAACATAGGATTATGATGACATCAATGACAACAACATATCCTAGCAACAATAATATCCAACAATCTCCCTCTTTGGCATTTATGACAACATGTGAATGTGAAAAATGGTCAATGCAAAGGAATGAATCAACACCAACAATCTCCAATAAAATCCCCCTAAGATCATGCACACAAAGATCCAAAGATAAAACAGTTTATCACATGCCTCTCTTCCCCGTTGACAATAATGCCAAAGACAAAATACAAATTATGCTTCTCTCCCCCTTTGCAGGATAATCTCTCCCCAAAACTCATCCTCTAAGGAGAACAATATTTTCCCTGTAGGATGAACTCACAACTTTGAACATCTGAATCACACACTGACTACTTCGCCTGAGTAGCAACACCAACTCATCAACTCGTTTAAGAAGATAAGACTCTAAAATCCACCAAATTGGTGCAACTCCATGCATCTAGTACTCATCAGGAAGGGAAGAGACCCCTAACTTGTCTCTCAAATAGACAAATGTATCTGCAGGCAAAGGTTTAGGCAAAGTTATACATGACTATTGGTTTCATTTTATAGAGTGACAACTATAAAGCCCTAGTTGATGGAGGGTTTGGTAGAATAATGCATTGTTTGGAGTTGGATGATGGAATGATAGTTTTTAGGCCATCAAGATGCATGGTGAGAGGACTTGAGCAATCAAAGATTGAATGTTATTGGTTAAGTTTGGATGATGTATACCCAACAGGCCCAAGGAGCAATGTACCTAGTTTGTGAATCTAGGATAGACCTAGATTAAATTGAGATAATTGTGTGTTTGTTTGAAATAGTCCTTCCTCTACATCATAAAAGGAGGTTCCATCTATATATTTTCCCCATGTTGAATCATCTTCACCATGGGGTAAGAATGAATTTTCCCTTCTGGGTTTTGTCCTCTTTATCTCAATGTGTCTCCAAATCTATTGTTAAGGGTAAACCCCCTCTCCATCAGGGTCTCCTTCATAGGTTGTATGATTTCCACTTAGCCTTAAACCCCTCCAGTGGGATCCCTTATGTTGAGATTAGGTTCACATATGACACTAGTTTATATGTTTATCTTATTGTCAGTCCTTCGAATCTTAGTGAAGTGTCACATTCGGGTTCGAAAATGCCTACTCAAAAAGACCTTTTGCATATGGCCAAATTTAAGGCCATTTCCATCACTAAAAAAAGACCAATATGTGGATACCTAGCCTGAGATGTATAAGAATGTGGTGATTGTTGAGGAATCGGTCTTTGAGTCTCTTTCCTCGGATGAGTCAGAATCATTGGAAACCATAGGCTCATATTGATCCCCTGCCAATACTACTAATGCTGATGTTAACCCTAGCCTTTTTATGTAGGAGCTGTTGGAAATTTGGAGGAATTGATTATGTGTTGTATTGATGTAACACTAGCTTGTTTGGTTGTCTACCGGGTTCTGGTAGAGTGGTTGGATTGTGATGTTGATCTGGAGATCATCTTCGGTATTCTCTAGTACGTTCAGTTTGGTGGAATTGGTTTGGTTCGGTTATTTATGTGCATGTCACATACAGTTGGTTTGGGATTTGGTGATCCAGAATCTATCATATGTTCTAGTAAGCTGTCATGCCCAACCTTTTGGGCACGAATGGGATAATTTTTTTTTTTTTTTAAATAACAACCTAATAACATTAAATTTGCTAATACGAAACACACTAACAAGTTTGTCTTAACTATGTTTGGGTTAACTCTAACCACTAACTCAAGTAAGCAAAATAATATTTAAATTAAATGCGGAATACTAAAATAATTATTTATTACCTCATCAATTTAAATCAATAGATTAAATTAAATCCAGTAATCTCTAAATTAATTGACAAGGATGATAATTATCACCAATAATCATTTATTGCTTTTAAGAAGTAAATAAATTAGTCCTAGCACTTAGATTATTAATGCCTATATTTTATTTCAACAATAATTAAAATAGGTTTAATCTAATTCGACTAAAAGGGTCAATTAAATCCGTAATGTAAATTGACCTATAAAATTTAATCGGGAATAGCCTAAATTTAGGCGGACTATATAGTTCTCTTATAGTAAAAGAAATAACTTTACCAAAAATCATTTTTTAGAATTTAAAAATAAGAATTTATCTCCAAAGAATATAATTTTAAAACTCATATTCCTATATCCATATGCCTATATGTTTTATAAACATATATAATATGAACATAAAACAATAAATACAACATTATTGTACACATTCATATATATATATATATATATATATATATATATAAAATACACACACACACACACACACACACACATATAGCATATTTTATTTTAGAGTTTCATAAACATTAAACCTAATTAGGAACCCTAAAATTTTAAAAAAACTATAAATAAATGATTTTACCTTAACCCCTCTTTTATTCCTTTTATATTATTAAATTCACCCTAACCCCAACCGGGCTAGGGTTCCATGAATTTTCTTTTGATTGCAGGGAGGAGCCGAAAGCATGGCGGCGGCCAGGGGCGCTTGAAGAAGGGGAGGGAGAGGTGGCGGTGTCGGGTGCCGCCCACTGTGTGTCCACATAGTGGTTTGGCCCTTTGGCTTCCCCCCCCCCCCCCCAAAAGTTTTTTTTATTTTTTATTATTATTATTTTTTAAAATTTATATAATATATATTATATATATATTACATATATAAATACATTTTAAATATAAGTGTAGTATATATATATATATATATATATATATATATATATATATATATATATATATATATATATATATATATATATTAGATGCATTTGAACACAAGGGCTAACTCTACTATGCAAAAATATAGATGTTACATTTTTTTTTGAAACTTTTTAAACAAATTGATTAAAATATTCCGATTTAAATCCATGTATTTTTTTTAATTTTAAATACCATAAATCAGAGATAACCTATTTGACTTTAGATTTATTTTCTGCAAATAAATGATTGACAGAATCTAATAAAATTAAACAACAACTATAGAAATATGATATTATTTAAATTAAATAGACTATTTAACTCTAGATTTTAATTTCTGCAAAGAAGTAAATGACAAAATTCAATAAATTTAAACAATAACTATATAGATGTGATATTATTTAAATTTAACCTTAGAGATATGCATAAGGAAATAAACTGATCTTTTATTTTTAGAAGTAACATGCAAATTTAACTTTCATTTTCAAAATACCATGTATACAATCAACATTATTTCAAGAACAATACATAACTTAAATTTCAACATAAATATTTCATTTTGCAACAAAATAATAGTTAATAAAAATAATGTATTTCCTTAAAGTATATTTAAATTACAATATAGTCAACCTTACAAATGGATCTCTATTTCTCTTAAATGAGGACTTTAAAAAAAATAGACACATTTCCTTTTCAAAGTAATTACAACATATAGTTTCCCTTTCACATTGATGCAACTTAAAATATAAAATATTCCATTTCCAAATCTTTTTCTGCAAACAAATAAATCCAGCAACTTCTACTTGTCCTTTTCTTTTCTTCCAAACAACCTGCAAATAAATCATAGGCTATGACCATGGAGTGCTCACCTCCCAACCTAGGCTTACTAGAAGCCACCCCCGAGCTTGGAGAACCAAGCCCTAGACAGGTTACAGACATGCAAACACAACAAGTAAGGGAAAAACACATAGCAAACACTTTCCCCACCAAGGCTACACTCCATCACAAAATGTGATGATTTTTACATGTGTGGTAGTGGACCAAATACCCCAAGGAGACTGCAAGAATGATAGAACACAATGCCACCCCATGGCAAACAAAGTTCTTTCATAAGATCATTAACCCCACATTCCTTATGCCCCCCAAGGCATTCATGCCATACTTTCTCCCCTTATGACCCCCAAATGCACAAACCAGGCCATGCAGCAAGGGTCACAAATACACCCCTTGAGTTCGCTCTCATAAAGAGAGTCTCTCACTCGAGGGCTGTCAAACTTATACCACCTGCAAGACCATCCTAATCTCCCAAGAGTAGAAGGCCTTGGTTACTCCCAAAACACAGAAAATGCATACAAGCAAATAAAAGACAGATTGCATAAAAATAGTTTTCACAAAAGAAAATACAAGAGAATCACTTTCACATACAACCAAACTTTCCAACATAGACATGCAACGTAAAAACAAAGAGATGAACCAACCTTCAATCTGCCCAAAGGTATGCTAGAACTAGTTTGAGGATGAGCAACCCAAATCCACAAATCTTCCTTCCACACTTAGCCAAATTTTGAATCCCAAAACCAACTTTTCAAAATGCATAGTCTCAAAAAATGGAGAGTGGGTGATTACCCACAAAATCTCTCATTCTTGCCTAAGAAGACTTCAGTGAGAGTTCTCATAGGTTTCTAAAATTGAAAAAGGAAAAAGTAAGAAAAAGATCAAAAGGGATCTCTCATCAAAAGGGAAGGTTATCTAACCTAGATGGCACCTTCTAATTTTGAATTTTCGCACATCTTAGAAAACCCACTTTTTGGGATGACTAAACAGTCACATGGGAGTAGACACATGCCTAAAAACACTCGTAACTCATAGGTATACCTTATGGGCTTTAGGAAACACCTTTAAACTACCCCTAGGAGTCCATTTGACCCCTTATAAAGCCATCTGAAGTTAACTTTCGGGTCAAACTTGAGTTGACCACTCCAAAGACTCTCTACCCAAGGAAATTTTAGAACCAAAATCAAATGTTTGAAAAAGCTATAGTTAAACAGCTCCCTTCAAGAGACAAGTCAAAATTCAAGACATAAATCAACACGTGTCAAGTGACACAATAAAATACATTTCAAAATTACACATGGAAAATGTCTCTTGTTGGATTTAAATAAATCAATAATAAAATTTAACACACATGCATCATTTACTATTACAAATAAAATACGATACATACGGGGCGTTGTCTCTCCAAATAGACAACCCCTGGCTTTACGAACGTACATAGGTCTAGGTTTGGTTCTCCATAATGTTTCCATGGTCACATGGATAATTTTCCTGCGCATCTCAATTACACATTAGTAATTCCAAATAAACTCATATAATATCAACACATGAATAAGAATACACATCAAACACTCTGCATACAATTTACATTTAAACAAATCGATATACCTTATATCCAAATAAATCCACATAAGCAATTATCATAATCCACATAATTTTGATCCATACATAAAACGCGCATTCCTATTTCTATCATCATAGTAAAGTCCTACAAATCCAATAATGACATACATCATCTCAAATTTATCCTATTCTAGAATCATATAGAGTTCTATATCATAAAGCATGTAAATAAAGCATCCATATATCAATGTTATCCAAATCATGAAATCATATAAGTTCTAAATCCATAATGCATAAAATAAAGCATCCATAATAGTCTCAACATGAAAATCACTGAAATGCTAGGATGAGTCGGGGTAGGGCCTCATATAAGCCTTTTGGTTACCGGTAAGGGTTTTACTGACAGATAGTGTTGAAGATATTTTGATGGATTCAATAAGTGGCGTTGGTGTGACTTTTAGAAGGTTCTCAGGATGCTGTTGGTTATCATGTTCGTGTTCTAGTTGATTGGCGGTGTTGCATTTGGCTTATGGTGATCTATTTTAGGCCTGGTGCTATTATATTAGGTTATGGACCAGTTTATGTAACGTGTTGGTGGATGCTCTCGATGTGTTACTGGTTGGATTTATTGTTTGGTTAATGTTGTTTTGGTCTTAGGACAACTTGTGTTATCATTGGTTTGCGAGTTTATGTAAATAATTTATTGTACTATCTTTTAGGTGGTTAACCTAATTGTTTAGGTCCCAGGTTTGTATAAATATGATGTAAGATCTCTTTGTAGATAATATGATGGTCACAGATGGGTTATGGGATTATTTGTGTGCGAATAAGGTTGTAATCATATGCAGAGGTTTTGGTCTATCATAGGTGATCGAATTGGGTTTGATTAAGAGGTTTAAGACCTCTGGCATTGAGCTGAACCAGAACTATACTCAGGCATAGGAGATCTATACTTACAGTTCACTCTTCTTTCCAGATTGTAGTCTGAAGATTTCTTGTAGTCAGTGAGGCTCCTTTTGTGATGAGAAGTGCACTCTAGGCAGTGTGCCTTCCTGCATGTGTAGGCCCCTTATATATAATCTTTATTCATTTAATTAGTGGATAGATATTTTTGGTCTCCAATCCCATCGTGGTTTTTCCTCCTTGAGGTTTTCCATGTATAAATCTTTGTGTTATGGTTTTGATCTTTGTGGTTGCTTTGTTCTTCATTATATATTGTTTATATGCTTACCAGTTGTTAATTGGAAAAGTATCTAAAGGAATTAAATTCTTAATTACCGGTAGAACACTGATTCACCCCCCCTCTCAGTGTTCTTGGATTCCAACAATTGGTATAAGAGCCTGGTGCCTCGGAATAAGTCTAACAAATTGAGGGAGATCTTGAATCTGGAATCCATGGAGATGAGTTTGAGGAAAGAACTTGAAGTAGCTCTTGAAGTCTATGATGCCGAAAGATTGAAGAACATGAAGCTGAAAGATGAGCTGAGATCTGCGAAGGAATTCATCTTTACTCTACAAGAGAGGTTGTCATCCGCACAAGCCAAAATGAAAGAACTCCGTGATCATTTATAAAATCAAGATGATGAAGAAAATAATGCTCTTAAGGAACAATGTCAGAAGCTGAGTCAGCAAAATGGTGTCATGAAGAATGAAATGCAAGCCCTAACCATGAGGATGTCCAAGGAGATTGAAGACCGAAAGAAGAATGAAGAAAATCTTGCCAAATCTCTGAAAGATGGATTTGAAGAATACATTAGGTTGGCACATGAGAATGATATATTGAGAACTGAATTGGTACAATCTCAAAACAATGAGCAAGAGTTGGAAAGATTGATAACAGTCCTAAGAAGTGATCTAGATGCTACAAATGAGTACAAAGATAGGTTCAAAGTCAATTCTACAAAGCTTGATGAGTTATTGAAGAATCAAAGGGACAATGGAGACACTAGAGGTCTTGGATTTGACCATGGAGAAAGCTCTAGTACTACAAATCAGGACGATACATCTGGTTAGAAGAACAATCAAGAGAATCCACCTGTCAACCGGAATCAAAGGTCATCGGTAGGACAACCCAATGCACATAAATTTACTAGTAGATTCTTTGTTTGCAATAAGTTTGGTCATATGGAAAGTCAATGGAGAAATAGAGTCAATCAAAACAACAATTCATTTACTGGTCAATGTTTCAATTGCAAAAAGTATGGTCATAGAACAACAAATTGTAGAATGAATGTAAAATGTCATGCATGTGGAAAGTTTGGACATATGGCTAATCAATGTAGGTCAAGAAATGATCAAGGTTACAACAAGGAAATTCAAAAGAATAATGTCACTTATTATGCATGCAACAAAGTAGGACACATTGCTAAATTTTGCAGAAGCAAGAACCTACCGACAGGAAATGTCAAATCCAATGAGAAGGGAAAGAAAAAATTTGATGGTATCTAGAAGGAGCATGAGAAGAAGTGGAATAGGAAGTCTGAGGATCAACCGACAAAATCAAATACCCTAGATGTTTGTTTGGTAGAACAAGGTATTCCTACACTGGTAGTAGGAAACTCATCTGGTAACTAAGGCATTAACCTTAGGGGGAGGCAAATTGATGACAAATATTTCATTGTCCCTGATAGTGGTCCGAAAGCCCATTTCAGACATTGGAGAAGTCAGTTTGAAGGTTTACCGATGAAGATTTGTTGGATCTTGGATCTGGTTTGGTTTTTCTGTAAGACACTTTATGAGTTATGGTTTGGTCATACATCTATAGTTAAGTTTTTCACAATCTTTGATAGTGAATTGGAAAGTAAGTCAGAAGACTCCTCGGTATGTAAGGTTGAATTATTTAGAAGATCTGATCATTGGAGATAAGAGCAAAGGAGTGATGACAAGGAGAAGGTTGGCAGCTAATGAGGTATGCTTAATTTCTCAAATTGAACCGACATCAGTAATTGAGGCATGTAGGATGAATGTTGGATGAAAGCTATGAAAGAGGAATTGGATCAGATAGAAAATAACAACACATGGACTTTAGTTCCCTGGCCTAAAAATAAGAATGTTATTGGAACTAAATGGGTTTTTAGGAACAAATTGAATGAAGATGGAAAAGTTGTGAGGAACAAGGCTAGATTGGTTTGAAAAGGATATTCTCAAAAGGAAGGAATTGATTATGATGAATCTTTTTCTTTGGTAGCTAGGATTTTTAGATATTTTCAAGGAACAACTAAATATGGGTTGTGGTATCCTAAAGATGATGACTTTACACTATGTGCATATACAGATGCATATTGGGTTGGAGATATAGATGATTGGAAAAGCACATTCGGTGAAGTTTGATTTCTAAGGAAGAAACTTGTTTCATGGATCAACAAGAAACAATCATGTACTTCTTTATCTACTACTGAAGCCGAGTATGTTGCTATTGCTACTAGTTGTACACAAGTTCTATGGATGAAGCAAATGTTGAAAGATATAAGGGTAGATTGTGATGAAACAAAAGCTATTCACTGTGATAACTCTGCTGCTATTGACATATCAAAGAATCCGATATTTCATTCTAGGACAAAGCACATATCAATCAAGTATAAATTTTTGAAGGAAAAGGTAGAAGAAAATGAAGTCAGATTGGTTTATGTGAACACTAAAGAGAAAATTGTAGATATCTTCACTAAACCTTTTCCCAAGGATTCATTTGCGTACTTTAGAGACATATTGGGGGTCTCTGCCTCTCCGGTTGAGATTTAAGTGATGCTGTTTGGCATCAGTCCGGTATGCATTATCAAAACTATCATTCATTCTAGATTGATGAGTTGGTGCTACTACTCAGGGGGAGTAGTCAGCTCTGTGGTTCAGAGGATCTATGGTTTTTCTTTGATGTTTATGTCATATGTTTGGCATTGATGTCAAATGGGGAGAGATATACATGTGAAAAACATAGCTTAACAAAGATATCAGTCAAAGGGCGAGGAACCTAATTTCAGATTGGTTGTAAACCACTGGGGGATTTTGGTTCAGGTCTATGGATGGTTAATTGGTACAGAGATAATTGGTTCATGACTTCATTGATATATCATTTGTGGGAGATTGTTGGATGTCTTCCATTAGGGGAGACTTGTTTGGCATTTCTTGGCATTTGGATGTTTTTCACATCTAGTGTTACCATCAATGCCAAAGGGGGATATTGTTGGCAATTTGGAAGAATTGATTATGTGTTGTATTGATGTCAACACTAGCTTGCTTGGCTATTGATTGGGTTCCGATAGAGTAGTTTGATTGTGATGTTGATATGGAGATCATCTTCGGTATTCTCTGATACGTTAAGTTTAGTGGAATTGGTTTGGTTCGGTCTTTCATGTGTGTGTCAAATGTAGTTGGTTTGGGATTTGGTGATCCGAAAGCTATCATATGTTTTGGTAAGCCTTTTGGTTACCGATAAGGGTTTTCCTGATAGAGCTTTGTTGAAGATCTTTTGATGGATTCGATAAGTGGTGTTGGTGCGACTTCTAGAAGGTTCTCAGGTTGTTGTTGGTTATCATATTCATATTCTAGTTGATCGGTGGTGTTGTATTTGGCTTATGGCAACCAATTTTAGGTTTGGTGCTATTCTGTTTGGTTATGGACCGGTTTATGTAATGTGCTGGTCGATGCTCTTGATGCATTACCGGTTGGATTTATTGTTTGGTTAATGTTGTTTTGGTTTTAGGTCAACTTAGGTTATCATTGGTTTGTGAGTTTATGCAATGAATTTATTGTACTATCTTTTAGGTGGCCGACCCAATTGTTTAGGTCTTGGATTTGTATAAATATGATGTAAGATCTCTTTGAAGATAATAGGATGGTCATAGATGGGTTATGGGATTATTTGTGTACGAATAAAGTTTTAATCATATGTAGAGATTTTGGTCGATCATAGGTGATCGAACTGGGTTTGAGTAAGAGGTTTAAGACCTCTGGCATTGAGCTAAACTGGAATTGTACTTAGGCATAGGAGATTCTATACTTATAGTTCACTCTTCTTTCTAGATTGTATTCTGAAGATTTCTTGTAGTTAGAGATGCCCCTTTTGTGATGAGAAGTGTGCTCTAGGCAGTGTGCCTTCCTGCATGTGCATGCCCCTTATATTAAATATTTATTCATCTGATCAGTGGATAGATATTGTGGGTCTCCAATCCCATCATGGTTTTTCCTCCTTGTGGTTTTCCATGTATAAATATCAGTGTTATGGTGTTGATCTTTGTGGTTGCTTTGTTCTTCATTATATCTTGTTTATATGCTTACCAGTTGTTAATTGGAAAAGTAAAAGCAATTAAATTCTTAATTACTAGTAGAACACTGATTCACCCCCCTATTGGCATTTGCATGGAGATTGCATTAATGATTTGTTATATTGTCATTGATGTCAATTGACCAATAATGATGTTGTTCTAAAATTGTTTTGTAACCGGTAGGAAGAGCTAGTGAAAGGAAACTGTAACCAAAAGGTTAGTTTGTGGAGTGAACCGGTATTGCTAAGTATTGGAGAGTTGAACTGGTAAACCCTACCTATTGTTTTTGATAAACCCTGACCAATTAAGTTTGGTGAATTGGTTATATTGGTTTATGATCTGACAATGAGTGGTAATGATTATAACACATATGCATATTGTATGAAGAGAGTTTCAAAGTGATTTTGGCACGTTGAGGTAATGTTTTTTTGTCTTGGGAATGAGCAAGTATACTGCATATAATGCAAAGCACGTGATGAGTTATTGAGTTCGATGAAGCAGTGATCAAGAAGCAGTCAAGGATTTCTTGAATGATGTGTCGAGATTCTTATGTAATCCAATGGTCATACTTGAACCAACTTGTTTGTAATCTCTATGACAATTAGGTTTTTGTTGTGTTACCGACCTAATTGATTTTTTTATAAGGCCGATGAGTTGTTTAGTTGTAGTGTGTTGGCAAAGTTGAATTGAGTGTGTGGTTGCCAAACCAGATGATGTATCTACAGTTTGAGTAAAGGCAGATAGTAGCATGAAAAGGATCTAAACAAGAAAGTAAAGTGCTATTCAAATAGATCAATAAACTCCTATTGTTTTCTAACAATTACAACAGTTAATGTTGGCATTATGGATGAATTGATTGTGTTGCATTGATGTTTTGTCATTGATGTCAACACTAGCTATTATGGTTGGTTACCGGCAGGCCCCTCATTGTAACACATACTTTCTGCAAAAGTATCATCTAACTGTGGGTAGGTTTCCCACCATGGTTTTTCCTTTTCTGGGTTTTCCACGTACAAATCATGCTGTTATGTGGCATGGTTGCTTTGCATTGATTATCTGGTTAATTGTTAAGTTGTATTTCTTTACCGGTATTTGTTCCTACCAGCATCTGTATGTTCTTTACTGGTACTTGATTGGTTTAAGGTTATATTGTGGATTAAAACTTATAATCTATTAACAACTGATTCACCCACCCTCTTAGTTGTTCACCAGTTATCCTGACAATTGGTATCAGAGCTTTGGTCCTGATATAGAGGCCTTATTACACCTAAGGACAAGTCCAAAAGGTTAGGGTCTGACCCTTCAAATGACAAAATGACCCTACAAGGAAGGACTCCACATCTTAAGGTTTTGAACTACTCTCCACTTCTCAAGCCTAACACCTACTCAAGATTAGTAAATGGCTTCAACTTCTTTAACATGCCTCATTGGTGACTCCTGCTCTTGGAGGCTTTGGAATTGGTCCATTCATGACTACTAAGGACTATTCCAAGCATTGGTTTAGGGTTTTGTCTTCAAATCCTTATACCTCCTTTGGAAACCTACCCCCTAGGCTAGTAGTCCTATTTAGCGAGAGAATTGACCTTAACTCCAAAATATTACACACATGCTGACAAAATAATCACCATTTCAGATACCCTTTTGGGAGTTACACTCATCCCCAAAATGGGTTGGCAAGATCTGCAACCTAAGGGTCTGAACCCCTTAGAAGCCTAGAGACCTAATTAGGGCGATTAGGCCTAATTTGCTAAGCAACCCCCATTACCGGTATCCCAAATACAAAACCAACTTTATGAGAATGTGGGGAATTCTGAATAACCTCTAATTCCAGGGTTGCATGCCTGGAATCCACTGCTATCAGATTTTATGATGACTATCCTAAATTTGCTTAAGGTAGTCACATAGAGATGCCTACCTAGTTTTGCTTCTTTCTCCTAATAACCAAGTCTCCCCTGCAAAAAACAATGAAAATCCTAAAATACATAGGCCAATCCTGCACTCCATCAAAGGAAGAAACTTCTAGTTGACTAGAATGCAAGATAAGGCCATTTTTGGCTAAAACCGTAGCCAAACCCTTCCTTTCTGGGTTACAGTCAGAAAAATGGAGGGTTATCACTACATAGAAACAATCAAAGCCTCAGACCACCTTTGATAAACCCTAACCGATTAAGTTTGGTGAATTGGTTATTTTGGTTTATGATCTGATGATAAGTGGTAATGATTATAACACACATGCATATTGTATGAAGAGAGTTTCAAAGTGAATGGTGTGAATCAAAGCTAGTTCATTCCTCCATCTACTCCATGAATGGTGTGACTCAATTCACTCCGCACAAGATTGTACAACTTCTGCAAACTCAGAATTTCTTGGAAAACTCAATCTTGTTTTTGTCTTATTGCTTCTAACTTCAAATCACAACATCACCCCCTTGGGAATCATGTCCACAAGGCTTATAGACCTCTTCAATGGTTTCCAACCAATATTGGAAGAGGTTGGAGCCATTGAGAGGCTTACATCAACCACATTTTGAAAAGTTGCACTTTCAAAAGTTTTATTTTTGTATAAAAAGTTGTCAAACTATCCAAGGTTGGGATCCATACACTTGGATCAACCAAACACCCCTAAAACATCCTAAGAACCTATCAAACACAAAACCAAACATTCTACTACCCTTATAGGCCACATTGTCCGAATTGGCTTATCAAATCCCCTAATTAGTGACATGGGCTTACATGGTGGGGTCTTTATTAAATACATGAAACTTGCATAAACACAAGACATTAAGACAAAAACTATGATCCTAGTCTTTATCCTCAAAGCCATGATTTTCTTGTTGAAGAGGTGCTCCTGCACCATACTCCCCATGAGAAGATATCTCAAGCCCAGTTGAGATAAGAGTTTGGAGGTCTGCACTAGGGTTGGAAATTTGGTTATTTGTCATCCAAACTGCCTCAGAGTCTGGTTTGTCCCGCCAAGCCACTAAATACTCAATGTAATCCTTGTTCCTAATCCTCTTTGTGATTCTAGTGTCTAGAATCTTGCTCAACTTTGGTGAATCATGCTTTGGAATATCATCATTTGCTGCAACCTGCATTGGTTCCTCCACTTCAATCCTATCACCTTTGAAAAGTGTAAGATCACACACATTGAAAATGGGTGACAATCCAAGATCGGGAGGAAGTTGGATTTCATAGGCATTCTGTCCTTCTTCAAAATCTGACATGGTCCAATCTTCCTCTGCATGAGCTTTGCATGCTTACCTTTTGGGAGTCTCTACTTATTTAAATGTACCCATACCAAGTCCACAACACTAAACTACACATCCCTCTTTTTATTATCAGCATAAGCCTTGTACTTCACTACAGATTGTTGGAGATGAGACTTCACTTGGTCATGGACTTCCTTGATGGTTGATGCAAAAGCTTCAACATCTACACTAATGGGCTCTTCCTTGGGAAAATATCTCAACTCCAATACACCCCTTGGGTGGATGCCATACACAATTTGAAAAGGAGACTTCCCTATGCTTCTATTTATGGTGTCATTGCATGAGAACTCTTCTTGTGAGAGTATATTGTCCCATTTATCTCCATGTTGTCTTGTCAAACATCTTAATAGGTTCCCCAAGGACCTATTGACAACTTCAGTTTGCCCATCTGTTTGAGGATGGTAGGTTGATGAGAAAGCTAGGTAAGTTCCCAACTTCTTCAAAAGGGTCCCCCAAAAATGACCTATGAACTTCACATCCTGGTC
The DNA here is from genome assembly GCF_030272615.1 of Cryptomeria japonica. Lineage (NCBI taxonomy): Eukaryota > Viridiplantae > Streptophyta > Pinopsida > Cupressales > Cupressaceae > Cryptomeria > Cryptomeria japonica. The sequence goes on from NC_081407.1 coordinate 182,676,017, forward strand.
TAAAACTATGTTTAGTGGCAACCCATGTCTCTAGACTATTTCTTTGAAAAACAAGTCTACAACATATGAGGCATCACAAGAGGTTTTACATGGCAAGAAATGAGCCATTTTGCTAAATCTGTCCACCACTACAAAGACACTCTCAAATCCCCTCCTTGTCCTATACAAAAGCAACATAAAATCCATGCTTATTCTCTTCCATGACCTAGAAGGAATGGGTAAGGGTTTGTACAAGCTTTCATTGGTGGATTTTCCCTTGGCTTTTTGACAGATTACACACGTCTCCAAAAACTTCCTTACATCTACCTACAACTTAGGCTTGTATTAATGTCTCTTCACAAGGTCAAGGGTCTTGTCAAGACCAAATGACTTGAAATTTCTCCGCAATGATTCTCTCTAATGATATTTAGTCTCATTGAACATTTAGGAATGCATCACTGTCCACCTTTAAACAACAATCCATCTTGTATCAGAAATTCAGAAAATTCAACATGATACTGGTCACCAAAAGACTCACATACCTTGTAGATCTCTCCAAAGTCTTCATCAACATCATACATGCTCTTCAACGAGTCAATGCCAACACTTTCCATCTTGATTTGATTGATAGTTAAAATCCTCCTGCTCAAAGCATCTGCAACTTTGTTCTTGACCCCCTTTTTGTGCTTGAGGTTGAAGGTGAAAGCTTGTAGGGTTTCTACCCACTTCATGTGCCGGTGGTTTAACTTCTCTTGACTATTTATGAAGCTTAGATCCTGATTATCAGTAAAAACTATGAACTCCTTAGGCAATAAATAGTGCCTCCACTTCTTCAATGACTAAACCAAAGCATACATCTCCAAGTCATATGATGAGTATCTCCTCTTGGCATCATTTAGCTTTTCACTCAAAAAGAAAATTGGCCTTCCTTCATGACTGAGTAATGCTCCAATATCCATGTGGCTTGCATCAATTTCTACCTAAAATATCTTGTTGAAGTCTGGTAGGGCAAGGACTGGTTGTTTTGCAACTTTCTTCTTCAAGGTTTCAAATGAGTCATCTGCCTCCTTGGTCCAACTAAACCTGCACTTTTGTCCTCCCTTTATGGTGTCAAGCATTGGTGCACAAACATGACTAAATTTCCTTATAAAATTCCTATAAAAAGTTGCTAAACCATGGAAACTCCAGACATCATTCATAGTTTTAGGTGTAGGCCAAGACAATATGGCACTCACCTTCTCCTCATCCATTTTCATCTCAGCTTCTGAGATTACAAAGCCCAAGTAGATGATCTCATCCTGCATTAACAAACACTTATTCAAATTTATCATTAGCTTCTCTTCATGTAACCTTTTGAGGACCATATCTATATGTTTGAGGTGCTCTTTCCTTGAGTGGCTAAAGATCAAGATATCATCAAGGTATACTATCACAAACTTGCCTATGAACTCCACCAAGACCTCATTCATCAACCTCATAAAATGTACTAGGGGCATTGGGCAACCCAAATGGCATGACCTTCCACTCATACAACCCCTCATTGGTTTTAAAAGCTATTTTCCATTCATCCCCTAGCCTTATTCTAATATGATGGTATCCACTTTTTAGATCCATTTTGGTGAAATATTTAGCACTCCCCAAGCAATCAAGTAAATCCTCTATCCTAGGGATTGGGAATCTATTCCTTATAGTTATCTTGTTGATGGCCCTTGAGTCATTGCATAGCCTCCAAGTGCCTTCTTTATTGGGTGCAAGGACAACCAATACTGCACATGGGCTTGAGCATTTGCCAATTAGCCCTGATTCAAGCAACTCCTCAATTTGTCTTTCCATCTCTGCATTCTAATATGGAGTAAGTTTGTATGTTGCTTTATTTGGTAAGGTAGATTTAGGGATCACATCTATGCAATGAATTATGTCTCTTACCGGTGGCAGGGATCTTGGGATTCCATATGAGATGATGCCTTTGTACTTGTCAAGTAATTGTCTGACTGCAGGGTCTAAACTGTTGTCTAAGGAATCATTTGAGTATTTGAGAGACAGGTTAGGGGTTTCTACCCTTCTGATGAAGATTTGATTGATGAAGTTTGTCATCGGTCTGACATGCATTACCAGAGACATTATTCATTTCGGCACTGATGAGTGGTGCTACTACTCAGGGGGGGTAGTCAGCTTTGAGATTCAGAAGTTTATATCATTGCTTTGATATTTTTGTTAAACTTCTGGCATTGATGTCAAAGGGGGAGTGATAGTAATGTGAAAAATCATTCAAAATCTTACAGAGATATCATTCATAGGGGGAGAGCTATTGATTGTTGGTTGTGTTCCACAAGGGGAGACTTGGTTGGCATTTCTTGGTACTTAGATGTTTTCCACATCTAGTGTTGCCATCAATTCCAAAGGGGGAGATTGTTGGCATTATGGATGAATTGATTATGTGTTGCATTGACATTTTGTCATTGATGTCAACACTAGCTGTTATGGTTGGTTACCGACAGATAAGTTGGTTATCAGTAGAAGATCTAGTGTTACCAGTAGAAGAGACTATCTGTTGGACACTTTCGGCATGTTTGGATCAGTGAAGTATGTTTGATTTCATGTGTTATATGCTCCATGAGAATTTTTTGGTTAGTTGGTATTGGATTGGTAATCAGATGCTATCATACACTCTGGTAAACCCTTACCGGCACTAGTTTAAGGCTTTACTGATAGAACTTTCATTGAGGAATCGTGAGAGGATGCATAGTTGGTGTTGTTGCAGCTTCTTCATGGATTTCAGGATGTTGAAGATGTTCTTTGATCGTGCTTCAATTTCTTGAAGACATTGCTTTGGCGTGGTCAACCCAGAATAGGTCCCGTACCTATCTAGGTTATGGACTGGTATCATGCTAACGTGTACTCTACACATTACCAGGATGTTTTGAGAGGATTTACGAATTTGTTATTATTGTTTTGGTCTTAAGCCGACATGATATATCATTGTAATATGGAAATATGTAATGATCTTATTGTAATATCTTTTAGGTGGCCGACCTAATTAGTTTTAGGCCTTATGGTTTGTATAAATAAGAGGTAGAAACTCTTTGTAAAGTAGCATGGTTATTGAAAAGGTTCATGGTCAAGGAATGTAATGTGCGAATATTGTAATATCATTCAGGCAGAGGAGATGGTCAATCATTGGTGATCGAATTGGATTCAAAAGAGGATTTAGTTCTCCGACACTGAGCTTAACTGGGACTATAATCAGGCATGGTAGATTCTATTTCTAGCAGTTCACTCTATAGGATTGTTGTCCATTTATCTTGAGATGGTTGTAGCCTCTCTGTAGTTAGTGAGACTCTTTTGTAATGAGTGGTATGCTCTAGGCAATGTGCCTTCCTGCAAGTGCATGCCCCTCATTATAACACATACTTTCTGCAAAAGTATCATCTGACTATGGGTAGGCTTCCCACCGTGGTTTTTCCCTTTCTGGGTTTTCCACATACAAATCATGGTGTTATGTGGTATAGTTGCTTTGCATTGATTATCTGGTTAATTGTTAAGTTGTATTTTTTACCGGTACCTGTTCCTACTGGCATCTATATGTGCTTTACCGGTACTTGATTTGTGTAAGGTTGTATTGTGGATTAAAAGTTATAATCTTCTAACAACTGATTCACCCCCCCTCTAAGTTGTTCATCGGTTATCCTAACAGTTAAATCCCCTAACCAGGTAAGCTCTAACAAGAATCGTGTTATTCAAATCCTCTAACAAAGTGATCCATTAGCTTGGATTCTAAATCCTTTACAAAGGTTACTCCTCACAGGGTTTTGCTTCTAACAAGGCATTATAGTCAATCCCTTTACCAAGTGATTCCTAACAGGATCAGTTCTTAATAGGACTTTTTGTAAAAGTTTTAATAGGCTTGGCTCCTAATAGGGCGAACTTTAGAAGAGTTCAGATAGTTATCTTGTGAGTCCCATCTCACCATTGTTTTACCCATTTGGGTTTCCACGTCAAAAATATTGTTTCAAGTGGTGAATGTTTTTGTGGTTATATTTTATTATGGTTGATTTTCTTAACTACTTATTCCACTTTGATAAGTCATGATAACTGACATCAATATGACATGAAGTTTTACTTATATCAATAAAATCATTTGGATGTTTGTAAGTTACAAGTGTTTACTGTTATTTGTTGTAACAATCAACCGGTTTAGTTTGACAGTTTTTATCTTGATAGAGATATTGCATTGATAGTTCTAAGTTTACTTTGAGAGATTGATTTTGAGATTGGTGAACTTTTATCAGTTTTTCTATCTACTGATTCACCCCTCTCAATAGTTGACTAGATCCTTGTTCTTTCATCATACCATCACCCCCCTCTCAGTGTTCTTGGATTCCAACAGGAGAATCCCCGGTCGATGAGCAATATAGCATCAACAAAAAAAATATAATTTGTTTTCAGTTTTGTTCCTATCTAGTTTCGTGTCACAGCTTTTGTGGTTCTTTCAACATTATTCGGTAGTTGTTCATTTTCCATTGTAGATCAAAATTTTTGCTTTCAGACTTTCTCTTGTTCCTTGTTCTATATTTTTCAGCTCATTTGGACCCTTTTTTTGGCAAGTTATCACTTCCCGATTGTTTGTTTCTCGGTTCTCAGAGCAGTTTGAGCTTATCAGTTAGTTGGAAATTTCTTCTCTTGCCGAGCATTTTCTTAACTTGCAGATATAAATGGCACCACACACGATGTTCCCAGGTCCTTGATCGAATTTCCTTGGTCGTCCGCACTTCATTCTTGTCCTTGGCAAAAGAGATATTCACAGTTTGGGTCCGACCTATTTTACATGTTTCATTTTCCTGTCTTGGAGAATGCAATCTTTTGTGGCCAACCCGCATGTGTTATAGATGCTATATATATTTTTGTATTTGATTCTTTGGGGGGATATGAAAAGATAAGAGGAAATTGATTCTTGATTTGTAATTAGAACACCTCTTGGAGGTCCAGATGGATTGTAATATGCAATCTATTCTGTAACTAGGCCTGTAAACCTACATGTTTGCCCGCATGTTGCTGACCAATTTATCATGAATCCATGATATTGCAGATGTCTGATCTTGCATTTTATGTATTCTATGTTGGTGCTTCCATGGTGTTACTCTTGCTGCATGATCTGGATTGTTCTTCTTGAGGACCCTCCAGACCATGGCTGCATTAGATGATATCGGAGCTGGTTGAGAGCCTTGAGACATTCCTTTGGGTGAATAGATCACTAAATTGAGGCAAGCTGCAAGTATGTTCACATAGATCACCGGTTGTGGGGAAATTGGAAATTTGTAGTCAGACCACCAAGCTAAGGTAGTTGCACTAGATTAAGGGAGGAGATGCCACAGAGAAGGATGAACCCTAGAAGGGTAGAGAAGATGATGGAGGATTTTAGAAATGAGATGAGGAATGAGATCTGAAATGTACTAGCTAGTTTCCAGAGGAATCCAGAATCAGAGGAAGAGTATGAAGAGGTAGGGGAAGAGATAGAGGTCGAAGAGGTTGAAGGAACGACAAATGAGGGAGAAGATAGATTTCTTAGAGCGGTGACACAAGTGAGTAAAATTCATAAAGTTGAGGTTTTTAAAATTTCATGTACATTGAACCTGAAAGACTTGATAGATTGGATTGGAGAGTTGGAGGACTACTTTGAGTTTGAATATATTAAAGATCTACAGAGGGTTAGGTTAGCACAAACTAAGTTGAAAGGGCATGCTTCTTTATGGTGGAGAGAGGTGCAAAGGGATAGAATGGAGAATAGTGAGATAAAAATCACCCAGTGGAGGCAGATGGTTGCAAGATTGAAGGCTAAATTCATTCTGGGAGACCATGAGTTGGAATTGTTCAAGAAGTTGCAGAACTTGAAGCAGAGGGACTGATGGTATGATGAATCAGTAAGGATCCAGATAACTAATGAGAGGGGGGATGAATTAGTACATATTAAACTGACTATATATTCACCAATCTCAAAAACAATATCTCAAGTCAATCTCTGAACTAACTAGTTCAAACACTGAACTACAAACTTCAATAACACTAACAATTTACCGGTTTGACTAGCATATCGAAATAACAGTATAACAAATCTGAAACTTCCAAACCATTTAACCAAAACATCAAAATACTTTACTGACAATGGTAAAAGTACATTTCAGATTAATGCCGGTCATCTTATCATATCTAAGTGGATTTAACAGTTAAGCAAATTAACCATATCAAACATAACCAAAAAAAACCATTCACCACTTGACACAATGATTTTTGACGTGGAAACCCAAATGGAAAAAATCATGGTGGGGATGAATACCCACAAGTATTCTGAACTCTTCTGAAGTTTGCCCTATTAGGAGCCAAGCCTGTTAAAGCTTTTAAAAAAGTCCTATTAAGAACAGATCCTGTTAGGGACCACCCGGTTAAGGGATTGACTATAATGCCCTGTTAGAAGCAATACCCTATTAGGAGTAACCTCAGTAGAGGATTTTAAATACAAGCTAATAGATCACCTGGTTAGAGGATTTAGATAGCACTAAGTTTGTTAAAGCTTACCCGATTAAGGGATTTGACTGTTGTAATTGTTAGAGAACAACAGTGGTTTGCTGATCTGGTAAATAGAACTACTCCGCTTGATTAGATCCTTTTCATGCTCCTATCTACCTTCACACATACTGCATATAAACCTTCTAGTTCGGCAACCAATCACACTAACACTTAACCAAAATTGCCAACACTACAACAAAACAACTCGTCGACCTTATAAGAAAAACAATAGGTTGGTAACACATCACAAACCTAAGATCTCATAGAGATTACAAACAAATCGGTTCAAGTATGACCATTAGATTACATAGAAATCATTACACATTGTTCAAGACAACCTCGACCACTCCTTGATCACTGCTTCATCGAATCCTGTAACTCAACACGCAGTTTCCTCTTCATGCAATGCACTCTCTCATTCCCAAGATAAAACTGTTATCTCTATGTGCCAAAAACCATTTGAAACTTATCACATACAAAATGCATACGTGGCATAATAATTACCATTCACCATTTGATCATAAATCAATACAACTGATTCACCAAGCTCCATCAGTTAGGGTTTGACACATCAACAGGTAGGGTTACCGGTTGATCTCATTGCTTCCCAAGTAATATCGATTTCCTTCACTAGCTCACCTACAGTTGTAAAACAAACATTATTACAACATCATTACCAGTTATAATTGACATCAATGACAACATAATAGTTCATTAATGCAATCTTTATGCAAATGCCAACAATCTTCCCTTTTGGCATTGATGGCAATACAAATATCAATACCCTTGATTGTGATGATTGAAAGTAATACACATACATAGGTATAGGAATCCTGGTTTACATTTTACCATGTACTCTCCTTCAACTAATTCACCATGTTTTCAGCTGGTAACTGACTATAGTTCTTCTCTGTATCAATCATACAGTTCTTCTCCCATAATCATATACTTTTTCTCCCTCTTTGACAACAATGCCAAAGTGAAAGTAAAACTAGCAGTGTCATACTTCACTGTTTTGCATCAACAATCTGCAACTTGATGCTCCCCCTGTGGAATAAATCCACTCTACACCAATCCTGCTTCAAGATTCTTCAATTAGCTCTGGGACCGATGTAATCTACATCTACTCAATTGACTTCATGTAGGGGCACAACCCCTAGCTGATTTCTAAGATACTCAAAAGTAGTCTTAGGTAGAGGTTTAGTAAAGATATCTGCTAGTTTCAACTTAGTAGATACATGCTCCAATAATACATCTTTGCTCTACACTTTCTCCCTCAAGAAATGCTATTTCAACTCAATATGCTTGGTTCTATCATGCAACACCAGGGTCTTTGAAATATTTATTGCATTGGTATTATCACATAAAATATTCACTGGTTATGTAATCTTCAACTTGAATCCTTCTAGAATGTGTTTCATCCAGATTGCCTGGGTACAATTCATATAAGCTGCAACATATTCAGCTTTAGCAGTGGACTGTGATATGCAACTCTTCTTCTTGCTTCTCCAAGATACAAGTCTCCCACCAAGAAAGAATACACCACTGGTTGTGCTCTTCCTGTCATCAACATTTCCTGCCCAGTCTGCATCTATATAAACCTTAAAATCAAAGTTACTTACATATGGATACCATAATCCATAATCAATAGTATGTTTCAAATATCTGAATATCCTTTTAGTTGCAATCATGTGTGTTTCCTTTGGGTTCTTCTGAAATCTGGCAACTAATGCAACTGCATGAGCAATATCCGGTTTGCTGTGAACAACATAATGTAGTTTCCCTATCATTGACCTGTACTCCTTTTCATCAACAAATGCAACATCATCCTCCTTAGACAGTTTACAACTTGTAACCATTGGTGTCCCAACTAGTTTACAGTCACTCATTCCAAATGTTTTCAATACCTCTTTCACATATTTGGACTGTGTGATAAAAATACCACTCTTCATCTGCTAAATTTGTAAACCTATGAAGAATCTTATCTCTCCTACCAGAGACATTTCAATTTCACTTTTCATCTCATTTGCAAAGTCATCACTCATGTCATCATTGCCTCCAAAAATGATATCATCCACAAACACTTCACTAACCAGTATCTTATCTCCTTTAGTCTTGAGATATATATTGTTGTCTTCACTGGTTCTCTAAAAAAACTAGTTTCATCAAGTGTGAATGTAGTCTTTCATACCATGCTCTTTGTGCTTGCTTCAAACCATATAGTGCCTTGTGCAGTTTATACACCATATCCTTTGCATTAGTCAAAGCATAACCATCTGGTTGTTCATTGTATACTTCCTCTTCCAGTATTCCATTTAGAAATGCTGAATTCACATCCATCTGATATAATTTGAATCCCCTATATTATGAAAATGCAAGTAGAGTCCTAACACCTTCCAATCTAGAAATTGGTGCAAATGTCTCGCCATAGTCTTCTCCTTCTTCCCATGCATAACCTTTGCATACCAATCTAGCTTTTTTGTGACTACTACTCCATCTTCATTCAGTTTATTCCTGAATACCCATTTAGTACCTATTACATTTTTATTCACTGGTCTGGGTACTAGCGTCCACACATTATTCTTCTCAATTTGGTTAAGCTCCTCTTCCATAGCTTTGATATAGTGATCATCTCCAAATGCTTCCTTAGCAGTTCTAGGCTCAATAGTGGAGATCATGCAAGAATTCTCTCTAATTCTTCTTCTGGTCAACACTCCAACATCTTTATCTCCAATAATCTGGTCAGGATTATGATTGAGTCTCACATACCTTGGAATAACATGATCATTATCTTTAGGTTGTTCTTCCTCACTATCATCATCTTCTTCTATAGAAACTACCTATTCCAGTTGAACTGGTACTACAACATTCACTTCACCAACTTTTGGCTTCACCGGTTCTGGTTCCAAAATTAGAATGTAAGGTTCATCTTCCTTCTTCTCCTCACTGGTTTCTCCTGAAACTTTAGGATACTCATCCACTCGGACATCAACACTTTCAATGATTCTCTTTGTTCGGTTATTATAACATTGTAGGCCTTACTCTTGGTGGAGTAACCAATAAATATACCTTCATCAAGTTCTTAGCATCAAACTTACCAACATAGTCACCTCTCTTGATAAAATATTTACTACCAAAAATCTTAAAATAACTGACATTAGGTGATTTACCATACTAGTATTCATAAGGAGTTTTATCCTTATCTCTCTTTACTAATATCCGGTTCATAGTGTAGACAACTTTGCTGACAACTTCTCTCCAGAAATGTTTTGCTACACCTCCTTGTATTAACATCGTTCTAGCAGCTTCAACAACTAACCGATTGTTCCTCTCTGCAATACCATTCTACTGTGGTGTCCTAGGTGCAGAAAGATACCTCTTAATTCCATTGTCTTCATAATATCTAGTTAATTCCTCTGAAGTAAGTTCACCTCCTTGATTAGTCCTCAAACACTTTATCTTCTTACCACTTTCCTTTTCAGCTAAGGCCCTGAATTCCTTAAACTTACTAAAGGCTTCTATTTTGTCCTTCAAGAATGTGACCCACATCATTCTTGAGAAATCATCAGTAAAGATCATAAAATATTTATCACCTTGAATACTTTTAGTCCTTATTGCTCCACAGAGATCAGTATGAACCAAATCTAACAAATGTTCTATTGAGAAAGATTTTCTCTTACAAGCTGAGGATGTCATCTTTCCTAACTGACATTCCTTACATAGAGCATTCACCAGTTTATCCAACTGAGGCAAACCTCTTACTGACTTGGACTTACTAACTTTGACAATGTTATCAGAATTTATATGACAAAATCTACTATGCCAAAGCCAACTATCATCTACTCTAGCAATTATACAGTTGTTGACTTTAGGATTTAGGTGAAATAGGTTACCTTTTGTTTGCTTGCCGGTTGCAATCAATTCACCTTTTCTCCCATAGATTTTGCACATTCCATTCTTAAATTCCAATGGATAACCTTTGTCATTCAGTTGAGCTACACTCAAAAGATTGTGCTTGAATCCTTCAACCTAGTAGACATCATCATCACTGCTCTTTCCATTAAGAGAAATGGTTCCCTTTCCTTTTACCATGCAGGGTGAGTCATTTCCAAATCTCACAACTCCTCCATCAAACTCCTTCAAAGTAAGAAATTTACTCCGGTCACCGATCATGTGGTGTGAACAACCACTGTTTATGATCCAATCATCAAAACTATCCATGCAAGAAACTAATGCCTTCTGATCAGATGTCTCCTCTTTAATGGCAACAAAGACAATGTCTTCATTAACATCTCCCTTAGATTCCTCATCGGTGATACAACCATCAAGTGCAATGAGGCAATCTGTTTCGCCTTTACCTTTGTGCTTCTTGTACTTCTCAGGCTTATGCTCATTGTCACCATTAGGACAATTGGCTGCAATATGTCCAATCTTGTTACATGCAAAACACTTCAAAGGTAATTTACCTCTGTGCTTACTAGTACCTCTGGGTAACCACTTGGCCAACAATGCTTTCAATCTCAATCAAACTGTCTTCATCATCAGCTTCTCTGCTGGATCTAGACTCATAACTGCAACTAACATCTCTACTTTTCCTGAAAGGTGGGTTAGAAACTGAAGATCTAAATGCATATTCAGATTTCCAAGCACTACCATCATTACCATTTAACTCAAATGCAATAAGTTTACCAATGATGGAGTCAAGAGTTACCTTTTTTTATCAATAGACTTTAGCTCTTGAATGGCTGCAACTTGGATAGCATAGACCGATAGAAGGGTTCTCAACACCTTACTAACCATTGTGGCATCTTCCACTTTACCACCAACACTCTTGATCTAACTGACTATCTCCTTGATCCTCTGACCATACTGTTGAATATTCTCACCTTCAACCATCCACATGTCATCAAATTTACCTCTCAAACTCTCTTCCTTGACAATCTTCACATGCTCATCACCGCGATAGATTTACTCAAGTTTATTCCACACATCATAAGTAGTCTCTAGACCATGGACATCAACATACTTTGAATCAAACAAAGAACTGATAATTGCCTCCAATGCTTGATTATTCTCTTGTTTCTCTTTCTTTTGATCATCAGACATAGTCCCACTAGGTGCAATATATTGTATAATAACATGTTCCCAATATTGACTTCCTAGACTCTTGATATAGATTTTCATCCTATCACTCCATATTCTATAGTTTTCCCTATTAAACTTCAGACCTTATTTCTTCATCATGTTCTTCTAGATCTTTACCTCAAGCTGTTAGGCTTAGACACTAGAGGACTTGAAAAGCTCTGATACCAATTGATGGTATGATGAATCAATAAGGATCCAAACAACTACTGAGAGGGGGCGGGGGTGTGAATCAGTAGATAGAAATCTGACTATATATTCACCAATCTCAAAAATAATCTCTCAACTCAATCTCTGAACTAACTGGTTCAAACACTGAACTACAAACTTCAATAGCATTGACAGTTTACTGGTTTGACTGCCATATCAAAATAATAGTATAACAGATCTAAAACTTCCAAACCATTTAACCAAAACATCAAAATACTTTACTAACAATAGTAAAAGAACATTTTAGATTAATGTCGGTCATCTTATCATATCTAAGTGGATTTAACAGTTAAGCAAATTAACCATATCAAACATAACCACAAAAACCATTCCCCACTTGACATAATGATTTTTGACGTGGAAACCCAAATGGGAAAAACCACAGTGGGGATGAATACCCACAAGTATGATGAACTCTTCTGAAGTTCGCCCTGTTAGGAGCCAAGCTTGTTAAAGCTTTTACAAAAAGTCCTGTTAAGAACAGATCCTGTTAGGGACTACCCGGTTAAGAGATTGACTATAATGCCTTGTTAGAAGAAATACCATGTTAGGAGTAACCTCAGTAAAGGATTTGAAATCCAAGATAATGGATCACCTAGTTAGAGGATTTAGATAACACTAAGCCTGTTAAATCTTACCCGGTTAAAGGATTTGAATGTTGTAATTGTTAGAGAACAACATGGGTTTGCTGATATAGTAAATAGCACTACTCTGCTTGATCAGATCCTTTTCATGCTCCTATCTGCCTTCACACATACTTCAGATACACCTTCTGGTTTGGCAACCAATCACATTGACACTTAACCAGAATTGCCAACACTACAACAAAACAACTCATTGACCTTATAAGCAAAACAATAGGTCGGTAACACATCACAAACCTAAGACCTCATAGAGATTACAAACAAATCGGCTCAAGTATGACCATTAGATTACATAGCAATCATTGCACATTGTTCAAGACAACCTCGATCGCTCCTTGATCACCACTTCATTGAATCCTGTAACTCATCACACGGTTTCCTCTTCATGCAATGCACTCACTCACTCCCAAGATAAAACCGTTATCTCTACGTGGCAAAAACCATTTGAAACTCATCACATACAACATGCATAATCATTATCGTTCACCATTTGATCATAAGTCAATACAACTGATTCACCAAGCTCCATCGGTTAGGGTTTGACACATCAACGGGTAGGGTTACTAGTTGATATCACTGCTTCCCAAGTAATACCGGTTTCCTTCACTAGCTCACCTACCGGTTACAAAACAAACATTATTACATCATTACTGGTTATAATTGACATCAATGACAATACAATAGTTCATTAATGCAATCTTCATGCAAATGCCAACAAGGACATGGGTGTGAAAGAGTATACTGATGAATTATACAAGATGATCAGATCTGGACATTGGGAGATGGATAGGGAGAAGGTGGCTCGATACATAAATGGACTTGGATTTAACATTCATGATAAGATGAGTATGCTAAATATTTCTATAGTTGAGGAGGCTTACCAATATACTCTGAAGGCAGAAGGTATAGTGAAAAGAAGACAACAAAATAACCCTAGGGGAAGAGAGAGATGTGCAGTGAATAGAGGGCAGATGATTGGCAGCATGGAGAAGCAGACTACTGAATAAGAATCAAAATTTAAATGGAGTAAAGAACCAGATCAGAAGACACAAATTAAAAGAAATGGTAGTAGAAGTAGGGAATTCTTGGGTAAATCTTTCAAGGGTGGAGAAAGTGGACATAGATCTTATGAATGTTCTCAGGGAACTACTAAGAAAGGAATGACAAGGAATTTCATGGCACGTGAGGACTAGGAAACTGGAGCTACAAATGAGAGTGTGATAGAGCCAGAGAAATGAGAATTTCTTATGTTTAGAAGAGTCTTGGTGGAGTAGAGAAGAAAGGAGACCAAACCTACACAAAGGAAGAATCTTTTCCGGATTGTATGCAAATCAGGAGGTAAGTGTTGTAAGGTTATTATGGATAGTGTAAGTACTAATAATCTTGTATGTGAGGAGATGATAGAGAAGCTTGGTTTGAAGAGGCTTGAGCATCCTTGTCCTTATAAGGTGAGTTGGTTGAAAGATGATCACACGGAAGAGGTGAGAGAGCAATGCTGGGTGAATTTTAATATTGGACCAAGTACAAAGATTAAGTCTTGTGTGATGTCGTGTCTATGAGTGCTTGTCATGTTTTACTAGGTAGACCTTGGCAATTTGATAGAGGAGCTATCTATGATTGTAGAAGAAACCAGATCACTATTGAGAAGGATGAGCAAAAGTTTAATACTTTGGCTTCTTTGAAGGAGAAGGAGAAGGAAGTAAAGAATTTGAGTCTAGTGAAGAGTTGCTGTACTGAGAAGCTAGATGCAGAGGATGCCATAGATTTGGAGAAGGACCTTGTTGATGGGTTTGATAGCAAGGTAGTACTAGATGGCGGTAAATTTAGAGTTATGGTGGATTCTTGTGGAAGAAATAAATTAGATTTACAGAAGAAGGAGAGTGGTGGTAAGAGACAGTGTGTAGGTATGAAGCAAAGAAAGAGAGGAGAAGAGAACGAGAAGTTGGAGAATCTAGCCGAGGTATAGGAAGAGGTAAGGAGAAATAAATTTGTAGACAAAAAAGACATTTGGATCAGGAATGAGCATGAGATCTATATTCCAAATCCTTTTCCATGTTCATGAGTTTCCTCTCATGGAACATCTTTTTCTACCTGGGGTGTCTGATGTAGGAGCATCCCCGGTCGATGAGCAATTTTGCATCAACCAAAAAAATATTTGTTTTCAGTTTTGTTCCTATTCAGTTTTGTGTCATAGCTTTTACATGGTTCTTTCAACATTCTCCACTAGTTGTTCATTTTCTATTGCGGATCAGATTTTTGGCTTCCAGACTTGTTCTTGTTCCTTGTTCTAGATTTTCAGTTCATTTGGACCCTTTTTGGACAAGTTATCGCTTTCGCATTGTCTTTTCTCGGTCCCCAGAGCAGTTTGAGTTTATCAGTTAGTTGGAGATTTTTTCTCTTGCAGAGCATTTTCTTGACTTTTAGATCTAATTGGCACCACACATGATGTTCCCAGGTCCTTGGTTGACTTTCCTTGGTGGGCCGCACTTCATTCTTGTCCTTGGCGGAGGAGAATTTCACACTTAGGGTTCGACCTATTTTACACATTTCATTTTCCTTTCTTGGACAATGTAATCTTCTGTGGCCAAGCCAGATGTGTTCCGGATGCTATATATATTGTTGTATTTTATTCTTTGGGGGGATAGGAAAAGATAAGAGGACATTGATTCTTGATTTGTAATTAGAACACCTCTTGGAGGTCCGGATGGTTTGTAATCTAGAATGCATTATGTAACTAGGCCTGTAAGCCTGCATGTTTGCCCACATGTTGCCGACCAATTTATGACGAATCCATGATATTGCGGATGTCCAATCTTGCATTTTCTCTATTCTATGTTGGTGCTTCCGTGGTGTTACTCTTGCTGCATGATCTGGATTGTTCTCCTTGAGGACCCTCTAGACCATGGCTGCATTATCTTTCCTCTATAAACCCTCCCCCCTCTACTAATACCAAGCCCCCGAGTTCTATTTCGGTCCTTACTAAAATTGTGAAGGACTTGCATGATGATGTACAAAGACATGATGACCTGTTAAAGTGGCTATTTGGGTAGATGAATGTGGCTATCAGACAAATTAATTGGCTGGAGGTGGCGACAGAGGTAGAAACTAGGGCTAACACTTTGGTGGATGATTTAGACGAGGACAAAGTGTGGAAAAATGCCAATGACCTTGTTGGCCTCATGGGGTAATGGGATAAGTTGGGTGGGAAGATTGATGATATGGACGCCAAGATCAAAATGACAGTGACCAAAATTGAGCTAGAAGAGATCAAGAAATTGCAGGAGGCCCTCAAAAAGAAAATCGAGGAGGTTAACCTTTCTTGCAGGAATGCAGCCAATATTCACAATGCCTCCATACAGGCTAACCAGGCTGATATGGAAAGAAAAAGGGTGAAGAAAAGAAAATGCATGGAGTCCCTAGCTACAGGTTCTGACCCTACGATGTCTCTAGTTAAAGCCACCCCTGATTCCACGTTGGCTTTGGGATTGGATCAAGCAAAAAAGTGTCTTTTTCTGATAAAGTGTTAAGTTTGTGCCAGGATTGGCAGGAAAAGGGTGCCCCCATGTAGTAGACCATCTCTTTGTGTCTGTATTGGGTGCTTGTTCTTTATTTTTTGTGGGTTTTGGTATCTCCCTATTTTGCTAGTTTTCTAACTTAGTTGTTGGCTTTCGGATCACCTTGCTGGGTTTTTGCTATGTTTTGGTGGGTTTTTTTGCTGGTTACGCACCCCTCATGCGCTCTTGGTGTCGCTATGTGGTTATGTAACGGTATGAACCTATCTCGTTTTTATTAATCACAATATTATATCAACCACCAAACTTAATTAAAAATAGATTGCAATATATAGTATTGTGAAGAACACCACTATACAAAACAAGAAACCACTACAGAGAATCATATCTTATTTACACGAAAGTCAAAAGTCCAAAAACAAATAAAATTCAAATTCAATGTCGTACTATGACAGTAAAGAAAGCACCCTTAAAAATCAAGATAATTATTTTAACATATCTTCTCATTTCAATTCTACCCATAATCTTTAAAGTAATCATTTCTCACTCTATAAATTAAAATCTAAAGCATACTAAAGAAACAGATGAAAAGTGGTTAAACTCATTATTTTCCTTTGTACAGCAAAGTGCCAAATTATCAAGTTTTTGCAAATGATGTGTGAGCATGAACTCCAAGTACGTTGTTCCAGTAATCGCTATCCTCATCTAGGCGTAGTTCTTGCCATCCCCATGTTGACTGTAGCTGAGAATTCGTGCTTAATTCTCCCATCATGCAGCTCATGTTGGAGTTATTGTCACTCGCCTTATTAGCAGTACCGTTATTAGGGGAACTCAGAAGCAGGTCCGTCAAGCCTTGTATGTCATGGTTATGAACAACATCATGCTCATGGGGTAATTCATCAGAGGTAGAGGAGTCCTCGTGGGTGCTGGGCTTCTTGCTTTCTGTTTGGCCCCTCATAATATTGTTAGAGGAAGGATCATGGGATTCGGCAATTCCATTCCAATCAGCTGAATTGCTTTCCTTGTGAATAATTCCATTTGGGTGATCACTAATAAGCTGATCTGAGCTGTAGTCAGAGCGAAAAGATGAAACTGGGCTTGGGCTTAAGGTTAAGTGGGGGCTTGCATCGGTCCATGAAAAGGCATTCCCTAGATCATGATCTAGTCCATGGGGATCCTCACTATTGCTATTGTTAATATTAGTCTCCTTCCTGAAGGCCTTACCTGATTCTGAGTTCCAAAGCTTCAAGAAAATATCAGTCGGTACATTGGAATTGGCCTCTACATTATCATTCCCCCTCAACTTATTGATAGAAGGGGAAGATGAGGATGAGAGGATTGATTCTCTAGACAGCCTTGCTTCGGCTTCAAGCCTAGCAATCTCCCACTGTGAGACGTGCCTCAGGAGAGCCGTGGACTGAGATCCCTGTGACACATTTGCGCTGGGTATCTCAGATTTGGGTGCATGCGTGGAAGGATCCAGTCCCATTCCCAACAACTTTTTCTTCAACTGGGTATTCCAGAAGTTCTTGATCTCGTTATCTGTTCTCCCTGGTAGCTGGGAAGCTATTGTGGACCACCTGCACGAAGTCACTATAATAAAATTAGCAACCCGACCTTGTTCAACACAATACTTCTAGTCAAAAGTAATAACACTTCTAAACGAAATAGTTACACATTTAAATGTAATACCACTTCAATAGCTCAAACTGACAAAATATTTTTACTACAGTTATTACTCGTAGCCAAAACTAGCAATAACACCTTTTAGTACAGTAATTACCCAAGATAAAAACAGTATCTTTTAGTTGGTCAAATGATTTGAAGAAGCTAAATTAATGGTTTATCAATGTTTTTAACTACCTGTTGCCTAGAATTGCATGCAGCTGAAGAATAGTTCTTTCTTCTTCTGGTTGAAATCGGCCTCGCTTGATATCAGGTCTGAGATAATTAGTCCAACGTAGGCGGCAACTCTTTCCACACCTAAGAAGCCCTGTGCATAAATTCATAACGTGCAAACTTATAAGTTACATGAAACATCAAATCACCTTCCTCTTGGACGTACAGGGTACATCAAGTCTTAAATTGAGCTAATCAAATATATGCCAAATAATTGTACGGCCTAAGTTTGAATGTTGACCCAGCCTGTCAAATTATTCGTTATTTAATTATGATTCAAAGTTTCTTTCAGAGAGTATGTTACACGGTCCAATCTCATTTCTTACGTACAAAGAAACCTTTCAACAATAAATCAACTAAATGCCTGTGTATTACACTGTAAACAACATGTGCTCCTAAGCTCAAATGCTAAATGCCTGTGTATTACACTGTAAACAACATGTGCTCCTAAGCTCAAATGCTAAATGCCTGTGTATTACACTGTAGATTGTTTTTGGATTTGTTGTGTATATTTTTCAATCCAGATCATACTGAGTGATTCGTTATTAGGAAGAAGTAGATGAAAGATTGCCATTCAGAGTCTTAAAAAGAGCAGGAGGGGGGAGAATTACAGAACAAGGAAGAAGACGTATACATAAAGGAAGAAGACGTATACATATAATCTAAATTACAAGTTTTTAATGTACATCGAACTACAGAAAACTTATGCCAACTCGAAATTCATTCTCTAGTTACATAAACAGCCAAAGAAAATCAGATATCAAACTAATTCTAAAATCAATCTACTCATTTGAAAATCAATTCTAAAATCTCTATAGAACAAATCCTCAATCTTACAGTAAACTCACAACATAAATATAATATTTCCATATATTCATATCATATACCCATATATTCGAATGCAACATATCATGTTTTATACTATCTACAAACTATGTCAAAGCAATATATATTTTAGTCTTTTAATCAGCCACTTCATTAATGAAGAAGCCCAGATCCTTATGCCAGCTTGAGAATAAAAAGAAATTGTGAGGTTCTTATATTTTTAAAGATAAAAAAATCTAATACGTCTATACAGACTTCATTCCCCAATTTAGTATCAATGCCACTATTTCTCCAAATCATACACTCCACAAACAAGTCGTTATCTACAAAACTCAGATGTAACTCTTGAATTTCTTAAATAATAATCAAGATCCAGATATATACACCGTTGCCCAAATGAATATTCATCTCAATATTCTTTCGATGCAAATGACGTCATATATGAGATGCATGTAATTCCTAGAGAAGATTTAAATTGTGAAGCTCCTTACACGATAAACAAAATGTGCATACAATTCTTTACCCAATGAGAAGATATCAGATGCAAATGATTTTCTTATTTATAACTCGAAATGAAATGAAATGAAAGCAAAATTAGATGTACAGACCAGTCTGTCTGGGAAGAGAACGCCAGCATCCATGGCCATTTTTCTGAATATATTCCAGAAGAACTTTATCTTCTTCGGGTGTCCAGGGTCCCTTTTTCAGGCCCGTTTTCTCACAGCAAGGAGCTCTACCCATTATTTCTTTCTTGCAGCAGCAGAATAACTAAATTAGAGAAAGGCAGATTTCTTCCAAGGGAAAACTCAGCTTCATGTTACAACTAAGAAGGTAGGTAGCTCCATATATATTAATCAACACCGCTTGACTGAGGTTTTCCTCTTCAACAGGTTGGAGTGGGCCAATAATATTAACTGTTACGAGTACATCGTATTCATGATAAAATTTCTCATCGTGCAAGCAGAGTTCCATATTTGTGAATCAAAAGATCGAATGCGAAAACGTTGAATGTACCTCACCTTTGAATTTCTGTCCGGAATGATTGAAACCTATAGTTTCTTTGTTAATGTACCTCACGTTTAATATTTCACGTGCAACGTAGGCCCCACCAAATAAGAATGTAATTACATTGGATTTGGTTAATCTCTACACAAGACAGTATTCTGTACAGTTTCTAAAATGTACAAAACATAACAGATTTTTTGCGAAATTTTCAGTAGCTAAATCTTGAGTCGTTAGGGCTAATGTAATGTAGCCGTCACATAAAATATCGTAAGATCTCCGTTTTTTTTAGAAATGTAAAATGGACACTTAACTATCTACAACTAAGGTTTGAAGACGTAACTCATCATGCAACTCGTCAAAATAACGCGTTATGAGGCTTTGATTTGCCTTATAATTTTTAGTGCTTACTTAGATGTTAAAGATTGTTTTCGGTATATAAATGAGCAAATTACAAAATAGGAGGAGAGTTGTTTGTACTCTCTTAACTAATGCTATGCCTAAAGGATTAGCTTATTACGTAGGAGTAAACATTGCTTTTCTTATGGAGAGTAAAATGAAGTGTCCAAAAAATGAATTTTTAAAGACTTGACCAAAACTTAATCTAAAAATCCCTAGTAGTTGAATAAAAAACTATTATTTGTAATTAAAACAATATTGTATTTTTATGTAAAATATTACTTATATGCAACTTAAATGGACCAAATGCCTATTAGCAATCATAAATGTGTGTTATCTCTAACTTTTATATCCAACACCAAAGGACCAATAGTCGAACACAAAAAAATATTTGTTGTTATAAAAAAAACATATTATTATATAAAATACAACTTATATTGAACGTAAAGGGACCAAATGTTGAAAACTAAAATCTTTGGAAAATCCTTCACATTTCATGGAAAAAAACATGGTATTTATTATGTTCACCTTTTATATTTGTGATAAGACAAATTATTAATATGAAATACTCCAATGCATATACATAGCTACCCCAATAGCAATATTTTTAGAATATGATAATAATACTTGTTTTAGTGAGCATCTTATTTTATAAATGAGACACTTATAGTGGATAGCTATGATATTTTATTTGAAACAAACAATTCTTTATTTCACTTGTTAATGAATGTATTTATGTCTTTTTTATATAACATTTATAGGTTACCTTGTGTTCAAGTATTGGTCCATTTTGACCAACATTTGGTATTTTTTTTATTTACATGTGGATTATTTATTTATAGTATACAGTATAAATATGTGGCAAGATTGGATATTATAAGAACAATTGCTATACCGACTATTGAACCCTTTACAACTACTGGCCCCTCTCCCCTATCCATTGCTATAAAATCACAAAAAAATGGACAAAAAAGCAATGTGTTTTATAGATCTGAAAGTTTTTTTACAGTGCCATTTTGATTTTGTATGGAGATTAACCACTGGATACCTAAATAACACCAATTCCTCACTAAAATATTATCTGGATTACTTTTACACTCTTAAACACTTCTCAATACAATTTCTTTTTATTGACAAAAGAATAAAATATGGTTCTATCAGGTAATATATATATGATCAAGAGATCAAATGTGACTCTGCCAAGTAATACATGTCTATGTTATTTGTATTCTCAAAAACTTTATAATATATATTTTTATTGACAGAAGAGTAAAAATATGATTCTATAAAATAATATATAATTAAGAGGTCAAATATGACTCTATAAGTACATATGTGATCAAGAGGTGGAATATGAATGTATCAAGCAAGATCAAAATTACAAATTTAGACTTTGAGAGAATACATTTAGGGGAAAAGACCTAGTAGTTGAGCATGTTCTAATAGTTGTTATAGCACTTGTTGATTTAATGCAAGTAATATTTTTAACAATATGTCATCAATAGTTGTGACTTTAAAGTTGTTAGTGTTGATGATGGATATCCACAATTGAATGAAATATATTCCTTAGATGTAAAAATAACAAATCATGTGATGTCACATTAGTGCACCAATGAAACATGTCTTATCATGCAAGTATTGGTCTCACTTTTTTTTTTGGGACTTTTTGAAAACCTCAACGAAAAGGATGTTGATGTCCCTTCACATTTCATTATGTGGCCTTGAAAAATTACTTATTAGTTATTTTCTATTAGTGATATTTTTGATACATTAATATTATCATTGTTTCAATGAATATTTAAATGTTTCAAATTATTGTATAACATATTTAGATATCTAGATGATAGATATTGAGTGTAATTTTTTTAAAATTTAATATATTATTTGTTGGTTTGTTGAATGTGTGCATGTATAGTTTAATTACTTGAAATTATATCATTGTTACCTAGCCAAATTCTACTATGGTATGTTGAGTTTGTGATATTTTCAAGAATACTCTAATAGAGTAAAGTGTAACTAAGTGTAGTTCATGAAGGTTGTAAGCATCTAACCTTCACTATTGTAACTAAGTGTAGTTCATGAAGTTTGTAGGCATCTAACCTTCACTATGAAGCAAAAATCATGTATCAACAATTAAGAGAGATAATTAGAATAAATATAATTAATATTTATTAAAAGTAATTTATTTCTATTATAATATAATTAGTCAAATATAATTGAATTGGAAACTATATATTTTAGTTACTCATTCCTATAAAATCAATTTATAGACAAGTGAAATTAAATAATAAAGAATACATATTCCTTTAATATCAGAAAAGGTAAAATTTAATTTAAAATTAGATTTAGCATAATTATTGGAAAATATTAATAGGGTAAAAGACCCAATAGTTGACCACGTTCCAATGGTTGTGATAGCATTTGTTGATTTAGTGCCCATTTTTGTTGATTTAATGCCTAATATTTTTTATAACATGGGACAAATAGTTATGACTTTAAAGTTGTTATTGTGATGATGACTACCCATAATTGAATAAAATGCCCCCCCTAAGCACTAAAAAGAAATGAATCATGTTATGCCACATCAACACACAAGTATCAGTCTCACATTTTTTTGGGCCTTTTTGGGACACCTTGGAAAAAACCATATTGATGAGGTATCTGATAGTTCTGATACTTAATGTAAAGTATAGATGCCAATAGCTAACAAGCTGAGAGAGGGGGGGGGGGGGGTGTGAATCATACAAGCTTAATCTTCCATAAAATCAATAGATTCAACCTTGGTAACTTATACTTCAGCAATATAACCAAAACTGCTAAACATGCAAACTCATAAACACATAATCATCATAACACTCATAACAACAGATTTAACGTGGAAACCCAAATAGGGAAAAACCACTGTGGGAATTCGGACCCACTAAGAAATATACTCTTCTAGAGTATTCTTGGTTAAAAGCAAATCCTGTTAAAGATTACAAACATATTGCTAGATGTGACCCAGTTAAGGGATTTTCCTCAGATCTGTTAGGATCTTCACTTTGTTAGAAGTGACCTTGTTAAAGGATTTCAAACACTCAACTAGAATGTTACCTTTCTAGAGGGTTTACAAATAAGACTGTTAAGTCCACTCAGTTAAGAGATTTTCTGTCACTTAAAAAATAACAGTAATAAAAATCTATCTGCAACTTCACATCTAAAATGCTAAAGCAAATTCTTATTTTCTCAAAACAATCTAGTCATAGGACTTATCTTGTCCCTTTGCTGGGCTCTCTACTCCGTTATTCAAACAGGTCTTCAAGCTTCTGTGCTCGGTAATCACTATGTAGCATCCCTTGTGCATACACTTGCCCGCATTCATTGTTTATCAACAATTCCTTATTTATAAACAATTGCTAACCACTCAATCTCCTTGATCACATTTCCCATGATCAATCTTAGCCATTAGATCTTCAAACTTGACTAGGTTCAATGTATCCTTTCGATTTGAAAATGTTTTACCTTGCCTCGGGACTTGCATTCCTTTCTTGGAACTTGCACAAGGTTATTGCAGTTCAATCTGTGCTGTAGATCTTCCTACCGATTTTCCTTTGCCATAGATCCTTAACAAACTTCATGCATGACATACCAATCATTTATACATCTCCAGCTAATCATTGTCCTTCATTAAATAATGCTTTTATCCATCCAATGCGCACTGTCATAACTCGGTTGCAACTCGGGAAATACTAAACTTTACTCGGTAGACATTTTGCCTTCATTAATCGATATCGATAACCTTAGGGTTTACCGACTAGGTTCTTTGCTCGGTGACATAGTATAGTATTAACCTTACAATCAACAACATATGTAGGATATCAAAACAATCTAAACATCATGATCTCATCATTGTCTAACTCGGTAATAGTTGCCCATTGAATAACTTATTCCTCCTCTTATTCATCATATTCTTTCTGTGTCTTTTCCCGACATCTTAATTCTCTTCAAATCAATCTTCTCAAGATATGGCAACATCATACTGAATCAGATAATCAATTTCTTGACATCAATGACAAAATAAGGTTATAAAGATAGTTATCATCCTTCTTCAGTTATATCAATAATCTTCAACAACCTTCTCAATATCCTTATTGAATATCAAAAATCTCCTGATATTGAAATGCCAATAATCTTTCTTACTGTAATGCCAACAATCTCCCCCTTTGGCATTGATGGCAAAACCAACAATTAAATGGTAATACCAACACGATATTCAAATTGATTTGGATTCAGATTGCTGTAAGACTTCTCCTGTTATCCTTGAGCTGTTGTCTTGCATTAAGTCTTCTCAGTTGTTCAATCTTCTCCCCTTGTCATTAGTCTTCTATTATTTATCATTCAGGGCTTTACCATTCACTCAACCATTTAGTCTTCCAACCATTTAGTCTTCTCCCCCTTTGACAACAATGCCAAAAGTAAAAGAACTAAATCATGATTTCTTCCTCTGTGAAGTGATTTTCCTTGCTATGTATCATATCAGTCTCGATCAGAGCAACTTATCTCTATTCACTATTTCCTACACAACTTTAGAAAACCTTCTAAAGTGCATAAATTAGCATCAATCCACACATAATATTCTGTAGATTCATCAAATTGATGCTTTCACTGAACTCGGTCAGTGAGTAGAAGATAGGGGTAGGACCCCTAACTTGCTTCTAAGATACTCAAAAGTGTCCCTTGGCAATGGCTTTGTGAAGATGTCTGCTAATTGCTCCTTTGAACTGATATATTTCAGCACAACTTTCTTCTGTTGAACTTCTTCTCTAAGATAATGATACTTTATAGATATATGCTTTGTCTTAGAGTGCATTACTGGATTCTTTGAAATGTTAATGGCACTAGTATTATCACAGAATATAGTTACTGGCTCGGTAACTCTCTCATTTATACCTTCCAACAATTGTTTGATCCATGCTATATCGGTACAATTCAATGCTGTAGCTACATATTTAGCTTCTGTTGTTGACTGTGAGATACATCCTTGTTTCTTGCTAAGCCAACTTACTAGTCTTTCTCCTAAAAAGAAAGCTCCACCACTTGTGCTTTTCCTATCATCTATGTTGCCTGCCCAATCAGCATCAGTATAAACTTTTGAATCAAAATCATTCTTCTTTTCATATACTAAGCCATAATCTTCAGTGCCTCTCAGGTATCTGAAAATTCTGTTGATTGCTGTCATATGTGTTTCCTTGGGATCTGCAGAGAATCTTGCTACAATACCTACTGCATGTGCTATATCCGGTCTACTATGCACAACATATTGCAATTTCCCAATCATAGATCGGTAAAGTGTCTCATCAACAGATGTAGATTCATCATTCTTTGATGGTTTACAGTTAGTAGTCATAGGAGTACTTACTAGTTTAGAATCCTCCATTCCAAATTTATTCAAGATTTCCTTTATGTACTTGGATTGAGTAATGAAAATCTCATCTTTCATTTGCAGTATCTGTAAACCTATAAAATACTTTATCTCACCGATTAGTGACATCTCAAATTCTTTGCACATTTCATTTCCAAAATTCTTGCATAAAGAGTCATTTCCACAAAATATAATGTCATCAACAAATATGGCTGAGATCAGTATTCCATTGTCCTCATCTTTCTTCATGTATATGTTGCTGTTTTCACTTGTCCTTATAAAACCAATCTTGATCAAATAAGAGTGCAATCTCTCATACCATGCTCTAGGTTCTTGTTTCAAACCATATAAAGCTTTGTTCAGTTTGCATACCTGATCTTTACTCCTATCTTCAACAAATCCTTCAGGTTGTTCAATGTAAACTTCTTCTTCTAGTATACCATTCAAAAATGCAGATTTAACATCCATTTGATATACCTTGAAATTTTTGAAAGCAGCATATGCCAACAATGTTCTTACTCCCTCAAGTCTAGCCACAGGTGCAAAGGGCTCACCACAATCTATTCCTTCTTCTTGAGAATAACCTTTGCAAACTAGTCTTGCTTTGTTGCAAATGACCTCACCTTTTTCATTTAGCTTGTTTCTAATAATCCACTTTGTACCGATTACATTTTTGTCCTTTGGTCTTGGGATCAGTGTCCATGTGTTATTCTTCTTGATTTGATCAATCTCTTCTGTCATAGCATTTACCCAATCTTCATTGTTAAATGCCTCTTTCACTATTCTCAGTTCAAATTCAGATATTAGACATGTGTTCTATCTCAGTTTGTTCCTTTTCATCACTGGATCATCCTTATCTCCTATAATCTAACTCGATGCATGATGTCTTCTGATATATTTGGCTAATATAGGCTCGGTAGGTTCTGTATGATCTTCTTCATCACTCAGTAATTGGACATTATCTTCATTTTCTTTAGCAACTTTCTCGATAGGACTTCTTGGTTGAACATAAACAAATTCTTCATAATCTTCTAGTTCTTTGGAATTTCCTTCATCATTTCTTTTTGCAAATTCATAAATTTTCACATTTGCACTTTCCACTATTTTGTTAGATGATTTGATCAGACATTTAAATGCTTTACTTGTAGAAGAATAACCAAGAAATGTTCATTCCTCACTTTTCTAATCGAACTTTCCATTTCTGTCATCTTTGTGAACATAGCATCTACTTCCAAAGATTTTAAAATAACTTGCATTAGGTTTCTTGTCATACCAGATCTCATATGGTGTCTTCATAGTTCCTTTCTTCAATTGAACTCGATTCAGGGTGTAAACTGCAGTGCTGATTGCTTCTTTCCAAAATGTTTGAGGTACCCTCTTTTCTATCATCAGGGTTCTGGCACAATGCACAATTGATCTATTTCTTCTCTCGGCTATCCCATTTTGTTGAGGTGTTCTCGGTGCAGATACTTGCCTCTTTATACCATAATCATTGCAGAATAAGTTAAATTCATCAGAAGTGAATTCTCCTCCTCTATGAGATCTAAGACATTTCAGCTGTCTTCCTGTTTCATTTTCAACTCCTACCTTGTACCATTTAAACATTTGAAAATCTTCTGATTTTTCTTTTAAAAACATAACTGACATCATCCTTGAGTAATCATCCACAAATAATATGAAATATTTATCACTATAATAACTTTGAACTTTCATAGGACCATAAAGATCAGTGTGTACTAGATCTAAAATTCCTTTAGAAGTGTAGGACTTACTTGTAAAGCTTGATCTTGTCATCTTACCCATCTGGCATCCTCAGCACATAGCATTCCCAGGTTTTTCTAGACTCGGTAGACCTCTTACTTGGTGCTTCTTACTTATTTTGATCAAATTATCAAAATTTACATGACAAAACCTTTCATGCCATAACTAGGTATCATCTATCTTAGCATAAAGCCACTTGTTCCAAGTTGAGTCAAGATGAAATGTATTACCTTTTGTTTGTGTCCCGGTAGCAGCTAACTTTCCATGCTTGTCATGAACTTTGACAAATCCTTTCAGAAATTCTATTCGGTATCCTGTATTATTTAGCTGTGCTTCACTCAACAAATTGTATTTCAAACCTTCAACCTAGTATACATCATCACATTTAGCATTGTCAAGAAGTGTTATAGATCCTTTACCTTTCACCGGACCTGGTGCATCATTACCAAATCTTACATAGCCTCCATCATAGTCTTCTAATTTAACAAACTTGTGTTTATCACCTGTCATATGATGTGAGCATGCACTGTCTATGATCCAAGAATCATTATTATTTATGTGAGATATTAGGGCTTTTTCTTCATACCTTTCTTCATCAGATCTATCCTTAATAGCCTCATAAACAACTTCCTTAGTATTAGTTTCATCAGATTTGTCATCATTGGATTCTTCATCAGCTATTAGACATGTCTTCCTATCTCTCCTTCTGAAGTCTCGATGTCCTCTGTATTGGTTTTTTTTCTGCCTGTTATCTTGGTATTCTCTCTTTTCACTAGATTCTTTGTCAGGGCAGTTAGAAGCTATATGTCCTATTTTATCACAATTGAAACATTTTAATGGTAGCTTCCCTTTATACTTATCTTTGCCTCTCAGTAACCTTGCTGCTAATAATGCTTCAAACTCTTCTTGCTTCTTGATTTCCTCATATAGTTTGTGCACTTCTTCCATGTTCTTACGAAATCTTTCACTTGCTCCACTGTGATTCCCTTCAAAGTACTTACTCATTCTATCATTGTAATCATCAGATTCACCAATATGAAAAGAACTGAATGCAGATTCAACTTTGTTTACCGAAGGCCCACTGTTATCAAAATTACTTAACTCAAATGCATGTAGCTTACCAATAGTAGCATCCAAAGAAACTGGCATGTGAGGTACAGACCTCAATTCATTGATTGCAGAGACTCGAATAACATAAGCTGGTAGAAGGGTTCTCAACAACTTACTTGTTATATCCTTTTATTCAATAGTTCCACCTGCTCCTGTAATTTGATTGACAATATCCTTTAGTCTTGTACTGTATTGGGTTATGTTCTCACCTTCATTCATTCTCGTGGATTCAAGTTGTCCTCTTAGACTATCTACTTTTTCTCTTTGAACATGCTCATCATCTCCATACACAGATATGAGCTTAGTCCACATTGCTTTTGCATCATTATAGCCTTCTAGATCATTAAACTCTGAGTCGGTCAATGCTGATGTTATTTCAATCATAGCTTGAATATGTTCTTGCTTTTCCTTTATCTCTTCCAAGGTCATAGGGTTGGTGCTCAGTGCAATGTAATCATTCTCCAAATAATATGTTGCATATTCTCCAATTCCTGATAAATGTAACTTCATCCTTTTCTGCCATGTGGAGAAACTTGACTTGTTCAGCTTCGGTGCATCCCTTTTATACATCTTCAGATCTTTGCCTGAAGTACCTTTAAACTTTTCTTCCAAAGTCCAAAGCTCTGATACCAATTGATAGTTCTAATACTTAATGTAAAGTACACATACCAATAGCTAACAAGATGAGAGGGGGGGGGGGGGGGGTGAATCATACAAACTTAATCTTCCATAAAATCAACAGATTCAACCTCGGTAACTTATACTTCAGCAATATAACCAAAACTACTAAATATGCAAACTCATAAACACATAATCATCATAACACTCATAACAGTAGATTTAACATGGAAACCCAAATAGGGAAAAACCATTGTGGGATTTCAGACCCACTAAGAAATATACTCTTCTAGAGTATGCTTGGTTAAAAGCAAATCCTGTTAAAGATTACAAACACATTGCTAGATGTGACCTGGTTAAGGGATTTCCCTCAGATTTGTTAGGATCTTCACTTTATTAGAAGTGACCTTGTTAAAGGATTTCAAACACTCAACTAGAATGTTACCTTGCTAGAGGGTTTACAAATAAGACTGTTAAGTCCACTCGATAAAGAGATTTTCTGTCACTTACAAAATAATAGTAATAAAAATCTATCTACAACTTCACATCTAAAATGCTAAAGCAGATTCTTATTTTCTCAAAACAATCTAGTCATAGGACTTATCTTGTCCCTCTGCTGGGCTCTCTACTCCATTATTCAAACAGGTCTTCAAGCTTCTGTGCTCGATAATCACTATGTAGCATCCCCTGTGCATACACTTGCCCGCATTCATTTTTTATCAACAATTCCTTATTTATAAACAATTTCTAACTGCTCAATCTTCTTGATCACATTTCCCATGATCAATCTTAGCCATCAGATCTTCAAACTTGACTAGGTTCAATGTATCCTTTCGATCTGAAAATGTTTTACCTTGCCTCGGGACTTGCATTCCTTTCTTGTAACTTGCACAAGGTTATTGTGGTTCAATCTGCACTATGGATCTTGAGAAGCACACAATTATGGTGCTCAACTACTGGGTCCTCTCCCCTAAGTATTAGCTAAATATTATATTTCTTTTATTTAGATTTAAAAATAATAATAATTTATTAGATAGTTGTGGATTATTGAACACAATATTTAGATTTTCTATAATTAAATTTTTAAAGGGAAAAATAAAATGCATGAAATTGAGGAGTTAATTATTGTAAAATAATTAAAATTTCTTTGAGAATAGTAGACACAAATTTTGATTAGTTACCTTGGAGGAGAATTATAGGATATTTATCTATGATTTTTTATAATTACTTCTAGAAATATAACTAGATGTTATCATCAAATTCAACAAAGAGTTTAATTTAACATTTAAAGGTTTCATTTGGTCATGAAATTATTAAAGGAACTTGTTTTTAATTTGGATTAAAAAGAATCTTCCTTACTGGATTATGAACCCTCTTCCCCTAGTAAAAATAAAATCAAGTTTACTCAAAATTCTTGTGACCACTCATGCTATTTATTAGTCTTGATGGTCTCCTTAAAATCCCTTCTAACTAAAGCCAGAGAAGCTTCCCCAAGAATTTTTGTGGGCTTCTTCCAATAAATACAAGCATTTTCACTAGGTTTCCTAGGATTTTTGTTGCCACCCTCATGAGTAAAGAAGTTTATAGTTTTTTATCCACTTAGTAGAAAAGTTGGCTCTTTGCCTCAAATATATTATTTGTGCTCTCACTAGAAATGAATATTCAAACATTCTTCTTCAACATTTCATTTCCTCTAGCTACCTAATTAAACAACCTACCTAGAAAGGGATTGGTTTTAAAACCCTTCTCACCATGAGGTATTTGGTTCACATCGAGGGAATTTTTATGGCCAAAAGAATTTGGAATTCTTGGGAGGCTATTATGCCTTTGATATCTTAGAATGGATTCAATTTTAGTGATGAATTTTCTCTCAATCAATATAACCTTTAGTATCTCCTTTTTTGCAAGATCAAGCTCACACTATATCTCATTTTTCATGGGTGAGGGATTTGTGGTTCCTTTTTGTCAAGATGGTGAAACTTTTGAAGCTATTAAAGGGGTCATTCTTATTGATATGGTTCAAAAAATTACCATTTAATCTTCTAGACGATGCTAGAAAGATTGAAAGTGGGGTTAGAACACTACCTACTTGTAGCGTCCTAAAATTGCGACACTTGCAATTTTGACTGCATTTGGGTCTTCATGATGGCGATGCAACACGGAACCTGAATGGAGACCCCGAAACTTGTCCACAACATCAAAAACTGCATTTTTCCAGCACCCTGCCTGATCCCTCCTTGCACCCTGCTGTCCCGGGAGGTGGGACCAGAGCGCCCAGTGCCCTGGTCCCCCAGGACCATGGCGCCCAGCGCCCTGGTCCCTGGCCCTATTTTGGGCCTGGTCTCCTATGAGACTTCGGGTCTTTAAGTTTGCAAATTGGAAAATAACACTTCCTGGTCGGCCCAAGGTCGGAAAAATCAGTCTATCAACCCTAATTGACAAGTATATAAACTACTTTTCCTCTCTCATTTTGGTATGAGGGAAAAAGGCGTGGAAATGATATTCAAACATTCAAGCATTCAAGCATTCAAGCATTCAAGCATTCCTTCAAGCAATTGATCATTCTAAGTCTCCATTCAAGGCTAGGTGTTGCATTCAAGAAAAGGATTCAACCATTGAAGAGGAGATCACATACTACAGCATACAACATACAACATACAACAACATCTATACCTTCGCATATAAGGATACAAACATCCTTACAACAAGGTATTAGTACTTGTTTTACATTACATTTACAACATTTCTCATTTCTTGGTTAATTCCAAAACCGAGGTTTGACCTAAGGGCAAACCCCTAATCCCTAACCCCCCAATCATCTTCGCTTTTCTGTGTGTAGGTTGGAGGTATGTGGTTGTAATTGAAGATCTGGAATCCTTGTGCAGAGACGAACAGATCCCCCTTCATTTCACGGATTTTTCGGAGGATCGTGTGCATGCCAGGCGCCATCGTCTTGTCAACTTTCGCTCAAATTTGCAGGATAGCGCCGTCTCGACATTTTACTACTAATTCCAGGTCCGCAGCTTCATATCATATCCCTATCTCTATTTATAAGTGAATCTTTCTTGCTTCTACATGCATTCCTAGTTCAATCTTTCTATCTACATTCTTTACAAAAGAGGGTATCCTTGCTATCACAACCCTTGAAACTCATATAGAATCCAATCTTGCATTGCGTGGGATTGGATCTTGTGGGTTTCAACCCCTCTTTTGAATGTAAAGTCCCTCCTAAGTGAAAACCATCAACCCTAGTGAATCTCCCTTCTCTCTCCTTGGAGTTGGGGAGGGGAGAACGACTAGGGTTCGATTTTTCCGCTTTACATTTTGGTGAACCCGACGTGAACATCCTCATTCTGATTATTCATGGTTAGATCTAAAATTTTTGCTTTCCTAATTACATTTCCATGTTTGATCTTTTGCAAAATTTTAGAGGTTAATTGCATAAAAACCCTAAATTTTCTTTTTAAGTAATTAAACTTGTGAAATGTTTAATTGTTAATGCTTGTTTCAGATCTACCCTTCTATTACAAATTATCAATTCATATTTGTGCTTTAATTTTGAAAATTAAGTGGTTAAGTGTCAAAACCCTAATTTTTGAAACCCTCTTGATTCAACCTTTGTCCGACAATTTCACTGATCAAAACATCTCCAAATCAGCTGTAACTTTGGATTCCGCAATAAAATCATAATATCTTTCATCCCTGAAAATTTGGAAAAAAGTTGCGAGGACCGTGTGCACTCCGAGCGCCATCGTCCCCGACATTTTTTCCGAAATTTCGGGAGCTAGATCTTACTGTATTTTTCTGCTAAAATCCAGAATTTTGGCTGATTTTATCAATTTTAAAACCTTCAAAATTAAAGTCAAAGTTGGTCTAGCGATTGCTTGGATTAAGGCTTCTAATCATTCAAAAATTGTTGAAATTGAAATTTGTGTCAAAATTGTGTTTCTTACAGTCCTAATTCTGAAAAGTGTGTTATCATTCATTCGAAATTTCAGTGATTTATTCAAATTTTTGCAATTTGTGACTTTTGAAATTAAGTGCTTAATTACAACAACTTGGATTTCCGCTTTCAAAATTGAATTTTGTGTGAAATTGAGTCAATTGTTAATTTTCAAAACTCACATTGCTCTTAACATTCCCTCTAAAATCATAAAATTCAAAATTTCAGTTTCCCTCTCTTTTTCAAAATTCAAATTTTGCATTTTTCGACAATCTGGGTAGGGTTCAATTTTGAGATTGCAACTTTAATTTGGCCTATCTACAGATCGTAAAATCACTCAATTTTTTCAGGTTAGTTGTAAAATCATCATAACTTTCATCCCTGCAAATTTCAAAAAAAGTTGTGAGGACCGTGTGCACCCCGAGCGCCACGGTCCCGGACATTTTTTCCGAAATTTCGGGAGATTGTCCCGATTGTATTTAACAGCTTAAATCTAGAAGATTGGCTGGTTTTACTGAAATTTGCTACCTCTAAAATTCAAAATCTTCTCTCTTTCTTTAGTGCATGAGTTTTACAACAATAAGTCCTACTTACACTATTCCCGTTAGACGAAGCCTTAGAATTAAGTCCTTCCAAGGTTTAATTACTGAGGAGATGGAACCTAATTTGAATGGCCTTTTTAACGAGGACATGGGTAATTCCTCTAATCCTCTTAATGATGAAGAAGCTCTCCATGAGGTTTCTGTAGAACAACTTTCAAAATTGGATAACCAATTTGATGATTTTCGACAATGGATGTCTCAAGAATACCTTGATAGTCAAGCTCTTCCTTTAATTGAGGGACTAAAACGTATGCTTCAAAGTGATAAGAATGGAATTGATATTTTGCGTGGTATTGCACACATTGTGGATTCAAATGTGATGCCTATGAAAAGTTGTGCCGAAACCTTAGGTTATACACAACCTCCTACTCAAGACAATCATTCTATTCCTTTGACGACTTCTATTGCTAGTATACCTACTTTAACATCAAACATAATGACTACTTCAATACAAGACATTCCTCCTATGATCACTAGTCATGGGGGCAATCCATATTCTTCAATCAACCCTCTTCATTCATTCAATCCGACTTCTTCATTCATTCCTTCAATAAGTGTTCCTATTACATCTCCACAAATGAACATGACGCAAGGGGGCAATTTGTTTTCCATTCCTCCTTGTAGTGTTCCTCCTTTCCAATAATCTCCTATGACTAACTATCATAGTGTCCCACCACCTTACTCTCTACCTTCTTTCAATAACATAACACATCCATCACAATCTAACACGTCTAATATGAACTCTTCGACTGAAGTGACCATTAACAATCTTGCACAAACTGTCTCTTCTTTACAGCAACAAATTGCCTCTATGAATCAATCTAAGTTTAGTGTGCCCACATTTGATGTTGTGAGCCCACTTTCTCTTGACATTGTTCGAGCTATCCCCCCTAAACATGTTGAAATTCTGCATTTGGAGCTTTATAATGGTAAGGGTGATCCTCTAACACATGTTAAGACCTTTCAAACAATATGTACTGATTTTGCTTATGACCAAAGGTTGCTTGCAAAACTGTTTACTAGAACATTAAGAGACAAAGCCCTACAATGGTATTTCTCGTTGCCTTCCTATTCTATTTCTTCTTTCGAACAACTTGCAAATGCTTTCATTCAACAATTTCAAAACAATATAAGTCCTAAAGCTACTTTGATTGATTTAATGCATTGTAAACAAGGTGTTAAAGAAAAAGTGACTGATTTCATTGGTAGATATAAGCATTTGTATGCTCAAATTTCTTTTCCAGTGCCTGACAATGATATTCAAAGAATCTTTATTTCTAATTTACAAAAAGATATTCGAGACAAACTCCTATTTTCTGAGTTTACTTCTTTCCAACAGTTGTGCGCAACTCTTCACAATTATCAACTGACTGTGAGTCAAATGGAACAATCACATCCTATGGCTCCGAGTGATTAGGGTGATAGTAGTCAACAACCATTTGGGAAGTTTAAACCGAACAGAGAGTCCATTAAATTCAATGAACACATCATCAACAACAATGTGAATGCGGCCTCAGGTGTGCCTCCTATTTCTAAGTTTTTTAAGAAAGAAAGAAAGTTTACTCCTTTGAATGAATCATTGCATAGTATTATGAATAAGTTATTGGAACAAAATGTGCTTACTCTTCCTCCTATAAGGCAAATAGATCCTGCAAAGATTAATTCACCCTATTTTGATAACAAATCTTTTTGTCAATTTCATCGTCAACCTGGGCATGATACTGAAAAATGTTTTGCTTTAAAGGGTAAAATTCAAGATTTGATTGATAATAATACTATCTCTGTTTCTGGAGTGAATGATAAAGGCAACACATCTGTAGCTCCTCCTAAC
Source organism: Cryptomeria japonica (assembly GCF_030272615.1). NCBI lineage: Eukaryota > Viridiplantae > Streptophyta > Pinopsida > Cupressales > Cupressaceae > Cryptomeria > Cryptomeria japonica. The sequence continues at coordinate 182,711,456 of NC_081407.1, forward strand.
CAAAATCTTTAGATTTTTACTGATCCATTACCTTCTCATACCTCTAATGCGATTGATACTAATGATTCCTCTATCTCACCTGATGATCTTGTGTCCATGACTCCGAATGTGATTAACTTTGTGGAGTAGCAGAAAATCCCTAAAGAACTTTCCATCACCTTTGATTCTAGCGAAACTATCAGGGCACCTGATCGTCCTTTATATATAGTTGCAAAAGTCAAGAATACACCTTGTCATGGAGTGCTTATTGATCCTTCTTGTATGGTTAATGTCATTACTGAAGAATTTCTTTTTACTTTGCAATTGAATCAAGTGATCTATGATGAAACAAATGTGGTTGTGAAACTATTTGATGCATTTTCTTCTCCTGCAATTGGTTCTATTACATTACCTATTGAGGTCCATAACAAATCCCTTGATGTGGACTTTGCTATTATTCCATCATCCGAACAATTTCGTGTGAAGCTAGGCTATCCTTGGCTGTCTTCCATGAAAGCTATTGCTTCTCCTATTCACAAGTGTTTGAAATTTCCCCATAATGGTGAAGTTGTTACTGTCAATCATAGTCTCTTTAAACCAACTGAAAGAACTTCTACTGTTCCTCTTGATTATTTTTGGCCTAAACAATTCCAATCTCTTCCTCCGTGAAGTGATCATCTTTTCAAATCTTATCAAAAGTGGAAAAAAGATATGATCCTATCTCTAAGTGAACCTAGAACACCCAAACTTGACATTCCTATCATTCTTGAGAAGGAAGTTCTTCCTTTGAAAGATAAAACTAATGTCTTTCCTCAAGAAGATTCCCAACCCATCCCTATGGATGTGACTATGCCTATATCTAATAAACTTCCTAAAAGTAGACCTATCCCTCCTCGTCATGATGGACTTGGTCTCCTTCCTAAACCGAGTAGTCCTCCCTTATATGGAGCAGTTCCTCCTCCTTCCTCTTATGGAGAGAAGAGACCTTCCTCTTCTCCTATTGTTCAGCCTAAGAGACCACAACCTAAACACCCAAGTGATAAGGATGAGAACATTCCTCCTCCTCAATCTTCTCAACTTCCTACTAAGACTAGACGAAATCGTTCTGCATGTGAATGCCAGCGAAAGCGTCGTCTTAGAGCTCAAACTTTGCAATCCCCAAAAACACCTTCAACAAGCATTATTCCATTTTCTCCTCAGCCGGAAATTGAGCCAAAATCTCCTAAACATAAGATGCATGATGGTCTTGATCCTGTGCGAGTTAAAGATCCTATTTTTATAAATCTTGATGATGATATAGATGAAAATGTTATTCATGATGAAAATGTTACTTCTCTTGCTTTTGATAGTGAATATGAACTTGTTGATATTGATAACCATTTATCTAATGAATTTTCTAAAGCACTTATCCTAGCTCCTAGACAAGAACAACGTGGCTTGGAACATGAACATAGCCCTTGTTTGGATCTTGTGATAGCTCCATCTGCTGTGTTGAATGTTCCTCCTCTAGCGTGTTTCCTACCTTCCCGAAACGTTGATGAGCAAGATCGGGGGGTAGATGACGTGCTAGACTAGTTCATTAGCATAGTAGATTCTCTCCTCCTCTCTTTTGTTACTTCTTCTATATGTTATTCTCATTCTTCTATTTGTTGTCCTTAGTGTTGTCTACTTGAGGATGATGCAAAACATTGAGATCTCTTTTGGTCTCTCTCATGTTGACTCAAAAGACACATGTGTTCCCTTCTTCTAGGTGACCTTCCTTGATTGGGGAATGAAGAAAAATTATGCATACATACATATGATATACATGAATTATCATACAGCATACTGACCCCGAGGAAAGCGAAGTCACCTTGTGCTTTGTGTTTTGTGTCTATTATCCTTGGGCTTATCTCACACTTGGGGGCTAAATCCCTGTGATAACGTGCTCCTTTCTCATTTCTTATATGTATCACTACCTTAAAGCAATCACCCCCAGTGAGGTGTGTGCGATCACTTTAACGTAGGGGGCATACATCCCGTTCATATCTTTTCAAGATACTTAAAAATTTCTTGACAAATTTAGCTTTGCCTTGAAAATTTTTGATATCTTTCTTGCATGACTCATAGTGAGGGAACCTTACTACTGACAGTCATGGTTCTCCCTCGTGATCTTCCCTTTTAATTTGTCAATCGAAGTCATAAGATCCTTAGTCCACTGGGGGCTTGGTGTATCTTGCCTCCTTGACGTGGTGAAAGTTTTTCAATGTTGTTTCCTTGTACTTTACTGGAAGTATGAGCGTACGCTTATACTCCCGCTAAAGTGGGGGCTAAATGTAGCGTCCTAAAATTGTGACACTTGCAATTTTGACTGCATTTGGGTCTTCATGATGGCGATGCAACATGGAACTTGAATGGAGACCCCGAAACTTGTCCACAACATCAAAAACTGCATTTTTCCAACACCCTGCCTGATCCCTCCTTGCACCCTGCTGTCCCGGGAGGTGGGACCAGAGCGCCCAGCGCCCTGGTCCTTCAGGACCAGGGCGCCCAGTGCCCTGGTCCTTGGCCCTATTTTGGGCCCGGTCTCCTATGGGACTTCGGGTCTTTAAGTTTGCAAATTGGAAAATAACACTTCCTGGTCGGCCCAAGGTCGGAAAAATCAGTCTATCAACCCTAATTGACAAGTATATAAACTACTTTTCCTCTCTCATTTTGGTATGAGGGAAAAAGGCGTGGAAACGATATTCAAACATTCAAGCATTCAAGCATTCAAGCATTCCTTCAAGCAATTGATCATTCTAAGTCTCCATTCAAGGCTAGGTGTTGCATTCAAGACAAGCATTCAACCATTGAAGAGGAGATCACATACTACAACATACAACATACAACATACAACATACAACAACATCTATACCTTCGCATATAAGGATACAAACATCCTTACAACAAGGTATTAGTACTTGTTTTACATTACATTTACAACATTTCTCATTTCTTGGTTAATTCCAAAACCGGGGTTTGACCTAAGGGCAAACCCCTAATCCCTAACCCCCCAATCGTCTTCGCTTTTCTGTGTGTAGGTTGCAGGTATGCGGTTGTAATTGAAGATCTGGAATCCTTGTGCAGAGACGAATAGATCCCCCTTCATTTCACGGATTTTTCGGAGGACCGTGTGCATGTCGGGCGCCATCGTCCCGTCAACTTTCGCTCAAATTTGCAGGACAGCGCCGTCTCGACATTTTACTACTAATTCCAGGTCCGCAGCTTCATATCATATCCCTATCTCTATTTATAAGTGAATCTTTCTTGCTTCTACATGCATTCCTAGTTCAATCTTTCTATCTACATTCTTTACAAAAGAGGGTATCCTTGCTATCACAACCCTTGAAACTCATATAGAATCCAATCTTGCATTGCGTGGGATTGGATCTTGTGGGTTTCAACCCCTCTTTTGAATGTAAAGTCCCTCCTAAGTGAAAACCATCAACCCTAGTGAATCTCCCTTCTCTCTCCTTGGAGTTGGGGAGGGGAGAATGACTAGGGTTCGATTTTTCCGCTTTACATTTTGGTGAACCCGACGTGAACATCCTCATTCTGATTATTCATGGTTAGATCTGAAAATTTTGCATTCCTAATTACATTTCCATGTTTGATCTTTTACAAAATTTTAGAGGTTAATTGCATAAAAACCCTAAATTTTCTTTTTAAGTAATTAAACTTGTGAAATGTTTAATTGTTAATGCTTGTTTCAGATCATTCACCGATTTCAGAGGTCAGCAGATGCGGGAGAGCCAGTGAGTACCACAAAACCTCCTTGTACTTCGTTGTATTAATTGTTGTCATTAATGCATGTCAAGTAGAGCAATAAATGCGCTTTAGGATAATGTCAAAAAGTGTCAAAAACGTAGAGGCGCGTCTGTGCTAGTGCCAGGTGCGTCTAGGTTGGCTAGGCGCATCTGCGTTTGTGCCAGGCGTGTCTATGCCAGCAAAGGTGTCTGTGCAGGATGTGATCACATATACATTGTGCAGGCACGTTTGTGTCTTTTAGGCGCATCTGTGCAGAACATAGACATGTCTATGTCTTTCAGGCGCATCTGTGCAGAGAAGATGCGTTTGTGCAGTCTTTAAGCACGTTTATGCAATGAAAGCACGTTTATGTCTTCAAGGTCAAATCGACAGTTCTGTGATGAACATACGCTATCGATTGGATAAGCTGCTGAGAGGATTCACTCAAGCAGGTCTTCTAGGGAAGATTTAGGATAGGTCGAGGCACTTTGTGATGAACAATGAGTACCAATTTGAGCAGCACTTTGTGATGAACAGTGAGTGCAAATGTGAGCAACACTTTGTGATGAACAGGGAGTACCACTAAGATAGAAGCAACACTTTGTGATGAACAGTGAGTGTCACTAGACATAGTACTTTGTGATGAACAGGGAGTACCACTAGGATAGAAGCAACACTTTGTGATGAACAGTTAGTGTCACTAGATGTAGTACTTTGTGATGAACAGGGAGTACCACTAGGATAGAAGCAACACTTTATGATGAATAGTGAGTGTCACTAAATGTAGTACTTTATGATGAACAGGGAGTACCACTAGGATAGAAGCAACACTTTATGATGAATAGTGAGTGTCACTAAACGTAGTACTTTGTGATGAACAGGGAGTACCACTAGGATAGAAGCAACACTTTGTGATGAACAGTGAGTGTCACTAAACGTAGTACATTGTGATGAACAGGGAGTACCACTAGGATAGAAGCAGCACTTTGTGATGAACAGTGAGTGTTACTAGAATAGAGTACCATACGCACTTAGATAAAAAGTAGCAATTTGTTATGAACAGTGAATGCCACTATGACTGACATGACTGATTTTCTTGACTGCAGGAGTATTTGCCTATGCTGGAGTCACAGGAGAGATTTCCATTGAATCAGAGCTTGCGAGCTAAGTTGACAGTTGTTGAGAGAGTGACTATTGATGCTATGGGCTTACGCCACATTTTGGAGTTTTGGGCGAACATGGGTTTGTTGACTGCACTGGCTGAGAGATGGCACTCAGAGACTTGTACTTTCCATTTGCCGATGGGTGAGATGACAGTCACTTTGGAAGACATTTATAGGATTCTGCAGGTACCTGTCAATGGGGAGTTGATTCCTTATGATCGAGAGGGAGATAAGGAGGCCCTGAGACGAGTGTTTCAGGATCTAGGACTAGAGATGAGAGCTGGACATGTGGCATGGGATACCATGACACAAACAGGACTGGCACTACCAGCAGTGCTAGCAGGAGTGATTAATGGGTTCCTGTGTCCAGACAGGGCGACACGAGGATTGGCTGTGGGCTGGGGTTGCACCTTGGAGACTTTGGTTACACAACACACCAGATATGCCTGGGGACCGTGTGTGATGGTACACTTGTATTACAAGCTGCATCAGTTTGTTTATCATGGATCTATAGGATTGGGCTGCGGAGTCACATTGTTGCAGGTATGGGCCTATGAGCATCTATTGGTTCCCGACCGATACACTTCAGAGGCAGGGGTCATGGACGTAGTTTTGTACATTGGTATGATATGATTACCTCATAGCCACAGATTGGTAGGTTGGAGTACTGGTGTCGAGTCTTGGATGAGATTGACACTATGATATGGAGGTCGTACATTGGGTGCGAGTAGTGGGAGGATGATGCAGTAGAGTTACCATACACCTTCCGGAGCAGATATCTGATTGGGCGGATGCCCTATGTATTGGAGAGGCAGTTGGTAGATAGAGTGGGCAGATAGTTTGGCAAGATTCAGTGGATGCCACTAGGTTCCGGGATGTATGCTTGGACAGTCAAAGATCAGGTACACTTTGGGCTGTTATTGTCATATGATTAGGTTGTGATGCAGTTGGTGGAGATGGTTCCCTTGTTGTGGGATATGTGGCCGGATATTGAGGATGTAGGCATGGATGCAGAGTACACTACATATTGGGCTGAGCATCCATTCCCACGACTGACAGACCCAGGGGAGGCGATAGATGGAGATGGTGGGGGGGATGGAGATGATAATGGAGATGGTGGGGGGAGAGGCTGACGGAGGAGGCGGGGTGTAGTTGGAGAGAGGGTGGGGAGGAGAGACAGGCTCGGGTGGTGAGGGGTTGCGGTGGATTGCTGCTACAGGTGCCAACAACACAGGGTCCTAGACAGGTGCAGGGATAGGGGTAGAGGTAGGTACAGGTACAGGAACATGCACCAGTATAGGGGGAGCCACACGTAGAGGCATAGGGGGCCGAGGAGGAGGAGGATGAGCTACTTGAGCTAAGGGAGATCTACTAGGGACAGGCAGATGAGATTCAGGACCTGGAGAGGGAGACAACGAGGCTCAAGAGGCGACTGAGGGAGACAGAGCATGAGCGGGATCAGGCTATCCAATGCTATACTGAGGTTGAGACAACGCTGAGGGCCAGGAGGTAGGTGGTAGAGGATACAGGGGCTGGATATGCCTATGTTCTATAGGTAGGGGAAGAGATAGGTTACTGGCAAGACCTATATTACGGGGCAGTGCCACCAGAGCAGCGGGCGAAGAGCTTCCGCAGACCATCACAGACAACGACAGCTACAGGAGGGATCCAGAGGAGATAGGTGTCCAGTGGTGGGGTTATGGGTCCTCCACCACCACCAGATAGAGGGGACAAGAGGGATGATCTTGGGGCGGGTCCTTCTAGGGCTTAGACTCTATCGAGACTAGGCGGCTCCGAGGGAGGGAGTTCATCATAGTCATAGAGGGCTCCCTATGTATCAGTGTGTTGTACCATTTTGTATTATGATGTAGACACCTTCGAGTGTTTGTAGCCATATGATTTTGACATCATTGTATCATGACATTTTATATATAGATGAGATGATTCATCTTTGTGGCAGCTATATGCATGTGTACCTATGTGATGAGATGTTTCATGATGTATGTTTCTATGTGATGGATTATGATATGGATGTAAACATGTATATGAGAAAATGCAATATTTTTGTTCTTTTATGTTTTATATGTTATGCCAATGCAAATGTGAATGTATGAAATGCAAATGAACATGATAATGCAAAGGACTATTTACATGATAAAAATTTAGGATTGCTAACATGTGTTGTGTGTAGGATGTGATGCTATTGTGATATCTATATGTATATATGAATGAAATGATTAATATGTGGCAATGCAGGTGCAACTACATGAAATGCAAATGTTTTTGGTGTGTCATTATACTCAGTCATGTGATAATGGGCTACACGGACTCAAGAAGGATGATAGAAGTCAATCAAGAAAGGGGGATGGAAGATAGAAGATATGAAAGTGAAAGAGCTTCTTGTATGTTATCATCATTGAGCTTTATTATTGCAAGTAGGTTATGACAATCAAGGCATATGTTCGACCCAGAAAGTCATTGTACCCGTTTGCATGGAGACAAGACAGTCACAAACAAGGAATGCCCCAGTTCATACTAGACTCATAGTGTCCTCATATCCTTGGACAAGTTGTAGCATTACTAAGAGACAATTCACAGACAGCAAATAAAAATAGGTGATGATACCCCATCCTCGCCTTTCTAGTCAGAGACATCCTGGAGATAGAATCTTTAGTCAAAGACATCCCGGAAAAGCTAAAAGACATGTCACCAAAAGATAAAATTAAAAGAAAACCAAGATTCAACACCAACATCCACTGCAGTCCTCAAATTTAGTGTCTCTTGTCACTTGTATAAGTCTTATTTGATTGTGGTCACAATGTTTACTTTCACCAAAAAGGATAGATAGCACTGAACCATAATGTTGTCTGAGTCTGTTGAAAGATTTGATTTGTTGAAGCCCATTGTTGTTGTCGTGTCTCATCTAAAACTGATACTATATTGCAGACTGGTGATGCAAATGTTGCTTTATTGCGGATTGTGCGTGGCTAGACTAAAGAAACTGGAAGAAATTGTAGTCCTCGAAACATGTGATGTTCTTAGTTCCACACCCATCACTAGACATAGGTTTTGCCTTAACCATAGATAGGATCTAATTTATTATGAATGGAAAGGGGGTGAAAAGGGAGGTTTATTATGAATGGCAAACCAATCTTGGGTAGACCAATAACAAGCCATGATGGGAATGTGTAAGTTTATTATGAATGAATAGGTTATGAGTGTGTGTGAAGTGAAAGGATGAAAGTGAATCCTGAAGGAGGGAGGAGCAATGTCTCTACACATGGTGCCGGTGACCCATTTTTCACCATGGTACTTGCCCAGGGCACCACCGAAGTGGTTTTCACTGTTGGACGAAATGTTTTTCTTTACTTTTTTTGATTTTTTGATTTTTTTTAATTTTATGATTTTTAAATTTTTTTTTTTGTATTTTTGAATTAGGATATTCCGAAGAGCTATGTGTAAAACCTGTGAAGGTGCATGCTGTTGATAGGATCCTCTAAAGCTTCATCCTCTGTGGTTGAGAGTTGATATGCACCAGATCCATATGCTGCTGTAATGATGTAAGGACCAAGCCAGTTTGGTTCAAACTTGCCCTTCTTCTCTCTGTCTTGCTGATTTTTGGGGTTTTCTCTGAGAACCAAATCACCTACCTCAAATGTGTGAGGCTTGACTTTGTGATTGTAGCTGTGACTCATTTGTTTTTGATAAGCCTTGAGATGATTAAAAGTAGTTTGTCTTCGTTCATCCAATAGTTCAAGTTCTTGTAAGCGGGAGACCCTATAGTCTTCATCACTAATGATGTTTTGCAAAGAGACTCGTAAAGAGGGTAACTCGACCTCAATAGGCAAGATAGCTTCAGCACCATAAACAAGTGAATAAGGTGTAGCTCCTGTAGATGTGCAGATGCTTGTGCGGTAGGCCCAAAGTGCGGGATTAAGTTGGATATGCCAATTAAGGTCAACGTTGTCGACTGCCTTTTTAAAGATTTTAAGGATTGTTTTATTAGACGCCTCAGCTTGACCATTACCTTGAGGGTAATATGGTGTGGAGAAATGATGGGAAATATGGAAGTGATCACAGAGTTCACGAACATCCTGATTTTTGAAGGGACGTCTGTTATCGGTGATAATGGAAATAGGAATACCGTATCGACAAATGATATAGTTGACAATGAATGTAGTAATTTGTTTTCCAGTGACTTGCATGAGAGGCATGACTTCGATCCATTTTGTGAAATACTCTGTGGCAGTGATAATGAATTTATGACTATTGGAGGATGGAGCGTGAATCTTGCCTATGAGATCGAGTCCCCACTTACAGAAGGGCCAAGGAGTCGCAATTGGTTGAAGCTCTTGTGTTGGCACATGAATGAGGTCTCCATGAAATTGACACTGCTTACATTTCTTGACAAACTGATATGAGTCTTTTTCCATATTGGGCCAGTAATATCCAATCCTGATAAGTTTCTTTGCTAAGGTAGGACCACTAGAATGTGGACCACATATCCCTTCATGCACTTCATGTAATGCGATCTGAGCTTCGTCGCTTTCCAAAAATCTAAGAAGAGTGCCATCTAGACCTTGATGGTATAGGACATCGGCTAAAATGACGTATCGAGAAGATTGGTGAATGAAAGTGCGACGTTGGTTATTGGATAGGTCGGGAGGAAAGGTATTATCACAAAGGTATGTTAAAATGGAACCATATAACTAGGACTTAGGACCGACGACACATATTATCTTAGTAGGAGTGATTTCATATGAAGGAACCAAAAGGTTATCCACTAAGAACTCATAGCGGGTCTCATTCAGAGGTAGATTAATCAGTGAAGCAATTGTAGCCATGGCATCTATGGCTTGATTCTGCTCTCTTGGTATCTGCTCAAAGTCTATCTTTGTGAAATGTTGTTTTAGGTCATCCACCATTCTTTTGTAAGGCATTAATTTCTCATCCTTTGTTTGGTAATCATCAGTTGCTTGATGAATTACAAGTTGAGAGGCCCCAAAAACATGAAGTTCCTTGATCTTCCACTGAACTGCAATCCGTAATCCAGTTGTTAATGCCTCATATTCTGCTATATTATTAGTGCAGGGAAATGATGATCGATATGATTTTGGTATAGAATCCCCTTGAGGAGTTATGAAGAGGATGCCAGCTCCTGCCCCATGCTATGTGTATGAGCCGTCAAAGTATAATTGCCATGGTTTTGCATGTGACACTCTTAAAATGGATTCATCTAGAAATTCTGAAATTAGAGGAACATCATCTATCATGGGGGCATTTGCTAACTGATCTGCGATAGCTTGTCCTTTTATCACTTTCCTATCCACATACTCGATGTCGAATTCACTCAGGATCATTACCCATTTGGCTAGTCGCCCAATAAGCATTGCTTTATTGAGAAGGTATTTCAATGGATTGATCCTTGCAACCAACTTAGTCTTATGAGTTAGCATGTAATGTCATAATTTCTGTGAAGCAAAGACCACAGCGAGACATGTGTGCTCAATTGGTGTGTAGTTTAGCTCATATCCCACCAATGTGCGACTGATATAGTATACTACCTTTTCTTTGCCCTCAGCAACTTGTTGTGCTAAGAGTGCTCCCAGTGTTGTTGAAGTAGCTGATATGTAAAGTAATAAAGGTTGATCTGGAACTGGTGGCATCAAAACTGGCGGATTCAAAAGATAATCTTTGAGTATCTGGAAAGCCTGTTGACAGTTATCATCCCATTTGAATTTGATGTTTTTATGTAGCAAGTGCTGAAAGGGATTACATTTATTTGCAAGTTGTGCTATGAATCTTCGTATGGACTAGAGTCTCCCTTGCAAAGATTGAAGCTGACTGATGTTTCGTGGTGGTTGCATCTCTAGGATGGCCTTGACTTTTGCTGGATTAGCTTCAATTCCTCTTTTTGACACAATGAATCCCAGGAGCTTCTCGAAGGTTACTCCAAAGACACATTTCTTGGGGTTTAATCTCACTTTATATTTTCCCAACCGATCAAAGGCGACTGAAAGTATGTCCAAATGTGTATTTCTGTCCATTGATTTACCCAAGAGGTTGTCAACATAATCTTCTATAGTAACATGAATGAGATCATGAAAGATAGTAGTCATGGCTCTTTAATAAGTAGCACCTGCATTTTTTAGCCCAAAGGGCATGACATTCCAACAAAAAGTTCCCCAAGGACAAGTGAATGCTGTTTTGTGCTGGTCTTCGAATGCAATTTTTATCTGATTGTAACCAGAGAATCCATCCATCAAGGATAACATCGCATGACCTACTGTGAGATCAACAATCAAGTCAATATTTGGTAACAGAAAATCATCTTTAGGACAAGCTTTGTTGATGTCTCTGAAATCTGTACATATTTTAATGCTATGATTTGGTTTACTGACAGGCACTAAGTTGGAGATCCATTCAGGACAATCAATTGGGCATATGAATCTGACATCTAGTAATTTCTCAAGTTTTGCTTTGACTAGTAATGCCACTTGTGGATGCATCTTTCTTAATTTCTGTTTCACTGGTTTTGCCCTTGGTTTAACTATCAAATGGTGCATTACCAAATCTGGATCCAATCTAGGCATATTAGCGTATGACCATGCAAAGTTAATTTGTTGTTCTGTGAAGAAACTTATGAATTTTGACCTTTCTGACTCTATCAAAGATTGAGCCAGGAATATGTTGTGTGTAACTTCTTCTGTACCAATGTTTGTTTTGATAGTCTCCTCTACCAACATGGATGACTTTTCTTCATATGATGCTAGGAGAATGTCGAGCCTTCCATCTTTGGGTGCCTTAGAGAGGTTTTCGCCCTTAGATACATCCTTTCTTTTTACTTTTTTGGTGTCAGACAGTGCCACAGTGTGGTTTTCGCCATAAGATCCTTGGTTTGTTTTTATTTTTATATTTTTGCGACTAGAAGGCCCGACACCCTCACCGAAATATGCCACGCTATTGAATTCTATAGTGTATCCTGCTTTATGGTCCCCAGGGGGAATATCCTCTCGTATGCCAAGATAGTCAATAAGGGCTTCATCATTTTGGAATGTGTCAAACTATGCAAGTCCTTCATGGTCCTAGTCAATAAGCTGGTGGTGAACAAGGGGAAGGCCTTTGATGTCTTTAAAGTTAGCAGGACTAAGAGTGAAGATGTGGTTATATTTAGGTATGTCAAGGTAGTTATCAAGGTCATCGTTGGCACTCTCCTCATCAGTCTTGATCATGAACAAATCCAAATTACCATTACTAGTAGAACATTCTGGGATAGGTGTTCTCATTCTATGTGATTTCAACCTAGGACCTAGAGGCAAAGACTATATGGGATCCTCTATGGTTGTTTCTTGACCAACTTTTAATTTCCTATTAAATTCCTCTTCTTTTGTTGGTTCACTTGGTTCTTTGAATGTCTTGGTGAGCTCATAGTCACTAGAGGATTTGTCTGAACCCCATTCCCATTCATTGGAGTCTGTGGAATAGCGATTCTCTTGTTGAATTTTGGCAGCTTTGATTTGTAATGCTTCTTCTGTCCTTTGAGCGTGGACCTTGGAAGTCATGAAGCCAAGTCCTTTTGAGCGTTCCTTTTTGAATGTCAATTCAGGTTGTAAAGGTTCAATGATGCCTTCCTTTCTTAACCCAAGAAGGCTTTTGCCATCATACCCAATTTTTTGTGGAATCTTGAACCCTTTGCCATACTTCTCACATGGTATACTGATGTGATCTTGTGTATCATGTTCAAGGTCTTTGTAAAGCATTTTTTATAAGTCTTCCTCTTCTAGTTCACCCCATTTTTGAAAGATAGTAGGGTCCCATTTGAGTATAATGATAGATACCTTCTTATTAGGATGTGGTCTCCCATATTCTTTTGGTGAATTCATGACTTGTTGTAAGTACATGGTCTAATTCAAAGTGTATTCACCCATGCCCTTGTCCTGGAATTTGCCCTTAAGTTCACCTTGTTTTGATGTCGAAGGTTTTAATGACTTAGAATCAATGTATGCAGAAGAAGGAACAACTTCACGATTAGTGGGAATGATGGTCTCAGTTTTTGGTCTCAAGTTATTGCAATATATGAATGGATTAGGATCTCCATTAACTGTTATTTCAACTCCATTGTGAGGAAAATTGATGCATTGGTGATATGTAAATGGGACCGCCCTCATTTCATGAATCCAAGGACGTCCCAAAAGTATGTTGTATGTGAGATCTAAATCAAAGACTTGACAAACCACATCCTTTGTAACTAGCCCAACTCTGAGAGGTAAGGTGACTGTGCCCTTGGATGAACCCTCTTCATCATCATATGATTTGATGGTAATTTTGTTTGTAGAATTCACAGCTTTGTCAGAATATCCCAATTGTTTAATAGTGCTCAATGTACAAATGTTTAGACCTGCTCCTCCATCTATCAGGACTCATTTGATTCTATGTTTGTGTATGAAGGCTTCAATGTGCCAAGGTGCATTATGTGGCTGACTTATGGAGGCATCATCCACTTCTGTGAATGTAAGAGAGTGTGGAATGGAAAGGTATCCCACCATGGCTTGAAACTGGTCCATGTTCAAATCAATAGGAACGACAGTGTCTCTCAAAACTTTGTCAAGAATAGCTTTATGTGTAGGGGATATGTGTAAGAGCTCAAGGATAGAGATAAGTGCAGGTGTTTTCCCTAACTATTCTACAAGGTCATACTCAGGCTTGGTTAATGAGGAAGTAGTGTTTTTGGCTGGAGCACCTTGCAAAGTGAATTTACCTCGACGGGTTGTAACATGACATTTAGAGGTAGGTTCAGAAGAAGATCCAATGCCTTTCAGAACGATCTTGGGTCTCTAGGTAGAATTCTCAGGGGTTTTGTCCTTGATGATAATGGTAGAGACATAATTGTCTATTGAGATGTGATTGATAGTTGAATCATAGTTGTAGGATGCTTTGGTATAGTTGGTTTGATCATCTATGGCTACAACTTTTCCCTTGTCATGTTTTGGGAATGGTTCCTTAAACATTTCATGTTCTTGATTAGATGAATGCCCTTCAATCTCAATGTCACCTCTATCAATAAGATCTTATATGATGTTCTTTAGTCGATGACAATTTCCTATTTTATGACCTTTGCTCTTATGAAATTCACAATATTCATCATCATTCCACCAATTTGGTTTGACCTTTGGTTCATATGGAGGAAAATCTAGAATTGTGATTACATTGTTTGCCACTAGCTTCTTGAAATCTGACTCAAGTGGTTCTCCCAATGGGGTATACTTCCTTCATGATCTAGAAGTTGTTTGAGTATTCACCTGATTGTTTGTAGAGCTTGATCCCAAAAAAACTATTTTAGGTCGCACTGTATTGGCATCAACAACACCATCATTGACTGTGTTCTTGTTTTTATTCCAAAATCTTGGCTTATCTTTTCCTTTAAAGTCATGTTTGTTTTCTTTGAATATCTTAATGACTCCTTGTTCAATTAGGACCTTTTCTGTCACTAATCCTTTTTCAATGATGTCCTTGAAGGTGGACAAACAAGCTTTTCTTAGATCATAGCTAATGTCTTTGTTAACATTTTGGGTGAACATCTCTACCATTTGTTTTTGTGGAATTTCACAAGAGAATCTACTAGCTAGATTCCTCCATCTTTGTAAAAATGATGAAAAAGACTCTCCATCTTTTTGCTTGGTGTTGCACAAAGTAGTGACTAATATGTCTGTCTCTATGTTGTAGAAGAAATGTTGAATAAATGCCTCTACTAAGTCACCCCATGACTTAATACCAGGTGGAAGTTGGGAGAACCATTCCATAGCTTGATTACCTAGGCTTTGTGGGAATAATCTCATCAAATATGTCTCTTCTGAAGCTGCCTCAATGTAAGCTATGAAAAACTGTCTTATGTGTGCCAAGTAGGATCTCCTTTTCCTCTATACTTATCAAACTTAGGCATCACGAAATGTGTAGGAAAAGGAGGCATTGAAATGCTCTTGTCAAATGGATAAGGACATATGTCTCTCATTGTGTAAGTTGGCTTCGGTGTATTTATGTCCTCCATTTTCTTTTGTAAGTCCCTGATTTGCTGTTCCAAATTGTTCTCAGGTGGAGATCGACTTCTTGGACCATACCCCATGCTTGAGGCACCAATTGGAGGAGGAGCATGTTGCATATATGGATGACATACACATGTTCATATGGAGGAGGTCTATAATGATGTTGTGTATATGGACCACTTGGTGGAGTCATGGTGAGGAATGGAATATCTGCTTTGTCCATGTATACCATACTCTACAGGCATGTCATGAGTTTGTTCTAGTGTGTTGCCCCAAAATTTGATGCGGGGTTTCCTTCTGTCCAAAATTTTGAGCATGTCTTTGAATATCCAATTGCTTTGGTGGTTGATCCTTAGCATTGATATGTGATTGAGCATATTTTTCTGCATAAGACTTCCATAATGGTCTGTGAAGGTGAGTATCATATGCTTGACCATGTGTGTATGGGACCTCTGGTTTTTGAAACAAAGATGATGGTGATTCAGGTACCATATGTGGTCCTCTATTGCCTCCACTATTAGGCCTCCTTTGATCCATGTTGGAGTGAGATTGTTGCAAAGGTCTATGTTCCATTATTTGAGACATGTCAAAATCATGAGGGATCTTGGTTCCACTTTGTGCCATTACTTGTAAGAAATATTGTCTATCTCTCCTCATTATTTCCTCAACCAATCGATTAAAATGGGGATTCATAATGGTGTCTTCCACTTCTGCTGAATGTACTAAAATGTTGTCCATATTGTCATTGTGTGTATTATTGTTGTTTGTAGTGTCCATGTGCTCAACATTTGGAATGTTTCTATAGGCATCCATGTTAGGTAATGTAGTATGATCAGAATTGAAAAAGATATCATTGTCATACTCATAGGAACTCATGTTTGCAGACTCTTGAGCCTCTTTAGCTTCTCTCCTAGATTTTTGAAGACAGGTTTCAACCATGAACTAGGTATTGACCAAGATGTGTGAGACTAGATGAAAATGGAAAGAGTATGGAAGACCAAGAGTTGGATGGAATGTAAATGAGTCTAAGGTTTACTTGCAATGACCAAAGTATAAGACCAAGTATGTATGTAGTAGAGTAGGTGTGGCTTCCAAAGAGAGGATAGTTTCTCTTGATGAGGTAAGTTGACCTTGACTCTAAGTAAGACCAAATGAGACCCAAAGGTGATAGACCTTGATGAGGGACCACTTAGAAAAATGTTGTTGTATGTAGTGTGTTGACAAAGTATGATGAGGACAAGCAAGTGACCTTTTGACTCAAGTTTAGACAAATGTAAATGTAATGCAAGGTGTAAAGCAATGATGGACTTTGTGAGACCCAAAGACAGGTTGAATGCTAGATGAAACCCTGGAGAAATAACCTAGGAAGCTCAAGAATTCTGAAACTGACTATGTTTGTTTGTTGGACTGTAAAGTTTTCCAATTTTGAGCATAGACATGCCTATATACTACACAAACATGATTTCCTGACACAGACGTGGTTCTGTTTAACACAGATGCGAGTCTGAGATTTTGTAAATGCAATGTTGATTTTGAGAACATAGACGTGTTTCTGCCCTTCACAGACATAGTTATATGACACAAACGTGAGTCTGAGATTTTGTAAATGCAATGTTAATTTTGAGAACACATACGCGTTTTTGCCCTTCACTGACGCGGTTATATGACACAGACGCTATTATGTCAGACACATACGCGTTTCTGCAAAATTTGTGCAATTTTTTCCAATCTGTGAAGTTGCTTTGTTGTGACCAAATATGAATGTTTGACTATTTTTCCATGACAAAATGGCACAGTGTTGATGAGGACTCAATGTTTGCAAGTGTCTAGACAAAAATGACTCAAAGAAAAGTGTGTTGTTTGATGTAAAATTGTTTTGCATACACTTGAAGACACAAAAGACACAAAAGACACAATGTTTTGTTGTTTGGTCTTGAATGTTTGAATGTTTAAAATAAGTCAAGCACAATTCTTATGGATGGCCAAGACAATAGTTGTTGATCCCACATGGGGTTTTACCCCCAAGGCTACGCTATTTAGAGTGGATACTTAGATGCTTGACCCCACTGGCTCCACCCTCGACACTCACTTCTTGGGGCAGCCAAGCATCAGTCCCCACAAAAACTCCTTGTGGCAAAATTTTTATCTCTACTAAGAACCGTATGTGTGTGGGCCGCTACCAGAGGTCCGACCTCCTGCCCCAACAACTAGAAGGATTTGGGCTTCTAAAACAAAAAGGTGCTAGTAAGGGCATCCACTCATGTGGCCATACATGCGACACTTTCAGCTTTATAAATATAGAAGGCTCCCAGCCAGTAGGGGTTACGCCCTAGAAATGATCAAATAAATTTGATCAAATGGGTTTATGGGGAGACATAGTGTTGGTATGAACTAATCAGCACACACTATTCATAGTTTTCACCATGAATACAGTTATTTATAGTGGTTTGGAAGAAGATGGTTTTTCTTTTGCTACCACTTGGGTCGTTATCTCCTCACTAGTAGTCCTAATGACCACACGGGGAGACAGGCCCTCTAAAGATGAAACAAAAAGAGCCTATTGCTCAAGACACAAAAGACAATGGTTCAATTTTAGTGCACCAATTTAAGTGTTTGCTAGTCTATGAGAACAAGGCACACAATAAAGATCAAAAAACCTTGCCAAGGTCTTGCAACAAAGATTTGTTAGTAGTTTGGATTGTTTCAAATGATCACCCCTTCCTGCAAGCACACAAGTTAGGTAAATTTTAGATCCAAAAGACTTTGTGAAATAGGGGCCTTCAACAAAATGATTTTTGCTTTCAAGACAAGCTGCACCAATTTCGTTAGCTAGATTTGAAAATGTTAGCTCAAAATAAACCAGATCTAAAAAAAACTAAATGACTAAAAACTGAATCAATGAAAACCCCCAAAATGACATCAGCACACACAGATGCGGTTACCTTAAACACAAACGCAGCTTTTGGACGCAAACGTGCTTCTGTGACACATAGACGCGGCTCCGAAATGCAAACACGGCTTCTGGATGCAGATGCGCCTAAAAACCCCACAGACGTGATTATGGAACACAGACATGATTCTGGAATCTACAAAAAAATAAAACTATCGAGGGTGTGGATGCAATCCTAGATGTCGCAAACGCGATAGAAAACCAAAAACGCGATCCAAAAGTACACAGACGTGAAAATACCAAAATACTATCGAAAATGTCAGATCTGCAACTTCAAAACACAAAATCTGCAATAAAGATATTAAATGCAAAAGGGACAAGTCTCTAAGTGCCAAAATGTATATGGTGAAAATGGATAACAACAATATTGAAAGACTAAATGAATTCAACCACAAAACCCTAGCCTAACAACAACAAAGATCCACCATAACATATGAAGATTACCTAAGACAATGCAAGTCAAATGAAATCACAAAGATCATACCATCACATGTCCAATAGGGTTTGGATCTCCATTCTTCTCATCTCCATTGATCTTGCTTGATATATTTGCTCTCAGATTTTATGTATGCACAAGAGCTCAACAAAGAACGGAAATGTGGTTGCAAGTAGGATCATATATGAAAAGTGTAGTGTAGTCAAGTAGTCATTTGATCAAGTAGTTGGTTAGGGTTTGATAATGAAAGAGCATCTCCTTATATAGAAGACACTATAAGAAATGGAGGGATAAGATTGAGAGGTGTAAAAGAGGTCGGCTATGCTTAGAGGGTAGGTAGAGAAAATAATAAAATAATGAAAGGGGTAGGTAGTGTATGAATTAAGAGATGAATGACATGTGTCATGGGTAGAAAAGGCTAATGAATTAATTAAATAAATAAAGATTTATTTAATTAATAGAGGAAGTGGGATAATTAAATAAATAAGATATTTATTTAATTTAAGAAAAGGATAATTTAAATAAATAAATGTATTTATTTAAATGAGAAATAAGGCTAGAAGAGGATAAATGAATTAATTAAATAAATAAGGATTTATTTAATTAATAGAAGAATTAGGCTAAAGATAATTAAATAAATAAAATATTTATTTAATTAGACTGGACAATTTTAGGTGTCTACACCTACTACCGTTACAAGCCACATTTTGGGTACCATTAGTTTTGTCTTGATTTACACATGGTACCATGTTTAAATCTAGGTCTACACATGCAATTTCCATTCTCTATTTGGAAACACAAATTTCCCAATGTTTGGTCCACTATTTTGAATTCCAAACTATTCTAATTTCTTGGTATATTATTTTCCAAGGCTTGCCTATGGGTTCATAGTGAATAAGCATCGAAATTTGAGACCCTTGTTTCTCTCTTATGAATAATTGTAGTCTTTTAAACACCTCTTTTTATTTAATATTTGATATTTGATATCAACAACTCTAGTATTGGTTCATTAGTTCTTTTGAACCTTTTGGCTAGAGAATTTTCTTGGCATATGGTTCTTTTAGGGGACTGAACTTGTACCCAGGCTATAGATTCAATCAAATTTAGGAGAGTTTTAGCATAGAGATTCTCTTCAACATTTAGAAAGATAGAAGATTTTCTATTTTTTCTCATTATATTGTTGACAAGAATCTTTTACTTTTTTTCTAAAGTGACTATCTACTCTAATATGTTATTATAGATCTAGGACCAATCCAACAAGGTATCCCTAGAAAGTGGATTAGTTTCAAGAAATTCCTTATCATTGGGGAATAATCATTGTGTCCTATCCAAAGTTCCTCCATTAGATTCCTCTTTTTAAGGTTTACCACCTTCATGGGCGCTAGCGAGGCAAGAGTCTACCAGCCTGTGGTAATAGAGATATTTGGTCCTAGCCTTCTCCTCCAACTTATCAAATGGACTGGGGTCCTTAGAGTGCATCACAACTTGTTAAATGATTCTTAACTTTACCTCCCCATCAAGGTATTTCTCTTGGGTTTCCTTTTGAGGCCATTTTGGATGGTGTGCTAGGGGTAGTCCTGGGGTGGCCATCTAGTGATACTTATAAATGGTCTGGTTTGAACAAGTTTCCTTAGTTGGTGTGGGCTCTTTCTTTGGCTCATGATGAAGATAAAGAAAAATATGGTGATTAGGACTTGTTTCCTCCACCTCTTGCCACCTTGTAGCCTTTATGTTTATGTGGTGATTTTCTATTCAGGTATTATATATCACATGGACTATTTGGATGTGATTTTTTATCTAGCCATATTTTTTGTGTCAATATGTGTTCTTTTATTTTCTTACAAATAGAAAGGCTTATATTTAAAAATAAAAAGAATAATTATACATGAAATGTTAGGCTTGAAAAAACTAGTAAACATATTTATATAAATTTTAGATATGAAATATGAAACCAAAATCAAAATCCTTTTACTTGGTCAAGTATTGAGCTCTAATGGCCATTTTGTGTTTTGCTAAGGTTTTGCAACTTATTTATGCTCACTATCTATTTTTTTAGTGTTTTCCATCATATCGCATTTATTGTAGGATTATTTAGGTTTATTATGGCCTCAAACAACCTTACCCCAAGAATTGATGCTAGTGTTGGAGCATTGGCAATTGGAAATCATGAAACCCTTGAACAAACATCCTAGGAAATTTTTTCCCATAGTATTTCATGAGGTACATATTCTGGTACCCGTAATGTTCTTTTGGATGTTCATTATTTTGATAGTGCATGCCAGTGGCTTGAACATTTTACTTTGATAGGGTATTTTATGGGGAGAGTACCACCCAAAAGCATGATTTATGATTGGGCTGCCAAGACCTGGGCCCCTCATGGGGCCTATCTTGATGGCATCTAGAATCTCATAAAAGGCCCTTTTTTTGTTTCGCTTGGTTGGGACTAACCATATTTAGGCCATTTTGCAACATGGGCCTTTGTATGTTTAGTTGTCTTTGCATGTTTCTCATCCATGGTCAAGAGATTTATTTGTCTCCGATGACAAGAAGCTCAATCTCCTAGTTTGGATTCAATTCCTCATTCTCCCTTTTCCTTTTTGGTTAGCTTTTCAAGCCATTGGCTATTCCATTAGCAAGGTTATCAATGTTGAGGTTGACTAGTTTTACCATGCTCAATTTTAAAAGATGGTTTGTGTAGAAGTTGTTTTGTCTCGAGACCTTAAAGAGAATATTGATATTTAGATAGGATGTCTTTCTCACTCACAATGAGTTCTCTATCTGAATCTTCCCAATACGTATTTTGTTGCTAGTCTTCAAAGCACAAGATTAGGGATTGCCCTCTGGATACTCCATGAGTTAATACCTCTCATAAGGAGTTTTAACCTTCATTCTCCTTTGAGGCCCCTAAAACTAAGGAGGGTTGGACAATAGTTTCTTAAAAAGGGAAAAATTATTCATTCGCTTCAGCTTCTCCCAAGCCACAATGTTCCACTACTCCATAGTTGCAGCCACGGTTGCAACCCACTATTTCAAACCCTTCACCATCACCAAAGGGGCTCAAATTTTATTTTGAAATTTATGTCCTTTTCCTCTTGAACCAAACTATGAGATCTATTTTGTTCCATAAGATCAAATATAAAACCTCATCCCCAAAGCCATCATCATGAACATCCAAGAAAACTCATTTTTAAACAATTTTTTCTAAATATAGGTATGTAAAAAATACCCCACAAATATGCAACCCAAAAACCCCAATCTACAAGAAAACCCTCAAATATTTTCTTGTCTTTCATTCTTTCATGCATTTCATAGATTTATCTTGTAGGATTATACCACTAGAACCATGGCTTTGATACCAAATAAAAGAAAACTTTCAGCCATATAATGACAATTTCCACATAGCCCAAATGAGTAATCAAAGAAAATAATCACTTAGAATTAATAGGAAAAGAATAGACATCATACCCATAAAAGAGTGACACATGATATACCCTAGGAAAAGCCTCATGAGGGAAAAACCCAGCCTCCAAAAGTATCCATCATCTATGCATTAATCAACAATGCAACATTACAATACATCCATACTGTTAGGTCCTGGGGACAACTGAGAAGGGGGGGGAAGGGGGGGGGTGAATCAATTGTCAAATAAATTCAAACCAAAACAACTTAACCAACTTTAATGCTTAATACCGGTAAACCAAACTCTTATGCCAGTAAACAGTTTTATCAGTTAATTACAATATCGGTAAAGATTAATGCATGAAATAGAAACACAATAACATCCACAACACATAACACCAATATTTGTATGTGGAAACCCTGTAAGGGGAAAAACCATTGTGGGAAACCTTACCCACAATCAGATGTTACTACTACAGATAGTATGTGTATACAAAAGGGGTCTACACATGCACAAAGGCCAAGCCCCTAGAGCTCACTGCTCAAACACAAATGGGAGTCACACTGACTACAATTGGATGGTTAAATCCAATAAGGATGTACTGCTCAAAATAGCATCTTACTATGCTGGATTCAGTACCGGTGTAGTTCTGATTGTCTTCACAAAAATCCTCCTTCAACCTTCAAATGATGTCTACGTGTATAGCTCTACTTATTCTTGTATATACCTTCACACAATTCCTTTTTGCATTGCACACTTGATCTTACAAATAAGATCTTACATTTATACCATAACCTAAGACCAATTTTAGTAGGTCGGCTCTAAAGGATATTACAATAAAATCATTTTACAAATAAAACAATGTTCGATGCAATAACCTATTCAACATGTCAGCTCAATGCAATTACAACATTAATAAAACATCTCCATAGTGTGTCATGCTGATCTAGAATAGATAAGCCTGCTGATGAATGATCTGGACCTATTTGCTGGTAACAACAAATATGCAAATACGAATATGCCAATGAAAAAATCTCCAAGACAAAGTGTCCAAACAATGTCTTCGACATAACCAGGTGTTTTCCATGCCATTCCAGGTGCTGGTGAACATTATATCCTGTCGGTGTACCAGATACCAGTGACTGTGCATAAGTCACTTGCTTGCCAGTGAACATTGCCAATTCTTTAAAGTGCCAGAGTTGATAAGTGATAGTTGGTGTTGACATCAATGACAAAACCATACCAAAATACCAACAATCTCCCCCTTTGGCATTGATGGCAACACAAGATGGAAAAACCATCAAAGTGCCAAAACAGAAATGCCAAATACCAAAAACCAACAATCTCCCAAAAAGAGATCATAACCAGAAATCAAAATTCAGATATAAACAATCTCTCCCCCTAGGAGTGACATGTGTTTTTCTTGTGTTTTTCCATACCAATCTCTCCCCCTTTGACATCAAATGCCAAAGCTAATACAAAACCAGATGTAAATACAAAATATCAACCAATTCAATATACCAACTACTCCCTCTAAGAAGTAGCTTCCTCATCAAAGCCGGAGTAAAAGATTTCTCTGTTAATTCTACCGGTTGATGACAAACATCAACTGTCTAAGTCTCTACTGGTGGGGGTATAACCCCAAGCTAGTCTCTGAGATATTCAAAGGTCTCCTTAGGCAGAGGTTTAGTGAAAATATCTGTAATCTGCTCTTTAGTATTCATATAAACCAGTTTTATTTCTTTTGCTTCAACATTCTCCCTTAGAAAATTCAGTTTGATAGAAACATGTTTAGTTTTAGAATGTAATACCATATTCTTAGATATATCAATTGTTGTAGTGTTGTCACAATAGATAGTTATGGGTTCCTTGCATTTTACCTTTATATCCTTCAACATTTTCTTAAGCCATAATACCTGTGTACAGTTAGTTGTTGCTGCAACATATTATGATTCAGCTATTGATAAAGATGTACAACTTTGTTTCTTACGCAACTAAGAAATTAATCTGCTACCATGATAAAATGCTCCATCGGTGGTGCTTTTTCTATCATCCACATCTCCTGCCCAATTTGCATCTGTGTATGCACATAATTCAAAGTTTTCATCTCTAGCATACCATAAGCCAAGATTTGTAGTACCTTGTAAGTACCGAAAAATCATTTTTACTGCTGATTCATCATTTTCTCTAGGATTACTCTAAAATCTTGAAACAATACATACTGCATTCATAATATCAGGTCTTGTTTGTGTTAAATATAGTAGGCCTCCTATCATAGATTTGTACCTAGTCAGATTAACAGTTGTAGATTCATCCCTTAGTGATAATTTGTCATTTGTAGTCATAGGTGTGCTTACAAGTTTAGAGTTCTCCATCCCAAATTTCTTTAGTAACTCCTTCAAGTACTTGGATTGACTCAAGAATATACCTTTATCAGTCTGTGAAATCTGCAATCCTAAAAAGAATTTTATCTCTCCAATCATAGACATTTCAAATTCTTGCTGCATTTCAATAGAAAATTCTTTACATAATCCATCTTCTCCTCCAAAGATTATATCATCAACAAAAAATTCTATAACCAAGATGTCATCATTAGTCACTTTGTAGTATAAGTTGCTTTTAGAATTACCTTTAGAAAAACCAATCTTCAAAGGATACTTATCCAATCTTGCATACCAAGCTCTTGGAGCTTGTTTCAACCCATACAAAGCTTTCCTTAACCTACAAACCATATCTTTGTTATATGCCAAAGAAAATCAATCTGGTTGTTCAATGTAAACTTCTTCTTCAAGATCTCCATTCAAAAATGCACATTTAATATCCATTTGATATACTTTGTAGTACTTGTGTGTTGCAAAAGCCAAGAATAATCTGACTGCCGCAATTCTAGCTACCGGTGCAAAGGTTCTTGCTTTATTCCTGATTACCTTACCATCTTCATTAAGTTTGTTTCTGAATACCCATTTTGTTCCAATCACATTTTTTTCTTTAGGCCATGGAACTAATGTCCATGTGTTATTTTTCTCAATTTGTTCTCGTTCCTCTTCCATAGCTTTAATCCAGTTTTTATCTTCACATGCCTCATTAATTGATGATGGTTCAATTTGAGAAATAAGACATACATCTTCATTTTCCAGTCTTCCTCTTGTCATAACTCCTTTATACTTGTTCCCAATTATCTGATCTTTAGAGTGATTCAGTCTTACATACTGGGGTGTCTTCGTTTGCTATTGTTCCTCAGTTACAGTGGAATTTTCAGATGATACCGGTGTAACTAGATCTTCATTCTGTACCGGTGGGTTCAATGTAGGTTCATTTGTTAGAATCTCAATGAAGTTCCTCTGAATTATTCATCAATCTTCACATTTGTACTCTCAACAATTTTCTGTAATCTTTTGTTAAAACATCTATATGCCTTGCTCTTAGATGAATAACCAAGAAATATTCCTTCATCACTTCTAGGATCAAATTTTCCAATATACTCATCTCTTCTAATATAGCATTTGCTTCCAAATATTCTAAAATATTTAAGAGTAGGAGTAATACCAAACCATAGTTCATGAGGGGTCGTACCGGTTTCTCCTTTGATGTGAACTTTGTTGAATGTGCAGACCACTCTACTTACTACCTCTCTCCAATATACATGTGGTAGATTTGATTTAGATAACATACTTCTAGCTGCATCCAAGATAGTTCTATTTTTCCTTTCAACAACTCCATTCTGCTATGGTGTATGGGGCACTGATAATTGTCTTATAATTCCATTCACTTCACATAATGTATTAAATTCCTTAGATGTAAATTCTCCTCCTTGATCTGATCTCAGACATTTAATTTTCTTACCGGTTTCATTCTCTACCATTGCTTTGAATAGTTTGAACTTCCAAAGTGCTTCTAATTTTTCTCTAAGAAAAGTAACCCAACACATTCTAGAATAGTCATCAATGATTAGCATGAAATATCTATCACCTTGTAAAATTTTAGTTCTAGCTGGACCACATAAATCAGTATGAATTAGGTCAAGAGCATTATTGGATTTTTCTGGAATACTTTTAAAAGATGCTCTAACTTGTTTTCCAAATTGACATTCCTTACACACCGGATTGTGAGGTTTGACAATCTTAGGTAAATCTCTAACTGCCTTAGTAGTACTAATTTTGACCATGCAATCAAAATTTACATGACAGAGTCTCTTATGCCATAGCCAACTTTCATCAATATGTGCAATCAAGTATGTCTTTTTACTATTATTCAAATGAAAGATGTTACGTCTAGTTTGATTACCGGTTGCAATTTCCAAACCAGGTCTGTTCATAATTTTGCATTTTCCATTCTTGAATTGTAACTAAAATACTTTCTCAACTAATTGACCAACACTCAAAAGATTATGCTTTAAACCTTCCACATAGTAAACATTGTTAGTATTATGCTTACCATCAAGAGATATTGTACCTTTACCTTTGATCAAGCAAGTTTTATCATCTCCAAATCTTACCAGACCTCCATTATATTCCTAAAAGTTTAAGAATTTACCTTTATCACCAGTGATGTGATGTGAACATCTTGAATCAATGATCCATTCATCCTTAACTTTAACTTTAGCTGCCAGGGCCTGCTCTATCAGTTGAACAGTAGGTGCTCGTTGATCTTCTGTTATAGCAATAAAAACCCATCCATTATCTACCAGATCTTCATCAGAATCATCAATGACTCCTTCATTAGCAAGATAACAAGATTTATCTTTATTCTTCTTAAATTTGTATCTCTGATATTCAGGGTTAGGCTTGTATGTTCTCCTGGCTTCTTCTCTTAGTCTAGCATGTCTATTAGGGCATCTAGAAGCCATATGACCAATCTTATTACAGTTAAAGCATTTAAAGGGTGCTTTACCTTCATACTTACATCCAACTGGACCTTTAGGCATTTTCCTTGCAAATAGTGCTTCAAGTTCTTCAAGTTCTTCATTTTTCTCCTACTTTCCTCAATTTCTCTTGCATAAAAGGCTTTCCAATCAGACTTGTCAAATGATGGTGCAGATGATGTTGATGCCTTAAAAGCTAAATCTATCTTTATAGTAGCAACAAAACCAAATTCCTCAATTTCAAAAGTTGAAAGTTTTCCAATCAATGTATCCCTAGTTACTGATGTATTAGACATTGTTCTCAACTCATTTATAGTAGTAACCTTCATTTTCTATGCCAGTGGCAATCCTCTTAAATTTTTTGAAACAATTTCATCTTCACTTAAGGTTCCTCCACAACATTTAATACCCAAGACAATTTCATTTACTCTTTCCATAAAAGCAGAAATCCTTTCATCTTCTTCCATTTTCAGATTTTCATACCTGACCAGGAAGCTTTCAAGTTTTGCAATTTTGACTATGGAATCTCCTTCATTCAATGTTTCTATATGATCCCAAATAGCTTTAGTAGTAGACCTATCTGATAATCCCATGATTTGATGATCTGTTAATGCGCTCAAAAGTGCTTCTCTTGCTTTGCAATCATTTTCCTCATCTTTAGCCAAGTTTGGTGGAATAGGCTGATTGGTTGTAGGAGTTGTATAGCCATTCTTTGTAACATCCCAGATGCCCTTTCCAATGCAATTTAGATGTGTCTCCATTCTGATCTTCCATATTCCATAGTTGGTTCCATCAAGTTTAGGATGGTCCTTCCTGAAATAGTTAGTAGACATCGGATCTCCTCAAGCTGTTAAACTTCTACAAAAAGAGGACTATGCTCCGATACCAATTGTTAGGTCCCGGGGACAACTAAGAGGGGGGGGGGGTGAATCAGTTGTCAAATAAATTTAGACCAAAAAAACTTAACCAACTTTAATGCTTAATACCGGTAAACCAAACTCTTATGCCGGTAGACAGTTTTATCAGTTAATTACATTATCGGTAAAGATTAATGCATGAAATAGAAAGACAATAACATCCACAACACATAACACCAATATTTGTACGTGGAAACCCTGTAAGGGGAAAAACCACAGTGGGAAACCTTACCCACAATAAGATGATACTACTGTAGATAGTATGTGTATACAAAAGGGGTCTGCATATGTAGAAAAGCCAAATGCCTAGAGCTCACTGCTTAGACACAAATGGGAGTCACATTGACTACAATTGGATGGTTAAATCCAATAAGGATGTACTGCTCAAAATAGCATCTTACTATGCTAGATTCAGTATCGGTGTAGTTCTAATTGTCTTCACAAAAACCCTCCTTCAACCTTCAAATGATGTTTGTGTGTATAGCTTTGCTTATTCTCACATATACCTTCACACAATTCCTTTTCGCATTGCATACTTGATATTACAAATAAGATCTTACATTTATACCATAACGTAAGACCAATTTTAGTAGGTTGGCTCTAAAGGATATTACAATAAAATCATTTTACAAATAAAACAATGTTCGATGCAATAACCGATTCAACATGTTGGCTCAATGCAATTACAACATTATTAAAACATCTCCATAGCGTGCCGTGCTGATCTAGAATAGATAAGTCTACCGATGAATGATCTGGACCTATTTTCCGGTAACAACAAATATGCAAATATAAATATGCCAATGAAAAAATATCCAAGACAAAGTGTCCAAACAATGTCTTTGACATAACTAGGTGTTTTCCATGCCAGTCCAGGTGCTGGTGAACATTATATCCTGTCGGTTTACCAGATACCGGTCCATGTGCATAAGTCACTTGCTTGCCGGTGAACATTGCCAATTCTTCAAATTACCAGAGTTGATAAGTGATAGTTGGTGTTGACATCAATGACAAAACCATACCAAAATACCAACACATAGAAGCCTTTGAAACCATCCATCAATAAGAACTCCATGTGAATAATCATGGAACAAAACATCCCATGCCATGCTTCCAACCTTCACAAATGCTAACCTAGCAAACCTTAAACAAATATCTTATGGTTTATTTTATAGAGTCAAGCTCCCAAAAAATCACCAAGTAATATTAAATCAAAACCATGTGCAAAAACCATGGACTTTTAAAAACACAATTGTTGTTGCACCAAAAGATTGACATTTTAATGTTCGATACAACCACTATGGTTAATGAATCCATGGGAGGTAGTTAGGCCATTTTGTGAATACAAGCACTGCACTACACATCATAAGGAGGCCAAGGGGGAACACCTTGAAACTATTAGAAATGTGTCTCGAATTAACTTGACTTGTGCTTCAGACTGATCATAGTAACCTATCCAGATGCAACCCTCTTGTTGTGATTGGCTATCGGGTGAGCAAGTTGAGTAGACCTAACGGTCAAGTGAAATGATCCAACGACTGTCACTATATCATGATGGGAAGATGATCGAAAGCTATTCCCTGTGGCTTGGCAACAAAGCACATGCAAAAAGAAG
The DNA here is from genome assembly GCF_030272615.1 of Cryptomeria japonica. Taxonomy (NCBI): domain Eukaryota; kingdom Viridiplantae; phylum Streptophyta; class Pinopsida; order Cupressales; family Cupressaceae; genus Cryptomeria; species Cryptomeria japonica. The sequence goes on from NC_081407.1 coordinate 182,740,585, forward strand.
TGAGTTAAAGACCAAGAAAATCAAGGTTGATCCAATGGTGGTCACTAGGTCGTGATGGGAAACTGCTCGTTAGAATATCCATCGCGACCCAGTGACAAAGAAGAGATTCGTTCTGGTGGTTTAGTGAGGTTGTGCTAAGGTGGTAGGGTTGGGACTCTAGAGCCAATCAGGAAGTGACATGTGGCATAAGTGAGCGACCCAGGTGAGATAAGGGTCGTGAAAATTGAGAAGATCCAATGAAAGATCCAAGGAAGATCAAAGGCGGACTAAAATTCTAGGATTAACAGCGACTATCGCTGTACTGAGGTTGTGAGGTGTTCGAAATGTTATCTTGCGTGATATGGCAACCAAGTGGTGGGACCTGATAGGAGAGCGGATAAGGCGAGTTAAAGGCCGAGCAGATCGCAGATGATCGGACGACGATCACAGAAGATCTGATGGTGGTCGCTAGGTCACGATGGGAAATTGCTCGTTAGACTTTCCATCGCGACCCAATGACAAAGAAGAACTTCATTATGGGTGGTTAGTGAGGTTGTGCTAAGGTGGTAGGGCAGGGACCTCAGAGCCAATCAGGGGGTGCCATGTGGCAGAGCACAAAATGAGATCAAGGAAGATCGGATGATCGGGATAGCTGTTTGGTTGTCTTGTCAATGACCTGATGAGGTCACCTTTGGCGATCGGGTTGATATCGGAGATCGAGTTTAAAAGGTAAACACTTAGACACAAAAGATGGTCTTGTTGGTGTATATGAATAAGAACAGACTTGACTTCCTAGTGCATGTGGGATATTGTGTTTCTCATGAATGCAGACCAACGCAGATGGTTAGACTTCAAACCATTGGTGCAGTTGCTTAGATGAACTATTGACAATTTGATATATGTAGCCATTGGATAACTATAGTGTGAAAAAGATAGCGTGAGTCGATTGTAGTGTCCAGTTCATGAGAATCTGAGAACGAATACCTCTAGTTATAGACTAAAAATTTATTGTAAATTCATTTACTAGAAGTAAAGTGTTTCAACTATTGGTGGTGGGTTTTTTCCCAAAAGGGTTTTCCCACATAATGCTTGGTGTTCTGTCTCTGTGTTGATTCTACGTATTTTATGTTATTCTTAACGTTCTGTAAATTTTTTTAAACTACATTCTTGTATGATCTCCCCCGCTAATTGACATTAGGAAGGCATTTGCGCACTATGCTTTCCTTACAAGTGGTATTAGAGCTTGACCCATTTTATTATCCTTGTTGGGTAGGGTTATTTTTTTGTGTCAAATCTATTTCAGTGGGAGTCTTGCAGAGTGTCTACTTGTTTGTTTTACAAGGTAAGATGGTGAGCACCTCAGGGCACATAGACACGGAGAAATTTAATGGTTCTAGTTTCGAACTATGGAAACTCAAGATGGAAGACTTGTTGGTCGATCAAGACCTTTGGATTATGATGTCTACGCAGAAACCTACAAGCATGAAGCAAGAGGATTGGGAATTAGCCGACTGGAAGGAAAGGGGTCTATGTTGGAGATGTGCCTAGCATTAACTTGACTCTCAGACTGACTGGAGTAAACCTAACCCGATGAAACAATTTTGGTGTAACTCTTGCCGATGACCCGATGGAATTGATTTTGGTCATCGAGGCAACAAAGACTAGCTAGGATAAACCACGTGCAAGTCAGTTAAGATCTAATGGTCATCGCATTATCGCATCAAGAAACTGAACAGTAGATAACCATGCGGACTTGGTGAATAAGTATGTACAAAAAGGAAGTGAGTAAAGACCGTGCAATTTGAAGTTAATTGAATGACTGTCGCTATACTGCAGGATGAAGATGCACAAACTTTATCTATCATGGCTTGGTGACTAGTGGTGGGACCCGACAAAAAGGGAAGCTCAGACAGGTTAACTGGTGAACAAGTTTGGTCTTGATTGACGGTCATCATTATACTGTGGTGTGTAACCTCCTGATGGTTAAATATTGCGACTTGGCGACCAGTGGTGGGACCCGAAAAAAGTTTTGGCAGAGAGTAGAAACAAGATCAATATGTTTTCAGAGATCGGGGTAACTGGAAATTCTGTTATACTGTTACCTAATGGAGGCACCTTCAGTGATTAGGTATCATCGGGTGATTGACTCTACCAATTGAAAGCTATACCAATGGTCGATAGAGTGAAGATCGACTGCGAATGTGAGATCGAACCGAGATCCAAAAAAGGTGAACACTCGGACACTAAGGATGAGAATGTCGGTGTATATGAATATGAACCAACCTGACTCCCTGATGCATGTGGGATGATTGGTTTCCATGATTGCAGACCGACAAAGATAGTTCGACTTCCCAACTGTCTCGTGTAGGTGTAATGGTCGACCAATTTGGTATTTGGAGCCAAATGTGAACCGAATATAAGGTTACGAGTTATGATAGATATTTAGTGATCTGTAATTGTGAGTGATTTGAGTGTCGTATGTTACATCTGGAACGATTGTTTGACAGAGTGAAAGAAAGTCTGTAGACTGAACTTTATTGTATTTGACATACTAATAATAAAGTTATTTTTTGTTGGTGGTGGGTTTTTTCTCCCGAAAGGGTTTTCCCACATTAACTCTATGTGTTCTATCTCTGTGTTGTTTAATTGTGTATGCTCATACTTGTGCCATATTCCGTAAAAGTTGAAACCTTATAAATGCTAGTCTATTTTCCCCTATAAATTGACATTAGGGAAGTGAATTTATGTACTTGCTTTCCTTACAAGTGGTATTAGAGCTTGACCTGTTTTGTTATCCTTATTGGGTAGGGTTGGTTTTTTGTGTCAGTTCTATTTTAGTGGGAGTCTTGCAGAGTGTCTACTTGTTTTATAGGTTTAGATGGCGAGCACCTCAAGGCGCATAGACATGGAGAAGTTTAATGGTTCTAGTTTCAAACTATGGAAACTCAAGATGGAAGACTTGCTGGTCGATAGAGATCTCTTGGGTGCTATGATTGCAACTTATAAGACTTTAGGCATGAAGCAAGAAGATTGGGATTTAGCCAACTAGAAAGCAAGGGGACTAATCAGGCTATGTCTTGCTGATTCTGTTCTGTTAAACGTCCATAAGGAGAAGGCTACACATCTTCTCTGGAATAAGTTGTGAGATATTTATCAAGGCAAATCCTTGGTGAATAAACTTTTCTTGAGGAAGAAGCTATACTCTCTGAAGATGGATGGAAGAACACCATTGGCAGACCACTTAAATGCATTCAACATGGTTCATGCAAAGTTAACTTCTGTTGGGGTGTCCATCCAGGAAGAAGAATGTTGCATGCTGTTGTGTTCATTGCCTGACTCTTGGGAACACTTAGTGATGGCTATCGGTAGTACTATGACCCAGTTCAAGATGGATACTATGGTTAATACTCTTTTGTCAAGATAAATGAGAAAGAAGTCTTTTGAGATGACAAAAGATGCACTCTTTGTTCGAGGCAAACCGAAGGACAAAGACAAGAAGAAAGGAAAGAAGTCCAAGTCTCAAGAGATATTTAAATCTCTAGGCAAGATGTCAAAGGTGAAATGCTAGAACTGTGGGCAGAAAGGGCATATCCGAAAGGATTGCAAGGAGAAGGAGAAGAAGAACAAGTATTCTGACATTGAATCTTCTTAGAGTGATGCAGATGCATTTGTAGGAGCTATGGCAGTACCTACCTCAGATGACACCTAGTTAGTAGATTCTGGCGCATCTTTTCACATGACCTCCCACAAAGAGTGGTTCACGAAGTATGAACCATATGCTGGTGGAAAGGTATATTTTGCTAGTGATTCTACATTGAAGATTGTAGGGAGAGGCATAATTAAAACTCAATTCCTAGATGGTAGAGTGAAGGGGACAATGGAGTTCTTCATATACTAGGTCTAGCAAGAAATCTTCTCTTTGTAAGTAAACTCAATGATGCTGGAGTACAAGTTACATTTGTATATGGTGGTTGTAAGATGACTAGGGGTTCCATTGTATCAGCAAAGGGTGATCACATTGGTACACTATATAAGTTAAATGTTGAACCTATATGTTGTAATGTAACTTCTAAAAAGTTTGTTAAGACAACTGTAATGATGCATAATGCTAATTCATTGGAAGCTAAACTTCCTGCTGAGAAAACAATTCTCTGGCATAATAGGTTAGGTCACGTAGGTGAAAAAGGTTTAAAAGCCTTGAAGAATAAGAATCTGGTTGAAGGTCTGGATGATTGTAGTTTTGAGTTCAATTTCTACGAGTACTGCATATATGGAAAACATAACTATGTTCAGTTTTATTCCAGTTCTCATAGATCTTTTGACATTCTGGATTATGTTCACTCTTATGTGTTTGGTCTAGTGGATGTTCCTTCTCTATCTAAGTCTAAGTACTATGTATATTTTTTAGATGATTATTCAAGAAGGGAATTTTAGTATTTTCTTAAAAATAAATCAAAAGTGTTCAGTCAGTTTAAGGAATTTCAGAACCTTGTTGAAAATCAGACTGAGAGAAGGATTATATGTTTAAGAATAGACAATGGTGGTGAATATTGTAGTGCAGATTTTGACAAGTACTATTTTGATCATGGAATTAAGAGACATAAGACTATACCTTACACTCCACAAAAAAATGGAGTCACTGAAAGGTTGAATCGGTCCCTAATGGAGAAAGCAAGAAGCATGTTGAGCGGAGTTGGGCTGGAACAAAAAATCTGGGTTGAAGCAGTTGCTACAACGTGTTACCTACTGAATCGTTCTCCTACTTCAGCATTGGTTGACAAAACACCTATGGAAGCGTGGTCTAGTAAGAAACCCTCTTTAAGGCACCTTCGTGTTTTTGGTGCAGAGGAATATTCTCATGTGCCTGATGTGAATAGATCTAAGTTGGATAACAAAGTGGTGAAATGTATCTTCATTGGCTATGGAGTTGGTGTGAAAGGATACAAACTTTGGAATTCAGTGACTGGTAAGGTTGTGTACAACATAAGTGTGATTTTTCTTGAGCTGAAGCCTATTTCACTAGATCATAATATAGAAAAGGCAGGAGAAGCTGAGGTTGAAATTCCTCCAGGAAAAGAAGAATCTCTAGAGATACCTGAAGATGAAGAGATTTCAAGCGGTTCAAGTAGTTCTGAAGAAGAACATGGTGATGGGCCCCCTATGGAACCTCAAGAAGCCTCAACACCAGAGTTGAGAAGATCTACTCGAGAGAGGTGGAAACCTAATAGGTATACACCTAATAAGTACAGTCACTCTATGCTAAATGTTAATTGTGCTTATGCTTTACTTGCAGATACTGATGAACCTAGGACTATCAAAGAAGCAATTGAAATGCCTGATTCAGATTCCTAGTTGGAAGCCATGAATGATGAAATGTCATCATTGGATAAAAATGGAACTTGGGATTTGGTGCCATTTCCTAAAGGTAGAAATCCTGTAGGCTGCAAATGGGTGTTCAAAAATAAGTATGGTCCAGATGGCAGCATTGACCAGTACAAAGCAAGACTGGTTGCAAAGGGGTATTCACAAAAAGAAGGTATTGATTATGGGGAAATCTTCTCTCCTGTCGCTAAGATGACATCTATCATATTTCTCTTGTCACTTGCAGTAGCATATGATTGGGAGATTGAGCAGATGGATGTGAAGATAGAATTTCTTCATGGTGATCTTGAAGAAGAAATTTATATGTCCCAGCTTGAGCACTTTATGGAAAAAGGTAAAGAATCTCTGGTATGCAAACTCAAGAAGTCTTTGTATGGTTTGAAACAGTCTCCCAGAATGTGGTATCAAAAGTATGATACATTTGTTCTGTCCTTGTGATTTGTGAGGTCAAAGGATGATCATTGTGTTTACTACAAAACTGATGGTGATAGGATTCTTATCATAGCTTTGTATGTAGATGAAATGTTGTTCATAGGAAACACAAAAGGTATGATCTCAGTTTTAAAATCTCAGCTTTCTATGAAATTTGAAATGAAGGACTTAGGACCAGCAAATTACATTCTGGGAATCGAGATCAAAAGGGATAGATCTAAGAGGAAACTCTGGCTTAGCTAGAGAAAGTATATAACCAATGTTCTTGATAGGTTTCATATGTCTGACTGTAAACCATAGGTTGTTCCCATCTTGTAGGGAACTAAGTTGTCTATGCTTGACAGTCCAAAATTTCCAAAAGAGATTGAATACACGAAAAGTGTACCTTATGCAAGTGTTATAGGCAGTTTGATGTATGATATTGTCTATACAAGACCAGACATTGCCCAAAAAGTGGGAGTTCTTAGCAGGTTTATGTTGAATCCAGGAAGGCCTCATTGGGATGTTGTAAAGAGAGTGTTTAGATATCTGAAGGGTACTTTAGAGTTTGCATTGTGTTATCATGGTAATCTAAATGATTCTAAGATAAATCTCATCGTTTGTGATTTTGTGGATTCTGATTGGGCAGGAGACATAGAAAATAGAAGATCCACCAGTGGATATGTTTTTGTCCTGAATGGTGGAGCAGTTAGTTGGATGAGCAAGTGGCAAGTTGTAGTTTCTTTGTCCACTACAAAGGCAGAATACATGGTGGCCACACATGCTTGTAAAGAAGTTGTCTAGCTTAGGCGTTTGAGTTCTAATATTGGTTTTGATGCAAGGTAGATTAAAATATGGAGTGACAGTCAGAGTGCCATATGTTTGGCAAAGAACCCTACTTTCCATGCCAGATCAAAGCATGTTGATGTTCAGTATCACTTCATTCGTGACATGGTGGAAGATGGAAAAGTTTATCTTAAGAAAGTAGACACTCTCGAGAATGTTGCAGATTCCTTGACAAAACTGGTGAGCACTCACAAGTTCAGGTGGTGTTCAAATTTATGGGTCTTGATACCCATGTTCTTTAGTAATGTCTAAAATGGTAATTGGTCTAGTGAATTCCTCATCAAGTGGGAGTTTGTTGGAGATGGGCCTCACATTAACTTGACTCTCAGATTGATCGGAGTAAACCTAACCCAATGAAACAATTTCAGTGTAACTCTTGCCGATGACCCGATGGAATCAATTTTGGTCATCGAGGCAATAGAGACCAACTAGGATAAACCATGTGCAAGTCAGTTCAGATCTAATGGTCATCACATTACCGCATTGAGAAACTGATCGGTAAATAACCATGCGGACTTGGTGACTAAGCATGTGCAAAAAGGAAGCAAGTAAAGACTGTGCAATTTGAAGTTGATCAAACAACTGTCGCTATACCGCAGGATGAAGATGCATGAACTTTATCTATCATGGCTTCACGACTAGTGGTGGGGCCCGACAAAAAGGGAAACTCAGATAGGTTAACTGGTGAACAAGTTTGGTCTTGATCGACGGTCATTGCTATACCATGATGTGTAACTGCTCGATGGTTAATTATCATGACTTGGCGACCAGTGGTGGGGCCCGACAAAAGTTCTGGTGGAGCGTAGAAACAAGATCGAGATGTTTTCGGAGATTGGGGTAACTGGAGGTTCTGTTATATCGATACCCAATGGAGTCACCTTCGGCGATTGGGTATCATCGGGCGATTGACTCTACCAGTTGAAAGCTATACTGATGATCGATGAAGTGGAGACTGACTATGGATGTGAGATTGAACCAAGATCTAAAAAAGGTGAACACTCGGATACTAAGGATGAGACTGTCGGTGTATATAAATAAGAATCGACCTGACTCCTTGATGCATGTGGGATAATTGGCTTCCATGATTGTAGATCGATAGAGACAGTTTGACTTCCCAACCGTCTCGTGCAGGTGTAACGGTTGACCAGTTTGATATTTGAAGCCAAATGTGAACCAAATGTTAGGTTACGTGTTATGATAGCTATTTAGCAATCTGTAATTGTGAGTGATCTAAATGTCATATGCTACATCTGGAACGATTGTTTGACAGAGTGAAAGAAAGTTTGCAAACTGAACTTTATTGTATTTGACATATTGATAATAAATTTATTTTCTGTTGGTTGTGGGTTTTTTGTCCCGAAAGGGTTTTCCCACGTTAACTCTGTGTATTCTATCTTTGTGTTGTTTAATTGTGTATGCTCATGCTTGTGCCATATTCCGTAAAAGTTGATAACTTGTAAATGCTAGTCTGTTTTCACTTGCAAATCGACATTAGGGAAGTGAATTTTTGTACTTGCTTTCCTTATAGTCTAATCAGGCTATGTCTTGCTGATTCTATTTTGTTAAACATCCATGAAGAGAAAATTGCACATCTTCTTTGGAATAAGTTGGGAGATATTTATCAAGGCAAGTCCTTGGTGAATAAACTTTTCTTGAGGAAGAAGTTGTACTCTCTGAAGATGGATGCAGGAATACCATTGTCAGTGCACTTGAATGCATTCAACATGGTTCTTGCATAGTTAACTTCTGTTGGTGTGTCCATTCAGGAAGAAGAACATTGCATGCTACTGTTATGTTCATTTCTTGACTCTTGGGATCACTTAGTGATAGCTATCGGTAGTACTACGACCCAGTTCAAGATGGATATTGTGGTTAATGCTCTTTTGTCAGAAGAAATGAGAAAGAAGTCTTCTGAGACGACAAAAGATGCACTCTCTATTCGAGGCAGACCGAAGGACAAAGACAAGAAGAAAGGAAAGAAGTCCAAGTCTTAAGAGAGATTTAAATCTCCAGGCAAGAAGTCAAAGGTGAAATGCTGGAACTGTGGGCAAATAGAGCATATCCAAAAGGATTGCAAGGAGGAGAATAAGAAGAAGAAGTATTCTGATACTGAATCTTCTCAGAGTGATGCAGATGCATTTGTAGGAGCCCTGGCAGTGCCTACCTTAGATGACACCTGGCTAGTAGATTCTGGCACATCTTTTCACATGACCTCCCATAAGGAGTGGTTCTCAAAGTATGAACTGTATGTTGGTGGAAAGGTATACTTGGCTAGTGATTTTACATTGGAGATTGTAGGGAGAGGCAGAACTAAAATTCAATTTCCAGATGGTAGAGTGAAGGGGATCAATGGAGTTCTTCATATACCAGGTCTGGCAAGAACCTTCTCTCTGTAAGTAAACTTAATGATGCTGGATTACAAGTTACATTTGTATCTGGTGGTTGCAAGATGACTAGGGGTTCCATTGTATTGGTAGAGGGTGATCGCATTGGTACACTGTATAAGTTAAATGTTGAACCTATATGTTGTAATGTAACCTCTGAAAAGTATGTTAAGACAACTGCAATGATGCATAATTCTAATTCATTGGAAGCTAAACTTCCTGCTGAGAAAAAAATGCTTTGGCATAATAGGTTAGGCCACATAGGTGAAAAAGGTTTAAAATCTTTGAAGAATAAGAATCTGGTTGAAGGTCTAGATGATTGTAGTTTTGAGTTTGATTTCTGCGAACACTGCATATATGGAAAACATAACCATGTTCAGTTTCATTCTAGTTCTCATAAATCTTCTGACATTCTAGATTATGTTCAATCTTATGTGTTTGGTCTAGTGGATGTTCGTTCTCTATCTAAGTCTAAGTACTATGTATCTTTTGTATATGATTATTCAAGAATGGCATTTGTGTACCTTCTTAAAAGTAAATTAGAAGTGTTCAATGTTCCTTCTTTGTCTAAGTCTAAGTTCTATGTATCTTTTGTAGATGATTATTCCAGAAGGGCATTTGTGTACTTTCTTAAAAGTAAATTAGAAGTGTTCAATCGGTTTAAGGAGTTTAAGAACCTTGTTGAAAATCACACTGGGAGAAGGATTAAATGTTTAAGAATAGACAATGGTGGTGAATACTGTAGTGCATATTTCGACAAGTACTCTATTGATCATGGAATTAAGAGACATAAGACTGTACCTTACACTCCACAACAAAATAGAGTTGTTGAAAGGTTTAATCGGTCTCTAATGGAGAAAGCAAGAAGCATGTTGAGTGGAGCTCGGCTGGAACAAAAATTCTAGGTTGAAGCAGTTGCTACAACATGTTACCTGTTGAATCGTTCTCCTACTTCAACATTGGTTGACAAAACACCTATGGAAGCATGGTCTAGTAAAAAACCTTCTTTAAGGCACCTTCGTGTTTTTGGTGTAGAGGCATATTCTCATGTTCTTGATGTTAATAGATCTAACTTGGCTATGGAGTTGGTGTGAAAGGATACAAACTTTGGAATCTAGTGACTGGTAAGGTTATGTACAACAGAAGTGTGATTTTTCATGAGTTGAAACCTATGTCACTAGATCACAACAGATCACAACATAGGAAAGCAAGGAGAAGTTGAGGTTGAAATTCCTCCAGCTAAGGAAGAATCTCCAGAGATACCTGAAGATGAGGAGAGTTCAAGCAGTTTAAGTAGTTTTGAAGAAGAACATGATGATGAGCCTCCTGTTGAACCTCAACAAGCCTCAACACCAGAGTTGAGAAGATCTACTCGAGAGAGGTGACAACCTAATAGGTATACACCTAATAAGTACAATCACTCTATGTTGAATGTTAATTGTGCTTATGCTTTACTTGCAGATACTATTGAGCCTAGGTCTATCAAAGAAGCTATTAAAATGCCCGATTCAGATTCCTGGTTGGAAGCCATGAATGATGAAATGTCATCATTGGATAAAAATGGAACTTGGGATTTGGTGTCATTTCCTAAAGGTAGAAATCCTGTAGGCTGCAAGTGGGTATTCAAAAAGAAGTATGGTCCAGATGGTAGCATTGACAAGTACAAAGCAAGATTGGTTGCAAAGGGGTATTCTCAAAAGGAAGGTATTGACTATGGAGAGATATTTTCTCCTGTAGCTAAGCTAACATCTATCAAATTTCTCTTGTCTTTTGCAACAACATATGATTGAGAGATTGAGCAAATGGATGTGAAAACAACGTTTCTTCATGGTGATCTTGAAGAAGAGATTTATATGTCTCAGCTTGAGCAATTTGTGGAAAAAGGTAAAGAACATTTGGTATGCAGACTCAAGAAGTCTCTGTATGGTTTGAAACAGTCTCTGAGAATGTGGTATCAAAAGTATGATACATTTGTTTTGTCCTTGGGATTTGTGAGAGCAAAAGTTGATCATTATGTTTACTACAAAAATGAAGGTGATAGGATTCTTATCATAGCTTTGTATGTAGACGACATGTTGTTCATAGGAAATACAAAAGGTATGATCTTAGATTTAAAATCTCAGTTATCTATGAAATTTGAAATGAAGGACTTAGGAGCAGAAAATTACATTCTGGGAATGGAGATCAAAAGGGATAGATCTAAGAGGAAACTTTGGCTCAGCCAAAGAAAGTATATAACCAATGTTCTTGACAAGTTTCATATGTTTGATTGTAAATAACAGGTTGTTCCCATCTTGCAGGGAACTAAGCTATCTGTGCTTGACCTTCCAAAATCTCCAAAAGAGATAGAAGATATGAAAAGTGTATCTTATGCAAGTGCTATTTCCAGCTTGATGTATGCTATGGTCTGTATAAGACCAGACAATGCCTAACTAGTGGGAGTACTTAGTAGGTTTATACCGAATCCAGGAAGGCCGCATTGGGATGCTGTAAAGAGGGTGTTTAGATATCTGAAGGGAACTTCATATTTTCCTTTGTGCTATCATGGTCATTATGATGATTCAAAGAAATCTCTTAGTGTATGTAGTTTTGTGGATTCTGATTGGGCACGAGACATAGACAATAGAAGATCCACCAATGGTTATGTTTTTGTCATGAATGGTGGAGCAATCAGTTGGATGAGCAAGCGGAAATCTATAGTTGCCTTGTCCACTACAGAGGCAGAATACATGGCGGCCACACATGCTTGTAAAGAAGATGTCTGGCTTAGGCGTTTGAGTTTAGATATTGGTTTTGATGCAGGGCAAGTTGAAATTTGGAGTGACAGTCAGAGTGCCATATTTTTTGGTGAAGAATCCTACTTTCCATGCCAGATTGAAGCATATTGATGTTCAGTATCACTTTATTCATGACATGGTGAAAGATGGAAAATTTTATCTTAACAAGGTAGACACTCTAGAAAATGTTACAGACGCCTTGACAAAACCTGTGAGCACTCACAAGTTCAAGTGGTGTTCTAATTCTATGGGTCTTGATACCCATGTTTCTCAGTAACGTCTGGAGTGGTAATCGGTCGAGTGAATTTTTCATCAAGTGGGAGTTTGTTGGAAATGTGCCTTGAATTAACTTGACTTGTGTTTTGGACTGATTGGAGTAACCTATCCTGATGCAACCCTCTTCTTGTGATCTGCTATCGGGTGAGAAAGTTGAGTAGATCTAATGGTTGAGCGAAAAGATCCAACGGCTATCACTATACCGCGATGGGAAGATGATTGAAAGTTATTCCCCGCGGCTTAGCAACAAAGAACGTGCAAAAATAAGTGAGTTAAAGACCAAGGAAATAAAGGTTGATCTAATGGTGGTCGCTAGGTTGTGATGGGAAATTGCTCGTTAGAATATCCATCGTGACCCAGTGATAAGGAAGAGCTTCATTCCGACGATTTAGTGAGGCCATGCTAAGGTGGCAGGGCAGGTACTCTAGAGCTAATTAGGAAGTGACACGCGACATAAGTGAGCAGCCTAGGTGAGATAAGGGTCATGCAAATTGAGAAGATCCAATGGTAGATCCAAGGAAGATCAACGGTGGAGTAAAATTTTGGGACTATCAGCGATTGTCACTGTATTGAGGTTGTGAGGTACCCGAAATGTTATCTCTTGCGACATGGTGACCAAGTGGTGGGACCCGGCAAGAGAGTGGCTAAGGCGAGTTAAATGTGGAGCATATCGCAGATGATCGGACAATGATTGTAGAAGATCCAACGATGGTTGCTAGGTCGTGATGGGAAATTGCTTGTTAGAATTTCTATCACGACCCACAGACAAAGAAGAAATTCATTCAGGGCGGTTAGTGAGGCTGTGCTAAGGTGGTAGAGTAGGGATCCTGGAGCCAATCAGGGGGTCCATGTAGTGGAGCATAGAAAGAGATCAAGGAAGATCGAACGATCAAGATAGCTATTTGGTTGTTTTGCCAATGACCCGATGAGGTCGCCTTCGGCGATCGACTTGATATCGGAGATCGAGTTCAAAAGGTAAACACTTGGACACTGAAGATGGTCTTGTTGGTGTATATGAATACGAACTGACCCAACTTCTTAGTGCATGTGGGATATTGTGTTTCTCATGAATGCAGACTGACGCAGACGGTTAGACTTCAAACCGTTGGTGCATTTGCTTAGATGAACTGTTGACAATCTTATATATGTAGCCATTGGATAACTATGGTGTGAAAAAGATAGCGTGAGTCGATTGTAGTGTCTAGTTTGTGAGAATTTGAGAACAAATACCTATATTTGTAGACTGAAACTTTATTGTAAATTCATTTACTGGAAGTAAAGTGTTTCAACTATTGGTGGTGGGTTTTTTCCCGAAAGGGTTTTCCCACGTAATTCTTGGTGTTCTGTCTCTGTGTTGATTCTACATGTTTTATGTTATTCTTAACATTCTGTAAAAGTTTTAAAACTGCATTATTGTATGATCTCCCCTGCTAATTGACATTAGGAAGGCATTTCCGTACTGTGCTCTCCTTACAGAAACAACCCCCGTAGCACAAGTGAGGGCTTCAAACTTGTGACCCAAGCTCTGATACCACTTGTTAGAAACACAGTAGTTGTTGCACTAAAGAATGACATGCTAATTCTTGATACAACCGTGAGACTTAATGAATCCATGGGAGGTCGTTAAGCCATGTCGCAAACCCAAGCACAATTCTATACAACACAAGGAGACCAAGGGTGCACAACTTGCAACATGGAATACCTACCCATTGACCTCACATTTAATATTGTGTACTAAGATTTATCTTTTTAAATATCTTTCCTTAATATTAAATAATTATAATATAATATTTCAATGTTACAATACAAAATCTATTGACCCCAAGAATATTCTAAATATAATCCCTACATGTTACACGTCCATGTGCAACTCACATAATAAATTAAATATTACAATTATAAATATTACTATGCAAGGTGTACAACACCTACTTTCCCTACAACCTTCGTAACACTCTCCTACCTTGTATATGATTACCTAATGAAACCACACAATGATAGGATTACAACTCACATAGCATCACCCACATACTCGCACTTCAAACAAATATTAGGTAATTATATTAATATCAATATTACACAGCTTTAAAACATTCCAAGATAGATCCTACATGAACTGTATATACACTATAATTACAATTGCACTCATATGTTAGCCTAAAATAAATATTATTTCATTTGCAAGTCAACAAAAAACATAAATCTAAACCAAATGTGTAATAGGTTTTCTCCAATAGCCCACATGATAAGCAAGAATAAATAACATGCTATGTGTTAACTGTAATGAGCACATGTTATAAACATCTAGCACAACATACCAAAATGATATCCTAGTTGATAAATAAGAATAGCGACCACTTTGTCACTTCAAACTCTTTGTCCACAAAAAATTAATTCCCGAGACTCTAGAATCTAATAAGACAAGTGTAGACACAATGTCCTTTCAAACTACAAGTTAAAGCACCCAATAGAGGCAAAATGTGGAGCATGACAAATTTCTAATGAAAACATATTGTCTGACAAAAACAACACAAATTTTTGGATTACACTTCTAGATCACTTTCCACACTAGGAATGGATGCAAGATGATATTACAAGCATACTACAATTTCTCCCTCAACTTGATAATGAACTTCCAAAATTTAAATGTTCTAACATTGATATTATGATAGTTATGGCTATACAATTACATGTTGATTTGACCTCACAATGAGCTCCACATAATCTACTAACTCTTCTATCACACATTTAATACTCCTTTGACATTAATGAGAACATATGTTCGATACTTTTCTCGATCATTTGACTCTTAGGTCATAAAAAGAGATTTCCAATAGTATTAAACCATCCATATCAACATTTTGGAACCCTAAATTTGATCCCACAAGGTTGTTACATTTTTTATTATCCTCAATACCCTTACATTAAATGCAAATGACATATTTAGTTAGAGTTTATTTTTTGATACCATGGTCAAGTAATTTAGAGTTGAAGGAAACAAAGGTAGTTTACTGTAGATAGACCTTAATCGAATTTTAGGTGCAACAAAAATATTCATAGCTACCATGCATTTTGAGAATCATTGCATAAAATTTTGGCATCTTGTTTCTCTTGGCTCACTTAAGAGAATTTTTTAGATTCCTATAGATTCAAATGATATAAATAAAATTTATCAAACTATAATAATAATTCTAGAGACACTTTTTTGCTATTAGGTCTTTAAAGAATATTTGTCAAATTATAATGTAGTTTGAAAGGATTTGAAACTTCATAAATAAAAAGGATGCCTCTACTAGCATTTAAATTTCCACCTTTATGTGTTCCAAACCTTTGTTTGTCTTTATAAAGTACACAAGAAAACTATGATCCTTTGCACCCTTACATTAGGCATAAATCGAGAAAATGAAAGAATACATTCATCACCAATATGATAATACAATTTAGAGTCGAGGGAAGTATAAATTTATTATTGTACCTAAACCTAACATTAAATTGTAGGTGACAAAATGGTTCTTGTTTGCCATGGATTATGAGAATTGATGCATCAAACATTGGCATATTTTAACTCTTTGGTGTCTTAAGAAATTTTACTAGATTAGTACTGTTAAGATAACTAGTGGACAACTGAGGGGGGGGGGGGTTAATCAGTTGTCAACAAATTATATTAATCAAACCACTTTATAACCTTTAACTAGAGAACATAACCATTGAATACCAGAATAACAGAAATAGATACCGGTAAGCAAAAAAACTTAAGAATGAAACAGAGAATTAACACAATGCAACCATACCACATAACACCATGATTTGTATGTGGAAAATCTGGTAAAGGGAAAAACCATGGTGGGAAGCCTACCCACAGTCAGATAATACTTATGTAGAAAGTATGTGATACAATAAGGGGCCTGTACATGCAGGAAGGCACACTGCCTAGAGCGTACTGCTCATTACAAATGAGTCTCACTAACTATAGAGAGCTTATAAGCACCTCAATATAATTTGGACAACAATCCAGAAGAATGAACTACTAGAGATAGCATCTACCATGCCCGATTATAGTCCCGATTAAGCTCAATACTAGAGGCCTTTGACTTCTTACATAAACCTAATTCGATCACCTATGATCAACCAAATCTCCTTCGCATATGATATTTCATTCCATGACCACTACCATTACCCCACACGATTTACAATGAGATCTTACATTAATTTATACAAACCCTAAGGCCTAAACCAATTAGGTTAGCCACCTAAAACATATTACAATAAGTTCATTACATAAATCCATATTACAATGATATGCCATGTCGACTTTAGACCAAAACAACATGATACCGGTCCATAACCTAGATAGGTACCAGACCTAATCTGGGTCCACCATGCCAAAGCAATGTCTCCAATCAGTCGAGGCACGGACAAAGATCACCTTCTGCATCCTGAATTCCATCTAGAAGCTGCACCAACACTACTTGTGCATCCCGTCAAAGATTCTCAGCAAAAGCTTTGCTGGTAAAACCTTAAACCCTTACCGGTATAGGCTTACTAGAGTGTATGATAGCATCCGATCACCAAGTCAATACCAACTGACCAAAACATACTCTAGAAACACCAAACCAAACATATTCCATTGATCCAAACATGTCTGTAGTATCCAACTGATAGTCCCTTCTGTTGGTAACACAAGTTCTTCTACTGGTAACCAAAATTTGTCTGCTGGTAACCAACCATAACAGCTAGTGTTGACATCAATGGAAAAAAATCAATGCAACACATAATAAATTCCTTCATATTTCCAACAAGTACAACCCATATGGATTGAGACCATTCAAAAACTTAAGGAGGTCTCTAATATAATTAACTAATCCACTTTGACATGTTGGTACACTTAATTTGTTTCCACAAGTTTTTGAATGAAAAATATGACTCTTGGTACCCTTAAATAGGATATAAATGGAGCATTAAGAAATAAATAATTTTTATCAAGCACATTAATAATTCAAATATAAAGGTAATGGAGATATTTTATCATTTTGAGCATGACATCCATTTTTAAGTACAAAAAGCTATTATTAGGAGTCTCAAATTCCAATAACTAATATATCAAAGTTTAGCGCTTCTTTGCTCTTAGGTATGTTAAGATAATTTTTCATATATTTGTTGTTTGCAAGGAGCCTAACCATTTAAAAATGAATGAGGTATAAATAAGCATTAAATCATCCTGCAAATATGATGGAACCATCAATTCAGTCCCACATTGTACAAAATAGAAAATATGACTCTTTACAACCTTACACTAGATGTAAATGAGGCATTTAATACAAATACATTTGTTATTGACATAAACCAATATTTTGGAATTGAAGGAAACTAAGATAGTTTATTATAATGGGAATTACCATCCAAATTAGGTTCAAAAATAAAATTCTTAAGTATCAAAGTTTCTAAGAATCATTGTGTCAAAGTTTCACTTTATTTGCTCTTAGGTTTTTTAAAAGACTTTTCTAGATCATCATAGCCTAGAAGGATCGATATCATTATCTAATGAAAAGAGGCCAATTAAAAGAATTCAACCACACAACTTAATATTTTCACAACCCTACTTCGATCCCATGACATGCATAACAAAAATATGACTCCTAGCATATTTACATTGGATGCAAGATATTTAATAAAAATGTATTTAATATTTGTACTATGAATCTTTTTGGAGTTGATAAAAATGTTGGGAAAATAGGTGTTGTATATCTTGCATAATAATGTTTATAATTGTAACATTCTATTTATTATGTGAGATGTACATAGATGTGTAAAGTGTAGAGATTCCCTTGGAATATTCTCAAGGCCACTTGATGAGTTGTATTATAACATGGAAATATATTATATTAAATCTATGAGATTTCCATAATCTGTTATATTATTCATTTGTTGCTTTTATATTTGATTGTGCGAGAATTTTTTTATCATCATCATTTTGAATCACTCTTCATGACTCATCATCAGGATGAAGAAGAATTCTAAGGAGATGAAAGAATTCTTCTTCATTTCCTTATAATTCTTTATCATCTGAAGATGAATCACAGAGTGTGATTCAAAACATTGATGATAAAAATTTTCTCAGACAATCGAATTCAGAAGCAACTAATAAATAATATATTATATTGTATTTATTTAATATTAGGGAAACTAATTTAATAAAGTATCCAATATTAGATGTGGGATAAATGGGTAGTTTAGCCATGGTATTAGCACATGGTTTTGTAGCACATGGTTTTGATGTAGTACCATTTGGTGGGTTTGTGGTAGCCTGAGTCTATAAAAGAAGATAAAAGGTTAGTTGTTTGGCTAAGCCAGATTAACATTTGTGGAGGTTGGAAGAATGACATGGGATGTGTGGTTACATGATTGTTCACATGGAGTGATTATTGATGGTGGAGGTTTTGAAGGCTTTCATGATTATTATCTGTAATGTTGCATTACTGAAAACACATGGATGATAGATGCTTTTGGAGATTAGGTTTTTCCCTCATGAGAATTTTTCGAGGGTATATCTTATTTCAAATTTCATGGGTGTATTGTCTATTCTTTGTGTGAGGGATTCACTGGCTAGGCAATATTATATCACGTGCATTCATATTGGAGGGTTTAATATCCCAAAAATGAAGGTGCACTATATTTTCTATCGATGAAAATAGGGGTTTTTTTTAATTTCGAATATGAAAAACTACAATATTTGGTAAAAATTGGGGGGCTTTTAATTCAAGTTGTGTATTGGGAGGGGGTGACAAAAAATGAGTTTAAGGCAATATTTTTTGAAAATAGGGGGATTATTTAGTATTCAATGAATGCACGTGCTATAACCCAAGTTCACTAAGTGAAGCCCTCATGATTATTTGCATGTGGATTCTAAGCAATTATTTTGTTGATTTATCAATTGTGTTATATAAAAATTATCATATATTTAGCTGCAAGTTTCCTTTCAAAAAATGTGACAAGCTATTGTATTCATACTTGATTTCAACTTATATATTTATGTCAAAAATAAGAGTTTGCATTGTTTTCATTGATGTCAAACTTGGTTGTTTGGATGAGTTTTGATCTGAATGTATCTTGTATTGGTGTTGCAGTTGGTGAAAATATTTTCGGTGTTGGTTGTGGCAATATGGAGGAAAGATTTTTTAATATCTCATTGATAGTTTGGTTTGGTTTTCTAGTTTGTGGTTTGCAGAAGTCATTTGTTACTACTTTCTAATAGGAAGAGTGTTTGCTAAACTAGGCCAGCAAGTATTTGTTGGCCTCTAGATATGTTGAAGTTTATGTTGCACTTTAGAGGACATGATTATATGGTTCTTGCAATATTCTCAATATGATTCTATTGTGGTGTTGGTACTTTGGAAGTGAGTTATGTTGATTTGAGTGTGATGTATATTCAGTTATGTTGTGCTCTAATGTATCTGATTGATTTATCTTATTTGGATCATGTTTTTTGGTCTGAATATGCTTTCGATGGAAATTTGGGATATTTTTATGGGTCTCACCTTGGTGTGTGGAGATCCACATGGAGTATTTTTTATTTGGGAATATCTCTTTGGTTGACTATTTGATAAGCTTTAATGCCTATCTACATGTTACGTTTGGTGCTGACCTTGGAGGATATGTTAGCATGTACGGATCATTGGATCTATCTTGGATGGATTTTTTATTGCATATTTGAGTCCCCTCTTTCTCTTGGACTGGACCACCTTGACTATTTTGGTCCACGCGGCTTATTTTGTGCAATAATGTTTATTTATTTATTTTGGTCGATCCTCAATTAAGTTTTTGATGGTCTATTTCATATTTAAGGAGTGTAGATGGATGGGTAGAATGTATGTAAATTAATGAGGTGTATGAAAATAATATGAAAGAAAATTTGAGTGTGTGAATGTGTGGAAGTCATAGTATGAAGAGAATTGAAGGTGGTATATTTAGGAAGACAGAAGACAAAGATTATGTTTAGAGATATTTTCCATGATATTGGTTGCTCAATATTATATTTTTCAAGGAAAATTTCATGTTCAAGAGATCCTTCTCATATCAGTTCTACTATTTCTTTAGTTTTTGTACAATAGTGAGTCTTCTAGCAACATGTTTGTATATTGCCTTGAAGTAGTAAGCCTTATCTGAGTAAGTCCTTATTTTGTATCTTGCCTAAGGTTGTGTGCATTTTTCAAGTCCATTAGGTGATATTTCTCCTTCTTAGTGAGCCTAAATATTTTTAATCATTGTTATTATGAGTTATATTCTCATTGTGGTTTTTCCTAGTTTGGGTTTTCCATGTAAAATATGGCATTCATGTGTTGATTGCTAGTGAGTTTTTCAGTAGTGTTTTGTATGGTTGAATGTTGTTTATAGTTAATTTGTTTTTAAGTTTCGTATTGATTCACCCCATACTCTTAGTCCTAAATCGTGTTCAACAATCATTATTAGAGCAAGGTTCTTCTTTGGAAATCTTAACTACTTGAGGTAGATTCATAATGACACACATACTACAAATGAAGGATTTGTTGTTTGATGGTACAATTTTTCCTTATCAGAAGGATATAATGGAATTTTATTTTGAGAATTTGCATAAAAAAAATTGGGATATTATGAAGTCCAATTATAAACCTCCCCATAATGGACCTCAGACCCTGGATGAAGTGAACGATCATGAGACAAATGTGAAAGCTACAATAGTATTATTCAATTTCTTGAGTGATGTAGTATTTGTGAAAGTTAAGGGATTGAAAGAAGGTAAAGAGATTTGGAACATACCGCGTCAATCCTATGAATAAGATCCAAAGATAAGGTAAGCTAGGTTGATGAATCTAAAACAAAAATATGAGCATCTAAGAATGGATGAAGATGAAGGTGTTGATTGTAAGTTCTGATACTAAATGTAAAGTATAGATGCCAATAGCTAACAAGATGAGAGGGGGGGGGGGTGAATCATACAAACTTAATCTTCCATAAAATCAACTGAATCAACCTCGGTAACTTATACTTCAGCAATATAACCAAAAACTGCTAAACATGCAAACTCATAAACACATAATCATCATAACACATATAACACCAGATTTAACATGGAAACCCAAATAGGGAAAAAACACTGTGGGATTTTGAACCCACTAAGAAATATACTCTTCTAGAGTATGCTCGGTTAAAAGTGAATCCTGTTAAAGATTACAAACACATTGCTAGATGTGACCTGGTTAAGGGATTTCCCTCAGATCTGTTAGGATCTTCACTTTGTTAGAAGTGACCTTGTCAAAGGATTTCAAACACTCATTTAGAATGTTACCTTGCTAGAGGGTTTACAAATAAGACTGTTAAATCCACTTGGTTAAGAGATTTTCTATCACTTACAAAATAATAGTAATAAAGATATATCTGCAACTTCACATCTAAAATGCTAAAGCAGATTCTTATTTGCTCAAAAAAATCTAGTCATAGGACTTATCTTGTCCCTCTGTTGGGCTCCCTACTCTGTTATTCAAACAGGTCTTCAAGCTTCTCTGCACGGTAATCACTATGTAGCATCCCTGTGATTACACTTTCCTGCATGCATTGTTTATCAACAAATCCTTATTTATAAACAATTGCTAACAGCTAAATCTCCTTGATCACATTTCCCATGATCAATCATAGCCATCAGATCTTCAATCTTGACTAGGTTTAATGTATCCTTTCGATTTGAAAATGTTTTACCTTGCCTTGGGACTTGCATTCCTTTCTTGGAACTTGCACAAGGTTATTGTGGTTCAATCTGAGCTGTAGATCTTCCTACCGATTTTCCTTTGCCATAGATCCTTAACAAACTTCATGCACGGCATACCAATCATTTATACATCTCCAGCTAATCATTGTCCTTCATTAAATAATGCTTTTATCCATCTAATGCGCTCTATCATAACTTGGTTGCAACTCGATAAATACTAAACTTTACTCGGTAGACATTCCGCCTTCATTAACCGATATCGATAACCTTAGGGTTTACCGACTAGGTTCCTTAGGGTTTACCAACTAGTTTCTTTGCTCGGTGACATAGTATAGTATTAACCTTACAATCAAAAACATATGTAGTATATTAAAACAATCTAAACATCATGATCTCATCATTGTCTAACTCAGTAATAGTTTCCCATTGAATATCTTATTTCTCCCCTTATTCATCACATTCTTTCTGTTTCTTTTACCGACATCTTAATTCTCTTCAAATCAATCTTCTCAAGATTTGGCAACATCATATTGAATCAGAAAATCAATTTCTTGACATCAATGACAAAATAATGTTATAAAGATAGTTATCATCCTTTTTCAGTTACATCAAAAAATCTACCTTCTCAATATCCTTAATGAATATCAACAATCTTCTTCTTTTGAAATGCCAACAATCTCCCCCTTTGGCATTGATGGTAAAACCAACAATTAAATGGTAATACCAACAAGATATTCAAATTGATTCAGATTTAGATTGTTGTTAGACTTCTCCTATTATCCTTGAGCTGTTAAAATCTTTTGAAGTCTTCTCCCTTTTTCATTAGGCTTCTGAGGTGTTGTCTTGCATTTAGTCTTCTCCATTTTGCAGTAATCTTCTCCCCCTGTTATTAGTCTTCTGTTATCTTCATCATTTAGGATTTTACCATTTAGTCTTCTCCCCTTTGACAAAAATGCCAAAAAGTTAAAGAACTAAATCATGATTTCTTCCCCTGTGAAGTGATTTGCTTTGCTATGTATCATCTCAGTCTCAATCACAACAACTTGTCTCTATTCACTATTTCCTACACACCTTTAGAAAACCTTCTAAAGTGCATAAAGCAGCATCAATCCACACATAATAATCTGTAGATTCATCAAATTGTTGCTTTCACCGAACTCTGTCAGTGAGTAGAAGATAGGGGTAGGACCCCTAACTTGCTTCTAAGATACTCAAAAGTGTCCCTTGGCAATGGCTTTGTGAAGATGTCTACAATGTGTTCCTTTGAACTGATATATTCTAGCACAACTTTTCTTCTCTTGAAATTCTTCTCTGAGATAATGATACTTTATAGATATATGCTTTGTCTTAGAGTGCATTATTGGGTTCTTTGAAATGTTAATGACACTAGTATTATCACAGAATATAGTTACTGGCTCGGTAACTTTCTCATTTATACCTTCCATCAGTTGTTTGATCCATGCTATATTGGTACAATTCAATGCTGTAGCAACATATTCAACTTCTACTGTTGACTATGAGATACATCCTTGTTTCTTGCTAAGCCAACTCACTAGTCTTTATCCTAAAAAGAAAGCTCCACCACTTGTGATTTTCCTGTCATCAATGTTGCCTGCCCAATCAACATCAGTATAAACTTTTAAATCAAAATCATTCCTCTTTTCATATACTAAGCCATAATCTTTAGTGCCTCTTAGGTATCTGAAAATTCTCTTAATTGCTATCATATGGCTTTCCTTGGGATCTATAGAGAATCTTGCAACAATACTTGCTGCTTGTGCTATATCTAGTCTACTGTGCACAACATATTGCAACTTCCCAATCATAGATCGGTAAAGTGTCTCATCAACAGATGCAAATTCATCATTCTTTGATAGTTTATAGTTAGTAGTCATAGGAGTACTTACTGGTTTAGAATCCTCCATTCCAAATTTCTTTAAGATTTCCTTTATGTACTTGGATTGAGTAAAGAAAATATCATCTTTCATTTGCAGTATCTGTAAATCTATAAAATACTTTATCTCACCGATTAGTGACATCTAAAATTATTTACACATTTCATTACCAAAGTTTTTACATAAGGAGTTATTACCACAAAAAATAATATCATCATCAAATATGGCTGAAATCAGTATTCCATTGTCCTCATCATTCTTCATGTACATATTGTTGTTTTCACTTGTCCTTATAAAACCAATCTTGATCAAATAAGAGTGCAGTCTCTCATACCATGCTCTAGGTGCTTGTTTAAGACCATATAAAGCTTTGTTTAGTTTAAATACCTGATCTTTACTCTTGTCTTCAACAAATCTTTCAGGTTGTTCAATGTAAACTTCTTCTTCTAGTATACCATTCAAAAATGCAGATTTAACATCCATTTGATATACCTTTAAATTTTTGAAAGCAGCGTATGCCAACAATGTTCTTATTCCCTCAAGTCTAGCCACAGGTGCAAAGGTCTAATCATAATCTATTCCTTCTTCTTGAGCATAACCTTTGCAAACTAGTCTTGCTTTGTTGCGAATGACCTCACCATTTTCATTTAGCTTGTTTCTGAAAATCCACTTTGTACCCATTAAATTTTTGTCCTTCGGTCTTGGGATCAGTGTCCATGTGTCATTCTTCTTGACTTGATCAATCTCTTCTATCATAGCATTTACCAAATATTCACTGTTAAATGCCACTTTTACTATTCTCGGTTCAAATTTAGATATTAGACATGTGTTATGTCTCAGTTTGTTCCTTGTCATCACTGGATCATCCTTATCTCCAATAATTTGACTTGATGCATGATGTCTTCTGACATATTTGGATAATATAGGCTCGGTAGGCTCTATATGATCTTCTTCATCACTCGGTAACTAGACATTATCTTCATTTTCTTCAGCATCTTTCTCGGTAGGACTTCTTGGTTGAACATAAACAAATTCTTCATAATCTTCTAGTTCATTGGAATTTCCTTCATCATTTCTTTCTGCAAATTAATCAATTTTCACATTTGCACTTTCCACTATTTTGTTAGATGATTTGATCAAACATTTAAATGCTTTACTTCTAGAAGAATAACCAAGAAATGTTCCTTCTTCACTTTTCTGATCAAACTTTCCATTTTTGTCATCTTTGTGAACATAGAATCTACTTCCAAAGATTTTAAAATAACTTACATTAGTTTTCTTGTCATACCAGATCTCATAAGGTGTCTTCATAGTTCCTTTCTTCAGTTGAACTCAGTTCAGGGTGTAAACTGCAGTGTTGATTGCTTCTCTCCAAAAAGTTTGAGGTACCCTTTTTTCTATCATCAGGGTTCTGACACGATCCACAATTGATTTGTTTCTTCTCTTGGCTATCCCATTTTGCTGAGGTGTTCTTTGTGCAGATACATGCCTTTATATACCATGATCATTGCAGAATAAGTTAAATTCATCAGAAGTGAATTCTCCTCCTCTATCAGATCTAAGACATTTCAGCTGTCTTTTGGCTTCATTTTCAACTCTTGCCTTGTACCATTTAAACATTTGAAAAGCTTCTAATTTTTCTTTTAAAAACATAACTGACATCATCCTTGAGTAATCATCCACAAATAATATGAAATATTTATCACCATAATAACTTTGAACTTTCATGGGACCACAAAGATCAGTGTGTACTAGATCTAAAATTCCTTTAGAAGTGTAGGACTTACTTGTAAAGCTTGATCTTGTCATCTCACCCATCTGGCATCCTCGACCCTTAGCATTCTTAGGTTTTTCCAGACTTGGTAGACCTCTTACTTGGTGCTTCTTACTTATTTTGATCAGATTATCAAAATTTACATGACAAAACCTTTTATGCCATAAATAGGTATCATCTATCTTAGCATAAAGACAGTTGTTCTGAGTTGAGTCAAGATGAAATGTATTACCTTTTGTTTTTGTCCTGGTAGCAGCTAACTTTCCATGCTTGTCATGAACTTTGACAATTCCTTTTTGAAATTCTATTTGATATCTTGTATTGTTTAGCTGTGCTACACTCAACAAATTGTATTTCAAACCTTCAACCCAGTATACATCATCACATTTAGCATTGTCAAGAAGTGTGATAGAGCCTTTACCTTTCACCGGACATGGTGCATCATTACCAAATCTTACATAGCCTCCATCATAGTCTTCTAATTTAACAAATTTGTGTTTATCACCTGTCATGTGATGTGAGCATCCACTGTCTATGATCCAAGAATCATTATTATTTATGTTTGATATTAGGGATTTTTCTTTATACCTTTCTTCATTTGATCCATTTTTAATAGACACATAAACAACTTCCTCAGTATCAGTTTCATCAAATTTATCATCGTTGGATTCCTCATCAGCTACTAGACATGTCTTTCTATCTCTCCTTTTGAAGTCTCGGTATCCTCTGTATTGGTTGTCTTTTTGCCTGTTATCTCGGCATTCTCTCTTTTCACTAGATTCTTTGTCAGGGAAGTTAGAAGCCATATGTCCTATTTTATCACAATTGAAACATTTTAAAGGTAGCTTTCCTTTATACTTAACTTTGCCTCTCGGTAACCTTCTGGCTAATAATGCTTCAAACTCTTCTTGCTTCTTGATTTCCTCATAAAGTTTGTGCACTTCTTCCATGTTCTTATGAAATATTTCACTTGATCCACTATGATTCCCTTTAGAGTACTTACTCATTCTATCATTGTATTCATCAGATTCACCAATATGAAAAGAACTGAATGCAGATTCTACTTTATTTACCGAAGACCCACTGTTATCAAAATTACTTAACTCAAATGCATGTAGCTTACCAATAGTAGCATCCAAATAAACTGGCATGTTACGTACAAGCCTCAATTCATTGATTGCAGAGACTTGAATAGCATAAGAAGGTAGAAGGGTTCTCAACAACTTACTTGTTACATCCTTTTCTTAAATAGTTCCCTCTACTCCTTTAATTTGATTGACAATCTCCCCTAGCCTTGTACTATATTGGGTTATGTTCTCACCTTCATTCATTCTCGTGGATTCAAGTTGTCCTCTTAGACTATCTACTTTTGCTTTTTGAACATGTTCATCATCCCCATACACAGATATGAGCTTAGTCCACATTGCTTTTGCATAATTACAACCTTCTAGATCATTAAACTCTGAGTCAGTCAATGCTGATGTTATTTCAATCATAGCTTGAATATGTTCTTGCTTTGCCTTTATCTCTTCCAAGGTCATTGGATTGGTGCTTGGTGGTATGTAATCATTCTCCAGATAATATGTTGCATATTCTCCAATTCCTGATAAATGCAACTTCATCCTTTTCTGCCATGTGGAGAAACTTGACTTGTTTAGCTTCGGTACATCCCTTTTATATATCTTCGGATCTTTGCCTCAAGTACCTTTAAACTTTTTCTTCCAGAGTCCAAATCTCTAATACCAATTGTAAGTTCTGATACTAAATGTAAAGTACAGGTGCCAATAGCTAACAAGATGAGAGGGTGAGGTGAACCATACAAACTTAATCTTCCATTAAATCAACTGATTCAACCTCGGTAACTTATACTTAAGAAATATAACCAAAAACTACTAAACATGCAAACTCATAAACACATAATCATCATAACACATATAACACCAGATTTCACGTGGAAACCCAAATAGGGAAAAACCAGTATGGGATTTTGGACCCACTAAGAAATATACTCTTCTACAGTATGCTCGGTTGCTAGCAAATCCTATTAAATATTACTAACACATTGCTAGATGTGACCCTGTTAAGGGATTTCCCTAAGATCTGTTAGGATCTTCACTTTGTTAGAAGTGACCTTGTCAAAGGATTTCAAACACTCGTTTAGAATGTTACCTTGCTAGAGGGTTTACAAATAAGATTGTTAAGTCCACTCGGTTAAGAGATTTTCTGTCACTTACAAAATAACAGTAATAAAGATATATCTACAAATTCACATCTAAAATGCTAAAGCAGATTCTTATTTTCTCAAAACAATCTAGTCATAGGACTTATCTTGTCCCTCTGCTGGGCTCCCTACTTTGTTATTCAAACAGGTCTTCAAGCTTCTCTACTCGGTAATCACTATGTAGCATCCCTGTGATTACACTTGCCTGCATGAATTGTTTATCAACAAATCCTTATTTATAGACAATTGCTAACCGTTGAATCTCCTTGATCACATTTCTCATGATCAATCATAGCCATCAGATGATTTGTTCAGACATTTAAATTCTTTTCTTCTAGAAGAATAACCAAGAAATGTTCCTTCTTCACTTTTCTGATCAAACTTTCCATTTCTGACATCTTTGTGAACATAGCATCTAATTCCAAAGATTTTAAAATAACTTACATTAGGTTTCTTGTCATACTAGATCTCATAAGGTGTCTTCATAGTTCCTTTCTTCAATTGAACTCGGTTCAGGGTGTAAACTGCAGTGCTGATTGCTTCTCTCCAAAATGTTTGAGGTACCCTTTTTTCTATTATCAGGGTTCTGGCACAATCCACAATTGATCTATTTCTTCTCTCGGCTATCCCATTTTGCTGAGGTGTTCTCGGTGTAGCTACTTGCCTTTTTATACCATGATTATTGCAGAATAAGTTAAATTCATTAGAATTGAATTCTACTCCTCTATCAGATCTAAGACATTTCAGCTGTCTTCCTATTTCATTTTCAACTCTTGCCTTGTACCATTTAAACATTTGAAAAACTTATGATTTTTCTTTTAAAAACATAACTGACATCATCCTTGAGTAATCGTCCACGAATAATATGAAATATTTATCACCATAATAACTTTGAACTTTCATGGGACCACAAAGATCAGTGTGTACTAGATCTAAAATTCTTTTAGAAGTATAGGACTTACTTGTAAAGCTTGATCTTGTCATCTTACCCATCTAGCATCCTCGACACATAGCATTCTCAGGTTTTTCCAGACTCGATAGACCTCTTACTCAGTGCTTCTTACTTATTTTGATCAGATTATCAAAATTTACATGACAAAACCTTTTATGCCATAACCAGGTATCATCTATCTTAGCTTAAAGACACTTGTTCCGAGTTGAGTCAAGATGAAATGTATTACCTTTTGTTTGTGTCCCAATAGCAGCTAACTTTCCATGCTTGTCATGAACTTTGACAATTCCTTTCTAAAATTCTATTCGGTATCATGTATTGTTTAGCTGTGCTACACTCATCAAATTGTATTTCAAACCTTCAACCCAAGAAAAAATCATCACATTTAGCATTGTCAAGAAGTGTGATAGAGCCTTTACCTTTCACTGGACATGGTGCATCATTACCAAATCTTACATAGCATCCATCATAGTCTTCTAATTTAACAAATTTGTGTTTATCACCTGTCATGTTATGTGAGCATCCACTGTCTATGATCCAAGAATCATTATTATTTATGTTTGATATTAGGGCTTTTTCTTCATACCTTTCTTCATTTGATCCATCTTTAATAGCCACATAAACAACTTCCTCAGTATCAATTTCATCAGATTTATCATCGTTGGATTCCTCATCAGCTACTAGACATGTCTTTCTATCTCTCCTTTTGAAGTCTCGGTGTCCTCTGTATTGGTTGTCTTTCTGCCTGTTATCTTGGTAATCTCTCTTTTCACTAGATTCTTTGTTAGGGAAGTTAGAAGCCATATGTCCTATTTTATCACAATTGAAACATTTTAAAGGTAGCTTTCCTTTATACTTACCTTTTCCTCTCGGTAACCTTCTGGCTAATAATGCTTCAAACTCTTCTTGCTTCTTGATTTCCTCATACAGTTTGGGTCACTTCGTCCATGTTCTTACAAATATTTCACTTGCTCCGCTATGATTCCCTTCAGAGTACTTACTCATTCTATCATTGTATTCATCAGATTCACCAATATGAAAAGAACTGAATGCAGATTCTAATTTATTTACCGAAGACCCACTATTATCAAAATTACTTAACTCAAATGCATGTAGCTTACCAATAGTAGCATCCAAAGAAACCGGCATGTTAGGTACAAACCTCAATTCATTGATTACAGAGACTCGAATAGCATAAGAAGGTAGAAGGGCTCTCAACAACTTACTATTTACATCATTTTCTTCAATAGTTCCTCCTGCTCCTTTAATTTGATTGACAATCTCCTTTAGCCTTGTACTGTATTGGGTTATGTTCTCACCTTCATTCATTCTCATGGATTCAAGTTGTCCTCTTAGACTACCTACTTTTTCTCTTTGAACATGATCATCACCACCATACATGGATATGAGCTTAGTACACATTGCTTTTGCATCATTACAACCTTCTAGATCATTAAACTCTGAGTCGGTCGATGCTGATGTTATTTCGGTCATAGCTTGAATATGTTCTTGCTTTGCTTTTATCTCTTCCAAGGTCATTGGATTGGTGCTTGGTGGTATGTAATCATTCTCTAGATAATATGTCGCATATTCTCCAATTCATGATAAATGCAACTTCATCCTTTTCTGCCATGTGGAGAAACTTGACTTGTTCAGATTCGGTACATCCCTTTTATACATCTTTAGATCTTTGCCTCTTGTACCTTTAAATTTTTTCTTCCAGAGTCCAAAGATTGGATACCAATTGTATGTTGTGATACTAAATGTAAATTATAGATGCCAATAGCTAACAAGATGAGAGGGGGCGGGGCGGGGTGAATCATACAAACTTAATCTTCCATTAAATCAACTGATTCAACCTCGGTAACTTATACTTCAGCAATATAACCAAAAACTGCTAAA
This sequence comes from Cryptomeria japonica, assembly GCF_030272615.1. Lineage (NCBI taxonomy): Eukaryota > Viridiplantae > Streptophyta > Pinopsida > Cupressales > Cupressaceae > Cryptomeria > Cryptomeria japonica. The sequence goes on from NC_081407.1 coordinate 182,771,123, forward strand.
CATGGAAACTCATAAACACATAATCATCATAACACATATAACACCAGATTTAACATGGAAACCCAAATAGGGAAAAAACACTGTGGGATTTCGGACCCACTAAGAAATATACTCTTCTAGAGTATGCTCGGTTAAAAGTGAATCCTGTTAAAGATTACAAACACATTGCTAGATGTGACCTGGTTAAGGGATTTCCTTCAGATCTGTTAGGATCTTCACTTTGTTAGAAGTGACCTTGTCAAAGGATTTCAAACACTCATTTAGAATGTTACCTTGCTAGAGGGTTTACAAATAAGACTGTTAAGTCCACTCGGTTAAGAGATTTTCTATCACTTACAAAATAACAGTAATAAAGATATATCTGCAACTTCACATCTAAAATGCTAAAGCAGATTCTTATTTGCTCAAAACAATCTAGTCATAGAACTTATCTTGTCCCTCTGCTGGGCTCCCTACTCTGTTATTCAAATAGGTCTTCAAGCTTTTGTGCTCAATAAGCACTATGTAGCATTGCTGTGATTACACTTGCCCACATGCATTGTTTATCAACAAATCCTTATTTATAAATAATTGCTAACCGCTGAATCTCCTTGATCACATTTCCCATGATCAATCATAGCCATCAGATCTTCAATCTTGACTAGGTTCAATGTATCCTTTTGATCTGAAAATGTTTTACCTTGCCTTGGGACTTGCATTCCTTTCTCTGAACTTGCACAAGGTTATTGTGGTTCAATCTGCACTGTAGATCTTCCTGCCGATTTTCGTTTGCCATAGATCCTTAATGAACTTCATGCACAGAATACCAATCATTTATACATCTCCAGCTAATCATTGTCCTTCATTAAATAATGCTTTTATCCATCTAATGCGCTATGTCATAACTCAGTTGCAACTCGGTAAATACTAAACTTTACTCGGTAGACATTCCACCTTCATTAACCGATATTGACTAGGTTCCTTAGGGTTTACCAACTAGGTTTTTTGCTCGGTGACATTGTATAGTATTAACCTTACAATCAACAACATATGTAGAATATCAAAACAATATAAACATCATGATCTCATCATTGTCTAACTCAGTAATAGTTTCCCATTGAATATCTTATTTCTCCCCTTATTCATCACATTCTTTCTGTGTCTTTTACCGACATCTTAATTCTCTTCAAATCAATCTTCTCAAGATATGGCAACATCATACTGAATCAGAAAATCAATTTCTTGACATCAATGACAAAATAATGTTATAAAGATAGTTATCATCCTTTTTCAGTTATATCAAATAATCTCCAACAACCTTCTCAATATCCTTAATGAATATCAACAATCTCCTTCTTTTGAAATGCCAATAGTTGATAACTACATACTTAGGGTGAACAATCTTGTAGATGTTATTTGTAGCATCATAAATTGTCACCAATCCAATTTACACCTCATGATTATGCCCCTAATTTAGCGTGTCCTATCCACACCCCCTTTCTAGTTTCATTTGTGTGTATTCTTCATCTTTTAGACCATGAACAACCTTTTGTTTGTCTTACCATGGGATACTTACCCTCTTTCAACATTTTTTTGGTCTTGATTGTGGTTGGAATAGGGTGTAGAATGCGCAGTCTAGACCATGGCACCCCAAAACACTAAGGTCCCACTCAATCTAGTCCCAATTTCTAAATGGGGTAGGGGCTATATCCCATTGGTAAGATTTGATTCTCATGGCTCCGCATGACCGTTGGAAGTCAATCTAATTAGAAATTTACCTAGAAACCCCTATCTAAAGACATCATATCAATTCATTTTGCATAAATAATATATCACCATTATTTGTGCATCCGTGAAGCATTCATTTCAAGCATTTTTAGATATCTTCAAGGTTACATATTCATCATCAAGAATTATGAAGCAAAGTCATGTGACCAATTTTTATGCAAACATGTGTATGTGATTAGAGGTTTGTCACGTTCATGTTGTTTCATACAACATTTGCAGATCTAAGGTATATTTCCTTAAATAATTATTTTAGTATCTACATTATTTCATGCAAGGTTGTTTCCAAACTGGGGTTTGACTTAAGAAAACCCCTATTTCCAATATATTTCCCCTTTTCTCTATGCACAAGAACATGCATAGAGCTATAATCAAGAGGATCGACATAATTCATAGAGATGAATATGTTCATCTTTTGATGAAGGAAAATTTAGAGGACCATGATGAATTGATACTACTTGGTCCTGAAAAATTAGCCCAAATTTTAGGGAATAGATTCGAAACATATCATTTAGCTCAGACCTAGGTTAATGGCTCCATGGGACATTTGTAGCTTACTGTTTCTTCATAATACCTCCATAATCACCTATTTTTCCCTAATTTCACAATTTCTCCAATTCAACTTGGAAAGAGGGAGTCAAAACCTAAACCACTGAATCTAATAAAAAATATTAGCCCTTTCCTTACTTGGATTGAGGCTATATCTATTAGGTTCTCCCCTCTTTCAATATATTGGCTAATTTGGTTAATTAGTGATCTTATACTACTTGGTGAAATCCTAGTTCCAAATTACACCTCTACACTAGTAGAGTTGTTAGTGAATATCTTGAAGAAGAGACATTATAAGGAATATTTGGTTAACTTTTCCTAGATCCTACAAACCTAATAAGTGTGTTATAGAAGAAGTTCCTAATCTAGATAAGTATTCAATTGACTAGCTTATTGAAACACCATCTGCCTTTGACATTTCGGAGATGGAAGAAGTAAAAAGAGAGAAGATAAGTTGTATTTAATGTTTCAAGGCTTGTAGAAGATGAATTGGAAGAATGTGAGAAATTTGGAAGATATTGAAGCAATCTTCATAAGGAGATTGAAGGGAGGACCAAAAAATACAGAGGTAAGTTACCCTTGAAATTATTTAATTGTAGTAGAATTGGTAATTATACTTCTAAATCTATATATAAAGAGGATTACAAGAAATTTGATGATGATGAGAAAAATAGTAGATTTAGAAAATATGACTTTAAGAAGTGTTAGCCCCCAGTTATTTTTCAAAAAAGAAAATACCCACGCCTTTTTAAAATGGTCATCCTTATCGGTTCTCGCTTATTAGTTAAACCCCCTTGGTCAAATATTAGTGTATCATAAATTTTCTTTGAGATCGCCAAGTTCTGTTTTTGCCTGATATCACGATCCCTGGGGAAAAGGCTGATGTTTGTCGGGCGATAGCCAAAAAACTTCACAGAATTGATTTCTAGCTTCTACTCGATACCCGCTACTACCTCATGTTGGGATCCAAGAGCACTAAGAGGGGGGGGTGAATCAGTGTTCTATTGATGAGATTAATTTTAACCTTATTAAAAAAACCACTTAGTAACCGGTATGCATAAAAGAAAATAACAACAAGTAATAATAATGCAACCACAAAGATAAACACCATAACACAAAGATTTATACGTGGAAAACCTCAAAGAGGAAAAACCACGGTGGGATTGATGACCCACAATATCTATCCACTAGCCAAACGAATAAATATTACATGAGGGGCCTGCACATGTAGGAAGGCATACTACCTAGACCACACTGCTCATCACAAAGGAGCCTCATTGACTACAGATCCAAAATACTAAATTACAAACAAAATTTGAACTCTGTAAGTGAATTTTCTATGCTAGATGAGTTCTGGTTGAAGCACAGACTGTACCAGTTAATATTGCTACCTGCCTTTACTAGTATCCAGGTTCACTTACCAATCCCTTGACAAATAACCAAGATCGACTACAGATCATTACATTCGCATTCTGTTGATCAATATTTCACTCGCATAACATCACATAACCTATCACATCTATATATTTTCAAAATGATCTAATAGTCTGACTTATATACCCTTACATACATGAATACCTTATGTCGGCTTACAAGCATATCACAAATTATTTACATGTTGGCCTAAACAAAATATTAACATAAAACTATGTGACTGTTGCTGCTTCCACAATTGTTGGATCAAACTCCTATGTCGGCCTTAGAATACCTGTTCCAAGTTTGCTGGTTTACATGCCTGTCGAGGATGTGAATGCAAGTTACTTTTATTACTAGATCTTCCAAGAAGTGTGTTGACATCAATGACAACACCTAGAACTCAAATGAGTGTCAATTGGCAACAATCTCCCCCTTTGGCATTGATGGCAACACTCATGTGAAAAATGGATCATGAAGTGTTGTTTCGGTTCTTGTCCAAAATCTAATCTCCCAAAATTGGTCTCAAAAGGCTGCTCCCCCTTAGCTACACATTACTTCTTATGTCCCTTAACATTTTTCACATCCAACCTGTCCCCCTTTGACAACAATTCCAAAGCTGGGGCAAAGAATAAGAAATATGAGATTACCGGATCTAAATGTACTTGAAAATATCTGGATAAGCACCCTTCAAAAATGCCAAGTAAGTGTCCCAACCACTTTTTAATGTTTCAAAAATTGATACAAACCCATTCAGAATGTAGGCATGCAATTCTTCTTCTATTAGGGTTGCTAGTTTGGGCTTATCCATTTGTTCCATACATTCTCTTTTATGAAGCAATAAAGTATTAAGCTGGGGACTGACCAAACCTCTTAATTCTCTGGCCCGCAAGATTAAATTGTCCTTATCCTTCTCCAAGGATGAAATTTCTAACTCAAAAAGAAAAATTTGACCATCAACAATGTTGGTCAATGACTCAGTACCATCAAAATTGACTACAAGTTGTTCAATATTTTCCTTATCCAACTTAATTTTATTGTCCAGGTTTGCTATTAGTTTTGCTATGTTAGTGCAAGACTGGTATATGACTGCATTGGTAAAGTGCTTCATCAATCCTTGTTATTTCTTTTGTCAGCTTAGCTTTGATTGATTTGATCATATTATCACATGTGACCTTCCTAGATGCATTGTATCTTGCCACCAACTACCGGTTTGACACTTGTTCAAGAGTTTTGTACTCTTTTGCAATGTGCTCAATCAAACCTTTAAGCTTACCAGAGGGACTAGCTGTTTGATTAACCTTGTGTTCCGGTGCTAGCTGTTGCATAATCTGTTTAGCTTGCTCAATAACCTATTTGTCTTCAGATCCTTCCTTCATTAACTTTTGAGCTACAACAAGCATTAAGTCAAAACTACTCAACTCCTCTATGTTCTTCTCTTCAAAATGCCTAAAATCTGCTTGACCGGATGAGTCAAGTGCCAACAATGAGAGACTAAAATCTAGTGATGGTGTCGGTACCCTAAATTTAGTCTATTTAACCTCTTTTACTTCTCCCTTATGTTTTTTTTCCTTATTCCACTCAAACTCCTTGGCACTGGTGGCTTCATGACTTGGTGTAGTTATTTCTGCTACCTCTACCTAATGAATTTCAATTGTATCAACATCAATTACTGGAGGAAAATTGTCCTCAATTTTATTTGTCAGTTTATTGACCTCTACATCCTGTACATGTGTGACTGCTAGAGGAATGTCCCCAGTTAGTTTATTATCTAGAACCAGTGGATCTACACCTAATATACCTTTACCCTTAGCATCTACTGGGATGTCTAGAATGCCAGACTTAGGAGGTACTTTTGGTGATGTAAAGAAATATGGTTTATTAATAAAGAATTTTACCCATGCCTCATGAGTATCTTTAACTATTTCATTTACTCTACCCATCATAAAACTAACATGCCGATGTCTACTCTCGAAAATTGTTTTGTTAGCAAAATCTAGACACTGTTGCATCTCTTCCTCAGTAATAGCTCCACAAACAGTCAACAATTCCTGAACCTTTATATGTTTATCTTTCTCAATAGTAGAGAATCTTCTAGCATCTAACTTATTATATGGGTCTATCGACATTTTCTTCTCTATCTCAATTAAGGCTTTCTTATATATATCTAAGTATAACAAAATTGCTTCCTCAATCTCCTTTTGTTCCTTATCATCCATATGTACATAATAATGTTGTATGTTACTCAAAATTCCATCCTTAGTAATTTGATCAATTAATTCCACAAAGAAAGAGGAGGGATAACCTTAATACTTTTGCTAGATTCAAGAGCCACATCTAAATCTGATTTCTACTTCTTACTGGGAGTGGGAGCTGACTCTTTTACCAGTTTCCTCTTCTTTGTAGGCTTCCTCTCCTTCTAAGGTTTCTTTGCTGTCGGAGGGGAGACCTTGGTTTTTTTATTCTTCCCTTCCTCGGGCTTCTTCCTCTAAATCCTTATGTAAGTATTACAAATATTTGGGGTCTCATTTTCTATCTCAGATCCGAAAGCAATAGGGGCAATAACGGTTTTTGGTTGCTTTCTCTTCATCACACCCTTGCAGGTTGCTATTGTCAGTGAGGCCTGAATTGCTACCAGAGAAGATGACTCTACTAACTCAATGATTTGTTTGATTTCAATGGACATCTTTTGGACAACCTGTCCTACCTTCTTTATTTGCCCTTCACTTTTCCTCTTGTTAAAACCTATATGTACTTCTAATTCCTTTTGTTTTGCAGTACCAAAAGTCTTATTTTTTCATCAACCGGGGCATCAATAAGCATCTTGGCATACAAGTCCAAGATCCATGCATCAACTTCATAGCCCATCTTAGTTACTCGTATCATTCTAGGCTACACCGCCTCCATTAGAGTTTCATCCTTTTTAACCATAAAGCAAATATCAGTAGAATACTTATCCACAATATGTTTAGGTACTCTTTCCCTTTATTTCATTGCCTTCTAGAAAGCCTTGAAATAACCCCATAAAATGGAGTCCTTGTCCTATCCTAAGTTTCTCAAAGCATTCTGTTAGACAGTTCAAATAACTAGAAGACAACTGAGAGTGGGGGGGGAAGGTGAATCAGTTGTCACAGATTACTAGAACATTTAGCAATTAAAAATTTAATATCAAAACCCAAAATATTAATACAAGATGCCTAAACCAAATACCAGAATAATAGTTAAACCAATTAAGCGTAAACAATAATCACAAAATAAATACCATCCACATGAGACCAAGATTTATATGTGGAAAACCTGGTAAAGGGAAAAACCATGGTGGGAAGCCTACCCATAGTTAGATAATACTTCTGTAGTAAGTATGTGAATTACAATTGAGGGGCCTGCACTTGCAGGAAGGCCAACAGCCTACAGCACACTGCTCATCACAAAAGGAGTCTTATTGACTACATAGAAATCCAGACTACAATCTGAAAGAAGGAATGAATTGCTAAGACAACATCTCTTATGCCCGAGTATAGTTCTGGTTAGGCTCAATACCAGAAGAGTAAATCCTCTCACATAAACCCAATTCAATCTCCAATGATTGATCAAATCCTCTGCCTAAATGATATTACTTTATTTGCACATCACATCCCTTGACCATAACCATGATGATCTACAATGAGATCTTACAACATATATATACAAACCCTCGACCATAAACAATCAGGTTGCCCACCAGAAAATAAACCAATTACATAATTATAAAACATGTTGGCCTTAGACCAAACAAATAATATCCAACACATAAGACATCCCAAAAACATATCCAGAATTCCAATCCACACGTTACACTAAACCGATCCATAACCTGGATCAACCAAGACCCAGTATAGGTCCACACGCTAAAGCAATGATCTCCATCTGCCAAGTCTCAAACATGATCACCATTAATATCCTGAAACCATACCAAAAGATGCACCAACACCACTTATGCATATCATCAAAGATCTTCATCAAAAGCTCTGCCAGTGAAACCCTCGTCGGTACCACAAGCCAAGCTTCCAAGCAAATAGGATAGCATCCGCTCACCAGACCAAAACCAACTAATTGAATATGAATATGAGTATCATGAATAAGCCAATTCCATAATCAAATCATACCAGAGCATACTGGATCATGCCGGATCCAAATCAACTAGAAACTACTCAACCTATCAGGACCAAAAGGGTGTCGGTAAAGCATCCAAAATAGCTAGTGTTGACATCAATGATAAAACATCAATGCAACACATAATTAGTTCCTCCAAATGGCCAACAATTTCCCCCTTTGGCATTGATGGCAACACTAGATGTGAAAAAAATCTAAGTACCAAGAATTTCCAAACAAGTCTCCCCCAATAGAAGACAACCAACATTCTCCCACTCAAAGATATAGCAATGAAGATCTGAAAAAAAGACCAAAATCCCCCTATGAATGATATCTCTGTAAAGATATGAATTACACATATATCTCTCCCTCTAATGTATACAACTCCTTAAGTTTTTCTTTTTCACATCAATATCTCTCCCCCTTTGACATCAATGCCAGAAATCTGACATAAATATCAAAGTAAAAACATAAACTATTGAAACACAATGCTAACCACTCCCCCTGAGCAGTAACATCCCCACATCAATTCCAAAATGAATGATATATCTGATTATACATATCAGACTGATGCCAAACCGCATCAATCAAGTCTCTACTGGAGGGGTAGAAACTCCCAATCTGTCTCTCAGGTACTCAAATGGTTCTTTAGGCAAAGGTTTAGTGAAAATATCTGCAATCTTCTCTTTTGTGTTCATATAAACCAATCTGACTTCATTTTCTTCCACTTTCTCCTTCAAAAAGTTATACTTGATAGATATGTGCTTTGTCTTAGAGTGAAATACCAGATTCTTTGATATGTCAATAGCATCAAAGTTATCATAGTGAATAACTATCGGTCCAGTGCAATGCATTTTGATATCCTTCACCATTTGCTTCATCCATAACACCTGTGTACAGTTAGTAGCATCAACAACATACTCAGCTTCAATAGTAGACAACAAAGTACATGACTATTTCTTGCTAATCCATGAAACCAACTTCTTTCCAAGAAAGAAAACTCCATCAGAAGTACTTTTCTATTCATCAACATCTCTAGCCCAATCAATATCTCTATATGCACATATGTAATGTAAAGTCATCATCCCCAAAGTACTACAAACCATATTCTGATGTACCTTGCAAGTATCTAAAAATCCTTTTCACCGCACTCTCATGATTTTCTCTAGGATCACTCTGAAATCTAGATGCAATACAAACAACATTCATTATGTTAGGCCTATTCTAAGTCAAATAAAGAAGATCTCCAATCATAGATTTGTATCTTGTAGGATTTACCAGTGCAGAAACATCTTTTCTTGTCAATTTTCACTTGTAATCATAGGAGTACTTACCGGTTTAGAATCTCCCATACCAGATTTCTTAAACAATTCCCTAGCATACTTAGTTTGACGGATGAAAATACCTTTGTCAGTCTAAGTAATCTGTAAACCTAAGAAAAATTTCATTTCCCCAATCATAGATATTTCAAATTCTTTCTCCCTATTGTTAGCAAATTCCCTACACAACTTATCTTCACCTCCAAAAATGATTTCATCAACAAATACTTCAATAATCAGTATATAATTATGAGTGACCTTATAATATAAATTACTATCAGTATTACCCTTAGTAAAACCAAGCTTTAAAATATATTTATCCAACCTTTCATACCAAGCTCTAGGTGCCTGTTTCAATCCATATAAATCTTTCCTTAACTTGCAACCATGTTTGTATCATCTGATAGTGAAAAACCACCAGGTTACTCAATATAAACTTCTTCATCAAGATCCTGATTAAAAATGCACATTTAACATCCATCTGATCAACCTTTTAGTTCTTATGGGCAACATAGGCAAGAAATAATCTTACATCTTCAATCATATCTATAGGTGTAAAAGTCTCACCATAATCAATTCCTTCCTTCTAAGAATATCCTTTATAGACCCATCTAGCCTTATTTCTTATAACTTGACCATCCTCATTCAATTTATTCCTAAAAACCCATTTAGTTCCAATAAAATTCTTATTTGTAGGTCGGGGAACTAAAGTCCATGTGTTATTCTTTTCAATCTGATCTAATTCTTCTTCCACAACTTTCAACCAATATTCATCTTTACATGCCTCAATTACTGATACCAGTTCAACTTGAGAAATTAAACATACCTCATTAGTTTCCAGTATTCTTCTTGTCATTACTCCATTGTTCTTATCCTTGAGACTCTAGTCCAAGCTCCCAAACAACCATGCTCTGATCTTCTGAATGATTCAATCTCAAATACCTAAGAGTCCTCTGACTCTCTGTTCCTCTTCCTGGTTCTCCAATTACTGTAGAATTTTTTCATTCTGTCGAAGTAACTGGTTCAATACTCTATTCTAGTAAAGGTTCTACCGGTTTAGATATAATCATTTCCATTGCCGATTCCTTCTCATAAACTTTGATTTGACCTCTATTTAGCTCATCCACCTTGACATTAGCATGCCAACAATTCTTTGCAATCTCTTGTTATAACATATATATGCTTTGCTTTCATTAGAATTAATAATAAATATGCCTTCATCACATCTAGGATCAAATTTTCCAATTATATCATCTCTCCCGATATAACATTTACTACCAAATATTATGAAGTACTTAATTGTAGGTGTATTGCCAAACCATAATTCATAAGGTGTCTTACCAGTTTGTCCTTTGATATGTACTCTGTTGAATGTATAAACCACTGTGGTCATTGCTTCTATCCAGTAGATATAAGGTAGACTAGGTTCCATCATCATTGTTCTAGCAACATCCAAGATAGTTTTGTTCTTCCTTTCCACAACTCCATTTTGCTGAGGTGTTCGGGGAGCAGAAAATTGTCTCCTTATACCATGCTTCTCACAAAAGTTATTAAACTCACCGGATGTGAATTCTCCACCATGATCTGACCTCAAAAATTTAATCTTCAATCTTGTCTTAGTTTCCACTTTAGCCTTAAATATTTTAAAATTTTCAAATGCTTCAGATTTCTCCCTTAGAATAGTAACCCACATCATTCTAGAATAATCACCAATGATTAGTATGAAATATCTATCACCTTGAAAACTTTTAACTCTAGCACGACCACACAAATCAGTATGAATAAGATCAAGAACATCATTAGATTTATCTTGTATACTCCTAAAAGAGGTTCTAACCTATTTACCCATTTGACATTATTTACATACCAAATTATAGGGCTTCACAATCTTAGGTACATCTCTAACTACCTTAGTTGAATTGATCTTTACAATGCAATCAAAATTCACATGACACAACCTCTTATGCCATAGCCAACTCTCATCAATTTGTGCAATCAAACATGTCTTCTCACTAGAATTCAAATGAAATATATTACCTTTTGTCTGTGTACCAGTTGAAATCTCCAAACCAGATCTGTTAATGATTTTGCATTTTCCATCCTTAAACTGTAATTGAAATCCCTTATCTACCAATTGTCCTACACTCAAAAGATTATGCTTCAAAACTTCAACATAATATACATTATCAGTATTGTTCTATTCATCCAATGATAAAGTTCCTTTTCCTTTGATCATACATGCTTTGTCATCTCCAAATCTAACCAGACCACCATCAAATTCTTGCAAAGATAGAAATTTCCCTTTATCTCCAGTCATATGATGTGAACAACCACTATCAATTACCCATTCATCCTTGTCTTCAATTTTAGTAGCAAGTGCCTTTTCTTCAAGAACATTCTCTTCCAGTGCCAGAGCATATTCCTTGATATCTAGGAACACCCATTCCTTCCCATTGCCGGAACCACTAGTAGAGTCTTCTGCCGATTCATCATCAGAATCAGTAATGCCTTCCTCATCTTCTATGTAGCATGATTTGTCTTTGTTTTTCCTTTACTTATATTTGTTCTCATATCTAGGGTTAGGTTTAAATGATCTTCTAACTCTTTCTTCAAATCTTGAATTCCTTTCAGGATATCTAGATGCAAAATGACCAATCTTATTACATGTAAAACATTTAAAAGGTGCTTTTCCTTCATACTTACTTCTTGTCGATCCTTTAGGTACTCTTCTAGAAAATAGTGCTTCAAGTTTCTCTAATTCTTCATCTTCTCTCTTCATATCATCTAATTCCTTTGCATATAAAGCTTTCCAATCTTGTCTACTAGTTGATGATGCAGATGCATGAAAAGATGATTCAGATTTCACAGCTCCAGAAGGTCCAATTCTTCAAGCTCAAAAGTAGATAGTTTCCCAACTAAGGTATCCCAGTTAATAGTAGTGTTAGCCACAGTTCTCATCTCATTAATAGTAGTAGCCTTCATCTTATAAGCCAGTGGTAGGGCTCTCAAAACTTTAGAAACAATTTCATCTTCACTCAGAGATCCACCACAATATTGAATTCCCATAACAATCTCATTTACCCTTTCCATGAATGTAGTAATCCTTTCATCTTCTTCCATCTTCAGATTCTCATATCTCACCCGATAACCATCAAGTTTAACAATCTTCACTGTAGGGTCACCTTCATTAAGAGTTTCCAACTTATCCCATATAACCTTTCCAGATGATTTGTCAGTCAATCCCATTATTTGCTGATCAGTAAGTGCAAACAAGAGGGTTTCTCTTGCTCTGCAATCATTCTCAATGTCCTTATCCAATTTTTTTGGAGGACGATTGGTAGATGCTAGATTATGAGGTGTAACACCATTTTGCGTGATCTCCCAAATCTCCTTGCCAAGACATCTTAGATGAGTCTCCATCTAAATCTTCCATACTGTGTAATTTGTTCCATCAAGCCTAGGAATATCTCTCTGAAAGATAGCTCCAGATTAACTAGATGAACTTGAACTGTTAGTTGCCATAGGATCTGCTCTGATACCAATTGTTAGACAATTCAAATAATTGGAAGACAACTGAGAGGGGGGGGGGGTGAATCAGTTGTCACAGATTACCAAAACATTTAGAAATTAAAACTTTAATACCACAACCCAAAACATTAATACCGGAATGCCTAAACTGAATACCAGAATAGAAGTTAAACCAATTAAGCATAAACAATAATTATAGAATAAATACCATCCACATGACACCAAGATTTATACGTGGAAAACCTGATAAAGAGAAAAACCATGGTGGGAAGGCTACCCACAGTCAGATGATACTTCTGTAGTAAGTATGTGAATCACAATTGAGGGGCTTGCACTTGCAGGAAGGCCAATAGCCTAGAGTGTACTACTCATCACAAAAGGAGTCTCATTGACTACATAGAAATCCAGACTACAATCCAGAAGAAGGAATGAACTAAAAAGATAGCTTCTCCTATGCCTGAGTATAGTTTCTGTTAGGCTCAATACTAGAGGACTATATCCTCTTACATAAACCCAATTCGATCTCCAATGATCAACCAAATCCTCTACCTGAATGATATTACATTATTTGCACATCACATCCCTTGACCATAACCATGATAATCTACAATGAGATCTTATAACATATATATACAAACCCTCAACCATAAACAATCAAGTCGGCGACCACACAATAAACAAATTATATAATTACAAAACATGTTGGCCTTAGACCAAACAAATAATATCCAACACATAAGACATCCCAAAAATTTATTGAGAAGTCCAATCCACACGTTACACTAAGCCGGTCCATAACCTGGATCAACCGGGACCCAATATAGGTCCACACGCTAAAGCAATGATCTCCATCCACCAAGTCTCGAGCATGATCACCATCAACATCTTGAAACCATACCAGAAGCTGCACTAATGCCACGTATGCATATCATCAAAGATCTTCATCAAAAGCTCTGCCGATGAAACCCTCGCGGGTACCACAAGCCAAGCTTCCAGGCAAACAGGATAACCTCTGATCACCAGACGAAAACCAACTAATGGAATATGAACATTAGTATCATGAATAAGCCAATTCCATAACCAAACCATATCGGAGCATACCAGATTATGTCGGATCCAAACCAACTAGAAACTACTCAACCTACCAGGACCAGAAGGGTGCCGGTAAAGCATCCAAAATAGAGCAGGTAATGTTGACATCAATGAAAAAACATCAATATAACACATAATCAATTCCTCCAAATGGCCAACACATCCTTTATTAGCTTCCCTACCAGAAAATTAAAGGCCCATTGCCTCTTACTGGATCCTGGGGTCTCATTAAGAAAGAAAAGCATCATACAAATAATGAGATTACCATACTAGAATACACCTTTCTTTTCTCCCTTAATCTTTCCTAGATTTAGAATTAACTCATCACACATCCACTGATAGAGATCATATTTCTCATTCTCCTTAACCATATTTTGTGCATAGTAGATACAAGAACTAGAAACAAAGTTTAACCAGTTGGATTGAGTCACCTTGTATCCAATGACCTTATTGGAAAATTGCATGTCTTTGTCTCAGATAATGCTTATCCTCATTGATCGGTTGTCAAAAGTGGCACCGATTAACTTATTGACTTCATTGTTCAAAATTTTCTTCCTTCCCGGAGTCTGTCCAGCCTGGGGCAAACTGGTGATCGCAAAAATAGCCTCCTTACTGATCTTGTAAGGATGGTCTAGCCACATTAATTCGCCATGGACTTGGCTCAGCACATACCATATTATAACATCTTCAAACTTAGGCATCTCCAAAATATCATTGAAACCCCGATCCTTCAGAATTTTGAATTTCGGTTTGATCATGCCATTCTTGTCCAATAATCCTATCATGTACATGGTCTTGATTTATGATGTACCTAGTTCCTCCAAAGTGCAGTGAATATATGCCCTAACATCCTTGACATAGAGTACGACATCAAGAACCCTAGAAAATACACCTACCGAATCATCAACCTTTGCAATCTGGGGATACTTCTTGAAAATTGGGTATGGACGATCATTAATGTCAACCACAATAGGGGTTGCCACATCTGCCAGAGTGGGAAAAGACCCAGAAGCCACTGTGATTGAAAAGATAGCTTGAAAACCAAGAAAATACCTCACAAACTTTGCCGGTGAAAGCCTTTGAAAATCCACTCAGAGTGCACTCGAATTCACTTGAAAATGCTCTTAATCTACTTTGGTAGTCTTAAACTCGCTCTTCTTCACTTTGAGTGTTGTGTAATAAAAAATGAAGTAACTTTTCCTTTTTATTCTGGGTATGTGCAAGCTAATGAGTCACAAATTTACCGAAGTCTATGCGTTGGAAAACGTGCTCCTCAAATTGGGGGCCCGTTCTTTGAAAATGGGGGCCCATTAATGGTTCGGCCTCCCAAGCTGAAAGGTGATGGGGGGCTGAAGCTAAATAAAATGGGCCCCCATTTCTAAACAAAACAAGGGACCCATTTTTAAATAACGGGGGCCCGTTTTTAAAAAACGGGCCCTCATTTTTAAATTGTATTTTTACCATTTTTTTGGGCAAATTTTTCATTTTCACCATGATAGTGAATTGACAAGAGGAGATCAAAAATGGGCCCCCGTGTTGTGGTTTCCATTTCAAGCCTCCACCACTATCCTAGGTACACATTCAGTCATCTATTTTCACATTTCATAATTTTCTTGTATATTTTTCTTGTTTTTTTGTGTATTATTTAGTTTTTTATTATTTTAGTTTTTTTTAAAGTACCCTATAAATAAATTATTTTTTATATTTGTAAATTCTTGATTTTGATCTAAAATATTTTTGAACAGTTAGCCCTAAACCCTAATCAACAAATTTAGAAATCAAAACCAAACCTAGATAATTAACAAAACGAAATCAAAACAAAAAAAAATTGAAAATGAAATGGAAACAAAAACAAAAATGTTCGAAAAGGAAATCGAAATAAAACCGAACATATGTACCTAAATTGTTCTTAATCCTCATTAGGCAATACAAAAGTTATCACTAAATTAGTATAACCTTAAAAGTAATTAACATTACTCTTCAAATTTTAGATATCAAAGTTTAGGCTTAGGTTTATGCCATGTCATGGCATAAAGGTCCTATTATGGTCCTATTATGTCATGTGATGGTATAAAAGGATCAATTATGGACACATTATGCCATGATGGCATAATATGTCCTATTATGCCATGACATTACATAATGGGTTCATAGTTGGTCCTATTATATCATGTCATGGCATAATAGGACCTATTATGCCATCATGGCATAATAGGTCCTATTATGCCATGAAATTGCATAGTAGTCCACCTATTATGCCATCATGGCATAATAGGTCCATAATAGGACCTATTAAGCCACAACATGACATGATTTTCTCAAGGATTGCCAACTTCATCATCTAATTCATCTCGAACACTGAAACTATGCTAATTTGACATGTTTACTTAGTATGATAGGACCAATTATGGACCTATTATGCCATGATGGCATAATATGTCCTATTATGCCATGACATTGCATAATGGATCCATAGTTGGTCCTATTATGTCATGTCATGGCATAATAGGACCTATTATGCCATGACATTGCATAATAGTTCACCTATTATGCCATAATAGGACCTACTAAGCCACAACATGACATGATTTTCTCAAAAATTGCCAACTTCATCATCTAATTCATCTCCAACACTGAAACTATGCTAATTCGACATGTTTACTTAGTATGATAGGACCAATTATGG
The DNA here is from genome assembly GCF_030272615.1 of Cryptomeria japonica. Lineage (NCBI taxonomy): Eukaryota > Viridiplantae > Streptophyta > Pinopsida > Cupressales > Cupressaceae > Cryptomeria > Cryptomeria japonica. Next base: position 182,787,605 of record NC_081407.1, read on the forward strand.
ACCTATTATGTCATGATGGCATAATAGGTCCTATTATGCCATGACATTGCATAATAGGTCCATAGTTGGTCCTATTATCAGATTTTTAAAAACTTATAAATATCCTGTGTATCATTTAACATATCCACACCTAAAGGATTTGGTTTTGCATAAAAATTAAAAAAGAGAGAAAAGTAAACATAATTTTTTTATTCATGGGTGAAAACCATTCTTATGACACCTTGGACAAGTACCTTGGCATCATGTATAATTTTTTTTAAAAGTACCCTACACTTGGAGTATACCATAATCCATTCAAATTCTCTTTATTCTCAACCATCCTTGTCATCATCCATATCATGTATCTCAAATTCCTAGTTTTTGACCTTGATTCAAGTGTTTTAATCATTTTGAGACATGTTTTAGGAAAATTCTAATATATAAAATCCTATTTACAGAGAACTGTTACAAAAAAATTGAGAAGATGAGTAACATATATCCACATCTCTACCAAAGTAGGGAGTATGAGTTGAACATGTGATGCCTACCTAGGTAGATATCTACCCAAGTAATCTTATCCTATCCTCTATGTGCAAATATGCAATACAATAGTTAGGTAAATGCAAGAAAATAATGATGCACCAACAAAGTGAATGTACACATTGAGGTGACACATAACATAAAAGAGAAACCACTAGATATCACATGATTTAATATTTTATGTTTACTTCATATTCTATTACTTCATGTGTTTTATCTCCTATTTTTACATTAAATCTAATCTTTATTAGTAACTACTAATTTCCCATAATGATTGATGTCTTATACTTTAATCTTTGTTCTAGCTTATGATCTTCAAGACTATTTGCTTCACATGTATGTTCATATAGTGTTTTTTAAATCTTATTAAAGCATTATCTTATGTTTGTATATTGGTTAATCTATCTTCTTAAAGTATTATCTTATGTTCATACATTGGCCTATTATTATAGAGAATATAATAGATTATCACTATTTGATCACACATTTTTGCATCTTAATATCATATGATTGTGCCCCACATGATGATCTTATGATCATATCTTGGTTTATAGAGCATAATGATCTTACATTTCAATATCTTATTTTAAGCACTTATCATCAATCCTTATATATTCTTACACTAGAAGGAGGATCATCTTATTTCTCACTTCTTTATTGATCTTATGTATGAAATATTTTATATTGATTTTAATAGTTGATGCATTTTACAAGAAATGAATTTATTAAATTGAATATATAATAGATTTATGATGTTTCATTGAAAGTTTTTATTAAGTTTTGTGCGCAAATTTTATATTTAAAGATTCAATAGTATGTACATGTATATTTTTTTAAGTTCAATATTATATTATATATTTCATGTGTATCTCATTCAACAACATAGAAATGTTACTATTTATAAATGTTTTTTTTTAATTTAGTAAAATAGATTCTTCTTTGACATAGAGTTGTATATAATTCATGTATATCTTTATATATGCAGGAGCTCTTTGTTATCATGGATGTCTTTGACATAGATGAACTATTAGGTGAAAATCCCCCACCACAACCCCCTCCTCCTCCTCCTCCACCTCCACCTCCACCTCCACCACCACCACCACCACCACCACCCCCTAGATTGGATGAAATTCGTTTAAGAGAATGAATTAATGAAAACCTACAAGTGATTGAACAAAACATTGCTGCTATCCAAAATGAGCCAATCATGCCACCCCATCTTGTAGAGTTTGCAAAATCAATGCAAACTGTTGTCGAGTCAGTTAGATCTGTTGATTCTCAATTAGATCAATTTCATAGAGGACGATAAGAGTTGCATGATTTTTATGTCGATGGTTTGACTTATAGGCAAATCACTGATTTAAAAATAACCAAAGCTCATTTATGTCCATATTTTACTAACCCAAAAACAAGAGAACCAATGCAACCTAACCATAAAAGAATTTCAATTAGGTGGTGTGTGCATCTAGAAATGGCTAGATACTTCTGGGATAGATGGTGGATGGTTTTTGATTATCCACCACATCATAATTATGAGGTCCCTTTTTATTTTTTAAAGAAATTATACTGTGAGTTTGTAATGAATCAAAAACCAAATTATTTTGACATTAAGTCATTCCAGGGTGTTGGTCGTGGAATGCCATAACATAGATTAGGGGCACGGAGTAATAATCCCCTACCAGATCCACCCATAGTTCCACTTGTTTCTCCATCGATTCTTGTAGATGTCCAAAATAAATCATTCATTTTGACATTAGATGCTTTGACTTCCCTCACAAGTAACCTGAGTGAGCAAGCTGCTCACATGGCATCTGCTCCTCGATGGATGCCACATATGTGTTCGAGTTGTCATGAGACGTGTGTAGGTCCTACTACTGCTGCAGGATCTACTTCAGTTCCAGCTAAGCATGATGTAGCATATGATAGTATGATGACATCTTATATGGATTTTCTTTGCTCGGATGTTCATCTTGACTAGGTATAGATATATATACATGTACATGCCAATCTTTTAATACTTCATTAAATATAGGTATAAACTAAGTGCATCTCTTTTTTTTATACAATCTAATACTTCATTAAATAAATTTTGTTTATGTAGATAAGGACTACACCTAATATTAGAGTCAATATTGCATCTATTGGAACACAACTCGGCACACCTTATGGGGTATAGTATAAATTTCTATCTAGACATTGTACTATCTTCTTAAGTTAATATGTTATCATCGTATACTATATAAATTTTCATGTTGATATATTGAATGCTTCTTTCTCCAGGATTCAGGTCATGAGGGACCCTCTACATCACATCGAGAAGAGGGTCTGACTATTGTGACACCATTGGTATGTATCTTATAATTCTTAAATTAAATATGAACTCTAACAACATTGTAACTTAACTTGAAATTATTTATTACACATATATATGTTCACTAAATATGATTTCATTAAATGCATGTATGCAGGGGGACACTACCATTAGGATAGGTTATCCTCATAATTTTGATCAGAGCCAATTTGAATGCACATCAACTGTTGGCATATGCACACTCCAATGAGACATTGTATGTGATTGAAGGTTTTGTCATTGATGGAAACCTTGCAATCCTATGGCACTAGCAAAGGCATTATACCAGCATCAGCAGATCACAATCTACACTGGCACTTAGGACACCGGCACCGACACAGAAGAAAGGAAGTATACCGGCATAGAGGCCGACAGGATTTTGTTATATTATATTTTGTTTATTATTGTAAAAACTTGTAAGCCGACTTGGCAAATTGTAAAATGACTCTTATATATAAAAGAGATCATTATAGACATTTGGAATATAAGAGATGTAAGCGATAAGGAAAAATATTAGGTAGACCTATTATACAAAATATAGGCTAAGGGTTTATGTAAGAAGCAGAGCAGCAACCGGTATTGGATCAGGCATTATAGATGCTATTGTAAAGTAGTACAAGATATTGGATTTGTATAATCCTCATTGTAAGTCAGTGAGACTTCCCATTGAGCAGTGAGCTCTAGGCAGTTGGCCTTCTAGCATGTGCAGGCCCCTATTGTAAGTAATATTCTCTTATTGGCCAGTGAGTGAATATTGTGGGTCACAAATCCCATCAAGGTTTTTCCCACACCGAGTTTCCTTGTTAAATCCTTGTGTTATGGTGTGCTTTTCATGTGGATGTTCTTGATTCTATTTATTGCATTATTTCTTGCATACTAGTACATTGTTATAATATGTTCTGCATGTTTTAAGTTAAGAAATTCTATTCACTGGTTAGATCATATTCGCCCCCACCTCCTTTGATTACTCCACTGGTAAAAACAACAGCTACAGACGATCAACCGGCAGCTGAGAGTATGGATGTAGAGGATGGTAATCCTAATCCTAAAGTCTTATATACTATGGATGTTGATACTCAAAAGATCAACATTGTGGTAGACAAAGATATAGCTGATAAGACTGACATGGCTAGTGAGCCTCCGGTAGCTGAGCAAACTGAAAACACACAGGAAAAACTGGCAGAAGACAAAGAGAAAAAGGTAGAGACTTAGACACAGACTGAGACAATGCAATAAATAGAGAAACAAATAGAGCAAAAGGCTCCGGAATAGGAACAACAACAACAGGAATAGGAACATAAGGAAACAGTGCCATCGACAACTGGAGAAGTAGAAAAACCATTGCTTAAAGAAATGCAGACACAAACAGACCTACTAGAGGTCAATACAAGCTTGGTTACTTCCACTGGCAGTACTCAGAATGTTGGTTCATCATTAGGCTACAAATCAACTAATGTGATTGAGGTACTATTAGATTCAATCAAAAAGATAACAAACTGCAGCTCACAAGCTTATAAGGCAATTGATGATACCATACCAATTTTGAAGGTAATTGCTCCTAACTATAATATAGACAATAAAGATTTTTTAGGACAACTTGATACACTGTGTAAATATATCACATAAAACATCGAGAAAATAAAGGAAGAGTCATTGAAGGATAAAGTAGAAATTGAAAAGTAGAAATTATTTGATGAGAAAATAAAGAAGTGTAGCAGATATTTTGACACACTTCTACCACAATTGTGTAATTTATTGAAAGAGTACAAAACTCTGTACAAAGACACCTATAAGACAAACTTTTTTACTGTAGATATAGACAAGAAGATGAGCAAGGTACAGGATGAGATCAATAAACTTGCAGATAATTTTGTTAACTCACCGGATACACTATCAGTTTTTGAGGAGAAGATAACAAATTTTGAAGAAGAATTACTTAAATTGGAAAGAGAGAAAGAGAGAATTATGAATAAGGCAAAGCATCTGAGATTAAAACTGAGTCCAAGATTGGACTATCTAGCATCACTGTGGAAGGAAGTATCTGAGGTACTAATATAGGGACAGAAAACACCGGCATAGCATTTGCAGCATCTCATCGGTACAGTGAAGAGAATAGAGACAACAATAAAGGATAGAAAGAAGTTTATGGATAGTATAAACTTGATTTTGGGAGATCTTTTTCAAATTGTAACCACCCAGTTACAAGGTTGAAACTACAAACTCTACTGGCATCTTGACAACATTTGTCATTGATGCCAAAGGGGGAATAGTGGGATGAGAAAATTTCACAGGAATCATATGCTCAGGGGGAGCACACACATTTTTGGTAACATTTTTGGACTTCACATTTTTGGATACATTTTTGAAATTTCTCATGAGTGTTGCCATCAATGCCAAAGGGGGAGATTGTTGGCATATGCACACTCCAATGAGACATTGTATGTGATTGAAGGTTTTGTCATTGATGGCAACCTTGCAATCCTATGGCACCGACAAAGGCATTATACCGACATCAGCAAATCACACTCTACACTGGCACTCAGGACACCGACACCGGCACAGAAGAAAGGAAGTATACCGACACAGAGGTCGACAGGATTTTGTTATATTATATTTTGTTTATTATTGTAAAAACTTGTAAGCCGACTTGGAAAATTATAAAATGACTCCTATATAAAAGAGATCATTATAGACATTTGGAATATAAGAGATGTAAGCGATAAGGAAAAATATTAGGCAGACCTATTATGCGAAATATAGGCTAAGGGTTTATGTAAGAAGCAGAGAAGCAACCGGTACTGGATCAGGCATTATAGATGCTATTGTAAAGCAATACAAGATATTGGATTTGTATAATCCTCATTGTAAGTCAGTGAGACTTCCCATTGAGCAGTGAGCTCTAGGCAGTTGGCCTTCCTGCATGTGTAGGCCCTTATTGTAAGTAATATTCTCTTATTGGCCAGTAAGTGAATATTGTGGGTCACAAATCCCACCGAGGTTTTTCCCACACCAGGTTTCCTTGTTAAATCCTTGTGTTATGGTGTGCTTTTCATGTGGATGTTCTTGATTCTATTTATTGCATTATTTCTTGCATACCAGTACATTGTTATAATATGTTCTGCATGTTTTAAGTTAAGAAATTCTATTGACCGGTTAGATACTGATTCACCCCCCCCCTCTCAGTATCTATGGGATTCCTAACATCGACATCCTTTGAGGTATTAATATGTAATACTTAATTTGATCTTATTTTGACTCTTAATTTAAGATTTAATTGGACACTTTGAATTTGACCTTGTACAAGAGTTGGCTAGCACTACATTTGGTGTTGATACTACACAAGATACTGCTAGAGGATCTGATGAGCATATGGTAAGTTTGTAACTTAATTTACGAATTCTACTATATTTGATAAATGATTCTTTTAATATTTAATTTCAAGTAATATTTTAATATTATTTTTTTATTGTACAACATGAGACGGGTGGATATGGACCACGTCTCGGGGACAAGAGAGATACTACTAGAGGATTTGATGAGCATATGGTAAGTTTGTAACTTAATTTATGAATTCTACTATATTTGATAAATGATTCTTTTAATAGTTAATTTCAAGTAATATTTTAATATTATTTTTTTATTGTACAACATGAGACGGGTGGATCTGGACCACGTCTCAGGGACAAGAGAGATACTGCTAGAGAATCTGATGAGCATATGGTAAGTTTGTAACTTAATTTATGAATTCTACTATATTTGATAAATGATTCTTTTAATAGTTAATTTCAAGTAATATTTTAATATTATTTTTTTCTTGTACATTATGAGATAGGTGGATCTGGACCATGTCCCGGGGACAAGAGACCATGGGATGTTATTAATGATAGCACTTAGATTTTACTGTTTATTTGGCTTTGATATGTACTTTTTTATGAACTTACACATTTGTTTACACGTGCACATACTTTATATATATGGATAGTTGCATAATAGGATTAGATCATATATATTTTGTGCATACTTTATATATTTTGTGCACATTAGATATTATGTGGAGTGAACATCATGTTACCATCTAGATATATATATGGATTATGTGGACTTGAAATTTTACTGTTTATTTGGCTCTGATATGTACTATTTTATGGGCTTTACATATTTGTTTACACGTGCACACATACTTTATATATATGGATAGTTGCACAATAGGATTAGATCATATATATTATGTGCATACTTTATGTGTATTGTGCCATTAGATATTATGTGGACTTAAAATTATGTGCACATTAGATCATATATATTGACTTGAAATTATGTGGACTTGAAATTTTGTGCATACTTTATATATTATGTGGACTTGAAATTTTATTTATGGAAGTTGTGCTTAAACAACTTTATAGGGATTATGTGGACTTGTAATTTTATTTTTGGAATTTCATTTAAATAGTTCTTGTGATTAGATAAACTAAAGGTACATACATCATGAACTAAGTATCGAAACATATCTTATAATTATAACATATTCTAAATTAAAAAGTATCAAAACAAATATAATGAATAGAACTTGATTAAAACATAATTATCTCATTCATAAATTTGACCAATAGTCTCTCATTTATGTATATTGTACACAAAATGTAATCAAGAAGACATATCTAAAATAAAATAAACAGTCTATTTAAATTATAATAATAAGTATTTATATCTCTCAAAATACAACATAAAGTATGCACAAATAATAGTAGTCATTGAGGCCAAGTCTACTCTGAGAGACCTGGAAAAAATAAATACATATGATTAATTTTTATAATCAGGATGCATTGAATTTAAAATACAAAGGGATTTGCCTTAAGGGTACAAAAATTTAACTTGTAATTATTCAAAATGAAACATAAAGTATGCACAAATAACTTTGTTTTCATTGATGCCTTCTACTTGTGGTAAACCTGAAACAAAATTTTACTAGATTAGATTTTATAATTATGATGCATGATATAAAATGCTATATATAATATGCATCATGACTTTTAAAAGGGAGGTGGATTAAGGGTTTAAATTATAACTTACTTGATATTCATTCCGTTATACCATCTGCATCCTCTCTCTTTTGCAAAGCTTCTATAATTGTCTCATGCTCTTCCATAGAGAGAGTCCATAATTGTTTATTAGCAGGCCTGCCATGATATCTATCCAATTTTATATTAGTTGCCACTACCAAATGCGAGTAATGTATAATCTTCTTCTCTAATTCATAATCTTCAAATTCGGGCAATCCATTCTTTCTTGTTAGATATTTGCGTAGCCAAGTGCCAACAACAACCACAGATCCTGTTGGATAGTCATAACCATCATCATCTACTCGAGGAGTGGTTAGCTTATGTTTTGGCTCTACACATCGAGCGAACCAATACTCTATCCCCTCTTCATTGTCCTCTGGTGCAACAACAACATAGACATGTCCTATGCACAAAACAATTTTATTTTAATATTTAATGAGAAATAAAAACAAAAATATACGCTATAAGATTTCATAAGTATGTACTATTTAATAAATCAAAACAAATTTCAAAAATAATTTTACCTTGTTGTATAAGATCTGAAATGCTATCATAGTCATTTGATGCAAATATTTGATCCATATCTTCATCAGTTCTTTCATGCGGATCATTTGCATCTATGGGTGTCAATGATATTTGTTGCCATTCTTCAACCCATTCTTTATTCTCACAAAATTTCCAATCTCCGAAAACACAAAACTGACAAAAGCAAGCAAGTTGCCTTGTGAATATAGTCCATGTGTTTGAATTAGAACTCTTAAATGAATGCCATTTAGCTGATCCAATGATGGTATTACAATCATGCCGAATAGGAATACTATCTTCCTCTATCAACCAGAAGAAACGTCGAATTGCTGAGTTTTCAGTTGATCCTTTTGAATTGCACCAATCTACAACTACACGAGCATCTCTAAATTTCACTGCATCCTCAAATTTCAATTGTTCTCTAGCAAGAGCTCTTTTTATACAGGCATTGACTCCATCATGTTCCCCCTTACCATGTCCTGCTTCAAAAAAACTCCATAAATGTTGGACATTGGTTATCTTGTGAACTTTGCATAGCCAATAAAACATTCTTGCATTTTTGAATTGTCCAGTGCAGTTATCTGACCATATCATATGTTGTTTCATGTCAATTTCTCTTTCCTTAAGATTATCATAAAATACCTCAAAGCAATGTTGAACAAACTCTGAAGAGTGTAATTGATTATCACTAACATAGAAATGATACTCCCTGAAAATTTTTCTATTATCTTCTGTACTATCATGGTCATGTCTATATATAATGTGCACAAATATGGCCACTTGCACTGAGTTGTAGTATTGTGATTGAGTTTCCTCTTGTGGTTTTAGAGTATAATTTTCTGCAAAATCCACAACTGATACTATTGTTCCAACTAGAAATGTGTTCTTGCATTTGTGAAACTGTCCATCAAGCCATCAGGCATGTTGGGAATGTTTCATATATTTTGGAACAATATGAGTTTTAAACTCACTAATAAATGCATTCAGACTATTCTATTTTGTAATCAATTCTAAATGTTTCCCCATCTTTCCATCCTTTAGAGGGTATTCTATATTTTTAAATCTCCTAACATCAACCATTTTTTGTCCAAACTCAGATGAAACGTGTTCATGCAAACATTCACCTATTGAAGAATAGTTCTCACATAAATTGCAATGGCCATAAATGCATGAACTGGAAAGAAATAATTGTTCATTAGGTGGTTTACAAAATAAACTTCCAATAAAATCTTTTATAGTTTCAAGTGGAACATAAACACCACAATCTTGCACAAGATCATTACCATGCAACATACAACGTATATATCAAAAAACATCATAATAGTAAAGAAACTGAACATGAGTTTTACAACAACAAGATATTCTTTGTTTATTGATTTTAACATACTAGGGTTTGCATTTTTCAAATGATCTTTGACTAATTCGTAAATTCATTAACACAGATTCATCACTAAAATTTTTAAAGAATTCAGTTTGAGTCATGTCAAGAAGATGTTTTGGATGAGGATCACAAATTTTTGATCCCACCCTTAACTTTAAAACATCTCTAGCATTTGATGAAACTCTAGTGTTATCATGCCAAAATTTTGCAATTAATTGTTTAGTTTCATCATTTAATTTCATGTCCGACCTTTGAAGTCTACCACTAAAACTCCAACAATGGTTTAGTGGATCAATTTCAATTGTGTCTCTTCTTTTGGCTGCTCTTGACAAGGTTCTATGATGTAAGTTCAAATAGCCACTTATATCATTTAACATTCTTTTACTAACAATCATTTTGTCAACTATAGCAGTCATTATAACTCTACGTGTTGCATTCTTATCTTTAGATCGACTTGCTTTTCCTATAGAATTGATGGCATTGGGAACAGTAGATACAACTTGCTTATATGATTCATCTTTTCTTTTTGGTTTTGCATAAATACCTATTTTTTTCATGACTTTACATATTTTTAACATTTTTATTAATTGTAGCATTAATTGACATTGGAATCCTAACTTTTTATTACAGAAAAATTGTTTATATAATCTGTTCGCATGTGTTCTGATTTGTCTCCAAGAAGCTAACCCATTAAGATTATCTAGCACATTGCTATCAATAGTAAACAAATTACATTCATTTTCTTTCAGAGAGGGTGGTGCAATATTTTCAATTTTTATTTCTTTTCGTATTGGTGTATGAAATTTATATCCAGCTTCATTTAAATCAGCACTTTGATTAGCATCATAGTCATCAGGATTTAAAAACATACCAGGATTCGCATCCACGTGAACATTTGCATCAACAGTCATAGTTGTGTGTGGTTCTACATTTCTTGCATCCATCATGATGTCTTCAATGGTCTCATCTACAACGAGCACTGAACTAGATGCTTCAGAAGTGTTATTCAATTGTTGTTGTTGTGATCTTCGATCTCTTTGGCATTTTTCCTCCTTCTCTCTTTGTGCTTGAATTTAGTCCACTGTCATTGTCCTCTTTTTTTTCTTTTGACATTGCTTAGAACCCATTTTTACAAACTCGTCTTCAAAAAATAATATCTTTTTACTTAGTTCTTCAAAAAATCATGTAAAAAATATTAAAAAGTACTACCAAATGATGTAAAAAATCTTTGTCAGTACGGATTTCAATGGTAGTGTGGTAAATCAATGCAATCTATCTTTTTTTTTACAATAACGGTTATTTAGAAACGGGGGCCCGTTATTAAATCCAATGGGCAAAAAATGGAACGGGCCCCCGTTTATAAAACAGGGGCCCGTTATGTAAAATTTGAATCCACAACCCACCACTTGCCTCGGGATTAGGCCCGGGATAGGCCTGGGATGGCCACACCTGAGACATGAACCTGCAAATTTAAAGCTAAATGAATGAAAGCACAAATATGAACTTCTGAAATAGTTTACGTGCCTCTAATCATAGAATTTTTATATGAAATTAAAACCCATTTCAGATTATGCTATCTAGATTCTAAATATATAAATTAATTTAAAAATTGATTATTTTAACTATTTTTCATTTAATTTATACTAAATCAGGTCCATAAATTTGAAATATTAACTAATTTTCTTAATTTAATAACTTTTTTATTTTAATGAATTTTGAAAAAAAAATTATATGTCATCAATCTACACAAAATTCTTTTCTATTTAAAAAAAAAAATCCAAAAAATGCTAAGTTTACGTCAAATTATGTGGGTTGTACACGTCAAATTTTTAAAAAGATAATTACGACCATTAAAAAATTAATTAAAAAAAAGATATTTGAAAAAAAAATACAAAAAAATATGCTCATCAATCTTCAGTGTGTCACAAACCATTTCCCAAAACGGTTTGAGAAAATAATTTTAATTGTGTCAAAAAGTGTGGGTCGTAGACATGCATGGTATGGTCCTGAAACAGGCATTTTTAAAACATAGTTTTTAGAACTCCATTCAAAAAGTTATTTTTTATTATGTGGGTATTAAATTAAATTAGATATTTGAAAAGTACACTCAGAGGGCTATCTTTTATATTGCTGACTTTTTCCAAGATTCAATCTCTAAGTGTTTCAAAATTTAAGCTCAAATAAGACAAAATCTGAAAATCAGGGAAAACACTTCCACTTTTTGGCCAAAAAGTGGACTCGTCTTCTTGCACTGACCCTTCTACAAAACCTTAATTCCTTATTGACATAAATGCATGTTGACATATCATACCAGATCCTGGATCCATTATTTCAGTGTCAGTTAATCTTCAATCTAACTTCTCCAAAGTTTGAAACAAGCTTTCAGACCACTACCGAGGGTAAATGCAATATTTGTCATCAATTTTCCTCGCCCTAAGACTAATGACTTAGTTATCGGATGAGTTTCCTACTGGTGCAGGAACATTTTGCTCTTTCAGTTGATAGCCATGGTGTTTGCCTCTATCGGTTGATCTTCAGAATTCCTAACCCATTTCTTCTCATGCTCTTTTTGGATATCATCAACCTTTTGTTTTCCCTTCTCATCATTTCCTACTGGTTTGTTTCTTGCTTCTATAGAAATTAGCAATGTGTCATATTTTGTTGCATGCATAGCAAGTGACATTATTCTTCAGAATTTCCTTATTGTATCCTTGACCTACATTGATTAGCCATATGTCCAAACTTTCCACCTGCATGACATCTCACATTCATTCTACAATTTGTTGTCCTATGACCATATTTTTTACAATTGGAACACTGACCAAGAACTAAATTATTATTATGATTTGCTCTATTTCTGCACTAACTTGCTTTATGACCAAACTTATTGCAAACAAAGAATATACCATTAAATTTATGTGCATTGGGTTGTCTTATTGGTGATTTCCGATTCCAGTTGATCTTTTGACTGGATGTGTCATCCTGATTTGTAGTACTGAAGCTTTATCCATGTTCAAATCCAAGACCTCTAGTGTCTCTAGTGTCTCTTTGATCCTTCAATAATTCATCAATCTTTGCAGAATTGGCCTTAAACTTGTCTTTGTATTCAATTGTTGTATCTAGATCTCCTCTTAAGATTGTTATCATCCTTTCCAACTCTTTCTCATTGTACTGAGATTGCACCAATTTAATTCTCAACATATCATTCTCATGTGTCAACCTAATGAATTCCTTAGATCTGCCTTTCAGAGATATGGCAAGATTTTTTTCATTCTTCTTTCAATCTTCAATCTCCTTGGACATCCTCATGGTTAGGGCTTTCATTTTATTCTTCATGACACCATTCTCCTGACTCAGCTTCTGACATAGTTCCTTAAGGGCATTCTTCTCTTCATCATCCTGATTTTGTAAGAGTTCCTTCCTTTTGGCTTGACCAGATGACAATCTCTCTTGCAGGGTAAGGATGAATTCCTTTGCAAAATTCAACTCATCTTGTAGCTTCATGTTATTCAACCTTTCAACATCATAGTTTTCAAGTGCTACTTCAAGTTCCTTCTTTATACTCATCTCCATGGATTTCAGATTCAGGATCTTCCTCAAGTTGTTAGACTTATTCCAAAGAACCAAGATCTGATACTAATTGTTGGGATCCAAGAACACTGAGAGGGGGTGGTGAATCGGTGTTCTACTCATGAGATTAATTTTAACCTTATTAAGAAAACCACTCAGTAATTAGTATGCATAAAAGAAAATAACAACAAGTAATAATAATGCAACCACAAAGATAAACACCATAATACATAGATTTATACGTGGAAAACCTCAAAGAGGAAAAACCATGGTGGGATTGATGACCCACAATATCTATCCATTGGCCAAATTAATAAATATTACATGAGGGTCCTGCACATGTAGGAAGACATACTGCCTAGAGCACACTGCTCATCACAAAGGAGCCTCACTCACTAGCACATTTGGGTCAAGATTTCGATGGCAAATCGTCGGAATTCTGACCAAATTTCATCGCACTACCGACAAAAAAAGCTATCGAAAACTTTGTGTCCGAAGTTCCAACTATCCTTGTGGTCGTCGCAATTCTAAAATCACCTCCAACCTTTCCAATGGCCACCATGGATTCTCATACCCCGAAAGAATACTGTTGCGATCTCGGCCTATCGTCAGAATTCTGACTCCAAAGGATAAAATTCCGATAGAGGAGTGCCATCAGATGCACAACATCCTTGTCGGGCATTTCATTAGTTGTCGTCGGAATTCCGACGGCGAGAGATGATGTGGGTCAAACGGCTTTGCCATCGGTGAATGAAACCATTGAACGAGTTCTATTTTTAAAAATTGCATTAAACATTTTAATTTATTTGATTTAGTGTTATTTGCAAAAAATGATTATCAATGATGTTTCCTTTCTCCAAGAATTGTCTAGGACCTTTCCATCAGATAATATGTAACATCGAATGACTAAATATTTTCTTTACAAATGCTTATTTTAATTTAATTATTATCTGAGCGTGAATTAAAATTCATATCTGTATGGAAGCAGAACATACAAGTTGAAGAGTCATGTGCAAGCAAATTTCCTAAAAGAAAGCAAGCAGGCATTATCTTGAATGACATGGAAACAAGCTCATCAGTTGCCTAGAAGAGAGCAATTGGAGAATGGCAGAGGAAAGTGTTTAAGGGTGATAAATAGATAGATAGTATGCAATACAAACAAACAATGTCTGGAGTGTCTGATGTGACGTCTCTAATTCATGTCCGGAGGGACTAACTGGTTTTGGAGTTCCTGTGAAACCTACTGGGCCACGCTTGGAGGAAATCAATGTGTTCATGCAAGGAGCACCTTTTTTCTATTATGAGAATGATACTTTTGCACCGAGGGATATTTGGAAGTCAATATCCAAAAATTTCTACAGTGTGGAACAAGAGTTGGCGGACTCGAAGTATAATTGTTAGCTTTCAGAAGACCAAGAGGTTATGTACACAATCTCCCAATAGAAGAGCAATTTCAAGAATTACCTCTCCCCCCCATGACTATTCAGGAAGCACTTCCTCAAATAGAGGACTATTGGCCTCAATGGGATCAAAGAAAAAAATTAAAGCATAGACTCTAGATGATGTGGTGGTGTCCTTCGTGAAGAACTCTACACTATAATTGAAAATTCACGAGGGAAACTGCAAGATAGTGAAGAGAAATACAATCTTGAAAAGTGGGAAGAATGGATCTTGGTTTGGGTGGGGCCAAGTCAGGTGGCTCCTCTAGAGGTTGACGAGATAGAAATCATATTAGGATTTGAATAAGATCACACTTGTGGAACTTCGTGTGCGAGTGATTGATTGTGGTGTTTGGGTAATGCATTCCAAATAGATACAGTTGCATTCCAAATGGGTAATGTCTTGATTAAATACATTTATCTTGATGGCATGCAACTATATCTATTTGGAATGCATTACCCAAACACCACAATTGATCACTCGCACATGAAGTTCCACAAGTGTGATCTTTTTCAAATCCTAATATGATTTCTATCTCGTCAACCTCTAGAGGAGCCACCTGACTTGGCCCCACCCAAACCAAGATCCATTCTTCCTACTTTTCAAGATTGTATTTCTCTTCACTATCTTGCAGTTTCCCTCGTGAATTTTCAATTATAGTGCAGAGTTCTTCACGAAGGACACCACCACATCGTCTAGAGTCTATGCTTCAATTTTTTTCTTTGATCCCATGGAGGCCAATAGTCCTTTGTTTGAGGAAGTGCTTTCTAAATAGTCATGGGGGGGAGAGGTAATGCTTGAAATTTCCCTTCTATTGGGAGATTGTGTACATAACCTCTTGGTCTTCTGAAAGCTGAAAATTACTTTGAGCCATCTCTGGTTCCACACTATAGAAATTTTTGGATATTGACTTCCAAACATGCCTCGGTGCAAAAGTATCATTCTCATAATAGAAAAAAGGTGCTCCTTGCATGAACACATTGATTTCCTCCAAGCATGGCCCAATAGGTTTTGCAGGAACTCCAAAATCAGTTAGTCCCTCCGGACATAAATTAGAGACATCACATCAGACACTCCAGACATTGTTTGTTTGTATTGCATACTATCTATCTATTTATCACCCTTAAACACTTTCCTCTGCCATTCTCCAATCGCTCTCTTCTAGGCAGCTGATGAGCTTGTTTCCATGCCATTCAAGATAATGCTTGCTTGCTTTCTTTTAGGAAATTTGCTTGCACATGACTCTTCAACTTGTATGTTCTGCTTCCGTACAGATATAAATTTTAATTCATGCTCAAATAATAATTAAATAAAATAAGCATTTGTAATGTAAAGATTTAGTCATTCGATGTTACATATTATCTGATGGAAAGATCCTAGACAATTCTTGGAGAAAGGAAACATCATTGATAATCATTTTTTGCAAATAACACTGAATCAAACAAATTAAAAATGTTTCATGTAATTTTTAAAAGTAGAACTTGTTCAATGCTTTCATGCACTAACGACAAAGTCGTCTGACCCACACCATTATGCATAATAGAACAAATCAATATAATAGGCTATTATAAAGAATATATACAAAAATATGAAAGAACATTAAATTACCATTACAAACCCATAAACCAATAAATAGTGAAAATAGATATAAATTTGTAAATGTCTCCCTATAAACACCAGGACTATAACCAAAACAAAAAAAATTCCTACCCACAAAAACTTAGCTGGTGAGTTGCAAGTCTACAACATCTCTCAGATGATCAAACCGTTTCTTAATTTTGTTCTTCTGGTTAGTCAATGGATTTAGTTGCATGTTCAAGTTTTCTATTTGAAGCCTTCTGTTTCCCTATATTTGAGACATAATAAAATTCTTGTGAGTAGGAAATTGATTCAGGAGTTACGTGTGAAGAATTTGGCAAAGTAAATGATGACAATCAAACTCAAATTTTATTTGTCTTGATTAAAGACTTTTATCCTGATGGCATTAAATTAAAGTTCTTTCTCTATTTTTTGGTGATCTCTAGAGTAGAGGTTTCTTTGCATCGACCTGGGATACATTTAACTTGTGTTGTATTTGTGGAAATATGTATCCTAGGATGATGCAATGCAACCTCTGCTCCACCAATACCAGATAGAAGAGAAAGTACTTTAATTTAAAGCCATCACGATAAAATCAAGACATATATTAGGTATAAAAGGAAGCCTACCCTGTCATTTGAAGGGGTTTACCTACAATTCAAGTGATCTCTTAATTATAAAATCAATTCAATTCCAAGTGAACATGCAATCAAGCATTCATCAAGAATTGAAGGAGAAATCAAGTTAATAAAGATATCATCTTTTAAATTAAGAAATGGGCAGGAGATTAAGAATACAAACCTTCCATATTGCACACTTCAAGGTATATTAAAATTAGTTTAAAGTGTATTCATTTAGGGACCTTTCATAAAATATTCTCAACTTACATATCATAAAAGGATTCTCTCCACCAATACCAGATAGAAGAGAAAGTACTTTAATTTAAAGCCATCAGGATAAAATGCTTTCAAGACATATATAAGGTATAAAAGGAAGCCTACCCTATCATTTGAAGGGGTCTACCTACAATTCAAGTGATCTCTTAGTTATAAAATCAATTCAATTCGAAGTGAATAGGCAATCAAGCATTGAAGGAGAATTCAAGTTGGTGTGGGTGAATTTGGAAGACAAAAGGACTCAATGAAGCCATTAAAGACTTTTGAAGGTCTTAGGAGTGAAGAGCCAATCAATTATGATGTCTTAAGGGGGCAGCCTTAAACAACACACACTAAGCTTTGACTACTTATGTGTGTTGTGGGCCCATTCCTTCCCTTGATGTCCCTTCCTATATGTTTCTATTAAAAACACAATCACCGTTAGCATTTGAATTCAAACAGTGTTCTCGCATTTGATTGCATAGAACAAAGCAAATGGCATAAGAAACTCTCATCTACCTCACAGCTATCATAGAATACCTCCTTGAGGAGATATTCTCATGTCCTTTCCTACTTTATGCTGTCGATGAAATACATAAGCGTCCTCACAATGCAGTCAATGCAACAAATAGATTTCCATTTCGATCAGTTTTATTTGCCAACGTACTCTCTACCTATGCCAAAATGGGAGCTTTGGAATAGAGTATGGGCTTCCATCAAAGCAGAAGGTAAGGGCAATTAATATTAGATGCTTATGGTTGGAAATGCTTTGTTTGACATGTTTGGAAAATGTGGAAGTATAGACATGAAAGCGCATGAACTGTTTAGTGAGATGCATCAAAGAAACGTGATCTAATGGAATGCTATGATTGTAGGATATGCACAAGATGTGTTTGAAATGGATTTAGAAACTTCCAACCAAATGTGATTAGTGAGTATAGATGTTGTAGTGCAACTGCCTAGCTACACATGCATGCAAAATATGTAAGCTTAGATAAGGCACATGAACTATTTGACATAATGCCTCAAAGATCACCCAATATCCAATGATGGTTGGGAGAAAGAAAACATAAATCTTTTGATAATCTTAAATATTTCTTTATTCATCACTATAAATCTATTATGAATTTAGTCTCAATATTGCAGAAATTTATTCTATTATGAATGCAATATTTAGGGATGTAATCTTTATATATATTTTTTAATTAGGAAAAGGTCCTAATAGAATCCCCAACTAATTAATCTAGAGAAAGATACCACTAAAGAAAGAAATTCAATCCTCACCACTATGGTCTTGAAGGCTTTTAAGACACTTGGATTCCTATTTTGGCCCGCTTTTCCTTGACCCTATGTTAAGATAGTAAACTAGTTTGAGAGAATCTATTGGGTGGTAAATTGTGTATGGTTGCAATTATTTTCATGCATGGAAAGTGATTTAAAGTTTGGGCCAATAGAGGATAAGTATTTCTTGAACCTTCAAGGACATGTGTAGAGCACCGCATGGATGTTTCTCCATTATTGAACTCTTTGAATATGTAAGTAAATTATTTTTGGTTGACGACACAGTAAGTGTGGTATTTGTCTTTTCGATATGTTGTGGATAACATTAATAAAATATAGAATTTTTTTGATGCTATATACACTATGTTTTGGATTGAATTTAGGTAAGCGAAGAGGTAATGGAAGAATAAAAGAGGTACAAAAAGGAAGAAGAGTGAAATAGGTGGTTTGGGATGGAGGTTACAAGTATATATGATAATTCGTATGGATAATTTGTTGTCTATAAAGAGGCAAATAAGCTATCACAACTTCAACATGAATGAATGCCTCATCTACAAAAGAAAAAGGTACCTCTAATGGTTTCAAAATTTGTCAAAATAGTTATGATATACCAAATAATCAAGTGGAATATCCTTTAGGTAACTAATATTATCTTCAAACTATTTATTTTGATTTTCATCATATCCTTTCCATGTGCATTTCCCTTGGTTTTAGTCCCATTTTTTCTTTATTTTATTCAAAACAAAATTTATAGATGCCTCTACTTGTCTCACCACTCATTAATTGTTTGGGATTTTCATTCCATTCACCAAGGTTGGCATCTATTCTAAGACTTTGTGTCATGGCCAAGCTAAATGATTTGCCTCTAGTTTCTCTCCAATCTAGTCACCTAGTAGCATGTGAAATCTATCTCTTCCTAATTATTATTCTCTCCATCTTGTTAATGACCATTTCATTAATGAATCCTTCCTCATAATTTTGGATAAGTGAGACAATGTTGGCTCAAGGAATCTTTTCAATCCTCTTTCAAGATTCTTTCCCAAGTAATAATCTTGCATATTGAAAAATAAATTACGCTTCTATTTTTCCAAGCTACTCTTCCTTATAATGTTTAGATTTATTCTAAAGTGCTCATTGTGACTCATGTTTACTACTCTTCCTATTAGTCTCATTCCAATATCTCCTACAAAAATATGGAATGATTACATTTATATTTTATTTGTGTCTCCTAAATATCCACAAAATTTGGAACAATAATACAATTTTTTAATAATATTTAATTGTAAAAGAAAGGATTAAAATGGAACTAAACACTGTAAATAAATTAATCAGGGTTAAAGGGATAAACTAGGATCAATTCATGAAGGCAAGATCTGTTATCTCAAAATTAATAGATTCATGCAAGAAAAGAAATATTAAATCTAGAGATAAAATTCTTGAAAAATTTAGCTAGCTAAAAGAGAAAGAATGTTGTCAAGCTCTCATTTTCGTACAGACTGGCAAAGGTTGTAGAGGATAAATCACTATTGATCTTACCCTTGTCTCATATAACCCTATGTTGAGACCTCGCTCAGTAGGATTCCATCTAATCATTCATCCATCTTCTTACAGTCTAGGCCTTAGAATAGATTTTATTAACACTTCACCTTTTGCCCTTTTTTCAATTCAAGTTAGTTTAGGACAAAAAGCATTGCGAGATTGAAATATCAAATGATCAAGTTCCAGCTATTCAAGCATTTGACAATTCAACTATGCAAGTGAATCTTGATATAAATATCATAGTATGAAAGTCTTGTGAAAACACTCATTCTTATAGCATTGAAAGTTGTGGGAGAGTTATTAAGGGGATTCTCATGTGTATAGATTCAATGTATAAGTTCAAGACAGATTTTGAGGTGATATTTCTTTCCTTTTGGTACATCTATCTTTAAATTGGATGTTCTTTTGCCTTCATGGTGGGAGTAAGTAATTTTTATGTGGGTTCCTTTTTTCATTCTTGGATTATTAAGGAAAACATAGTTTGTGAAGAGGAGGTTTTTCTTGTTATCTTATAAAAACATTGGGTATTAGCTATTATAATAAATGATAGACAAAAAAATGTCCTCTAAGGCTATTGAAAAGAAATATCTATATGATAGATTCTCTTCCCAATTTATCTTCAAAGTTATTTAGTAAATATTTGGGAAACCAAAATAGGGTATGTTGATTTGCAAAGGAAGAACTAAATACAAAAATTCCCAAAAGAAGATGTGTTAGCTAATAATTTTTGTTCCTTCGGTATTTTGGAAGTTGAAATGTTCCTTATATCTCTTCAATCTCCCAAGCTTGTTCCAACAACCATAAAATTTTATGATTGGGATGCAAGGGA
The DNA here is from genome assembly GCF_030272615.1 of Cryptomeria japonica. Taxonomy (NCBI): domain Eukaryota; kingdom Viridiplantae; phylum Streptophyta; class Pinopsida; order Cupressales; family Cupressaceae; genus Cryptomeria; species Cryptomeria japonica. The sequence goes on from NC_081407.1 coordinate 182,808,552, forward strand.
GATTAGTGGATTTGATGGGTTGGCTTTGGCTAGTTTCACCTAAGACAATTGATGATTTATTAGGCATTTTTGCCATCGATGCATTATTAAGGTTATTATGGCTGATTATCAAAGCTAGTGGGATTCAAATATAGAGGCGTGTTTAAGATAATTCTTATCATTGGTTGGTTAATAAAAATATGGTTTCAAGATTGATGCACAAACATAATAGAAGGGCACTTTTATGATGTATGTGAAATAATCACATTATTAAGCAAAATAATAGGTAATCTATAGGCAAGAATACTCCATATATAGATATTCTATATGAGGGACATCACTAATTCCACAAACTATAAGATTGACTAGGCTTTTCTCATTAGTGGAATCATATACTAGCTAGTGTGTATTGTTGCCTAGATGCATGAATTTGTAGTTTCCATACAACTAAGAAAAGATAATGTTTCTAAGTACAAACCAAGTGGGAACTATGGACCCACTAATCTTATTTGTAACCACTCACCACGACTATATTATGATAACTCTCTTATTGATAATAGAGAGTATCTAATATATTTATGAAGACCCCGATTATGGTCATGGTAGACCACACAAAGAATGACTTCCATAGGAGGCTAAGAAGGTGATCCATGAACAAGAGTTTGTTTCATTCAATCCTTAACATTAACTATCATTAAGGTGGAAGAATTTAGTGAACAACCTCTTATGCTACCTAGGTACCCTAATGTCATATTCTATTAGAATTAAACAAGTAGTTAGAGTTCATTCTATTTTTAAATCCAAGCATAGAGGGGGGACTATAATGATCCATCATCATTGAGTGTTTTTAATTAGATAAGAAGGGATTTTGAAAGGGCCCTGATCCCTTGTGCAAAGAGAAAGATGAAGCATTAATCCCAACAAAACAACAAAACAAAATAACTCCAAAACAACAAAACAACAAGAGGCAGAATAACTAAAGCAAAAATGAACCATCCTAAAATCAGGGTGGTTTAAAAAATTGATCCAAAGCTCTTTGATTGAGCACAAAGGAAGGACCCTTCTCTCCAAATCCTATTTTCTTGAGACAATGAAGGGACATAATATCATTGGCACATCCATCATTAGAACCCAAAGCATTATATATCCTTGAACATTCCAAAGGGGAACTCCCTTGATTAGAATCAATATTTTGAATCTCCTGGGAAATAGGGAAAGTTTCATCCTTATTTTTCTCCTTACAAGCATGACAAATAACTGAAGAGTACTCATACTCAAACTTCTGTACCCATTTTCCAAATTTAGAGATAGGTTAATCTGGTTAGGGAGATCTTGATCGCCATTGAGTGAGGATGCCAAGAATATCTTTGATATAGATTAAAAAATGGGATTAAACCAGGGCTCAAGGACCCATCTACACAATAGCAATCATATGACAAGAGTAACCACTGCCATGAGATATGAAACTTAAAACAATGTGACAAAGATATTACTATGTATAACTTGAGAGCATTTAGAATTATACCCTTATTTGATCCAAGGGGTTATATGGAGGAGAAGATAGTGAGAAAGTATGTTTATGTGACTAATTTATAGATTTTTTTGGAAAATTTTGCCAAAAAATCTCAATTTAGAGAAAGTGATTATTGTACTACCTTACTTTGGTTTGTCTTAGCTTGAAAAAAAAAGTCTAGTTTAGATTATTTTCCTATAAAGCAAAATGCTCTAACAATATTGTTATCAAATGAATATATTTAGAAGCTATTCCATATGATATTCTTGATAAAACCATTTCTTTTATAGAATCTAGAAAGGTAAATATTTTAAGATTTGACTATGGAGATAGCCACCTAAGATCTAGAGGTCTAATGGAAAGCACAACAAAATGAGAAGATCAATATGACACGAATAAACTATATTCCTATCAATGAATGCAAGTTTACAATATGAATGAATGAGATTATAAATAGAACCCCTTGATTATATAGGTTGAGATGAGACATGTAGGATATCATAAGATTATGAAAGTATCTTAATCTTATGATATGAGACATAAAGTGATAAGTATCCTATGTATACCTTAAGTAAACTTAAATGGAAGTATCTAGGTAATATCCCTATTACACCAACAATTATTGCTACTTGTTCTTTGATTCATCTCATTGATATGACTCAAATTGAAATAATTCATTTCATCAATCAGAACAAATATATTCAAAATTTTACTAAGCAATAAAACAAGTCTCGTGATCCTTACTTTCCTTAAACTGGCACCTTTGGTTGCTAGCCCTTTACTCACAAGCATTACTCTCACAAAAAATACAAACTCATTGTTTTGTAAGTGATCCTTTAATCATCATCATTTTCATGCTCCGAGCACACTTACCTTTGCAAGTGCAAGTATCCCAAGCCTCGATCCAAAACTATAATCTACTATATTTACAACAAGCTTTGCCACATCACTTCAAATTGCTCTTGTAAGAACACAATTGTTAAATTAGTCTACATGACTAATGCAATATCATGGAGGGGTGTAGTAGAAGAAGACATATGTCTCTATAAACAATATGACTTTTTTGAATCTGTTCTCAAAGATCAATGATGAAAATAATGAAGATGGGGTTTTTAGTATGATATATGAATTAACTCAACTACATACTATAAGAATGAATAGGTCTCAAGAAGATCAAGGAAGTAGAGGAGAGAGGTTCTCCCTATACTAGTAACACATTTAGAGGAAGGTAAATCACAATCTTCTTTTAAAACTTTTATAGTGACTCTACAAGGTACTAAACCTTTCCTAATTTCTTTCAAATTAGTAAACTAATGAAGACTAGTTAATAAATAAGCTAACTAGGAAGCCAAAACTCCTTCATGAGATTCATATAGAAGGCCAATATCTTAATTGTGCAAATGGGATATAGAAGTGAAGAAGAATATTTTGAAGAACAATTTTCTGGAAGATTCAAAGAAGGGTGTTCTTCTAGCCATCCTACCATCATTCTTAATTTTGAAGAAATGAAAGATGAAGAAGCAATTTCCCATATTCATAATTGGTTCCATTTAAGAAATCAAGAAAAGCAACCTACACACCTTGAACCTAAATGTACAAATTGAAGGACAAGATGACTTCTTCCTCTGTCCATAGCTCTTATTGCTGTTGACGGAGGCCCGGGCGTCACCGTTTACACAACCCATTTTGGGCTCCCTTGCGGTCGTCCTCGTAGGTTATGTGCCAGCCCTTGGCACTTTGTGCCCGTGGCACTTCATTCCTCCATTCCTCGCTACGATCGTGTTTGTCATACCAATGATCTTCCCCACCATGATTAAACCCACAAGTTCACTACAGAGGCAGGACAAATGCGAGGTGGGATTTTGTAAAGAGGCGGGATTTATGAAATGACTTGGTCTTTTCTTTTTTTTTAAGTAATGCACGCGGTCGTCAGAATTTCGACGAACACGGGCACTTTTTCTAAAAAAACCCTAATGTCATTGCCAATTCCTTCTCTGTCGAAACCAAATGTTGCATTATTGTCAGAATTCCGACGAAATCGGGCATTTTTTCAAAAAAAAATCAAGTTTGATCGCAATATACCTTCTCCGTCAGAAACCTCCATCAGAATTTTAGGCTAAATGTATTAGTGACTGACTATAGATCCAAAATACTGAATTACAAACAAAATCTTAACTCTGTAAGTACATTTTCTATGCTAGATGAGTTCTAATTGAAGTACAGACTGTACTGGTTAATACTACTACTTGCCTTTACCGGTATCCAAGTTCGCTTACCAATCCCTTGACAAATAACCAAGACCGACTATAGATAATTACATTCGCATTCTATCGATCAAGATTTCGTTCGCATAACATCACATAACCTATCACATCTATATATTTTCAAAATGATTTTATAGACTGACTTATATACCCTTACATACATGAATTCCTTATGTCGACTTACAATCATATCACAAATTATTTACATGTCAGCCCAAACAAAATATAGACATAAAACTATGTGACCGTTGTCACTTCCATGATTTCCAGATCAAACTCTTATGTTAGCCTTAGAATGTGCGTTCCAAGTTTGCTGGTTGACATGCCTGCTAGTTCATTGAATGCTGGTGATATGAATGTCAATTACTTTGATTACCGGATCTTCCAAGAAGTATGTTGCCATCAATGACAACACCTAGAACCTAGATAAGTGTCAATTGCCAACAACTCAAAGGTCGATATCAGAGCGTTAGAAGATTTTTCTTTCTTCTGGTTGCCTCAAAATCGGCCAGCAGCCATGTGACGCATGACTCCCAAGGAACAAATCAAAGGGAGATTTGCTAATATCATCATTTATGACAGGTTAAATGGTTGAGGACACATAAAGGTGGCAACGTGAGTTATAATTTTTTATATTATCACCTTTTTGTAGGAAAACTAAATGGACCACCTTTAGAAACTATTCAAGTAATGTATGCCATCATGATTTTTCTTTTCCCAGATGGTTCTTCCTCATGATGGTCAGCTTCCATTTGATAATCTAGACCTAAATTGGCTAGCCACTAAACAAGGGAATATTATACTAGGATTATGGTCTCTAGCATGGAAACTACAAATTGACTTCACCAGATATAGAAGAGTTATCACTATTGGAAAAGATTGCAGAGCAAGCCAGAAATCACGAACAATGTCTAGAAGAAGAAATTATTGCAAGAAGAGATCCTAATAATTAGTTTCTCAAACATGGTGCTTAAAGGAAAAGGACCTATGATACAACCAAATATTGAGCATATGCAAGATGATATCCTCTTCAACCTCATTGATCTTGCTCGAGAACTCATACTAGATGAAAATGAATTTTCAGCAGTTCTCTAAGTACTTATCGAAGAGGAGACGAAGGCGGAAATGATTGACAATCAAATTATAGGTCGGAACATAGACCATGATGAGGAAGAAGTATGAAGTTGGTGATTGTTTATAATACAATGATTAGTGCTAATGATATGTTTTTTTGATAATTTTTTTTATTTAAATTAAGTTTAAAAACAATCATTTTCAAGACCGTTACTCTAGAAAGAACCATTTCTTGAAAACAAAAAAAAAAGATTTTATGTATAAATAGGTAGGAGATAGCAAAAATGGGAGAGGAATTTTTGGAATACAAATTTGGAGTTGTTTTCTAAAAATAAATATGATGCATTTTTGTTTGGGTTTATAGAACAGTTTATCTCATAGATCATACTTTGTGCTACTTTAGACAAATCTGCATTTATCTTACGTGCATGCTTTTTGTTCAGTTCCCGTGTTTAGAAAATTTAAATGTTTGTTTTTCCTCTACTATTCACTGTGGTATGATTTTTATCTTTGAATGGTGTTATGCAACATGGACTAAGTTGATGTTTGACTAGGCAAATGCTTTGTCATTTATACATTGTCTTTTCTGTTTTCTAGAATCCTAAGATATGAATTCTTTCCTTTCTTTCTTTCTAGTCAAAAGCATACCCCTGAAAAACCTAAATTCATATCATACGAGGGACATGTACCTCTAAAATTTAGAGGAAATTTGCAAAGATAGTTGCAACGTATCCAACTGTTGATTGATATTTTGTTCTCTTGTGTGGGCATAGAGTCATATTGTTATATTTTTGAAGGGAACAAAATATGTTAACCAACAAGAAGAAGGAAAATGATAGAGGAAAGAAAGGACTATGTTCTATGGAGACAGATTTGTCAAAGGATGAAGAGGATCAAGATTCGAATGAAGAATCCTTGTTTCTAGCTATAAAAGAGAAGAATAACGATATATCCTAAAGACTGGAAGGAAAGAGTAATAATGAAAAGATTGCACTTCATGCTAAAATGAGACCAAAAGCCTGGATCATTGACTCTAGAAGTTCAAATCACATAACAATTGACAAAGACAAGTTCACATTCAATAATTATTTCTGGATTTGATTGTGCAAGACAATTTTTATCATCAACATTTCGAATCACACTCCATGATTCATCATTAGGATGAACAAGAATACCAAGGAGATGCAAGATAGTATGCTGCAGACCTGACAAAGAATAAAAAGAGGTGGGGGATGAAAAGGCACAAAGAACAAGGAAAAATAAATAAAAAATAAAAAATAAAATACAAAGCACAAAGACAAAAAAGACAACACCTAAAAGAAACAAAGGGGCTAACAAAGGAATAGAGGAAGAGAAGATAGAAAGAACAATAAAAATAAGAAAAATGAAAACAACAAAAATAAAAAATTATATACATACACATACACATACACATACATACATACATACATACATACATACATACAATATACACACACGCGCGCGCACACACACACACACATTATATAATGTATATATATGGATTATTTATATACAAATATATATAAATAAAGTCTATAAATTTATAAGGAGCGAAAGTAAATAAATATATGTATGTATGTATGTATGTATGTATGTATGTATGTATGTATGTATGTATGTATACATACATACATACATACATACATATGGTGCACAAAGATGGTGGTCAAAAAGGGGGGTATAAGTGGACACTTTTTTTTCTGAAATCAGGTGAACCTGAACTTGGAGGCAAAATTTGAAAGTCATCCACTCAAGATACGAAGATAATCAAAGAACAAATATTGTAGTACGCTGAATCTAGTTTCCAAACTACTAAAAATTTTCAAAATTGGATAAGATTAAGGGGGTCAAATCCTTCATGCACGCAAAATTGACCTTGATTTTTTCTAAAAAACATAACATAGTGTTTGACGTGCGCATCAAAAAAGTCATAGTTAGATTTAGTATTTTGACAAATCCTTTGGTAGAAAGATAGTTAAGAGTGAGCACTAGAAGATGTGTATTTTTTTGTAATTTTTTGTTGAGTATTTTTTTTTTATGATTTTTCCAATCGAGCACATCCTGAAAATTAGGTACCTGTTCATGCGCGAAGCATAAGTTGCACTAAACAAATCAAAAATACAATTTTTTTAAAAAAATTGTAAAGAATCAAGTGCACTACAATAATATATAAAGTTTTTTAAAATTGGATAAGTATATCAAAAGTTATTCAAAAAATGGTGCACCTATGTCTGTGAGAACTATGGAGACACTGGTAAAAGAAATTCAATAATAATATGTTATTGTTGTTCAAATTGAAAAAAAATTATATGGTTAGAAAGCTTAGAAGATGGGTGAAAATATGGTGGCAATTTTAGAAATACCCACTTGATGAAGTGTAAACCTAATGAAGAAAAAGTTGATAAAATAAAACATGTCAAAAATGAGAGAAATGGAGGGAATTCAAACTTCCAAACCGTAGCTTTGTCATCCAGGCCTATTTCCAAGCCTAAACAGTCAAAAGCACGTACGGGATACTACAAGTTTAAAAAGTGTGTACGGGGTACTTATGGTGTAAGCAACACATACATGCTTGTTTTCCTATAAATAGCGCGTACGCACTCTTTTTACTATAAACAACATGTACGCGCTATTGTATAATATGATATTCTATATATAATATGCGTATATACATATAATATATGTAATATATAATGTGTATAATATGATATGATATTGTATATATAATGTTTATATATATATATATATATATATTAAACATATATATACACATGTAAGTGTATTGTCTCCCCCTCTCAAACGCATACAAGGTGCCTCTCTCTCTCTCTCTCTCTCTCTCTCTCTCTCTCTCTCTCTCTCTCTCTCTCTCTCTCTCTCTCTCTCTCCTTCCTCCATACCCCATCCCTCTCTCTCTCCCTCCCTCTCTCCCCTTCTCCCTTCCTCCATACCCCATCCCTCCCTCTCTCCCCTTATCCCTTCCTCTATACCCCATCCCTCTCTCTCTCTCTCTCTCTCTCTCCCCTTCTCCCTTCCTCCATACCCCATCCCTCTTTCTCTTCTTCTCTCCCTCCCTCCCTCCATACCCACTGCAACTGTGTCTGCACTTCTATAGAAGTAAGTGAATTTATTTCTTGTCTGCAATTTCCTCTTTGATTTTTATCATGTATGCTCTCCTAAGAAAATTGACTGATGGATTTGTGTGTGTATATTGAATAAAAGGAATAGGGTTTGAAATTGAACCACAGGTGTATTACTGTGACACACAAGGAAACCTGTAGAAATATTCTTCTCGAATGTGTTTTTAATGAGCAGAGTAGATGTGAAAAATAGTGTCAACAAAGCAACATGATGAGTCAGAGTACCTACAATATGTTTTTAGAAGGAAACAACAGATAGGAAGAGAAAGAGGGAGAGTAACACAGATGATGTCTTGTAGAATGATAGTGGTGGGTATGCGAGAGTTCCCATGTTGTTACATAATGCCTATCACCTAAAGAAATTAAAGTTTGTTGTATGCATGGCAGTGGTAGTATATGATGATCATCACTTGTCAAACAACTTGGAATGATACATACCCATGAAAGAAATCAAGTGTGTAATTCCCATAGTCACAATCGAGATCAGTCTTATAACCTTGCAAATTTAATAGCATCATATGTTTTAGAACTTAGGCAGTACTCTTAGGGTTAGGTCAAGCTCTTACACTTGCTTTTTAGCAAAGCCTCATTGTTTGTTCGCTTGAAGTCTCGTTGTATGATGTTCTATTCATAACTTTAAATTTAATATATCATTTTATTAGCCCACCATATGACCCCTTAGGTGTCATTAGAGGTCGTATTGTTTCCTAAGAGGTCATATGGTGTCCCGTGACCCCTTAAGACCCCTCGGAACACCAGTGACCCATAAAAACACCATATGGTGTTCTAAAGGGTCCTATGGTGCTCTATGACCCCTTAGAACACCATTTGGTGTTGTTATGGGTCCTATGGTGTGCTAAGGGATAATATAGTGTCATATGACCCCTTAGGACACCCTATGACCCCTTAGATGTTGTTAGGGGCCATATTGTGTTCTAAGGGTCATATTGTGTCCTGGTTTCGATATCTTTTCCTCTCCCTCCATCCCCCCTCCTTCTTCTCTCTCTCTCTCTCTCTCTCTCTCTCTCTCTCTCTCTCTCTCTCTCTCCTTCCTTCATACCCCATCCCTGTCTCTCTCGTTCTCTCCCCTTCTCCCTTCATCCATACCCCATCCCTCTTTCTCTTCTTCTCTCCCTCCCTCTTTCTCTTCTTTTGTAATTCCTATAGTCACAATCGAGATCAGTCATATGGTGTCCTATGTCCTTTCTTTCTCCCTCTCCCTCCTTCCCTCCCCCCTCTTCTCTCCCTCTCTCCCTCCCTCTACCTCTCTCCCTCTCTCTACCTTCCCTCCCCTCTCTCTCTCTCCCTCTCTCTCTCCATCTCTCTAGTGTAGGAGCACCTAGGCCTCCTTTTCAACATAGGTTTGAGAGTAAGTTTGATTTTTATTAGCTTTGAGTGGGAAAGGTTGATTAAGTTGTTTTTGTGTTGTTTTAAGTTGTTTGGATGAGTTTTGAACTCATTGTGTGGTTTTGATTTCCTATTTTCATCTTTTGCTCAAAATTGCCAGTTTTGGAGTTGCCTGGTAAAATGTTGTAAAAAGTGAGTTTTTAATGTGTTTTTGTTTTGGATATGCCTAGACATGTTTTGTGTCTAGTTTGCGGGTGTGAGAAGTGTTCTTAGGTGTTTTGTAGGCTTTGAGATCAACCCTACACCTTCTAAGCATCAAAAGTTGTCATTTAGGCATCAAAATGTCAAATTTAGTGTTCTTGGACATGTACCTGTCCGTATAGGAGGCTAACCAACCTAGAGTGGTATTTATTCTCCTATTGGAACTATTTTAAGGGTTTTTCAATCAAAGTTATCAATCATTTTGAAAGTTTGCACTCATTTTACCTTGTTTTTCCCTAGTTTCTAACTTCATGTGAACATCAGTCCGTACACCTGCTATACTTGGCCATACTGTTCTTGCATTTTCAGTTTCTACTATGTTTTCTTAAACTTCTCCCTTTGGTGGCATTCAATTTCATTAAGTTTTGAGTTTGTAGCAAAATTAGTTTGATTTGACAGTTTCACTACCTTGTCTAGGAATTTGGCAAGGATGCTTGACCAACTTGGCTTCTTGAAGTCCTAAAATGTTCATGGCTTCTCAAGAACTAGTTGGTCAATTTGTAAATTATGTAAGTATATGTTTTGGTTTCAAAAGTGTAGGTGCAAGGAGTTTTGTGGCCATGGAGCCCTAGGCAAGTGTGCCATTTGGCTAGGGTCTTGTATAAGTTTGATGCTTTGCTCTTCCATAGCAATTGCATTCATTTGGTGGACAGACCTGTTTGATGTCCAAGTGATATGTGTAAGCCAAGAGGCTTTGTAAGCCAGGACAAGGAGGGTTACATGTTTCAATTTTGTGAATTGTAAACCAAAATAGTGAGTCACTCTTTGGTAGTAGTTTTTCCTTCCTTTGTTGCTCTCCATCATTTATTGGTGTGTGTAACCTTGTTAATATTTGTTTGTTTGAAAACAAGAACAAGGAGTGGTGTAAGCCCTACCCATGGGTATTGTAAATGCCAAGATCAAACAATGATCTCTTTAGGCAAAATGATAAACACCCAGTAGGCTGTCACAGTCATCTAGGACTGATTCTTACACTTGTTTTGAAGATTGTATATGTAATCTCCCTCTTTAAATTGGAAGGTATGAAGGACACTAAGCATAAAAAGGCAGAGTATTGTTAAGAAAGCACAAAGCAGACCTTGAAAAGGAGTTCTAACAGTGTGAAGTGCAGGTCCAATGTGAAAAGGCAGTGAAAGGGCAAAATGCAGTCATATTTAACTTGACAGTGAACTACTTGTTAATTGTAATTACCTAATGCCTTTTGTGTAGGGCTATTTTGATTCCTTCTTGTCTCTAATGATGGCCATGTTCACATGTTTCAATTTGTAATTGGAATTCATGCAAAGTTGTTTTTATAGAAGGAAAAAAAATGAAAAGTTGTCACATGTTGCACTTTCCTTATGTGCATTTTGTCAAAATCTTGTTCTCCACCCTGTGAGGTTTAAATCTTCTTGTTTATGGCCTAGTTAGTTAGTAGCAAGGTAGAACTAAGTGTTCTTGTGTCATTTGGAGGATCTCAAGTTTGAAATTTGATTTTCGCCAACAAACCCTACCAAAACCCTCTTTTTATGCCCATTTTTGGGACAGTCACGAAGAAGGCCTTAGGGACCCCTAAACTTGGAAAATCTTCAAGAACTCCCAAAGGGTATCCGAATATCAACTTTTTTTGGTTTGGAAGTCCATCGCTGGAGCAGGGTGAGCACGAAACCCCAAAAGGAGGGCTAATTCCTAGTAGCCCGATTTAGGCCTAAAATTGGGATTTTGACAAAATGGGTACACAAATAGGGAATGTAAAGCCTAAAAACCATCAAGTCTAGTTGAGACAAGTTGTCCTTGCATACATATAACATATCTAATGAGGTAGAATCCAAAAGTTGGTTTTGTAGCACTAGAGAGGAAGCCAAAAACAATGGATTTGAAGCCCTTGAACAACCAAGATGAGTTTGACATAGGGAGGTGAAGCAAGGTGAGTTGTTAGACTACCTTTGATCCATTTGCACTCTGATCAAGGTGTTTACACCTTGAAAACAGTAAGGAACTTTTGCCAAGCAAACATACTAGCCGCTTAACAACCACCCAACACTTTCCTCCCTATCACTCCCTCTCTCCCTCTCCCTCCCCCCTCTCTCTCTCCCTCTCCCCTCTCCTCTCCCTCCCTCCCCCTACTCTCCCTCTCCCTTCTTCCATACCCCTTCTTCTCTCCCACCCTCCCCCCTCTTCTCTCCCTCTCTCCCTCCCTCCTTCCCTTCCGCCCCCTCCTCTCTCCCTCTCCCCTACTCTCCCCCCCCTCTCTCTCTCTCTCTCTCTCTCTCTCTCTCTCTCTCTCTCTCTCTCTCTCTCTCTCTCTCCCTCCTTTCCTCCATACCCCTTCTTCTCTCCCACCCTCCCCCCTCTTCTCTCCCTCTCTCCCTCCCTCTCTCTCTCTCCCTCTCTCTACCTTCCCTCCCCCCTCTCTCTCTCTCTCCCTCCTTCCCTCTCTCTCTCTCTCTCTCCCTCTCCCTCTCTCTTCCTCTCTCTCCTTCCCTCCCCGCTCTTCTCTCCCTCTCTCCCTCCCTCTACCTCTCCCCCCTCTCCCTAGATTGGTGTATAGTTGCAGGATCGAGTGACATGCACTCATTTATGAGTTCAAATTCAAGTTCATTGGTAATTTATACGAGACAGATGGTATGTTTTTTCTCTTCATGCATGTATTGTTTGTGGGAAGAATGTGAATCACAAGAGTGGGTTGACAAATGTTCTTGTAGACCATTGGTTCCCATTGATTCATATCAAATTCCCAAAGCACTACAATTGAGCCAGATGGAGACATCAGTGGATTTTGACCATGTATCTGACCTAGTGGATTCAGGTGGTTTTTTGAGTTAATTTTTTTGCAAGTATTCTTTTTGGTTCATTTTGTTGTACATCATACTTTATTTTTGGTATTAATTAACACTTTATAAAATGCAGGTCATGTGTATGCAGTTGTTGTAGAAGAGAACAATGAAGAAGGCACAAATTACTATTTGTGTCATTGTATTGAGCTTGAAAGAAAATTGACAACCACAATCATTGATGGAGAGGGTATTGAGTACCCAATAGGGTCTGTTGTTGCGACAGGAACATGGCTTCAGAGATACCCTATCAAAAATTCTAATGTTTGGTTGTTCGAGGACTTTGAAACACAGACATATTCTTCATTTCTCTAACCTTGTTGTTGCAACAAATATTTATTTGATGAAGTATCGTGGTAGACCTCATAACAAGATTTTATGGAAAGTTCATGAATCTGACCATGAGATAATACTTGACACAATATGGGTTAGAGCCGATCCTGAAGGCTCACTTGATTGATTCTACAGTTTAGAGTAGAATGATTTTGAGAATTTTGTATAAATCGTCAATGAATTATTCTATATTCATTTTTTGTATATATAAATGCCCATGAGCTAATTTTTACATGTTTAGGGGCATAATTTTGTATATTTAAATGACAATGAGCTAATTTGTACATATGTACATGCCAAATTTTGTATATTAAAATGGCGATGAGCTGAATCGCATATATTGTAATGCCAAATTTTGTATAAAAGCCCATGAGATGATTTGTATATTAAAATGGCGATGAGTTGAATCACACATATTGTAATGCCAAATTTTGTATAAAATCCCATGAGATGATTTGTAAGACATTTTTTTTGTATAATCAAATAGCCAAGAGCTGATTTGACCATATTTAGAGGCAAATTTTTGAATAATATGTGACAATGTTTTGTGACTATTTTGTGTGTCAATGTTTTGTGACTATGTTTTGAGTATATGTGATGTGTCCTCGGTCAATCATGAGAATTCTTGATTCTTGTATAATCATGGAGAATTATTTGAGTCATTATCGGGTCATAGGGGTCATAGATTAAGACTAGATACAATTTGAGCAAAATTTGTCATTGTTGTCAAAAAAATTGTCAAAAAAGTTGTCAAGCAACTTCTACATTGCATCAGTACGGTATGACTCTTGACATTCTGACACTTTGGGATGCACGACAAGGGCAAGCCTAGCATAACCAGCCCACCCGAATGTGCTCGCATTGTTGGTTTGTGCACACGACGAACCAAATCAATTCTAGCCAATCTGGCAACTTTGCATTGCATGCAACTGATGATTTTTGCAGCAGGCAAAACAATACTACCAATTGAAAATAGCTTCGACTCGTCAAAAAATGAGATAGGCCATTGTAGAAGAGCCTCACGCAACCCCACTAGTTCAAACAGATCAACCATATGTGTCCTAGATTTGAAGAAACAGTCCGTCAAATTTTGACAATTTTTTGGACTGAGGGCACTCGAGAGATCGCACTGGTACGGTATGACTCTCGACGTTCTGACGCTTTGGGATGCATGATAGGGGCATGCCTAGTGTAAACCTGCCCACCTGGACGCGCTCGCGACGTCCATTTGTGCACACGACGAACCAAATCAATTCTAGCCAATCTGGCAACTTTGCATTGCATGCAACTGATGGTTTTTGCAGCACACAAAAAAATGCTACCAATTGAAAATGGCTCTGACTCATCAAAAAATGAGACATGCCATTTCAGAGGAGCCTCACACAACCCCACGGGTTCAAACGGATCGACCATATGTGTCCAGGATTTGAAGAAACAGTCTGTCAAATTTTGACAATTTTTTGGACTTAGGGCACTTGAGAGATCACACCGGTATGGCTTGACTCTCAATGTTATAGCACTTTGGGATGCATGATAGGGGCATGCCTAGCATAAACCTTCCCACCCAGATGTGCTCATGACGTCAGTTTGTGCACATGACAAACTGAATCAATTATAGCCAATCTGGCAACTTTGCATTGCATGCAACTGATAGTTTTTGGAGCAGGTGAAAAAATTCTACCAATTGAAAATGGCTCTGACTCATCAAAAACCGAGACATAAAATTGTATAGGAGCCTCACGCGACCCCACGGGTTCAAACGGATTGACCATATGTGTATTGGATTTGAAGAAATAGTCCGTCAAATTTTGACAATTTTTTGGACTTAGGGCACTTGAGAGATCGCACCGGTACGGTATGACTCTCGATGTTCCAACGCTTTGGGATGCATGATAGGGGCATGCCTAGCATAAACCTGCCCACCCAGATGTGCTCGCGATGTGGGTTTGTGCACATGACAAACCGAATCAATTCTAGCCAATCTGCAACTTTGCATTGCATGCAACTGATGATTTTTGCAGCAGGTGAAAAAATGCTACCAATTGAAAATGGCCTCAACTCGTCAAAAATCAAGATAGGACATTTTAAAGGAGCCTCACATGACCCCATGAGTTCAAATGGATCGACCATATGTGTCCTGGATTTGAAGAAACAGTTCGTCAAATTTTGACAATTTTTTGTACTGAGGGCACTTGAGAGATCGCACCAGTATGGTATGACTCTCGACATTCTGACACTTTGGGATGCACAACAGGGGCATGCCTAGTGTAAAACTACCCACCTGGATGCGCTCACTATGTCGGTTTGTGCACATGACGAACAAAATTTGACCATTGCGAGCGTGAGGGTGCTCTCGCACCAAACACATATTGTTGTTTATATTCATATTATCGATTTTTGTTGTTTATATTCATATTGTTGGTTACATATGCATATATTCATTTAAATTTATAAAAAGGCAGCCACCAAATACAATGAATACACAATAATGAACTGAATACAAGGAGTTTTGTAGGATTAATTCAATATTTTAGAAATTTTATCAAATCATATTCCACGATTGCAATGTTTATATCATATGTTTTTGTTGTTTATATTCATATTGTTGATTACATATGCAAATATTCATTTAAATTTATAAAAGGACAACCAAAAAATACAACAAATACAAAATAATGAACTCAATACACATTTATTGGATCGAATATCGATATTTATATATATAAAAAAAGGCATGTCTACCAAGTCAATACAAGTATTATAAAAATGTGGCATATGCCACGTCCAAATAGATATACAATAAAAATGTAGAATATATCTACATGTATTGGTCATTCTATGACCAAAACTAACACTATATGATCCTAAACTTGTGGTGGATGATCAAAATCAAGCCTCTTCGATGCAGTACACGACTTTGTAGATGGCTGCAAAACCACAATTCAAAAGCCAAGATAAAATTATTTTGTAGAAAATAGTTCACAATTAACAACATAGCTTTGCATTTAACTTTAATTCATTTGCAATTGAAATGTAGATTACCTCATCAGCTGATCTAGGAGCTAATGTCTTCGCTCTCCTCTCCTTGTCACTCTTAGGAGTTTTCTTGAAGACATACTTAAATGGATCCACGTTATGGCCATACCGTGAAGGGGTCTATTGTAGATTAAATGTACAATTAATACAATGTACTAACATAAATATATCAAAAACACTTAAAATCTATAATATAGAGAACAATGATGTACCTGTGCCTGAGATGCTTCTCCAATGGACTGAGGATGGCTCACCATCGATGTAGAAACTATTGTTATTACCTATATAAAAATGTTCAAAGATTAAATACAATTAATATAATGATAAGTATTGAAGGTTAAAAACAATTAATTTTACATATCAAACAAAAGTGTACCGGATCCTGAGATGCTTCTCCAGTGCAAGGAGGAGGGTTCACCATTGATGAAATAGCTATGGATATTTCTTGTATGAAAAAATTATAAGATTATAATATATCACAAGTTCACATGTACGTGTGCATATAATCATGAAATCAAGAAAATAAAGTAGAGATACATACCTCCGCCCTCTCTTGATCCACGGGTGAATCAAGTGCATTCAACAAATCCACATAGCTCAATGGCCGTTGTACATGTAAAATAGACAAAAAACACTAATCAATCTACAAACCCCAACTAATACTTGATTTCAACATTTTCAAACAATTGTACAGCTAAAAATGTGTTCAATTACCTTCTTCCTACATTTTGGCATC
The DNA here is from genome assembly GCF_030272615.1 of Cryptomeria japonica. NCBI lineage: Eukaryota > Viridiplantae > Streptophyta > Pinopsida > Cupressales > Cupressaceae > Cryptomeria > Cryptomeria japonica. Next base: position 182,825,066 of record NC_081407.1, read on the forward strand.
TTCGAGGAATTCTTTTTCTTAGGACGAGCCCTAGACGCGAAGGGGGTACCCTAAAAAAATAAAATTAACATGAGATATTAGTACATATAATAAATTAAACATAATTTTAAAAATCTAAAATTAAATGACTTGCATATTCCATCAAAACAATACATAAAAAGGGTTGTACAAAATATGATACCGTATAGCCTTGTAGGCCAAAATCGATCGTTGAGAGCATGATGTCATTAATCTAGGACTTTTCGTCCCCTGTCAACACCTACAAACCAAAAATTGGACCAAGCATTAAAGATAGTTAGTATATCTTGTATTTTTTTGAATTCAAAGTGTACTATTCTATTTTAACATGTTACAAAATTTATACCTCAGGCATCGAAGTTGCAACTATAGTAACTGGGGGAGGAGTATGGGATACCACTACTACATCCTAAAATGTATATTATTTCTCAATTTAAATCGATGTATAAATAAAAATTCATTTATGTAATTACAAATTTAAATTCACTGATAAATAAAATTCTATGAATTCAAATCAACACACCTATGTCTGTGGCTCGTGGGAAAACACCATGTCCATCAACTCATCTGTCAGTGCGAAATCCTCAACCGTGTGGGCCTAACATCTACTCCCGCAAATCATTCATAGATGAGATGAGGATCCATCTGCACCGGCTACATCATCTATCCCTAAGCATATCCCCGAGCAACTGACACACATATGCTGGATGGGCTCTCTGTCGCCACCTAATAGCTCATCATCCAATACAATAGGGTGTGCTAATGATGTCCCATGTTGGATGATGGCACCAATCAATGTTGTGGCCATCTAAAGAGTCTGTAGCTCCATCGACTCTTTCAGCTCTACTAGGACAACCTGATGCACCTTGGGTTTGGGTGCTAGGGGGCGGCGACTCTCTGGGGGTAATCGCCTATGGGCTCCAGGTCTATCTTGGGCAAAGCCACCACCTCTACCATGGAACTCTCTCATGTCAAAATAGTTTGGGCGCACATTGAGCACAAACTCACAATATACTTTTCTCAAAAAATATAATGGCACCTCATAATTATTACAAGGTGGATCATCAAAGACCATCCACCACCTCTGCCAAAAAAGATTCTTCATCTGCACATTGGTACACCAATGTATGGGAAACCTCTTTGCATTAAGAGGTAATGACTGACCAGTTTTGGGATAAATGAAAAGGGCACATATTTGTTGTTTATTAATATTTTTGTTTTTTACTCCATCGTATGATAGCCCATCCACATAGAATTGACGACACCTATCCCTAAATCTTCCCCATTTGGTAATTTGTGTGGAAACAGCTATGGTACCACTAGCTAATGTTTCTAGGCTAGTGGCGAGGGATTGATGATGCTCAAGTTCAGAAGTTTTCAATTTAACAATCAGTCTATTTATTTTAGACGCATTTTGTCCTAACTGGTTAATTAATTGCTCCTATGTTTTGGGTGTCTAGTCAAAAGGAAGAATTGGGGGTTGTTCTTGTGTGTTTTTAGGAGGTGCATTTGGTTGTTCTTGTGGGTTTACAGGAGGTGCATTTGGTTGTTCTTGTTCTGGATTAGAAGAATCTGGTTTTTGAAACAAAAAATGAAAAAACCTAATCAAAATTAATGAAATTAAATTCAAAATGTAAAACAAATTGAACAAATGGGAAAAAAAGACAAAAATAAACAAAAACTAACCTTGATCCATAGCTTGGAGGACAAATATAGCACCCCGTTCCCGGTTTAGGAGAGGAAATGGGAAAAAACGAAGTAAAAAACATGTTATTCACTGGTAAATGAGACCCAATTTTTTAAAAAAAACTTTTTTTTTACCAGGCACCGCGTACGCGGTTATATTTGGATTATTAGCATGTACGTGCTCATTTTCTTATGTGCAGCGCGTACACACTCATTTTCCTAGGCGTAGCGTGTACACGCTCATTTGCCTAAAAGCAGCGCGTACGCACTATCTTCTCTAGGCTCGAGAAGAACAAACCTAAGCGCATACGTGGGAATTTCAAATTTTAAAACTGCGTACACGGTGCTTGTTTTTCTATGTTTTTTTGGGTGGTGTCCACTTTTCTGACCACCATCTTTGTGCACATACCCATATATATATATATATATACACATGTGGAAAAAGAGAGGAAAAGAATATACAAGACACACACACACCCACATATATATATATATACAAAGCACAAAAGGAGGGGGAGAAGGGGAAGGGGGTAGGTGGGAGAAAGGGGAGAAACCCTAAAAAAGAAACATGAACAAACAAACGAACAAAAAGAACACAATGCTAAAGAAGAAGGATAGGAGGAGAGGGGGCAGAAGAGGGGGAAAAAACTAAGAGACCGAGAAGAGGGAGAAGAGAGAAGAAAGGAATGGAAACAGGGAGAGGAGGGGTCATGAAGGGGGACGATGATGGCCCCTAAGGGTGGATAGTAAAGGGTGCCAAGAGAGGCTAAGGGTCAACTCCTCATCCCGATCAAGATTGTTGGGATAATTCATGATAGTGATAGGCTCTTTAAGTTTCCTTTTGAAGTAGTTGTCCTCCTTGCATAGGATTTGAGTGTCCTCTAAGCGAATGTGATGTTTGGTGGTAGAGGAGTGCTCAGATAAGGCTGATGTGATAACACACTCATGTTTGATATCAGACCCATGCTGTTTCATTCTTGTGATGAATGAACGACCTGTTTTGCCAATATATGGGGTGCCATAAGAGAAAACGATCCTATATACTCTTGACTTTGAAAAGGCATCCTTGGAGTCTTTAAGAGGGGGGATGTGCTTCGTCAAGGTGGAAAGAGGTTTGAAAGCACACCAAAGGCCTCTTTTGAGAAGGATTTTAGCAATCTTGTGGGAAATATCCTCAACATAAGGAAGGGACACACATAAGGAAGGGATTGGAAATACGATTTGGCTTGGTGGAAGGATCTAGTAATTTGTTTGTTCTAATATCCATTCCACTTAAAGAATTGATGAAGATGGGTGAGCTATTGATTAAGGCTATTAATGTCACAAATGAGATGGGCTCTCAAGGCAAGGGTTTTAAGGATCCTAACTTTTTGGCTGGGGTGGTGATGCAAAGAAGAGTGGAGATATAAATTGATATGGGTGGCTATCTGAAAAACCCGATGACATTCAAAATTATTCTTTGTTTCTTGGATTGATGGTAGTTATAGCTCTTAGGGGGAGTAGTGATGTGCCCTTTGTATTTGATGTCAAAGGGGGAGCGATCTTGTTGATATGGGAAGAGATGTTCCCATTTGTGTTTCAGTGTTTCAAGTATCACCATCAATGACAAAGGAGGATATTGTTGGAAATATGAGTTTGTGTTGTTGTCATTTATGTCAAACTTAGTTTTCTAGATGGATTCTAGTCTGGATGTATCTTTTAATGGTTTTGCAGTTGGTGGAAATATTTTTGTGCTGGTTGTGGTAGCATGCAAGAAAGATTTTTTAATGTCTCATTAATGGTTTAGTTTAGTTTTCTAGTTTGTGGTTTGTAGAAGTCAGGTATTGCTTTCTGATAGGAAGAGTGTTTATTAGACTATTCTAGAAAGTGTTCCATGACCTCCAGATATGTTGAATTTATGTTGTGCTTCAAAGGAAACGATTATATAGTTCTTACAGTATTCTCAATATGATTGCTTGTGGTGTTAGTTCTTTGTAGGTGACTTAAGTTGACTTGGGTGTGATATATTCAATTATGTTGTGGTTTGGTGTGTCTGATTGGTTTATCTTATTTGGATCTTTTTTTTGGTCCAGATATGATTTGGATGAAAATTTGGGATATTTTTATGGGTCCCACATTGGTGTGTGGAGATCCACACAGATTATTTTGCATCAGAAGATATCTTTTTGGCCAACTATTTGACAAGCTTAAATAGTGCCTATCCACACCTTATATTTCATGCCGACCTTAGAGGATGTGTTAGCATTTGCAAATCATTGTATCTATCTTGAAAGGACGTTTTATGATGTATTTGGGTCCGCTCTTTCTTTTGGAGTGGATTTCCTTGAGTATTTTTGGTCCAGGTGGCATATTTTGTGAAATAATATTCATTCTATTTTGGCCAATCCCTAATTAAATTTTTAAAGTTCTATTTCATATTTAAGGAGTGTGGATGGATGAGTAGAATGTGTGTGAATTGATGATAAGTGTATGCAAATTATATGCAAGCATATTTGATTTTGGAATGAGTGAAAATTAGAATGTAAAGAGATTTGAAGGTGATATATTTAGGAAGAAGTGTGTAGAGATAGAGATTGTGTTCATAAATGTTTTGCACCATGATATTGGTCACTCGATTCTATTTTTTACAAAAAATTTCATGCTCAAGAGATCCTTCTCATATCAATTTTATTATTTCTTCAGTTGATGTATGATAATGAGTCTTCTAGCAACATTTTTGAATCTTTCCTCGAAGTAGTGAGCCTCAGTTAAGCAAGTCCTTATTTTGTATCTTTTCTAAGTGTTTCCACCTTATCTCTACAAGCCCATTAGGTGTTTTTAATCCTTGGTAGTGAGATTAAAACTTTGTAATCATTGTTATTGTAAGTTATATTCTCACCACATGGTTTTTCCTAGTTATGGTTTTTCACGTAAAATCTAGTGTTCATGTATTGATGCCTAGTGATTTTTTTAGTAGTGTTTTGTATGGTTAATTTTTTTTATAATTAATTTATTTTGAAGTTCCAGACTGATTCACCCCCGCTCTCAGTCCTATGTTGGGTTAAATAGTTTACACAAAGAATTTCTAGGTTCCATAGATCCAAAGAACCACTACATCAAAATCTGGTACATTTTTTCTCTCAACCCTTGTAATATACTTAATTGAATCACTATAGTATGAAAAGATTAGAACTGTTCAAAAAGGAAAGCAGGTCTAGACACTGCAATTCATTTTCTAACATTAATATATTAACAACCTCAATTTGGTCTATGAATCTTACACCTTTATAGTAGATAAAAATGAGGTATTTTGTGACAATGCATTCATTATTGTATAGTAATATGGTTTGAAGTTGGGTTAATTTAGAGAGGTTATTGGATTAGACCTAGCAACCACTTTTATAGGAAAACAAAACATTTCTAGCTCCGTTGAATCCTTAGAACTTGATTATGTGAAAATTTTGCACTTTATGTGTTTAGGTCCCTCAAGAAACTAGAATGCACACCCTTAGAAAAAGAGGTGTTCACTAGAATTCACCCACATAGCCTAGCATGTTTTCACTATCAATTTGATACCACAAGGTGCATAATAAAAAACATCACTCTTAGAACCATTATATTAGACACAAATAGGATACTTTAAAAAAGAAAACATATTAAGATGTAGCATAGTCAATTAGTTTAGTGTTAAGGAAATCAAGATAGGATTTTTAAGTTACATTCAACATCCACATTTATGTGTGTAGCATAGGAAATCGGAAATCATCACAAACAATATAAAAACTAATCTAGCCCAATCACAAAAGCTTAAATGTAATGATCTATCCTAAACACACTCAATAAAGACATAAAAATGAAACATTCAAAATATAAAGATTATGCAAACCATATGCAGATATGAATGCTTCCTTCATGTGGCTCCATTGTTCTTCTTTCCTCTCCAAATAGTTTTGTTGTGGATCTCACCTACTAGTGCATGATCATGATTGAAAACAAGTAGACAAGATTATTGCTCAAGAGTACTCGAAGCGTGATTGATTAGAAATTCGATAATCTGATTATTCTCTTTATTAGATTGGGATTGAAGAAATTCATCCAATTTATAGAAAAATTGTAGAGATGATCAAATTAGCATGATAGTGATTCGAATGGAAATTCAAATCAAGAATAGCAAAATTATGACATGTGTATGACAAATTGCTATGCAAGGATTTATGACAATTTATGACAATTTATGACAAACTTCTATGTCAAAAATTGATTGATTGTCAATTATGACAAATTATGACAAATTTCTATGTCATTCCCATGAAATTAGGAGAAAAATAGGAGGAAATTGAAATTAAGAATTTAGAAAATTAGAAAAAGAGGAAATAAGAAATTAGGAATTTAAGAAATTGATGAAAATTAGAAATTAGGTAAATTAATTAATAATCTTTCATTTATTAATTAATTCACAAAGAGGAATAATTAGCCAATTAAATGAACATTTAATTGTGACAAGAAGACCTAGGATAAATAAATAAATTATTTAATCCTAGAGAGAGAAATAACAAACAAGGTTAAATGATTAAATCACAAAACCCTAGAAGATGAATTAGGTCTTGATGAAAGATAATTGACTCGGTCATGATTCTGATTAACAAAGGACCAATGTGATAAATGATTTGATTGATAAATATGCCAATTGACGAGGAACAATGACTAATTGATCCAAATTGACATAATTGAGACAGACAACGATCGATGACAAAATAATCGCAAAATGACAAAATTGACAAGAGGACAAGTATCGATGACAAAATAGATTGCAAGACGACAGGATTGAAAATGACCATGATCAATGACAAATCGATTGCAAAATGACAAGATCGAACATGACAACGATCGATGACAAATCAATCACAAAATGAAAAGATTGAAAATGATAAGGATTGATGACAAAACGACAAGATTGATAAGAGGACAAAACCCTAATTAGGATTGATGATGTCCAAAATGATGACAAATGAGCACACACATTGATGCGATAGGATAAAATCGATCAAAATCATGACTGGAGATTGTTGTCGACAAGACCAAATTTGAGAGCAAGACAAATGAAGAATGTAGAAGAATGACTCGATGCTTGCAAATGATAAAAATCAAGTGCGTAACATAGGAGAAATGTTAATGCGACACAAAAACCTAAAGTGAGGCAATGCGCCAATGTTAAAGTATGACTCCGCAAGCATCGACCATTTTTAGGTGTCTACATTTTGCCCCTCTTTGAGACAATGTGATTCTGAGCGTTGTTTCAAAGAACAATAATGAAAATGCCCCAGACAATAACAATGACATATGCATGCCCCCTCGAGGAATTGGCCGGAAACATGCAGAAAAGAGGCCAATTGATCGATAAAAATGATAGAAAATGATAGGAGCAAACAGACTGACAATCGGAGACCGAATGCACGAAGGACAAGCAATTTAAGATGCAAAAGACCGTGACCAACATAAGATGGAAAGGGTGCACGTCCATCTATGCACTGACAAAGATCTATAAATGGGACCAAGAGAGTGAAAAGAGCTCATTTGCACTAGACAAAGAGGAGGATTTGTTGCTCTGGACAAGGACACTTGCAGAGAGATGGCGAACATTCCAATGGAAGATCACCTCAGAGAACGTGTACACACATTTAGATGATCAGATGATGCGGGAGCAACGGTATGTATCTCAAAAACCCATGTTTTCAATTTGATGAATTTGACTTGGTTGCGGGACATTACAGGGCCCACAGGGGATGCAGAAAAGGACTCCTGCGCTTGTGTAGGGTGAATCCTACACTTGTGTAGGGAGACACAGGTGCAGGTTACATGACACAGGCACAGGTTCCTTGACACAGGCGCAATTGTGCATTGGGAACTCAATTTTCGTTCAAAACTGCATGCAAATGATCCGAAAAAGGGGGGATAAGGGTAGGATAGGTCAGATTAGATGAAGAACACCCTGATTGGACATGAAAATGAGGAAATGCAACTTGTAGGAGCAAACCCTAAAACTGACAAAATATGCCCCAATTGTGATGCAGAGTCGACAGTATCCATTGATCACGCGAGAGAACCGACTTGACTGCTTCATGCTACAACATAGACTTAGGAGCACAGACAGAGATACATTAGTAGGACTTGGGATATACTATGTCATATTCATGCCCAAGATTAGGGAAAACACAGGACTGCTTACCGCATTGGCAGAGCGATGGCATTCAAAGACCTCCTCATTCCATTTGGCGACTGGAGAGGCGACGGTGACACTGGAGGATGTATGGCGTATCCTCTGCATTCCAGTTCATGGGGAGATGGTAGAGTATGACCCAGTGATAGGAGAGACGCGTTGTGCAGATTGTTTGAGTGCGACACAAATGATCTGGATATCATGGAGAGGGAGATTGGCTGGGAGACCATGGCATCAGAGTATGATCGACGATATGTGGTGATAGAAGTGGTGATAGCATGTTTACTAGCATGGGACAGACGAGGACATGGATTCCCTATTGGATGGGGAAGAGTGCTAGAGTGGATGGCGACAGAGGGGATAGTGTACACATGGGGACCATGTGTACTGGCTATGCTGTATTTTCAGTTACATCAGATAGCATATCAGGGAGTTCAGACTTTGAGCTGTGGGGTTACACTGCTGCAGGTATGGGCATTTGAGCACATAGCCATATGTCGACTAATTACAGAGAGATAGGTAGTACCACACCGACCATATGTGTATTGCTATGGTGGAGCACTGAGACAGGGTCCTTTTGGATACATATTGTATTGGCGACATGAGATAGATAGACTAAGAGAGTTCACATGGAGGCCATATCGTGATTGCCCTGGATGGTCAGATGACAATGATGAGCTATCGTATTGTAGACAGGAGAGGTACTTGATTGGGCGACCAGTGAATCGACAGAGAGTGATTGAGATGTACCTGCCAGAGAGGGTCAAATGACAGTTTGGAGAGAGGCAGGACATACCTACAAGGACTGCACATTTTGCCCGATCTCACAGAGAGACGAGTCAGTGGGGTAGTATGATTCAGCCACACATAGCATATATGGATTTCACATAGCTACAACAGAGATAGTGGGATTGGAGATCAGATGTGGCAGATGCCGGGACGATAGAGGAGTATGAGAGATGGTTTGCACGACGACGGCCAGTGCCATTGACAGATCTAGATATTCCAGTACCTAGGTGACAGGAGGACTTCCCACTCACTGGAGAGGAGTGTTAAATTCTGTGAGAAGCAAGAATTGAGCCAGGATCTGATGTCGGTCATAGATCACATGCAACTCCAAGCAACGGATGATCGAAGATCAAAATAGCTGAATGAAGATAAATCTGATATGAGAGAAAAATAGAGATAAAGAAGAGAATTTAGAGAAGACTCTCACCGAGCTATCACTTGACTTGTGAAGGTGAGAGTATATTGCTTATTATATAGAAAAATAATAGCATATACAACCAAGAGGTGCATTAACTCCCACCTCCATAAAAAGTGGGAGGTTTTACCTACTACCCCATAAAAGGTGGGAGGTTTTTACCTACTTGGTAAATGTCAAAATATGTGGCATAACCTCCTTACATGAAAACAAAAAAGGAGTTATAAGAGGTGGCACATAAGGCCAAAAGAGGGTGAGAAACCCAACTACCCCATAACCCACTTAGGAAATGACAAAATAGTGGTTATGAGAGGTGGCACAACAAGCCAAAAGAGGGTGTGTAACTCAACTACCCATGTGAGGTGGAGAGTTACACATGTAGCTAATGTATTCCGCCATGTGTCCTCATATTAAACACACCTAATAACCTAAGCAAGCTTAATAATATATGTGTAGGAAAAATAAATACCCCCTAACATAAGGAAAATAAAAAAACCTACACTAACAAGGAGGAGGGAGATGATGAGGATGAGGAGGATGAGGGTGGTGATGAGGATGAGGGGGGTGATGAGGACGGAGATGAGGATGGGGATGATGAGGACGGAGATGAGGATGGGGAGCAAGAGACATTGCAGGACATACCCATAGAGCCAGAGACAGCTAGGACAGAGGAGATGGAGATATGCAGGGCTACCATAGCAAGTCAGTAAGATCACATTGTGAATTTATAGAGAGAGCATGAGAAGTTTAGAGCAGAGATAGCCAGACTCACAGTGGCTCAAGATACAGCAATAGCTCAGGCACAACGAGAAGAACAGAGAGTCACTGAGTATATTGGGTCGATTTGGGATGCCAGTGCATGGGAGATGGCACAGATGCTAGTAGAGACCGGAGAGGAGATACGCCATTGGAGGACACTATATGAGAGTGCAGTTCCACCAGAGCAGAGAGCAGCTTCATATCGGGCGTGATCGAGGATAGAGAGCAGGGCATGCTCTCGGAGGTCATTGAGCAGCATGGGGGTGAGTGGACCTATGAGACCACCACAGCTAGGACCAGGAGGGACATCATCCGCGAGACATGGTAGGGATGAGGAGGACAGAGGGAGCACCCAGTGACAGAGGCACATGCTCCTTAGGACAGACAGTGGACATTTATGTAGTTTGACATTTTGTACTCAGCCTGTGGGTCATACTTAGGACAGACAGTCCAATTTTGTACTCCAATATTATGATGATATATGATATGATATGCATCGATATGATGGGATGCAATATGTTATGAGTTATGTTTATTTTGTTCATGTATGGATGACTTATGTACTGTTTATATACCATTGTGGAACATGTATGAATGTATTTTTTTTATGTGTTTTGTTGATGCATTTATAATATGAAATGGATAAAATGCTTGATACGATTCTTGATGTAATGCAAATGTACTAACCAAATGGATGCAGGATGCAACATATGTGGTTGGGGAAATCAGAGCACTAGACTGAACTGACTATCCGAACTGACGAAAGAAATGTTAGTAAGAAGAAAACGAGACAGAGGACAGTTAGAGATGAAGAAAAACTTGCTTTCAGTAATGCACTTTGTAGGTGAGAACCTTTATTTTAATGTAGCAAAATGGATGCGTAGCATCATGGTATTGAAGGCCAGAGCTGAAATGCAACCCTTTTTGCAAAAGACAGACACATCACAGACAAACAACAATCACAAAAAAAAGAAGAAAGGGATCATGAACCATCCCGATCACTCTAAATCACTCAGTGACATCATCGAGCAACATAGGAACATGATCGAAGCCAAAGATAAATCAGTAAAAAGATAAGATGCACAAATTCCAACAAATCAAACAAACATCTTGATCTTCATTGTCAAAAGTTGAAAGTGCTAATAGGACGATCATGCTGTCTGGTTTCAGGACATGTGGTACCCCATCTAAGACAGGACACAGTCTGGTTTTGAGTATACCACACCCTATGTAAGACCCATGATAGTAGAGACAAGGACAAATGATTTGGAGGTTCATTAATATGACAATTTTGATCAGGTTGAATGTCTGGTTTGATTGAAATAATTCATCTGTTTATGTATGATTTCATTAAAGCACAGCGTTTGATTGCGTGTCGTTGGATGTATACTCAGTGAGTTGTCTATGCACAGAGGGGTTATTTATTTTGTTGTTTGGCCTTTTGAGTTTTTACAATTTTTTTGTTCTTTTTTTTGAGGACTTTATATGACTTTTTTTTTTTGGATTATTTCAGGACGTTATTCAATTTTTTTTTGAATTTTTTCAGGACATTTTTCAATTTTTATGATCTCTTTTCAAGACATTTTTAAAATGTTTTTGAGATTTTTTCAAGACATTTTTAAATGTGTTTGAGATTTTTTCAGGAGATTTTTAAATGTTTTTGAGATTTTTTTCAGGACATTTTTAAATGCAAAAGTTCCAGTGATCGATCATGACAAGGGGAACACACCCAATGCGCATCTGAAAGACATACATAGACCAGGACCAAAATATATATACAAGAAACCGGAGTATGCAAGACAATGATGTTGACCAATAATAGGCCTGGAATAGAACATTGGGTCAAGAGAAAGATAGACGTGAGAAACCGGCCGAGAGAAAGCATAGCTTAGAGGTCATGACAGATGATGGAGCAACGATCTCATTTTACACATGGCGCCTGTTTGCCAAGTTTTCACCAAGGTACTTGCCCAAAGTGCCTATTTACCAGGTTTTCACTAGAGGGCGAATCATTTTTTCTTTACTTTTTTGTTCTTTTTCTCTTTTTTTGTATTTTTTTGCTTTTTCAATTTTTTTGTATTTTTTTGCTTTTTCAATTTTTTTGTATTTTTTCAGGATCATACTTGAAGAAATGTCGATAGAAAATTATGCCCAGTACTTGCGAAGATGCATGCTGTTGACAAGATCAGATAAAGGTTCACCTTCTGGAGTGGCAAGTTGATATGCCCCCGAGCCATAGGCTGCAGTCACTATGAAAGGCCCAACCCAATTAGGTTCAAACTTGCCTTTTATGATGTCAGTAGATTGTGCATTCTTAGGGTTTGCCTTTAAAACTAGATCTCCCACTTCGAAGTGTCGCCCTTTGACCTTCTTATTATAAGAGCGATGGAGACGGTTTTGATATGCTTGCAAATGTGTCAGAGTTGTCTGACGTTTCTCATCTAACATCTCAAGTTGATGCAACCGAGAGACTCTGTGTGTCTCATCATCAATCAGATGTTGCAAGGAAACTTGCAAGGAAGGAATCTCCACTTCCAAAGGTAAAATGGCTTCCGCACCATACACCAAGGAATAAGGTGTTGCGCCAGTAGGTGTGCGGATAGAAGTGCAATAGGCCCATAGTGCTGGATTCAACTGTACATGCCAATCTTGACCAGCATCATTAACAACCTTCTTTAGGATCTTGGTAATGGTTTTATTTGATGCTTCAGCTTGACCATTCCACTGTGGATAGTATGGATTGGAGAAACGGTGCTGGATATGAAACTTTTCACAGAGTTCCTTGACATCTTTATTCTTGAAGGGGCGACCATTATCAGTGACTATGGAAAGAGGAACCCCATACTGACATATGATATAATTCAGCAAGAATTTTGAGATTTGGACACCAGTGATATAGGTCATGGGGATAGCCTCGATCCATTTTGTAAAATACTCTGTGGCTGTAATGATGAACTTGTGTCCATTTGCAGATGTCGAGTGAATTTGCCAATAAGATCCAATCCCCATTGAGAAAAGGGCCACGGAGATATGACAGAATGAAGCTCTTGTGCTGGTGCATGAATATAGTTTCCATGAATTTGGCATTTGTAGCACTTCTTAACAAAATCATGAACATCTTTTTCCAGAGTGGGCCAATAATACCCAGCACGAATCAACTTTTTGGCTAAGCTTAGACCATTGAAATGGCCCCCACATAAACCATCATGAACCTCATGTAAATTCGTTTGTGCTTCATCAGAATCCAAACACCTGAGGAGGGTATGGTCAAAGGAACGTCGGTAAAGGGTGTCGGCAATGATGACATATTTGGCTGTCTGTCAGATAAAGGCTCGGCGTTGGTTAGCAGAAAGGTTAGGTGGTAAGGTTTGGGATTTCAAATATTGATATACGTCATTGTACCATGGGGAGTTGGGACCAACAAGAACGCACATCACATCCGCTGTCGGAATGTCAAAAGAAGGAACCAGCAATTGTTTGACTAAAAATTCACATTTGTCCATATTGTGGGGCATATTCAACATGGAAGCAATCATAGCCATCGCATCTGCCGACTTGTTTTGCATTTTGGGAACTTGACTGAAATGGATAGCCGTGAATTTTGTCTTGAAGAAATCTACCATGTGCTTATAGGGAATAAGCTTTTCATCTTTTGTTTCGTAGTCATCATTCACTTGTCAGATGACTAATTGAGAATCTCCATAGACTTGTAAATGCTTGATGTTCCAGTGGACTGCTACTCGGAGTCCTGTGACCAGTGCTTCATACTCTGCAATGTTATTGGTACAATGAAAAGTTATTCTGTAGGACTTTGGGATAACATCACCTTGAGGGGTGACAAACAAGATGCCTGCTTCGGACCCAAACTTGGTATGGGATCCATCAAAGTATAACTTCCATTCATTAGAGGATGTGAGAGCAAAGACTGATTCATCTGGAAAATCGGTCAACATGGGATGATCATCAGAAATAGGAGCCTCTGCAAGTTGATCTGCTATGACTTGTCCTTTTATTGCCTTTCGCTCCATATATGCAATATCAAATTCACTGAGGATCATGACCCACTTTGCTAGGCGACCCATCAAAGCTGCTCGGCTAAGCAGGTATTTTAAGGAATCAATTTTTGCAACCAGAAATGTTTGGTGACTTAACATATAATGTTGGAGTTTCTGCGTTGCAAATACCACTGCTAAGCATGCCCTTTCAATAGTTGAATAATTTAGCTCATAACCGACCAGTGTCCGGCTGATATAGTAAATAGCTTGCTCTTTGCCATTCTCATCCTATTGGGCCAAGAGAACTCCTAGTGCCATTTCAGTTGTAGAAATATACAATATAAAAGGATTTCCTTCTATAGGAGGCATTAGAATAGGCGGCGACAACAAATAGTCTTTGAGAGCTTCAAAGGTTGATTGACATTGCTTAGTCCATTTGAAAGCAACACCTTTGTGCAGTAGATGTTGGAATGGATGACATTTGTTGGCCAACTGAGCGATGAAGCGACAGATTGACTGTAGCTTTCCTTGCAGACTTCTTAATTGCTAGATATTGGAAGGTGGAGGCATATCCATTATTGCTTTAACCTTGGCAAGGTCGACTTCAATGCCTCTGTGAGAAATAATGTACCCTAGTAATTTGCCAGCTGTGACACCAAAGACACACTTCTTTGGATTGAGTCTGAGCTTGTAGGTCTCCATTCGGTCAAAGATTGGGCCCAGGATGGCTAAATGACTATCTCTTGTGACAGATTTGCATAACAAGTGATCAACATAGTCCTCCATCAAAGTATGCATGAAATCATGAAAAATTGTCATCATTGCTCTTTGATATGTTGCGCCCGCATTTTTAAGATCGAAGGGCATCACATTCCAACAATATGTACCCCAAGCACAAGTGAACGCTGTCTTATGCTGATCTTCAGGAGCAATGCGAATTTGGTTATAGCCAGAGAAACCATCCATCAATGAGAGAATCTCATATCCAGCAGTCATGTCCACTATGATGTCGATGTTTGGCAATGGAAAATCATCTTTAGGGCATGCTTTATTGAGATCCCTAAAATATGTGCAGATTCTGATGCCCCCAGTTACTTTGCTAATTGGTACTAAATTTGAAATCCAGTTTGCATAATCAATGGGTCTGATGAAGCCCACATCTAGTAATTTTTTTAGTTCCATCTTGACCAAAAGAGCCACCTGGGGATGCATCTTTCTAAGTTTCTGTTTGATAGGCTTGGCATCTACTTTTAGTGGCAAATGATGAAGAACTAATTTTGGATCGAGGCCAGGCATATCTGCATAGGACCATGCAAAGCTGATCTTCTTCTCAAGAAAGAAATTGACAAAATCTACCTTTTCCTATTGTGATAGAGAAGCAACAAAATGAATGACCTTAGGGTTGTCAGGTGTACCCAAATTGATTTCCTCGGTCATTTCCACAAGCAATGTTGATTTGTCCTGACTTGACAGGGGTATGTCCACTCTTCCACCTTTGGGCACCTCAGAGAGGTTTTCACCTGCAGGTACGTCTTTTATTTTTACTTTTGTATGATCAGAGAGTGCCTTACGGTTTTCACTCAAAGATCTATTCTTTTGATTTTTTACTTTTTCTTTTCTTTTTTCATTTTGATGACTGGAAGAGGGAGTTGACTCCCCAAAGTATGCTATGGAATCCAGGTCAATAGAAAATCCTACCTTATGATCACCTTGTGGTATGCCTTCCCGTAGTCCAAGGAATTCTGCGATTGCTTCGTCATTTTGAAAACAGTCCAATGTGAGTGGTTCTTGTTGGTCGTGTTGGATAAGCTGGGGGTAGATGAGGGGCATGTCATCATCGATTGTAAGGAGAGAGAGGGTTGATATGGTAAAGATGTGAACATCTGTGGTGTCACTATCCAAACTGCTTGTATCAGATTCGAAGCTTGGATCCCAGAATGACTCTATCCATGCATGGGGACATGTTTTAGGAAGAGGAATTATTCCATGTTTGTCTTCCATAGGCAAATTATCAGGGTCAATGAAAATATTGTCGAGGGTATAGGAGCTAGAAGAAAAAGAACTCCACTCCCATTCATTAGAATCAGTTTGGGGTCAGGTATCCGCAAGTGTTATTTCATCATCAGAATCACGCCCTTTTCTACACGTGGGCACTTTGGTAGATGTGGATCCAATTCGCAATGGTACAAAACCTAACCCTAAAGTTGGAGGTTGCCTCTTGGGTATAACAGGTTCTAGCCTTCCATTGTTGTTCAGGCCTAAGCCATTGCAGCCGTCATATCCTTTCTTTTGCAACATAGTAAATCCTTTGCCGTACCATTCCACTGGCAACCTGACAGGTGGGGTCTCAGTTGGATCTTTGTAAAGCCAATCTATTACATCATCGTCTACAGTTTCTTTGTCAAGTTCACCCCATCTTGTAAATGTAGTGGGAGGCTGATATTAAATAATGACCTTAGGTTCCTTTTGCAATAAATGTGGTTTGCCATATGATTTTGGAGATATTGGTAAATTACCGATGAGGAATGTTTGATCCATTGAATATTCTCCGCATCCTTGGTCTTGTATCTTCAATTTTCCTTTGACAGCATCTAACAATTCATTAGGATCCACATAGCTATGTGACTTGGCCTCTCTATTGACGGGGACTTGCTGCTGAGGGGTATCCTTTAGAGTAGCACAAAATTGAAATGGATTAGGATCTCCCGGAATAGTTATCTCAGTTCCATTGTAAGGATATTTTAAACATTGATGATAGGTGGATGGAACTGCTTTCATTGCATGGATCCATGGATGGCCAAGAATCATATTATAAGGGAGATCAAGGTCTAGGACCTGCAGGAAAGTGTTTTCCATCACTAGACTGACTCTGATAGGCAATGTAATTATCCCTTTGGATGGGCGCTCAGCATCATCATATGCTTTGATTGTTATTCTTTTGGAAGCATCAATGTCATTTTCTGTATATCCAAGGCCAATGACCACTCTCAAGGTACAAATATTAAGACCCGCTCTGCCATCTACCAATACTCGTCGAATTTTGCAATTATGGACAAAAACTTCCAGGTGCAAAGGGTCATTATGAGGGAGCTTATCAGGTGAGATATCATTATCAGAAAATGCGACATTTTGGGAAACAGCTAGATGTCCAATCCGGGCTTGAAACTGGTCAACATCAATATCTGTCGGGAGAGTGGACTCAATTAAAGCTTTATCCAGGACTGCACGATGCATGGGAGACATTTTCAACAACTCAAGGATTGATATTTGTGCAGGTGTTTTTCCTAGATGATCCAAAAGATTATACTGACTTGCAGGAGTTGGTTTGGGAGGAGCTGCAGGAGCTCCTTTCAAGACTATTTTGGATCGACGAGTGGTGACCGCGCAAGAAGGATCTTGTTCCTTTATTCTTAGGGTGGAAACATACTCATTTGATGCACAAAAACAATTGATGACATTGTTATAACCGGTATTTGCATAATTTGCTGTTTGAGCAGAGTTGGAAGAAGACGCTTTACCCTTGTCATGATCAAGCAAAGGAGTTTTGAAAATGGTATGATCAGTGTTAGAGGTCGCATGGGGTGGATCTACCTCAATTACTCCTTGCTCTAACAAGTCTTGGATCATATGTTTCAATTGAAAACATGATGCAGTTTTATGTCCTTTGGACTGATGATAATCACAGTACGTGTTATCATTCCACCAATGCGGTTTTACCGCTGGTTCTGCCTTGATATTTGGTAGCTTAATAAATTTTGCTTGTATCAATTGTCTCATTACTGATTCAATAGGCTCTCCCAATGGCGTAAATTATCGAGGAGGCCCATCCCGCGATCGGAAGGGTTTGCATTGTTGGTTTTTTTGTTGGCCTTGTTGTTGATTATATTGTTGAGTATGCTGTTGTTGAGCATGTTGTTGGTATTGCGGCTGTTGAGTAACATTGCTCATTGGTGCTTGATTTTGTTCCATAGTTGACATATTAGGAACACTCAATTTCTTGATTGTGAATGGGGGTTGATTTGCATTCACCGCTCTTGCATCAACAACTCCATCATTAGTGACATTCTTGTTCTTATACCAAAATCTGTTTTTGTCCCCTGAATAATTTGTGTTGTCACTGTCTTTATTGAGCTTGATAATTCCTTTAGCTACAAGAGCCGTTTCAATGCTCATTCCTTTCTTAATGAGTTTCTCTATAGTACTGGGACTTTTCAATTTTAGCTCATACATCATTTCTAGGACCAAATTTTGGATAAATAGATTCACTTGTTGTTCTTTGGGTATATCGAGAGAAGAACGACTATACAAGCTTCGCCATCATTGCAAGAAAGTAACTAATGATTCACCTTGCTTTTGCTTGGTGTTGCATAAATCTGACATGGTCACGTCACTGTCGATGTTGAACGCGAAATGAGATAAAAACGTTTGAGCCAATTTCGACCAAGTCTTTATATTTCCTGGCAGATGTGAATACCAATCCATGGCTTGTCCCGTGAGACTTCATGCAAATAAGCACATTAAATATGTTTCCTCATAACTCACTTCAGTACATGCTGCGAAAAATGCTCGAATGTGATCTTTTGGATTGCCATTCCCTTTATATTTCTCAAAATTAGGTTCCTCAAAATGCTTAGGGAATGGAGGCATGTATACACTCTTGTCAAATGGATTAGGACATAAATCTTGATCTGTATACAACTTCTTTGTTCCTTTAGTTTCTAATGCGTCAACTTTTTGTTGCAACTTCTCGAGTTGTTGCGCAATTGTATCAGATTTTGGAGGTCCATCATTAATCCCAGTGGGTACTCTTTGTCGATACATCATATTTTCGATCGGTTGTTAATACTCTGAAATGGCCATTTTTGGTGTCTCCGGCATATAAAGTTCTTAGTACATCTCTTGTTGTTGCGGTTGTGCTAGGCCTTGATATCAACCTTGTTGTTGTGCTTCTTGTAGCCTAGGTTGATATTGCAATTGAGTAGGTTGTTGATATTGCACAGGCGCCAATTGCGGTTGTGAAGTAGGATAGCTTGTTTGCCTTGGCACATATTGAGGCACATGTTGTTGATGCTGACGAATCAGAATTTGTTGACTTTGTGCCAATTTTTGTCGTGGTGTGTATCCCATCATTTGTAAAAAACTTTGTTTAGGTGGTTTTCATTGCTTCTCCTTAAGATGGGGTATAGCACTTGCATTAACTTGTTGTGTTGTTTGTCCAATCCATTGTGATGGTTGCAAGTTTGCATTAACTTGTAATGGTGCCAAAGGCACTGCAATTTGTTGTCGAATGTGAAATTGTTGTTGTTGTACATTGCTAGTTTGCACATTCGATTGTACCCTTTGTGTATTACTCAATTGTTGCAACAATTGTTGTTGGTGCAAACCACTATTCGTAGCTCTTTGTGTCGCCATTATCAAAGAATTTGTCGCAATAGTGTTTGGCAAAGATATTGAACTTAACGGGACATAAGAACTTTGTTGCATCGTGGAATTATTTTGGAGATTGGTGATATTAGGCATTCTAGTTGTGAAGCTTTCCTGCATCTTAGATTTTGATATAACTTTATGCATGTAAGGAAGCACTTCTTGTTGAGGGACAGCTGTGAATACTTGCGTGTTCTTCATTTGATCTTGTGTTAGAGGTGTTGTGTTGAATAATGGATTATTTATCGTCTCAAATAGTGACTTTTGAGGAATAGTCACTATCAATGCCTTTGAAGCACGTTTGCTCATCAAGGTAGGTTGAGTTGCTTGTTGTGCATTTTCTTCATTTGGATGCGGAGAGAAACTTAACAACTCACCTCCTTGTTGTTCTTGCACATTGATTTGTTCACTTGAAGAGGTCACATTACTCATCATGCTAAGATACTTTTGTGGAAACATCTTAAAGACCTTGTTCAAGAACTTATCCATCTTTTTTGTTATCTTTGGATCTTGAAGGAACATGTCAACATCATCAGAAGCATCGAAATCAGATGAAGAATCTGGTTGGACATTTGGATTCATTTCTTGTTGGATGCCTTGATCTGAACCAAATCCTTGCGAAAGAGTTTGTTCTTCGTATAATGTTTGAGTTTGAATGTCATGTTGCAGGTTTGGTTGATTCCAATTGAAAGGTGCACTTCCTCTGGGAGTTGGTGGGACACTCCCATGTCCTAGTTTTATAGGTACAAACACTGGTTCATATAATGGAGGTGGTCCGAGTTGAACCATTCCATATGGTGGTAAAGATGTATTTGATGAACCTTCGATTTGCACTGTTTGACTAGTTTGAAACTGCGAATTTGCTATGTTGTCTATGGGTTGATACGTTGGTTCGCCCATCTTTTTAGATTTTGATCTTGTCTCAATAGGCATGTCACTTATGCAAATGCAATATTTTTGGAATTTTTCAAAGATAATATATGGTATGCAACTAAATGCAAACTTAAATAGATGAAAATGCAATCTATGTTTTTGGTTGTTTTTGAAGATTTTGGACAAACTTTTTGGAATGCAAATCTAAAATGAGACCCTTAGGAAATTGGAATGATGTCTAGACCTCGAAGGACAAAAGGACCAAGTGACAAAAGGACAAGATGACAATGTCTCCCCTATATGCTTGGATACTAAGCTAGGTTTGACAAAATGACATTGATGACAAAAGGACAAAAGGTTTGATAAGGTCTAGACCTCCTAACAAATGACTTAGGGTTTATCAAAGATTTGGATTACTCAAGTATGGAAAAACCTAGTTTTGACACTATATGCAAAAGGACAATTAATATGCAAATGACCCTAATATGATATGATAATGACTTAAGCTTAATGAAGAGACTTAAGGTATGCAAATATGAATGTATGACAATGGTATGACTTTAATGCAAGAGGACACATGCAAATGGATGACTTTTATTGATATGCAAAGGAGTATGACTTAGGTGAAACCTAACCTTGGTACTTGACAATGAACTTTGCAAAATGCAACCTAGGATGAACCTAAATGTAAGTGACATGAATGTTAAGACAAGATTTTGAACAATGTTTGATAATCATGTTTGAAGATGTGTTTTTGAACTTTGTTGAATGAAATGTTGTTATGTTTAGCCTTGTTTTGAATCAATTTTGCCTTGTTCTTGAAATGAGATACAATTCAACTTTTGACAAGCAAAGAATACAAGATATTTCAACTTAGACTCAAGACAATCATGCTCATTCCCACATTTCTTATGGTAGGCAAGGACATTAGGTACTTGAGAGGTAGACTCATTATGGGATTCAAGGAGAATACATAGATGCTTGACCCCACGGGCTCCCCTCCATGGCACTCACTTCTCAGGGCAGCCAAGCATCAGTCCCCATGGAAATCTCCCCATGGAAAACTTAGTATCTCTTCCAAGTATCTGAACTTGTCCTTCTCAAGCAACTAGAAGGGTTTTTGGCCTCTAAAAACAAGGTGTTTAGTAAGGATTTTTGTTAAGTGTTACTCCTTGATGTCATGCAAGCGTGATTGAGACATTAATCCCATCAAGATACCAAACAAATGTAGTTGTGCAAGCACAATTTAGACCGTGAGGTCCTACTTAGATGTTGATATGAGAAAGAGTTCAAGGGTCATCACTTCCCAAGTAACTGCAATTCCCACGTAACCCTTCCTTCAAAGCTTTCGCCCATCAGGTATTTGTTTATAGTGAGTTAGAATGCCAAGGTATTCTAGCCGTACTCACTTTGGGTCGTTCCCTTCTCACGATTATCACTTGCTTGCAAAAGCAAATGGTCGAGAAGGCAGACCCTCTAAAGGTGACACACAATCAAAACAACGAGCATGGTATCGAAGATCTGGATTTCTGATCCCTTTAAGAAGGATGAGAGCATACTCTCCTACTCCAATGTCACACCCAACAATCAAAGCAAAAACATGTTCATTCCAACCTATTTAGAAATCACTAGGTGCCTAAAACATTAATGACAAACACCAAGTTTAGTTGTTTCTCCAAGGCAACCTGCAAGACCCAAGTTAGAAGTTTGAAGTGTTTATTCTTTGACTATTGATTCTGCATAAAACATGTTAATAGTTTCATTTTTTGTCTTTGCCATGCATATGCCAAGATGCTGCACAGATAATTAGTACCAAAAACCAAAAAATAGAAAACAGAATGCAAAAACAAAACAAAGTTTCAAGCAAAACACTGCCTTTTTACCTCTGTTTTGGACTTTACACAGGTGCAGAACTCATGACACAGGCACAAAATTCATGACACAGGCGCAGGTTGTCTTCAACACAGGTGCAAGTTGCTTCACATAGGTGCAAGTTGCTTCACACAGGCGCAAGTTGCTTCACACAGGCGCAGAAGTCCCTAGAAAACCCTGCACTACCCTGTTTTGGTCTTTCTGGCCTGCAAATCAACTTGAAAGCACTCAAAAACACAATAAAGGGATTAGATGGTTAGTGTTCACGTAGGGTTCACCAATTAATGTAGCATAGGAAATCGGAAATCATCACAAACAATATAAAAACTAATCTAGCCCAATCACAAAAGCTTAAATGTAATGATCTATCCTAAACACACTCAATAAAGACATAAAAATGAAACATTCAAAGTATAAAGATTATGCAAACCATATGCAGATATGAATGCTTCCTTCATGCGCCTCCATTGTTCTTCTTTCCTCTCCAAATAGTTATGTTGTGGATCTCACCTACTAGTGCATGATCATGATTGAAAACAAGTAGACAACATTATTGCTCAAGAGTACTCGAAGCGTGATTGATTAGAAATTCGATAATCTGATTATTCTCATTATTAGATTGGGATTGAAGAAATTCATCCAATTTATAGAAAAATTGAAGAGATGATCAAATTAGCATGATAGTGATTCGAATGGAAATTCAAATCAAGAATAGCAAAATTATGACATGTGTATGACAAATTGCTATGCAAGGATTTATGACAATTTATGACAATTTATGACAAACTTCTATGTCAAAAATTGATTGATTGTCAATTATGACAAATTATGACAAATTTCTATGTCATTCCCATGAAATTAGGAGAAAAATAGGAGGAAATTGAAATTAAGAATTTAGAAAATTAGAAAAAGAGGAAAAAAGAAATTAGGAATTTAAGAAATTGATGAAAATTAGAAATTAGGTAAATTAATTAATAATCTTTCATTTATTAATTAATTCACAAAGAGGAATAATTAGCCAATTAAATGAACATTTAATTGTGACAAGAAGACCTAGGATAAATAAATAAATTATTTAATCCTAGAGAGAGAAATAATAAACAAGGTTAAATGATTAAATCACAAAACCCTAGAAGATGAATTAGGTCTTGATGAAAGATAATTGACTCGGTCATGATTCTGATTAACAAAGGACCAATGTGATAAATGATTTGATTGATAAATACGCTAATTGACGAGGAACAATGACTAATTGATCCAAATTGACATAATTGAGACAGACAATGATCGATGACAAAATAATCGCAAAATGACAAAATTGACAAGAGGACAAGTATCGATGACAAAATAGATTGCAAGACGACAGGATTGAAAATGACCATGATCAATGACAAATTGATCGCAAAATGACAAGATCGAACATGACAACGATCGATGACAAATCAATCGCAAAACGACAAGATTGAAAATGATAAGGATTGATGACAAAATGAGAAGATTGATAAGAGGACAAAACCCTAATTAGGATTGACAATGTCCAAAATGATGACAAATGAGAACACACATTGATGCAACAGGATAAAATCGATCAAAATCATGACTGGAGATTGTTGTCGACAAGACCAAATTTGAGAGCAAGACAAATGAAGAATGCAGAAGAATGACTCGATGCTTGCAAATGATAAAAATCAAGTGTGTAACATAGGAGAAATGTTAATGCAACACAAAAACCTAAAGTGAGGCAATGCGCCAATGTTAAAGTATGACTCCGCAAGTGTTGACCATTTTTAGGTGTCTACAATGTGCAAACATAACACTCCAAAGTGCCAATATTGTCAAAATTACTATGTAAAAGTTTGATATTTTTTTTGCACTTAGGTAACTTAAGGTATTTTATTGGATTGTTGTATACTAGAATGATTAGGACCATTTTGAAAGGAAAGGAAACTTATAACAGAATTTAACAACCTAGTAATATATTTTGGCACCTTAGGTTTAGTCACATGAGGTGTAAAATAAAAAGTAAGTCTCTTAGTACCCTTACACTAGATATAAATGAGACATTTTTAAAAAATGCATTCATTTGTTGGATGGAAAAATGGTCTAAATATGAGGGGAAATAAATTGGGTTATTAGAATTAGACCTAACATTCATCTATAAGTACAAAGAATACATTTTTAAGTGCCCTTTGAGAACCACTATATGTCAATGTTTGCGAACTTTTTACTTTTAAGAACTTTGCAAGATTGTTATATCTCAAGAGGATTATGGCCCTTCAAAGTAAAAAAGACATCCACTAGAATATACCCTCCCACCCAAATTTTTTGCCACTTTTAGTTTTGACCCATGAGGTGCATAAAAAAGTATGAGCCTTCGAACCCTAACACTTAATGAAAAATAAGATATTTTGCAAAACTCTATTTGTCGTCGACATGATCAAATGATTTTATATTCAACATCCCACATAGGAGTAGTGCTAGGCCTAAGAAGCATGTATAAGTCACTTAGATTCAATTGGTAAGGGTATGTTCTCTTAGGTCATAAGCATATGTATTTCTTTATTGACCAATAATTTGGAGCAATCGTATCATGAACTACAACTTAATGAATTTGTTTATCCCTTATCAATTGACTATCAACTCTAAGAGATTACATTCCAATGCCATATGATGAACATTTCTTCTATGATGATGTCCGTACTATATGTATGACTAAAAATATTTTGGGTGTTTTCTATGAAGCTAATTATAGAAATTAAAATTATTAAGCTAAAAGAAGATTCTTATGAAAAGTAACTTCATAAATTGGACTACAATTATGCTCTAGGTTATTGCCACAACTATTGCTATAGATTATAATTACAGTGATCAATAGACGTGACAAGTGAAAGTTATGAAATAGTCAAAATTTAATTAATGAAATAATGTAAGGTGCTTAAATTACTGATGATTGTTACCTCGAGTGGACCCTTGCTTTGGTGGTTGAAATCTTCTAAATTGTAAAATTATTAATCAATCAATTGTTCCTTCAAATCCACATTTAACTCAATACTATCTATAAAAAACTATTTCTATTAACATTCAAAAAGAAAATATAAAATTACTAAAAATCACGATTACAAACTTACTGCAAATCTTTTGTTTTGTAGACTAAATGATCCTAACTATCTTAAATAAATTAAACTCCTAAATTACAAATTTCAACTCATTCCTTATTAATAGGAAGACAATTATTTCATCATTAGATTGTGAAATTTAGACTCAAAAGTCCCTAGTGTAGCGCTTCTAGATGTAGTGATGAAATTGGTTTTGAAGGCATGTGTAAATAATTGGGAAACGCATGCAATAATGAATTGCTTCAATTATATACTATCAAAGAGTCATTTATCACACTTTATAGAGAAAGTAGTTATTACCGCTGATTGAGATTAGAATTGTATTTTTTAGCCTCATTGGATGCAAGTTCACTCAGCTATAGGTATCCAGTTCCCTTGCTATAAACATAAAGTATTTAGTTATAGGTTAGCAATCATTCTTTAGCTACATTCTTATGTTTCCTTTTTTATACATGATAAATTTCCCTACTATAGACATGTAGTATTTAGTTATAGGTTAGCAATTGTTCATTAGCTACATTCTTATGTTTCCTTTATGCTACATGATAAATTAGTTTATTCCAAGATTTTTATATAATATAATTAACACAATTTCCCATAACACAATATCACATTTCAATAATAATTATTTACACACACAAGTATTTATCAAGAAATTGGTAATTAATTTTAGTTCTTTGTATATTAAGCATAAAGATTGGGATTGTCTAGAAATTGGCATCATAAAAAAGGAAATAGGTAGAGCTAATGGTAACAATTATGAGACCCACCAAAAAGACTATGGCCAAGTAATGAGGTTTTTAATGAAATTTTGATATAGGCATAACCTTCTAGAACACTCAAAGGAAAATTGAATGACGAATGTTGAATCCTATATACCAAATATTTTATATTACACGTTGAATGATAAAACCTAATACCACAATGATAAAAAATAAACCTTGAGACTTGAACCCTATACCTTAAACATTGGACCATAATATGAAAGTCATAAACAATAAATAAAATTTAAAACACAAGCCTTCAATGAACTTGAATGATAATATTGAATATTAAAAAATTGTGTGCCCTAGTACCTAAATCATAAATGCATTAATATTAAACCCTTAAAGTAAATATTTGACCTTAGCTTTTGAATAATGAAAGTTGAACCTTGAATACCAAATGTTAGACACAATATGTTGAATGCAAAATTTATAAGTCAATTTCCTAAACCTTGACCCCTAAGCCATAAAATGAAATTTATAATTTGTGAGTGAAACTTAAAATGTAAGTCTTAAATAAACCTTGAAAGGTAAACAATGAATATTGAACAATTTTAATTGAAACATGAATTTCAATTATGAACCCCAATACATAAATCTTGAATGGATTGATTTAAACACTTGATAACAAATGTTGAACCCTGAACGTCAATTGTTAGAGACCACATGTTGAATGATTAAACTTAATTCCTCAACGACAAATATTAGACCTTTAGCCTTGAACACTATGAATATTAAGTTATAAGATGAAATTTATATTTGATAAATAAAAATCAAATAAAAATTGAAAAACAAACATTTAATACAGAAAAGTGGCTAAACTTATTATATTCCTTTGTACTTATCTCATGGTAAGATAAACACCTAAAATGGCTACCCGCTACTTATTAATCACATGAAATTTAAATATATTAACATCAATAGAATTTGCATTAATCAATAGACATGTTCAAATGTACACCCAAATGCTGGATTATGGAGTTTGTGCAGATGATGTGTGAGCATGAACTCCAAGTACGTTGTTCCAGTAATCGTTGTCATCATCTAGCCGTAATTCCTGCCATCCCCATGCTGACTGCATCTGAGAATTCGTTCTCAGTTCTCCCATGTTGCAGTTATTGTCTCTGGTCTTATTAGCAGTACCGTTAACAGGGGAACTCAGAAGCAAGTCCGCCAAGTCTTGTATGTCATGGTTATGAACAGTATCATCAGAGCTATAGGACTCCTCATGGGTGGTGGGCTTCTTTCTTTCTGTTTCGGCCGTCATAATAGCCTTAGAGGAAGTATCATGAGATCCGGCAATCGTAATCCAATCAGCTGAATTGTCTTCCTTGTGAATAATTCCATTTGTGTGATCACTAAGAAGCTGATCTGAGTTAAAATCAGAGCAAAACGATGAAACCGGGCTTATAATAACGTGGGGACTTGTATCGGTCCATGAAAACGTATTCCCTAGATTATGATCTATTCCATGTGCATCTTCACTATTGCTATTGGTAATAACAGTCTCCTTCCTGAAAGCGATGCCTGATTCCGAGTTCCAAAGCTTCAAAAAAATATCAGTGGGTCCGGTGGAATTGTCCTCTGCATTATCATTTCCCCTCAACTTATTGTTAGAGGAGGAAGATGAAGATGATAGGATTGATTCTCTAGATAACCTTGCTTCGGCTTCAAGCCTAGCAATCTCCCACTGTGAGACGTGCCTCAGGAGAGCTGTGGACTGAGATCCCTGTGACCCATTTGCGCTTGGTATCTAAGATTTGGGTGCATGGGTGGAAGGATCCAGTCCCATTCCTAACAGCTTTTTCTTTAAGTTGGTATTCCAGAAGTTCTTGATCTCATTATCTGTTCTCCCCGGCAGCTGGGAAGCTATTGTGGACCACCTGCAGAAAGTCACTATAATAAAATTAGCAACCCCACATTGTTACACATTTTACTTCTAGTCAAAACTAATAACTTCTAAACAAAGTAGTTACACATTTAAATGTAATACCACATCAATAGCTATAACTGGGAAAATATTTTTACTACAGTTATTACTCGTAGCCAAAACTAGCAATAACACCTTTTAGTACAGAAATTACGCAAGATAAAAACAGCATCTTTTAGTTGGTCAATATACATCATTTGAAGAAGCTAAATTCATGCTTTATCAATGCTTTTAATTACCTGTTGCCTAGAATTGCATGCAGCTGAAGGATAGTTCTTTCTTCTTCTGGTTGAAATCGGCCTCGCTTGATATCAGGTCTCAGGTAATTAGTCCAACGTAGGCGGCAACTCTTTCCACACCTAAGAAGCCCTGTGCATAAATTCATAACGTGCAAACTTTTGAGTCACATGAAACATCAAATCACCTTACTCTTGGACGTACAGGGTACATCAAGTCTTAAATTGAGCCAATGACATATATACCCAATAATTGTACGGCCTAAGTTTGAATGTTGACCGAGCCTGTCAAATTATTCGTTATTTAATTATGATTCAAAGTTTCTTTCATAGAGTATGTTACACGGCCAGCCTTAAAGAGCACACACTAAGCTGACAGATTGCTTAGGTGGCTCTTGTGGGGCTCATTAATTCCTTTTTCCCTTTGCCGTTCTCCTAAACTGTTCCGTAAACCGTCGCAGTCAACAATCAAATCACCGTTGCGCAAGTCGGGGCAGATTCAAATCGCTTTGCCGCGCTGCAAAATGTGGAGGCATAGACAAGCAAATGCAATTTGCAGGTGTAAAGCCAGCTTCGCATCCTTTCCAAGCAGCTTCCCTGCATGTGCCAATACAGGAACACGGCATGGAATCTGTCGAGCGATAAAAGATGGGAATTTTGTCAGTTGCAGTTGCAAATAACCTGGTAGACATGTATGCAAAATGCGGAAGCATAGCCAAGGGACGTGAATTATTTGACAGAATACCTAAAATAAATATGGTCTCCTGGATTGCCATG
Organism: Cryptomeria japonica; assembly: GCF_030272615.1. Taxonomy (NCBI): domain Eukaryota; kingdom Viridiplantae; phylum Streptophyta; class Pinopsida; order Cupressales; family Cupressaceae; genus Cryptomeria; species Cryptomeria japonica. The sequence goes on from NC_081407.1 coordinate 182,853,916, forward strand.
ACTGTAGGATACGCAGAATGTGGAAGCATAAATAAGTTTAACGGAATGCCTCGAAGAAATGTATTCTCATGGAATGCCTTGACTACAGTTATTCACAATCGAAATTTTAAAAACTCTTTGGTAACTTTCAAGCAAATGCGATTGGCAAATGTAAAGACAAACTTTAAAATCTTTGCCAGCATCCTCATAGCCTATGCTAAAATGGGAGCTTTGGAATAGGGTATGTACATCCATCAAAGCATAAAGTATAGAGCAATTCTGTCGGTTGTAGTCGCAACTGCTATGTTAGACGTATATATGCAATGTATAAACAATGGGTTTGAACGGTTTTGAAACTGCAAGTTTGACTCATTTACAGAGAAGTCTACATCCTAATTCAATTCTTCATTTCTCCAAAATTTTAGCTTGTTATCTATTCTACCTTTTTCAAAAAAAATGCATGGTTGCACTCTAAAGTTGTGCCAACATCTTATATCAAAACTAGACTTTGTTCCTGCTTACAATTTGAGTGTTTTCATTGGGACAATCTAATTATTTCCTTTATCTAACTTTCTAGTTTCCATCTTTCATTCTTATTATCTTTTTAAATTTCTTTAAACAATCTCGTCATTCACAAGTTGTCAGTAAATCAACCAATTTTTTTGTTTCATTTTCATTTCTCAAACAAATCTCATTTAGATTAAGATCTTGTTCTAAGTAAGACAAGTTAAATAATATAACTAAAAAGAAAAAAATTTTAGTTGATAGAGTTTTTTTTATTTTTTTTTAACTTAAGTTAACTCATTTATAATTGATAGCTTGTTGAATTCTAAGATAGAAAAATGAAAAGACTTTCGTATATTTAAATTATGTAGGCTATTATTTTTCTATCTATATTTGTATTGAACTTAATGTGAAACCCAACCTTTATTACTTATTATTTTCTTCATCTTCGTAAACATTTTCTTTTTAAAAAACAAACACTCATTCTAAAGTCCTTAAATTAGCTAATAATTCTACTTTGATTTTTTGATTTAATTGTGAACATTCAACAAAAAATTATTTTTGAGGGAATTGGTTTTGCCCTAAGCATCAGACCAAGAATCACCAATCCCAATTCCCCCAAACATAAACCTAGTCACAACATATAGACCTTATCACAAATAGGTTAGTGTCCATTACTATTATATGTGTCTTTTATTTTCACTAGAAAATAAAAACTTTACATTCTTCTAGTCGAATTTCTTATAGTATTTAAGGATTAATCATTTTTAGTGTTCTTTGATAGAAATTATTATCCTTATTTTACTATCCCTTCAGACTCATACATTATCTCTTATAGGAACCCTCATCTAAACCTATCCATATGTTTTCCTTCCTCTTCCTTATTTCATTATCCTTCCTTTCTTCCTCCATTGTTATCCAACCCATATGATGTCTCACTCTGAATGTCTCACAATGAAGACCATTTTGATAATGAGCCCCTATTAGATGATGATAAGTTTGTCAATCAACAAAATTGACCACCAATTGTCCCTCCTCCAAAGTAGCTTACTTGTTAATGACACCTCATCCTCAATCTCTTCACTCACATACTCCTTAATAGATCATCATCATCATTCATCTTCAGGGGATCTAAATGTTACAAGGTAGAGGATATATTATCTACATTCAAGTGTCCCTTTATAGTCAAATTATCCTACCTTCATCCTGTAGATTTTCTGCAAAGCAAAAATACAGATCTAGCTAGGAAAGAGAAAACAAAACTTACAGAAGAAATCAGAATAAAGAACAAACAAAAAGAAACTCTATTAATTCATCTTGTCATTACAATATGCCAGAGTATTATATATACAAATAATGTCCACTGCTTTCAAGGAAGAAATTACAGTGAAAGAAGCCGATGAAAAGTAGGCTAACACATTGTTGTATTAGTTAGCTTATTGTAGTAATTTGCATGAGCTGACAGCCCGTAAATTACGGAGAAGAAGCTTCAGTTATGCAAGGTGCCAAGAAGAAGCACACTATCAATTCTGTGATGCATGAAATGCATGAAGCAAAATTACCGCTAACACCCCCCCTTAAGTCTAACTAAGGAGATAGAAAAGAGGTAAGAAAAGAAGAAAGACGAGAGGAAGAGGGAAAACCCAGTGGGAACAAAAACCCTCCCTCAAAATTACAAAGATGCAACTATATGAAGTGAAAAAGAACATCCTTTGAGATACAAGAAAAGTGTGGACAATTGTCGAATGATGACTGCCATAGCACTAAATGTAGAACCTCCTCAAAAGCCAAGATGATGACCAAGATCAAGTAGCTGCATGAGTGCCCCCGACGACACTACTCGAACAATAATCAGATGGCAAACAAAAGCAAAACATCTGACATTCAAAGATGCAAGTAGCACATGAATCTGCACGAGTGACCCCAACGACACCACTCAACCATGCAAGAAGAAGCTGCTAGTTGAAAATACAGGTGCCAACAGTGAACTAATCAAACTTGAAACAAAACCAAGAAGCATTAGCACTGACAACATAAAATCTCCCTCATAATATGATAAAGGAGAAACAAGACAGGTCCACTGAAATGATGTGTCACAAAGAAGAAGATGAAGGCAAGGCCCATGAATAGAGGTTTACGTCAACTTCCATTCTTCAAAAATCTGCCTGCAAATAATTTGTCCTTCCTCCTAGCTCTCTTGCTCTGATACCATGTAGATTTTCTGCAAAGCAAAAATACAGATCTACCTAGGAAAGAGAAAACAAAACTTACAGAAAAAATCAGAATAAAGAACAAAGAAAAAGAAACTCTATTAATTCATCTTGTCATTACAATATGCCAAAGTATTATATATACAAATAATGTCCACCGCTTTCAAGGAAGAAATTACGGTGAAAAAAGCCGATGAAAAGTAGGCTAACACACTGTTGTATTAGTTAGCTTATTGTAGTAATTTGCATGAGCTGACTGCCCGTAAATTACGGAGAAGAAGCTTCAGTTATGCAAGGTGCCAAGAAGAAGCACACTATTAGTTCTGTGATGCATGAAATGAATGAAGCAAAATTACCGCTAACACATCCCACTCTTCTAGTAGACCTCTTTTCTTTTTCCTACCACTCATTATTCCTTCACATAAATTTTCATGCCTACTCCTCATGCAACCCACATTTCTACAATTTATGTCTCTCTCTAAATTCTTCCTTTTAACTATGACCATTGTCCCTTTAGGCAAGTGCTTTACCTCCTATTCTTATTTGCCACCCTTTCAACCCTTACACTTCACTTCTCAAATCATAATAGAGATGAGCATTCATCCCTTATATGTTCCGAGTCCTACTATAATTTTTAAACCAAAATTTACATCTTCTAGGTGGCAATAAGTCTCAATCTTCTCACCTTCCATTATAATTTCTTACTTCAACATTACATTTTCCAACTCTAATTTGAAATTATCAATTTCATCATTTCCTACTAAATTGTCTCCTAGATTTGACTTAGAGGATTATATTATGGTGATCAATTCTATCGCATCCTTATATGAAGAGGAATTATTTTCATCTACTTCTACTTTAATGTGAGGGGTTAGCCCTAAAATAAACCATTGAACTCATTTCTCTTATGTCAAGGTTCTTTTGGTTTTCTAACCTTACTTTTAAATTATTTTTTATTGATTTCATCTTTGTTTTTTATCTTCAATATTTTATTTATGGTTTTTTGTTCATACATTATGTGAGTGGAAATTTTGTCAAAAATAGGTCACTCAAATCTTTCCATGTTTTATCATGCTTAAAGGGAAATCTTTAATGCAACATCTTAGCACGCCTCATCATTGAGGTTATCCATAAAATCATATAATTGGGTCTAGTCATCATTAATGATAACTTCACTCCAAAGGGAGTCAAAGGTAAGGATATTTTTTCTAGTATCCTTGATGCCTTTACCAAAGATAGGGAGCTTAATCATATGTGCATCCATATTTAGAGGAGTTAGATGTTTTTTTGATTTATTTTGTATGGTTAGGGAATATTCTCTCTCCTAATCAATTATATACTCTTGGATCTCTTTCTCTCCTTTTATCATGGCTTTTTGTCTAGATTGCTACCTCATATTCGTCACCCATTTTAAAATTATATGCTACCTCTCTTATTTATTTCCTATTCTTCCCTATAGAAACCATATCTATAGTATCCCTACAAATAAGTTCAAACTTCTCCAAGTTCATTGTTGCCTTCTATTGTTTCAACTTCCTTATTATTTAAGTTAGATTTGTCTCTAAAGTTCTAATTTATGTTATAAACTACTCTATTTCTTTAAATTCATGAATTCCATGTTGATTAAGGATCCACCTTTCTCAATATTATGGTTTTTATTAGTTACATCCCTCTTGATACAATCTCTAGATGCTTCTCACATTTTTCTAACCTTTTTCATTTTTTTTCCTCTCAATCCTAGATTTATTTCAACATTCTTTCATCTTCCTCCTTTTTTATAATGATCATTAAATACTCTTCAAAACCTAGTTGAATCTCACAGATAAATGCTTGTACTCTCTTGTTATCAAAATTTTCCATAAATATTTAATTGATTTAATATCAATCCTTAACTCCATTATTTTTAATAACTTGAGTTATCAAGGGTAGTACTATTTGCGACATCTAATGTGCAACCGCAACTTGATTTTTAATAACTATGATGATCTTTATCTTGTTTTATATTTTAACAAGGTAATTTTACAATACTTATCTTCTAGTACACGTATGGTTTTTCGTCACAAGTCTCCATTAAGCCACTCTATTTTTCAACTTAATATGAATAGAACTAACTACCCTTTCAAGAATTTTGGAAAGGAATTGATAGGACATCATGGATTTGTATAAAATATTTTTTCAAGGGCTAATGTATTTCATCTAGGACTATGAATGAAAAATCTTATCAATAGCAATCTAGATCATTAATGCGGGTGGTCCCTAAAAGTCAATCTCTAAGAATTAAGGGTAGATTAATATTTATCCAAGGCTAACCCTAAAGCTATTTGTGCTCTAGATATTTGAAAATGGATATATTTTTCATAGATATAGATAGAGGTTGGTTGGATTACAATATAGGTTGCATAGATATGGAGGCTTTTTAATTGGTCACTCTTTTATTTTTGAAAGGAATTGATAGGGAAATCATTGCTTGGATAGGGAGGTTTTCAAATTTAATCACATCATAAAGCACTTCTCACTTTCTTTGGGTGGTTATGTGTTGTCATGTTGTGACTAGTCCAAGAAAGTGACTAGGTGGCAAATAGGAAAATATTACTTTTAACATATGGCATTGGCTTAATCATTAAAGGATTATCTTTTGTTAGGTTTAAATTAGTTCGTAGAACTTATAGAAGTCTAAATTGCATTAAGTAGCTGAGAAATAAGGTTTAATATTAGCACATGCTACCTTACTTTTAGAGAAAGTTGTATAAAGAATCTTAGAGTTGAAAAGAAAAAGATGTAAAGAAGAGCAAGTATCAGGGAAAGGGATACCCAATAGCGATGGAAGAAGAAGTGGAATTAGGGTGAGGGAAAATCTAATACTACTAAATAATATGATAAAGGGATTAGAGAAAGGGATTACTGATCATGGATATAGAGTGCCAAATGAACTTTTTGGTAAAGGAAAATATGATAGTTCAAAAGGTTTGACTTAAGAGAAATGGTTTAGGAATCACTAATGTGGTGTGCCTAATTCTCTAGAAGAAAAAACAGCAAGGTAAATAGAGTGGAAAACTTTCAACGTTCAAAGATTAGTTTTGCCACATACCTTATAACTTTTAGGTATGATGGTATGAGTAATCGTTCAAATCTAGCTCCCACATGGAGGAAAGGAGATGGGAAGTGGGGTGAGGGAAATGAGTAAGGAAAATAATAAAAGACAAATTTTGAGACTTAAGAAAAAGTGAATCCTCAAATTGTGAATTGGGGATGGTGAATAGTCAATACTAAAGGAAGGAAGCATAGAACAGATTAGTGGAGAAGTGAGGTTCATGGATTAGTCTTTAGCTTAAGTATATGATTATATGAAGACCTAAAATCCTAGGGCCAAAGGCAAAGACAGAGTAGGTAATAGAAGCATGGGAAAGCCATGATAATGCCTAGGTAATAAGTAGGCTAAAAGACTAAAATAGTCAAAATTCTTAGACAGAACTGGAAATGTTGGGTTTCAAGGAAGTAGAATAAGGATGAAAAAGTCTCTGTAAATGAGTAAAAAATGTGGTTTCAAAACCATTCACACCCATTGTTTGTACTTTGCATATATGTCTACCATAGCAGTTGCAACTACAAACAACAGAATTGTTGAATCCTTTATGCTTTGATGGATGTCCATACCCTATTCCAAAGCTCCCATTTTGGCACAGGCTAGGAGGATACTGGCAAAGATTTTAAAGTCTGTCTTTGCATCTGCCATTTTTAAAAAATCAACTGTGAATAACTCTAATCAAGGCATTCCATGAAAATAGATTTCTTCGAGGCATTCTGTTAAACTTATCTATGCTTCCACATTCTGCGTATCCTGCAGTCATGGCAATCCATGATAACATATTTATTTTAGGTATTCTATCGAATCGTTCACGCCTCTTGGCTATGCTTCCACATTTTGCCTACATGTCTACCAGGTTGTTTGCAACTACAACATCTGACAAAATTCCCATCTTTTATCGCTTGACAGATTCCATGCCATGTTCCCAAGCTCCTGTATTGGCACATGTAGGGAAGCTGCTTGCAAAGGATGTGAAGTTGGCTTTTCACCTGCAAATTGCATTTGCTTGAAAAAACCCTGAAGCCTTTGCCACATTTCTTTGAGGCATCCGGTCAAACAGTTCACATGCCTTGTCTATGCCTTCACATTTTGCATACTTGTATATCAGACTATTTCTAAGACTGCAACATCTTAAAGCTCCCATTTCAGGACAGGCTGGAAGTACGCTGCCAAATGGAAGTAACCAGGGTTGGAACTGGAAGCATATGTTGACACAGTGCGACTGCCTCCTGAGAATCTCCATACCTTTCGTTCGCTGCAACAAACATATTAAATGGGAGGCTTTATTTCTATTAGTCCTTTCAAACTTTCACAGCGCGGCAAAGCGATTTGAATTTGCTCCGGCTTACGTCAAACTCTCGCAGCGCGGCAAAGCGATTTGAATCTGCTTCGACTTACGCAACGGTGATTTGATTGTTGACTGCGATGGTTTACGGAACAGTTTAGGAGAACGGCAAAGGGGAAACGGAATTAATGGACCCCACAAGAGCCACCTAAGCAATCTGTCAGCTTAGTGTGTGCTCTTTAAGCCAACCCATGTTACACGGTCCAATCTCATTTCTTACGTACATAGAAACCTTTAAACAATAAATCAACTAAATGCCTGTGTATTACACTGTAAACAACATGTGCTCCTAAGCTCAAATGCTAAATGCCTGTGTATTACATTGTAGATTGTTTTTGGATTTGTTGCGTATATTTTCCAATCCAGATCATACTGAGTGATTCGTTATTAGGAAGAAGTAGATGAAAGATTGCCATTCAGAGCCTTAAAAAGAGCAGGAGGGGGGAGAATTACAGAACAAGGAAGAAGACGTATACATATAATCTAAATTACAAGTTTTTAATGTACATCGAACTACAGAAAACTTATGCCAACTCGAAACTCATTCTCTAGTTACATAAACAGCCAAAGAAAATCAGGTATCAAACTAATTCTAAAATCAATCTACTCAGTTGAAAATCAATTCTAAAATCTCTATAGAACAAATCCTCAATCTTACAGTAAACTCACAACAGAAATATAATATTTCCATATATTCATATCATATACCCATATATTCAAATGCAACATATCATGTTTTATACTATCTACAAACTATGCCAAAGCAATATATATTTTTCTCTTTTAATCAGCCACTTCATTAATTAGGAAGCTCAGATCCTTATGCCAGCTTGAGAATAAAAAGAAATTGTGAGGTTCTTATATTTTTAAAGAAAAAAAAATCTAATACGTCTATACAGACTTTATTCCCCAATCAGTATTAATGCCACTATTTCTCCAAATCATACACTCCACAAACAAGTCCTTATCTACAAAACTCAGATGCAACTCTTGAATTTCTTAAATAATAATCAAGATCCAGATATATACGCCATTGCCCAAATGAATATTCTTCTCAATATTCTTTCGATGCAAATGATGTCATATATGAGATGCATGTAATTCCAAGACAAGATTTAAATTGTGAAGCTCCTTACACGATAAACAAAATGTGCATACAATTCTTTACCCAATGAGAAGATATCAGATGCAAATGATTTTCTTATTTATAACTCAAAATGAAATGAAATGAAAGCAAAATTAGATATACAGACCAGCCTGTCTGGGAAGAGAACGCCAGCATCCATGGCCATTTTTCTGAATATATTCCAGAAGAAATTTATCTTCTTCGGGTGTCCAGGGTCCCTTTTTCAGGCCCGTTTTCTCACACCAAGGGGCTCTACCCATTATTTCTTTCTTGCACCAGCAGAATAACTAAAACTGAGAAAGGCAGATTTCTTCCAAGGGATAAAAACTCAGCTCCATGTTACAACTAAGTAGGTTGGTACCTCCATATATATTAATCAACACCGCTTGACTGAGGTTTTCCTCTTCAACAGGTTGGCGTGGGTCAATAATATTAACTGTTACGAGTACATGATATTCATGATAGAATTTCTCATCGTGCAAGCAGAGTCCCATATTTGTGAATCAAAAGATCGAATGCGAAAACGGTGAATGTACCTCACCTTTGAATTTCTGTCGAGAATGATTATAATAGTAATAATGTTTTTTATAGTCAAACAATGCCAGTCATTTATGTATGGGTCTACAGATAAACAAGGCGTACATACCTTACCTCTTTGTGGGATTTGAACTTGTGACCTCTCTTTCAAGAGCAAAATTATCCACCACTAGACCAACACACATTTAATATATCACATGCAATGTAAACCCTCACCAAAAAGTTTCTTCGTTAATGTACCTCACGTTTAATATTTCACGTGCAACCTAGGCCCCACCAAATCAGAATGCCATTCTATTAGGTTATATATATATATATATATATATATATATATATCAAGAGATCAAATGTGGCTCTACCAAGTAATACATGTCTATATTATTTGTATTCTCAAAATCTTTATAATATATATTTTTATTGATAGAAGAGTATAAATATGATTCTATAAAATAATATATAATTAAGAGGTCAAATATGACTCTACAAGTATATGTGATCAAGAGGTGGAATAAAGCAAGATCAAAATTACAAATTTAGACTTTGAGAGAATACATTTAGGGGAAAGGACCTAGTAGTTGAGCAGGTTCCAATAGTTGTTATAGCACTTGTTGATTTAATGCAGGTAATATTATTAGCAATATGTCATCAATAGTTGTGACTTTAAAGTTGTTAGTGTTGATGATGACTATCCACAATTGAATGAAATGTATTCCTTAGATGTAAAAATAACAAATCATGTGATGCAACCTTAGTGCACCAATAAAACATGACTTATTATGCAAGTATTGGTCTCACTTTTTTTTGGGACTTTTTGAAAACCTCAACAAAAAGGATGTTCATCCCTTTATATTTCATTATGTGGCCTTAAAAACTTACTTATTAGTTATTTTGTATTAGTGATATTTTTGATACATTAATATTATCATTGAATTCATTGAAATATTTTCAATTATTGTATAACATATTTAGATATCTAGATGATAGATATCGAGTGATTGTTTTTTAAAATTTAATATATTATTTGTTGGTTTGTTGAATGTGTGCATGCATAGTTTAATTACTTGAAATTATATCATTATTACCTAGCCAAATTCTACTATGGTATGTTGAGTTTGTGATATTTTCAAGAATACTCTAATAGAGTAAAGTGTAACTAAGTGTAGCTCATGAAGTGTGTAAGAATCTAACCTTCACTATGAAGCAATAATCATGTATCAACAATTAAGAGAGATAATTAGAATAAATACAATTAATATTTATTAAAAGTACTTTATTTTTTATATAATATAATTAGTCAAATAGAATTGAATTGGAAACTGTATATTTTATTTACTCATTCATATAAAATCAATTTATAGATAAGTGAAATTAAATAATAAAGAATACATATTCTTTTAATATTAGAAAAGGTAAAATTTAATTTAAAATTAGATTTAGCATAATTATTGGAAATATTAATAGGGGAAAGGACCCAATAGTTGACCACATTCCAATGGTTGTGACAACATTTGTTGATTTAATGGCTAATTTTTTTTATAACATGGTACCAATAGTTGTTACTTTAAAATTGTTATTGTGATGATGACTACCCATAATCGAATAAAATATCCCCCTAAGCACTAAAAAGAAATGAATCATGTTATGCCACATCAACACACAAGTATCAGTCTCACATTTTTTTGGGCTTTTTGAGACACCTTGGCAAAAATCATACTAATGAGGCATCATCTATGATGGTGTGGCCATGAAACCTTAGTTATAAGTAGGGACTTGCCAAGTAAGCTACTATAATTTTTTTGGAGTGATTTAAAATTTCCATGTAAGATTTTGAGAAGCATAGAGTTATGGTGCTCAACTACTAGGTCCTCTCCCCTAGGTATTAGCTAAATATTATATTTCTTTTATTTAGAAAAAAATAAAAAATTGATTTATTTGATAGTTGTGGATTATTGAATAAAGTATTTAGATTTTCTATAACTTGAATTTTTGAGGGAAAGAATAAAATGCATGAACTTTAGGAGCTAATTATTGTAAAATAATAAAAATTTCTTTGAGAATAGTATCTACACAAATTTTGATCAGTTACCTTGGAGGAGAATTATAGGATATTTATCTATGATTTTTAATGATTACTTCTAGAAATATAACAAGATGTTATCATCAAATTCAACAAAGAGTTTAATTTAACATTGAAAGGTTTCATTTGGTCATAAAATTATTAAAGGAACTTGTTTTTAATTCAGATTAAAAAGAATCTTCCTTACTGGATTTTGAACCCTCTTCACCTAGTCGAAAATAAATCAAGTTTGCTCAAAATTCTTGTGGCCACTCATGTTAATTATTAGTCTTGATGGTCTCCTTCAAAGCCCTCCTAACTAAATCTAAAGAATCTTCTCCAAGAATTTTTGTGGGCTTCTTCCAATAACTACAAGTAGTTTCACTAGGTTTCCTAGGATTTTTGTTGCCACCCTCATGAGTAAACAGGTTTAGAAATTTTTTTATCCACTTGTCAGGAAAAAGTCAGTTCTTTGCCTCAAATAGATTATTTATTCTCTAACTAGAAATGAATATTCGAAGATTATTCTTCAACATTTCATTTCCTTTAGCTACCTAACTAAACAACTTACCTAGAACAAGATTAGTTTTAAAACCTTGCTCACCATGAGGTATGTGGTTGACATCGAGGGCATTTTTATGGCCAAAAGAATTTGGAATTCTTGAGAGGCTATTATGCCTTTGATATCTTGGAATGGATTCTATTTTAGGGATGACTTTTCTCTCAAACAATATAACCTTTGGTGTCTCCTTTTTTACAAGATCAAGGTCACACTATAGTGCGTTTGCCATGGGTGAGGGCTTTGTGGTTCCTTTTTGTCAAGATGGTGAGATTTTTGAAGCTATTAAAGGCGTCATTACTATTGATATGGTTCAAAAAATTAGCATTTAATCTTCTAGATGATGGTAGAAAGATTGAAAGTGGGGTTAGAACATTACCTGCTAAAATTACAAGCCACATTTTGGATATTGTTAGTTTTATCTTGATTTACACATGGTACCATGTTTAAATCTGGGATTACACATGCAATTTCCATTCTCTATTTGGAAACACAAATTTCCCAATGTTTGGTCCACTATTTTGAATTCCAAACTATTCTAATTTTCTTGGTATATTATTTTCCAAGGCTTTCCTATGGGTTCATAGTTGATAAGCATCAAAATTTGAGACCCTTGTTGCTCTCTTATGAATAATTGTTGTCTTTTAAACACGTCTTTTTATTTAATATTTGATATCAGTAGCTCTAGAATTGGTTCATTATTTCTTTTGACCGTTTTGGCTAGAGCATTTTCTTGGCATATGGTTCTTTTAGGGGATTGGACTTGCATCCCAGGCTATAGATTCAATCAAATTTATGACACTTTTAGCATAGATATTCTCTTCACCATTTGGAAAGACATAAGTTTTGCTATTTTTTCTTATTATATTGTTGACTAGAATTTTTTACTTTTTTCTAAAGTGACTATCTGATCTAATATGTTATTATAGATCTAGGAACAATCCAACAAGGTTTCCCTAGAAAGTGGATTAGCTTCAAGAAATTCTTTATCATTGGGGAATAATCCTTGTGTCCTATCCAAAGTTCCTCCATCAGCTTCATCTTTTTAAGGTTTCTCACCTTCATGAGCACTAGTGAGGTAAGAGTCCACCAACTTGTGGTAATCAAGATATTTGGACCTAGGCTTCTCCTCCAACTTGCCAAATGGACTGGGGTCCTTAGAGTGCATCACAACTTGTTAGATGATTCTGAATTTACCTCCCCCTCAAGGTATTTTTTCTTGGGTTTCCTTTTGAGACTATTTTGGATGACGTGCTAGGGTTAGTCTTGGGGTGGCCATCTAGTGATACTTCTAAATGGTCTAGTTTGAACAAGTTTCCTTAGTTAGTGTGGTATCTTTCTTTGGCTCGTGATGAAGATAAAGAAAAATATGATGAGAGGTGGAATCCCTATAATTTCACTCCAAACCCCACTAATTTATGGGGTGGTTCAAGTGTTAGGACATGTTTCCTCCACCTCTTGCTACTACTCTTGCCACCTTGTAGCCTTTTTGTTTATGTTTTGATTTTCTATTCAGGTATTATATCTCATGAACTATTTGGATGTAATTTTTTATCTAGCCATATTTTTTGTGTCAATATGTGTACTTTTATTCTCTTACAAATAGAAAGGATAATATTTAATAATAAAAAATAATAATAATACATGAAATCTTAGGCTTGAGAAAACTAGTAAACATATTTATGTAAATTTTAGATATGAAATATGAAACCAGAATAAAAAACTTTTTACTTTGTCAAGTATTGAGCTCTAATGGTCATTTTGTGTTCTACTAAGGTTTTGCAACTTGTTTCTTCCTACTATCCTTTTTTTGAGTGTTTTCCATCATATCACATTTATTGTAGGAGTCTTTTAGTTTATTATGGCCTCGACCAACCCTACCTCAGCAATTGATGCCAGTGTTGGAGAATTGGCAATTGGCAATCATGGCACCCTTGAACAAACATCCTAGGAAATTTATTCCCATAGTATTTCATGAGGTACATATTCTGGTACCCCTAATGTTCTTTTGGATATTTATTATTTTGATAGTGCATGCTAGTGGCTTGAACAATTTACTTTGATAGGGTTTTTTATGGGGAGAGTTCCACCCAAAAACATGATTTATGATTGGGTTTCCAAGACCTGGGCCCCTCATGGGGCTTGTCTTGATGGCATCTAGAATCTCATAAAAGGCCCTTTTCTATTTCTCTTTGTTGGGGCTAACCATGTCTAGGCCATTCTCCAACATGGGCCTTGGTATATTTGGTTGTCTTTGAATGTTTCTCATCCAAGGTAAAGAGATTTCTTTGTCTTTGACAACAAGAATCTCAAGCTCCCAGTTTGGATTCAATTCCTCAGTCTCCCTTTTCCTTTTTGGTCATTTTTTCAAACCATTGGCCAGTCCATTAGCAAGGTTATCTATGTTGAGGTTGACTAATTTTACCATGCTCACTCTTAAAAGATGGTTTGTGTAGAAGTTGGTTTGTCTCAAGACCTTAAAGAGATTATTGACATTTAGATAGGATGTCTTTCTCACTCGCAACAAGTTCTCTATCTGAATGTTCCCAAAACATATTTTTGGTGCTATTCTTTAGAGAACAATATTAGGGATTGCCCTCTAGCTACTCCATGAGTTAATACCTCTCATAAGGAGTTTTAACCTTCATTCTCATTTGAGGCCCCTAAAATTGAGGAGGGTTGGACAAAAGTTACTTGAAAATGAAAGAATTATTCATTCACTTCATCTTCTCACAAGCCACATGTTCCACTACCCCATAGTTGCAGCCATAGTCACAACCCACTATTTCAAACCCTTCACCATAACCAAAGGGGCTCAAATTTTATTTTGAAATTCATGTCCCTTTCCTCTTGAACCCAACTATGAGATCTATTTTGTCCCATGGGATGAAATATAAAACTCACCCCCAAAAACATCATCATGAACATCCAAGAAAATCCATTTAAATTTTTTTTCCTAAACATAGGTGTGCAAAAAATACCCAAAAATATGCAACCCAAAAACCCCAATCTATAAGAAAACCCTCAAATCTTGTCTTGTCTTTAATTATTTCATGCATTCCATAGATTTATCTCATAGGATTATACCACATGGCTTTGATACCAAATAAAATGAAACTTCCAGCCATACAATGACAATTTCCACATAACCCAAACGAGTAATCAAAGCAAATAAGCACTTAGAATTTATATACAAATAATAGACATAATCCCCATAAAAGAGTGTCACATGATATACCCTAGAAAAATCCTCATGAGGGAAAAACCCAGCCTCCAAAAGTATCCATCATCTATGTATTAATCAATAATGCAACATTACAATACAACCATGGAAGCCTTTGAATCCATCCATCAATAAGAACTCCATGTGAATAATCATGGAACAAAACATCCCATGCCATGCTTCCAACCTTCACAAATGCTAACATAGAAAACCTGAAACAAATATCTTGTGTTTTATTTTATACAGTCAAGCTCCCAAAAAACCACCAAGTACTATTGCGTCAAAACTGTGTGCAAAAACCATGGACTTTTAGAAACACAATTGTCGTTGCACCAAAAGATTGACCTTTTAATGCCCAATACAACCATGAGACTTAATGAATCCATGGGAGGCAGTTAAGCCATTTCATGAACCCAAGTACCACACTACACAACATAAGGAGACCAAGGGCACACACCTTGCAACAACCCCCCTAGCACAAGTGAGGGGTTCAAACCCATGACCCAAGCTCTGATACCACTTGTTAGAAACATAGTTGTTGTTGCACCAAATAATGACATGATAATTCCTTATACTACTGTGAGACTTAATGAATCCATGGGAGATGGTTAAGCCATTTCGCAAACCCAAGCACAATGCTACACAACACAAGGAGACCAAGGGTGCACACCTTGCAATATGGACTACCTACCCATTGACCTCACATTTAATATTGTATACTAAGATTTTTATTTTTAAATATCTTTGCTTAATATTAAATAATTATAATATAATATTTCAATGTTACAATACAACATCTATTGACCCCAAGAATATTCTAAATAGAATCCCTACATGTTACATGTCCATGTGCAACTCACATAATAAATTAAATATTACAATTATAAAGATTATTATGCAAGGTGTACAACACCTACTTTCCCTACAACCTTCGTAACACTCTCCCACCTTGTATATGATCATCTAATTAAACCACACAATGATAGGATTGCAACTCACATAGCATCACCCATATACTCGCACTTCAAACATATATTAGGTAATTATATTAATATCAATATTACATAGCTTTAAAACATTCCAGGATATATCCTAGATAAGATGTATATGCACTATAATTACAATTGCATTCATATGTTAGCCTAAAATAAATATTATTTCATCTGCAAGTCAACAACAAACATAACCCTAAATCAAATGTATAATAGGTTGGCTCTAATAGCCCACATTATAAGCAAGAATAAATAACATGCTATATGTTTCTCAGTGTAGGTTTATATTGTCCCAAAACTTGTCCACACATTATCTGTAATGAGCACATCTTACAAACCTCCAACACAACATACCAAAATGATATCCTAGTTGATAAATAAGAATAGTGACCACTTTGCCACTTTAAACTCTTTGTCCACATAAACTTAACTCTTAAGACTCTAGAATCTAATAGGATAAGTGTATACATACTGTCCTTTCAAACTACAAGTTGAAGCACTCAATAGATGCAAAATGTGGAGCATGACAAATTTTTAATGAAAATATATTGTCTGAGAAAAAACCAAATGAATTTTTTGGATTAAACATATAGATCACTTTCCACACTAGGAATGGAAGCAAGATGATATTACTGTTGGAAACCAATAACACTGAGAGGGGGGGGGGGTGTGAATCAATGTATTACTGGAATATAAGATTTTAGCCTTAACAAAACATACATACACTAACTGGTATACCAGTATAAATAAAATTGAAAGAAGTAATGCAACCAATAAGCCAAACACACAAATGAGAACCATAACACACAAATTTATACGTGAAAAACCTCAATGAGGGAAAACCACGGTGGGATTTGTGACCCACAATATCAATTCATTGGTCATATGAAGAGATATTACAATATATGATGGGCTTGCACTTGCAGGAAGGCTTACAACCTAGAGCACACTACTCATCACAAAAGGAGCCTCACTAACTACATAACAATCTAGACAACAATCCAGAGAAGTGTGAACTGCTTAGTATAGTATCTCCTATGTGAGAATACAATTCTGGTTTAAGCTCTGTCTGTTCCAATTAAAACCCCAAACCTCAGTATCGGAATAACCCTTACAATGAATTCCTCACATACATAGTCTCTCTTATATATTTTGCATTACATTACATCCATCTTCTTTAAAAAAAAAAAATGTTCTAATCAATCTCCCCTATATACCCTATACAAATTTATGCCTTATGTCGGCTTACAAGGATATATACAATTACATATTATATGTCGGCCTTATAACATAAATGAATAAGCTTTAAAACAAGTTTCCAATGCCGGATCCAAGATGTGTCGGCCTCCAATACCGATATCCTTTACCATACCATGTCGGCCTGCATTGTCGGTGACCAAAGAAATCTTCTATCCTGCCGATGCCGGTGAAGAGTCTATGAAGTGCCTACCGGTACACCATATGAAGCTGGAACCCAAAATCATCTTGCCACCAATGACAACATAATGAAGCCTAACTAGTAGAGTGTCAATTGCCAACAATTACAAGCATACTACAATTTATCCCTCAACTTGATAGTGAACTTCAAAAATTTAAATGTTCTAACATAGATATGTTGGCCTGATGATGATGTTTTGATGTAATAGGTTGATTGATGACTTTTTTATATGTTGTCATTGATGGAAACTATGTTTTGATAGTAATCTAAGTCTTTTAGACCAACCGATAAATCGTAACCGGTAGAGGAGACAGTTTATCAGTGAACCGAGAAATAGGACTTCAACCAGTAAACAGGAACAAAGTTGTACTCAAGCAATCGGTATAAGAGATCAATGAAGAGTTAGGTGATGCGGTTTTGCAAGAGTATTGGAGATTGTATCAGGTAGCTATGTTTCATACTACAATGACATATTCAACAGGATGAGTAAGTTATGATGTACAGAGTAGTCAATCATGAAGAACATCTAACCAATAGAACATAGTCATTAAGATCAATAAACCGATAGGCATTATGTTTAATTTTTGAGTTGTTATGTCGGTGGTCGACATAAGTAAAGCGTGTAGTGCAAGATTGACTAGATTAATTGAACTTAGGAAATTGTTCCAAGGTTAGTAGCCAACTAAGTTGATGCTTATAAAATGTGTGATGAGTTATGAGATGAAATATGAGATCGTGAGCGAATATTGAGAGTTTGATTGTGCAATAATCTGAGAAGCTCTGTATGGATGTGTTGTTGATGTATTGAGTAGAACTGAAGCAGATCTTATCAAGTACAAAGGTGCTACATGCAGATCATTTTACTGTTGTTTTCCTAACGGTTGCAATAGTCAAATACCCTTACAGGCTTGAAACTATAAATCCCCTAACAGGGTAGCTCATTAACTTGAGTCTAAATATTCTTGCGAGGTTGATCCTAATAGGGAAAGGGTTTTAATAGGGCTGAGGTAAATCCCTTAACCAGGTGACTCCTAATAGGGTCTACTCCTAACCGAGCATATTTGGAAGACCTTAACTGGTCAAAGATTTCTATTCTGCAGATAGTGAATCTTGTGGGTGTGAACTCCCACCATGGTTTTTCCCTTTTGGGTTTCCACGTATAAATCTTTGTGTTATGTGGAGCTTGATATATTGGGTGTTAGCTTGTGTGGTGATATTTCTTTTATGTTTATTAAGCTTTAAGTTATTTAAAGTGGTGATCAGATTTGTGTTATTATTTTTGCTTGCACTGATTCACCCCCCTCTCAGTGTCTTATAAGTTTATTAATTGGTATCGGACCCAAATTCCCTTAAGGCTTAATCGCTTGGGAAAGATCCCTAAGGCTATCATGGGGCTATGAGTTATAGAGAGATGTATAATAGGCTTGCAGAAGATGAGGAAGCCCTAGATACATTGAAAGGAAAATATAAAGCCTCACTTGCTAAGAGAAGAGAGATTGCATAACAATTGATGGAGCTTACTGAAAATAGTTCTTCTAATGAAGCAAACATGGATGTACTAGTTGCTAAAGTTAAAAAAATGAATGATGAGAAGGCAAACCTAAGGAGAGAGTTGGAATCCCTAACCATAAGGATAAGTCAAGAGCTTCAAGAAAGGAGGATAGCTAAAGACAAGATTAGAGAAAAAGAACATGAGACATTTAAGTTGAGCCAGGAGGTTGGAACCCTATATGCTCATCTTCATGAGGAAAAGAAGAAATAAAGGCTGATCTAGACATGGCAATGTCTTTAAGAGAAACCCTAATGAAAAAGACTGAAAATATTACAAAGTAACTTGCTGATGATAATGAAACACTTGCAAAGTTTAACAAGATCTCTACTATGCTTGATGAGAAAATCCAGTCAGAAAGACAGAATGGAGATACACATGGATTGGGACATGCACTACTTTTGAGAAAGGTGAGCCTTCTGGTACAAAGGACAACATTGAAGAAGGTAAATCTGCACCTAAGATCCAAAAATCCACCAGTAGGAAACCCTACAAACCAGTATGCTTTAATTGTCATAAGCCAGGACATATTGTTAATGTTTGTAGATCTAATTATTTTGATGGTTATAGACCTAATGCCTATCAAGGATACAAACCTAGAACCTTTAATGGATATTATTACACTTGAAACATGTATGGACATAGAGCTATTGAATGCAGGTATGGAGCAAATAATCTGACACCCCAAATGAATCAGAGGTCTAGTGGAGATTGGAAAATAACTTTTAATAACTGGAGAAATAAAAAATTGGTAGAGACCCTATGCTAACCGGTCTAGTCCCCATGAGATGGAAAAGAGAATGCATGTGATTTGCATAATCTATCACAATATGGTCATGTAGCTTTGAATTGCAGAAGAAGGACTGGTAGAGGCAATGCTAGACCCTAGAGAGCATCTGGTATGACATGTTTTCATTGTCACCAACCGTGACACCTTGCAAAGTTTTGCAGAGCTAAAATGAGTCAACTGGTAAATCAATCTACTGACCAAAAAGGGAAGAAGAAAGTTGATGTGGAAGAGACTAGAGCAGAGATTAACAAGATCTGGAAAAAGAAGACTGATGAGAAACCATTAGAAGATCCTAATTCTTCACCTAGTGTGGAGAACTCATCACTGACAAACTAAGCTATTAAAATGCTTAGGGGAGCTTAATGTCAGATCCATTTCTGGACCCCCCTATATGGTGTGTAGTAAGATAAACCTGCATATCTTGATGTATTATGATATTGTGAAGTATTTTATGATCAAACCAGTAGGTTTGATGTGATATGAGAACCAATAGTATATTGAATGGTGTTTTAGGGTTTGTTTGTTTGTTTATACAACAGGGAATAACATTTAATGCAATAGGTATTGAGCAAAGAAAAGGAATTTTTGAATATCATTTGTCACTTTGCATTCTTGAGAGCACTCAGAGAGTGAAAAGAGAAGAGAAGAGCTTTTGTGAGAAACATTTGATTAGATTAACAAAAGATTTGGAGTGATCTATGATCGACAATCAGTGAAAGTGCATTCTCAGTGTTGAAACCCTAGTTGTGGAAGCATTGAAAGGTATTTATCTGACAAATCATGTTATCTATTTCTAAGTTTGAATCTCTGAAGATGGATGCACCACATTTGGTAGATGTTACAATCGGGCCTCATCCAAAGTTTAAGAGGCATCCTTTTAAATCCATTGAAATCGATCTCACCGGAGCCCTATCTGGAGTCCCATATGGAGTTTTACATGTAGAGGATATTATGTTGGTATTATGGATGTGTTTAATTGGTTTTGTCATTGATTTCAACACTTGTCAACACTTATCAGCACTGAAGATCTTTTATTATGTTCACCAACATGTTTAGTGACTTATGCACAATCACCGGTATCTGGTTCACTGGCAAGCTATATTGTTCAACGGAATTGAGGATGATCTGTTATCATCTGGAGATTACTTGGTTATGTTGAAGAAATTTTTTGGACACTTGGTTTTAGTGATTTGGTTATTGGTCTAATCCAGTTTTCATATTTGTTGTTACTGACAAATACATCTAGGTTATGGACCGGCAAGCATTATCTATTCCACATCAACAAGACACGTTATTGAGATGTCTTATTAATTGGTTATTATTATAAATGCATTGAGCCAACATGATGCATCGCATATTGATTCATTTGTAATTGATTTAATTGTAATATTCTTAGTGAGCCGACCTACACATTTGGTCTTAGGTTTTGGTATATATTTAAGATCTCATTTGTGAGATTAATGTAAGGTGTGGAAAAGGATTGTAACAAGGTATATGCGAATATAAGCAGAGCTATACACGGAGACATCATTTGAAGATTCAAGGAAGGTATGAAGAAGACAATCAAAGCTTAACCAGTACTGAATCTAGCATATGAAGATGCTATTTTGAGCAGTACATTATCATTGGATCTAATCATCCAATTGTAGTCAGTGTGACTCCCATTTTGTGATTGAGTAGTGAGCTCTAGGCAGTTGGCCTTTCTGCATGTGCAGACCCCATTTGTACACACATACTATCTGTAGTAGTATCATCTGATTGTGGGTAAGGTTTCCCACTATGGTTTTTCCCCTTACAGGGTTTCCACGTACAAATATATGTGTTATGTGTTGTAGATGTTATTTGTCTTTCTGTTTCATGCATTAAAATTTACCGGTATTGTTATTAACTATT
This sequence comes from Cryptomeria japonica, assembly GCF_030272615.1. NCBI lineage: Eukaryota > Viridiplantae > Streptophyta > Pinopsida > Cupressales > Cupressaceae > Cryptomeria > Cryptomeria japonica. Next base: position 182,875,202 of record NC_081407.1, read on the forward strand.
AAACTGTCAACTGACATTAAGTTTGGTTTACTGGTATTATGCATTAAGTTTGGTTAAGTTATATTTGGGTTGAAATTAATAGACAACTGATTCACCCCCCCCTCTCAATTGCCTCCGGGTCCTAACAATTGGTATCAGAGCTAAGTCCTCTTTTTGTGGAAGTTTAACAACTTGAGGATATTCTATGGCAACTAACTATTTCAGGAAGGATAGTCTGAAGCTTGATGGAACTAACTATGGTATATGGAAGATCAGAATGGAGACACAACTGAATTGCATTGGAAAAGACATATGGGATGTTACAAAGAATGGCTAATTTGGTCCTACACAGAGTCAACCTAATCCACCTACGTTGGCTAAAGATCAGGAGAATGATTCCAAAGCAAGAGAAGCACTTTTGAGCGCATTGTCAGATAAGAAAATCATGGGATTATCAGACTGATCTACTGCTAAAACTATTTGGGATAAATTGGAGACATTGAATGAAGGTGATACCACTATCAAAATTGCAAAACTGGAATGCTTCCGGGTCAGGTATGAAAATATGAAAATGGAAGAAGATGAAAGGATTTCTGCTTTTATGGAAAAAGTTAATGAAATTGTTTTGGGTATACAATGTTGTGGAGGATCCTTATGTGAAGATGAAATTGTTTCTAAAGTTTTAAGAGCATTGCCACCGTCATACAAAATGAAAGTAACTACTATTAATGAATTGAGAACAATGCCTAATACATCAGTATTTAGAGACACTCTAATTTGGAAAACTTTCAGCTTTTGAGCTTGAGGAATTTGGTCTTGTTGCTCCAATTAAGACAGATTTGGCTTTCAAAGCATCATTATTTGCAACATCATCATCATCATGCAGAAAAATCTGATTGGAAAGCACTCTATGCTAGAGAACTTGAATAAGTCATAAGAGAGAATGAAGAACTTGAAGAGCTTGAAGCACTATTTGCAAGGAAAATGCCTAAAGGTCCAGTTGGAAGTAAGTATGAAGGTAAAGCACCATTTAAATATTTTAACTGCAATAAAATTGGTCATATGGAATCTAGGTGTCTTGATAGACATGCAAGATTGAAAGAAGAAGCTACAAGAACATATAAGCCTAACCTTGAATATCAAAGATACATATTTAAGAAGAATAGAGACAAATCATGTTACTATGTTGATGAAGGAGTTACTGATGATTCTAATGAGGAACCAACAGACAATGGATGGGCTTTTGTTGCAATAACAGAAGATCAACTGAAACCTACTATACAATCGGTAGACCAGGCCCTGACAGCTAAAATTGAAGAAAAGGATGAATGGATCATTGATTCCGGATGTTCACATCACATGAATAGTGATAAAAGTAAATTCTTAACCTTGCAGGAATACAATGAAGGTCTAGTAAGATTTCGGGATGATAAAGCTTGTTTGATTAGAGGAAAAGGCACTATATCTTTTTATGGTAGTTGAAAAGGGATTTCAGTTACAATTCAAGAATGGTAAATGCAAAATCATGAATAGAACTGGTTTGGAAATTGCAACCGGTAATCAGACTAGAGGTAATATCTTTCATTTGAATAACAATGAGAAAACATGCTTGATTGCACATATTGTTCAAAGTTGGTTATTAATTGTTAATCTGTTTACCGGTATTAAGTTTGGTTTACCTATATTAAGTATCAAGTTTGGTTTAAGTATATTTGGGTTGAAATTAATAGACAACTGATTCACTCCCCCCTCTCAGTTGCCTCTGGGTCCTAACAATTGGTATTAGAGCCTAGTCCTCTTTTTGCAGAAGTTTAACAACTTGAGGAGATTCTATGGCAACTAACTATTTCAGGAAGGACAGTCTAAAACTTGATGGAACTAACTATGGTATATGGAAGATCGAAATGGAGACTCATTTGAATTGCATTGAAAGAGATATATGGGATGTTACACAGAATGGTTATGTTGGTCCTACATTGAATCAACCTAATCCACCTACATTGGGTAAGGATCAAGAGAATGATTGCAAAGCAAGAGAAGCACTATTGAGCGCCTTGTCAGATCAACAAATCATGGAATTATCAGACCGATCTATTGCTAAAGCTATTTGGGATAAATTGGAAACATTGAATGAAGGTGTTTCCACTATCAAAATTGCAAAACTGGAATGCTTTCAGTTCAGGTATGAAAATTTGAAAATGGAAGAAGATGAAAGAATTTTCGCTTTTATGTAAAGAGTTAATGAAATTGTTTTGGGAATACAATGCTATGGAGGTTCCTTAAGTGAAAATGAAATTTTTTCTAAATTTTTAAGAGTATTGCCACCAGCATAAAAAATGAAAGTAACTACTATTAATGAGTTGAGAACCATGCCTAATACATCAGTGTCTAGAGATACCTTGGTTGGAAAACTTTCAGCATTTGAGCTTGAGGAATTTGGTCCTGTTGCTACAACTAAGACAGATTTCACTTTCAAAGCATCATCATCTGCAACATCTTCATCATCAGCTGATAAATCTGATTGGAAAGCACTTTATGCAAGAGAAATTGAAGACATTAGGAGGGAAAATGAAGAACTTGAAGAGCTTAAAGCACTATTTGCAAGGAAAATGCCTAAAGTTCCTACTGGAAGTAAGTATGAAGGTAAAGCACCTTTTAAATGTTTTAACTATAATAAAATTAGTCATATGGCATCTAGATGTACGAATAGACATGCAAGATTAAGAGAAGAAGCTAAAAGAACATATAAGCCTAACCCTGAGTATCAGAGATATCGATTCAAGAAAAATAGAGACAAATCTTGTTACTATGCTGATGAAGGAGTTACTGATGATTCTGATGAAGAACTAGGAGACAATGGATGGGATTTTGTTGCAATAACAGAAGATCAACCGACACCTACTATTCCACCTGTAGAGCAGTCCCTAACAACTAAAATTGAAGAAAAGGATGAATGGATTATAGATTCCGGATGTTCACATCATATGTCTGGTGATAAAAGTAAATTCTTATCTTTTCAGGAATACAATGGAGGTCTAGTAAGATTTGGAGATGACAAAGCTTGTTTGATCAGAGGAAAAGACACTATATCTTCCTATGGTAAGCACAATATTGACAATGTTTATTATGTTGAAGGTTTGAAGCACAATCTTTTGAGTGTTGGTCAATTAGTTGAAAAAGAATTTCAGTTACAATTCAAGAATGGTAAATGAAAAGTCATGAATAGAACTGGTTTGGAAATTGCAACTAGTAATCAGACTAGAGGTAATATATTTCATTTGAATAACATTGAAAAGACATGCTTGATTGCACACATTGATGAAAGTTGGTTATGGCACAAAAGACTTTGTCATGTAAATATTGATTGCATTGTGAAGATTAGTTCATCTAAGGCAGTAAGGGATTTACCTAAGGTTGTAAAACCTCATAATTTGGTATGTAAGGAATGTCAAATGGGAAATCAAGTTAGAACAACTTTTAAGAGTATTTCTGAGAAAAGTAATGATGTTCTTGATTTAATTCATACCAACTTATGTGGTCTGGCAAGAACAAGAAGTCTATAGGGAGATAGATACTTTATGCTAATCATTGATGATTATTCTAGAATGTGTTAGGTTACTTTTCTCAGGGAGAAATCATAAGTTTTTGAGAAATTCAAATTATTCAAAGAACTTGTAGAGAATGAAACCGACAAGAAAATAAAATGTTTAAGATAAGATCAAGGAGGTGAATTTATATCTAAGGAGTTAAATACATTTTGTGAAGTGAACAGAATAAGAAGACAACTATCAGCACCCCAGACACCTCAGCAAAATGGAGTTGTGGAAATGAAGAATAGAACTATTCTAGATGTAGCTAGAAGCATGATATTAGAAGCAAATCTACCTCATGTGTACTAGAGAGAAGCAGTGAATACAACGGTTTACACTTTCAACAAAGTTCACCTCAAAGGTGAAATCGATAATACACCCTATGAACTATGGTTTGGTAATATTCCTACTCATAAGTACTTGAGAATACTTGGAAGCAAATGTTACATTAGGAGAGATGAGTATATTGGCAAATTTGATCCTAGAAGTGATGAAGGAATATTTCTTGGTTATTCATCTAAGAGAAAAGCATATAGATGTTTTAATAAAAGATTGCAAAAAATCATTAAGAGTGCAAATGTGAAGATAGATGAACACTTTAGAGGAAATTCAAGGTCTATGGATTCTGCATTGGTAATTGAGATAATCACAAATGAACCTATACAGAGTGTACCAGTACAGGATATTGATCCTGTCATACTGGCATCATTAGAAAATTCCACAGTGACTGAAGAACAACAACAAGTGAACACACCCAGGTATGTAAGACTAAATCACTCTGAAAGTCAAATAATTGGGATTAAGTATCAAGGAGTTATGACAAGAGGAAGATTGGCAAATGAAGAGGTATGTTTAATTTCTCAAATTGAACCAACATCTGTCATTGAGGCATGTCAACATAAACATTGGATTAAAGCTATGGAAGATGAATTGGAACAAATTGAAAAGAACAATACATGGACATTGGTTCCCCGGCCTAAAAAAAAAAGTAATTGGAACTAAATGGGTATTCAGAAACAAACTTAATGAAGATGGTAAGGTAATCAAAAATAAAGCAATATTAGTGTGTAAAGGCTATTCATAGAAAGAGGGAATTGATTACAATGAAACCTTTGCACTGATAGCTAGAATTGAGGCAGTCTGATTATTTCTTGCATTTGTAGCACACAAGAACTATAAAGTATATCAAATGGATGCTAAATGTGCATTTCTGAATGATGATCCTGAAGAGGAAGTTTACATTGAAAAACTTGATGAATTTTCATTGACAAATGATAAAGATATGGTTTGCAGATTAAGGAAAGCTTTGTATGGATTGAAGCAAGCTCCTAGAGCTTGGTATGCTAGATTGGACAAATATATTTTGAAGCTTGGTTACACTAAAGGTAATGTTGACAACAACTTATATTTCAAAGTGACTAATGCAGACATTTTGGTTATTGAAGTTTTTGTTGATGACATCATTTTTGGAGGAGAAGATGGATTGTGTAAGGACTTTTCTAATAAGATGCAAGAAGAATTTGAAATGTCTATGATTGGAGAGATAAAATTCTTTTTAGGATTACAGATTTCACATACTGATAAAGGTATATGCTTATGTCAATCAAATTACTTGAAGGAATTACTGAAGAAATTTGGTATGGAAAACTCTAAACCAGTAAGTACTCCTATGACTACAACTGATAAACTATCATTGAAAGATGATTCAGCTCCTATTAGTCCGACAAGATACAAATCTATGATTGGAGGTTTACTATATTTGACACAAACAAGACCTGATATAATGAATGCAGTGTGTATTGTTTCAAGATTTCAGAGTAATCCTAGAGAAAATCATGAATCAACAGTAAAAAGGATTTTCCAGTATTTACAAGGCACAACAAATCTTGGTTTATGGTATCCTAAAGATGAAAATTTTGATTTATGTGCATACACAAATGCTAATTGGGCAGGAGATGTAGATGAAAGAAAGAGAACCACCAGTGGGGAATTCTTTCTTGGTAGTAGATTGATTTCATGGTTGAGCAAGAAACAGAGTTGTGCATCATTATCAATAGCAGAATTAGAATATGTTGCAACAAAATCAGAATATGTTGTAGTAGCAACCAATTGTACTCAGGTATTATGGATTAAACAAATGTTGAAGGACATAGAGGTAAAATGCAAAGAACCTATAATCATCTATTGTGATAATTCAACAACAATTGATATATCTAAGAATCTGGTATTTCACTCTAAAACTAAACATGTTTCTATCAAATATAATTTTCTGAAAGAGAATGTAGAAGCAAAAGAAGTAAGATTAGTTTATGTGAATACTAAAGAGCAGATTGCAAACATCTTTACTAAGCCTTTGCCTAAGGAAACTTTTGAATATCTCAGAGAGAAGCTTGGGGTCATACCCTCACCAGTAGAGACTTAGACAGTTGATGGTTGGCATCAAACCGACAAAATTTACAGAGAAACCTTTTTTTGGCTTTGATGGAGGAGAGCTACTTCTCAGGGGAAACATTTAGATATGTTGGTATTTATAATTGGTTCTATGAATTGGTTGTATCTGGTATTTGTTTTGCTTTGGCATTTGATGTCAAAGCGGGAGAAATATCTATGGAAAAACACATTATCTTTTGGGGATAGATTATTCATTGGGGGAGATATTTTTACTCTCTGCATCTATATTTTGATTTCTGGTATTGATCTATTCTGAAGATTGTTGGTTTTTGGTTTATTGGCATTTCTTCTTTGGCACTTAGATGGTTTTTCCATCTTGTGTAGCCATCAATGCCAAAGGGGGAGATTGTTGGTATTATGGATATGTTGCATTGGTTTTGTCATTGATGTCAACACTTATCAACACTTATCCTTCTAGAGATATTTGGTTATGTTCACCGACAAGTTCAGTAACTTATGCACAGTCACCAGTATTTGGTTCACTAGCAGGTTATATTGTTCACCAACACTAAGGATGACTTGTTATCATCTGGAGATCACTTGGTTATGTCAAAGACATGGTTTGGACACTTGGTTTTGATGATTTGGTTATTGGTCTAATCAGGTTGACATATTTGTTGTTTATCGACAAATGGGTCTAGGTTATGGACTGACAAGCATTATCTATTCCAGATCAACACGACACATTATGTAGATGGTTTAATCAATTAATATTGTTGTTGATCCGACATGATGCATCTCATCTTGACTTACTTGTAATAGATTTTATTATATTATTCTTAGTAAGCCAACCTACACATTTGGTCTTAGGTTTTGGTATATATGTAAGATCTCAATTGTGAGATTGATATAGGATAGAGAAAAGAAGATGAGATAAGGCATTATAAGGTTGTGATATTCGGTATATACGAATATAAGCAAAGCTACTCATGCAGACATCATTTGAAGATTCAAGGAAGGTTTGAAGGAGACAATCAAAGCTTAACCAATACTGAATCTAGCATTGGATATGCTACATTGAGCAGTACATTATCATTGGATTTAATCATCCAATTGTAGTCAGTGTGACTCTCATTTTGTGATTGAGCAGTGAGCTCTAGGGAGCTGGCCTATCTGCATATGCAGACCCCATTTGTATACACATGCTATCTGTAGTAGTATCATTTGATTGTGGGTAAGGTTTCCCACCGTGGTTTTTCCCCTTACAGGGTTTCCACATACAAATATCTGTGTTATGTGTTGTGGATATTGTTTCTCTTTCTGTTTCATGCATTAAGTTTCACCAATACTGTTATTAACTGTTAATATGTTTACCGACATTAAGTTTGGTTTATCGGTATTAAGTATCAAGTTTGGTTAAAGTATATTTGGGTTGAAATTAATAGACAACTGATTCACCCCCCTTCTCAGTTGCCTCCGGGTCCTAACACAAGCATGGGCGCAAAGCAGTTGTATCGAGTATTAGATGGCAAGGTTCTCCGCTACACTGATGACCCAATAGAAAATTGGATGGACTAGAGTAGAGACATCGGGTATCGGGTGGAGCGGTTTATTGTTACATCGATGACCCGATGGAAGTGCGGAGCACATAAAGTCGTCATTGGCCATCGGAAGTCAGGTTTTGATGTCTTCTCGATGACCCGATAAAAGGTGTGATCGGAGGAGGTAGACATCGGTGACATCAACCATCAGAATAGTGCAATGTATTGCTACCCAATGACCTGATGGAAAATCATGAAGTGGAGGAAAATGGCATCGGCCATCAGGCTAGCATGTTTGGAGGGATCCCGATGATATGATGGAAAGGCCCAAGCAATGAAGAACCTTTTATCCCACATTGGCTACGAGGAGGAACATTTTTGTATTTAAGTAGAAAGCTCTAAGCATGTCAGGTGTCAAAGCTTAAGGGCTTTTGACAAAGTGGTAGATTAGTGTTGGTGGGCCTCTCGCATGCACATGCATCTCAAAGCGGCCTAATTTTGTAGCAAAAGGGGAGATTAACAAGCGAGCAGGTTGCAGATGATCGAATGGCCATCGCTATACTGCAAGATGAAGGTGCTCGACTATTAATTGTCGTGACTTGGCGAAAAACCACTAGTAGTGAACTATGGTCGACAGTTAATGCAAGCAGTTAAGGCAGATGGTTAGGAAGAGCTTCATTCCAGTGGTTAGCCTAGCCCGTGCTGAGATGTCAGGACAAGGACCCTAGAGCCAATCAAGAGGTGCCACGTGGAAGACAGGTGGCATGTCATCAAAATTAATATCAAATAGACTATGGCTTCGATGGATCACTATAAGGACTCACCAAAGGCATCAGTTTCATCAACATAAAAGGTGTCAATGAAACTAAGGTTTTGATGAGACATGAAAATGGCTAGTCGAAGAGGAAGTTTCGCCAAAAGAATAACATTGAACAAACCAAACTGAAACAGTGGGCCAAGTGGTGCCCAGGTAGATCTTAGAATGAACCAGTGGCTAACACTTGGTGACACACAATAGAGGGGAGTAGACCAACTAAGGTAAAGTCCTAGCGGGTTAAGAAGATCTGAAGGCAAGGCGAGATGATCCAACGGTTGTCACCATGCCACGATGGGAAGATGATCGCCAAATATTCCCTGTGACTTGGCGACAAAGCATGTGTAGAAAAGATGAAGCGGTCCAGGTGTTAAGGGTCAAGCAGGTTGAGAGAAGATCTATGGCCATCGCTATACTGCGAGATGAAGATGCCCGATGGTTATCCCCTACAACATGGCGACTGATGACGTGGTAGTTGAGGGGGTCGTCCAGGTGGGCTCAGTGTGAATTAGGCTATGCCATGTGGAAAGGAGTAGAAGAAGAATCAGTGCGGGCCCAAGTCCAGTGGAAAGTCCAAGTGGCGAGTAGATGGATCCAAAGGCAAATCAGGATGTGACACGTGGCGGGCCCGCTAAAAGAGAGAGTAGTGCCAGGCAAATTAATGGATGGGCAAGTCAAGGCTGACCAACCGTGATCCAAGGCAGATCAACGGTTGTTGCCAAGTCATAACAAAAAGTAGCTCGATGACTAATCGATGCGACTTGGCAACCAAGTGGGGGGGCCCAATAGAAAAGAAGAGCAGTTTGGAGGAATTAAAGAATAAGAAAGTCCGAGGGAGATTGACGGTGGTCGTTGATCTATAGTCTGAAGATGCATGATGAATATCCATCGCAGATCAGTGACAAGTAAGAGACAAAGAAGAATAACCAGGGCAGGCCCAGGTCAGAGGGTAGGTCCGGCCTTGCTTGAGTGGTACGACAAGTGGCGCACAGAGGGTCTCACAAGCAAACTAGAAGGTTCCACATGGTAGAGATGCATGGTAGAAGTCCGCGTGGGAAATTCAAAGGTTTAAAATATAGTTTCAGACTAAAGTGAAAAGGCAGAAACTTAAACGACCGACCTGTAGAGGGATTGATGGCTGAGGGATTATTTTTTGCCTGATATATAAGTGCTATATATCGTTGGAAAGCTCTCGATCCAAGGGATACTTTGTAGCAATCAAGTGCAACCCACAGAAAATATCTTTGGGGCAGTTACCTCAGGATCTCAAAATTTATTTCTCAGTTAGGAAGATTAGATTCTTTGTAGGCCAAGTTGTGCGAAACAGTTAATGCTAAAAAATAGGGTATTTTCCATTGTCAGAGAATGAAATCTAATTTTGTCCTTCCTTCCTTCTTATTCGGGGGTCTTCTCATTTTATATGGGGTCCAAATTTTCCTGAATCTTGGTTTCCAATTCTGAGTTTCTTCCAAATTTATAATACAATGTCCCTTTTCAAGTAATCGAGTATCTTCTTACTATTGTAGGTCACATATATGTAAGGCATATATATAGTTTATTGGATTGTCTCTAGGCCTTCTCTTATTTTCAATAAATCCATTCTTCAAGGGAGTTTGGGTTTGTCCTCTCAAAGAGGGAGTGTAATGGGTGTTCTTAGGTACTCTTCAAGGAAGAGCTTAAATTCTATGAACAATCATTTTGGATTCAGAATAATTTCTGGATACGTATGATCCTCTATTGGAGTTTAGAATGTATTAATGTCAAGCATTAATACAGGGATATCTTTCTCAATAAATTGGATGTGCAATAGAAGTTTTCATTTACAGTTTGATTTAAGACTCCATGCCCTTGGATAAGGCGCTAGTCTTGCAGATTCTGGAGATTCTCAGAGAGTTTTAAAAATCAAATATCCATTTACTTTTATGTTTGTAGGTTTAGTCTGTTCCACCTATCTCATGATCCAATCTAGTTGTGATGTCAATGTAGATCTAGCCCATCTACAGTAACCTCCTTGTTGTTGAGCCTTGTGAGATCTATCTGCTTTATTGATGCCATATGTCTGTAACTGGTTGTATTTTTATGCATCAAAGGGTGTCCCCCCTAGGTCTAGCAGAACTTGAAGTGTAGGAGGATCATTAGGATCCTATGTTATGTTGTCCAAGCCCTGAATCTTTTCATTGATTGAGATTGGCTATTTCATAGATAGATTGTAGGTGTACTTGGGTTTCTCATTTTTGAGAACAACAGTATGAAAGGCTTCATACACATCTAATGAAGATAGGCTTTCTGAGAACTAGTGATGATAGTAACATATATCTCAAGTCTGAAGGAGATGAAATACTAGTCAGTGAAGTATTTGTTGATGATATTATATTTGGAGGTAATGATGTCATGAGCAACAGTTCTGTAGATGAAATGAAAAATGAGTTTGAAATGTCTTTAGTAAAGGAAATAAAAATTTTCATAGGCTTGCAGATACAACAAATGAAGAATGGTATTTTCATTACACAGTCTAAGTATGTGAAAGAGGTTTTGAAGACATTTGGCATGAGTGACTGTAAACCAGTTGGGACACCAATGGTTAGAGGTTGTAAGTTGTCCAAGGAAGATCAATCTAAGTCTGTTGATGAGAAGGAATACAAGTCAATTATTGGCAAATTGCACTATGTTGTTCACAGCAGACCGGACATAACCCATGCAGTTGGCATAGTTGCTAGATTCCAGAAGAATCCTAAGGAGACACACTTGATAGAAACCAAGAGAATCTTTAGATACCTGAAAGGTACTGTTGACTATGGATTATAGTATCCATATGGAGGAAAATTTTATTTGAAGGCATACACAGATGTTGATTGGGTAGGAAATGTTGATGACCGAAAAAGCATAACTGGTGGAACATTTTTTCTTGGAGGAAGGCTTGTTTCATGGAGTAGTAAAAATAAGAGTTGTACTTCACAATCTACTGTTGAAGCTGAATTATGTTGCAGCTTATATGAATTGAACATAGGCTATTTGGACGAGGCACATTTTGGAAGGTTTTAAGATGAAGATTTTAGAACATATAAAGATTTTATGTGATAACAAAAGTGCCATAAATATTTCCAAGAATCATGTTTTGCACGCATGAACCAAGAAAGTTGAATTGAAGTATCATTTCTTGAGGGAAAAAGTTCAAAGCAAAGATGTTATCTTAGAGAATGTTTCTACCAAGGAGCAACTTGTAGATATTTTTTAGCAAACCTCTGCCTAAGACTACTTTTGAGTATCTTAGAAGTCAGTTAGGGGTTGTCCCTCTTCATGAAGTCAGCTGAACATGATGTTGATTGCATCAACCCCTGAATCACTTACAAAATTTAACAAGGGTTGATGTAGAAGTGGATGTATTCCACAGGGTGAGCATCAAGTTGTAGGATGTTGTTGATGCACAGTGAAAGTTGACTTTACATATTTTTTTTTTTTGGCATTGTTGTCAAAGGGGGAGAAGAATTATGTGATTATGAGAAGGAAAACCAATAACAGACTGAAGACAGAGAGAGCATGTGAATACTTGGTAATGTAAACCAGGATTCCTATTCATAATCACAACAACAAAGCAATGGTGTTGATATTTGTATTGTCATCAATGCCAAAGGGGGAAATTGTTGGAATTTGCATGAAGATTGCATTAATGATATGTTATGTTGTCATTGATGTCAATTGAATTGGTAATGATATTGTTGATATTGTTGTTATTGTTGATATTATCTTATAATCAGTAGGAAGAACATTGTGAAGGTTATTGTAAACCAGTATGTAAGTTTATGAGTTGAACCGGTAATCGGAGTAAAAGGTTAAACCCTTTCCATGTTATGTAATAGGTAAACCCTACCAGTTGTTTTTGTTAAACCCTAACCAATTAAGGTTGTTGAATTGGTTATGTTGGTTTATGATCTGATGTTGAGCAGTAATGATGGTGACACGTATGGTCATTGTATAAAGACTAGTTGCAAATGTTTTGGCGCGATTGTTTGTCTAGGGAATGAACAGTGTATTGCATCTAATACAAAATGCGTGATGAGTTACTGAGCGTGATGAAGTGGTAATGAAGGAGCGGTTGAGGTTTTCTTTATTGATGTGTGGAGATTGCTATGAAATCCAATGATCATGCTTGTACTGACTTGTTTGTAATCTCGATGAGAGGATTAAATTTTTATTGTGTTGCTGACCTAATTGATTTGTATTTAAGGTCGATGAAGTTTTTTTGTTTAGTGTTGGAAAGGATTAATAGAAATCAGTTGAGTGTGTGGTTGTCGAACCAGAGAATGAGTCTGTAGTTTGAGTAAAGGCAGATAGAAGCTTAAATGGATCTAATCAAGCAATTGTAGTGCTATTCAGATAGATTAGCAAACTCATGTTGTTTTCTAACAATTACAACAAAATTGGAATCCCCTAGTTGGGTAAGATCTAATAAGCTTGGTTACTTATTAAATCCTCTAACAAGGTGGTCCATTAGATTGGATTTTCAAATCCTCTACTGAGGTTACTCCTTACAGGGTATTTGCTTCTAACAAGGCATTTGTAGTCAATCCCTTAACTGGGTGATTCCTAACAGGATTAGTTCTTAACAAGACTTTGGTAAAAGCTTTAATAGGCTTGGCTCCCAATAGGGTGAACTTCAGAAGAGTTCAAATATTATCTTCTGAGTCTCATTTCACCATGGTTTTTACCTATTTGGGTTTTCCACATATAAATACTTGTGTCATGTGGTGAATGTTTTTGTGGTTATGATCTTATTGTTGATTTGATTAACTATTTATGATAAGGCATGATAATCAGAAGCAGTGAGGAATGAAGCATTGGCATATGATAAAGCATTTGGATGTTTACAAGTTAAATGATGTTTACTAATAAGTTGCTATAACAGTCAACCGATATTCTTATGAGTATTGATCTTGACAGTGGTATTTTATTGATAAGATTACTTTGTATGTTTGAGTTTGAGTTTGGGAAGTTTGTATTAGTTTTTCTATTTACTGATTCACCCCCCCTCTCATTAATCTACCACATACTTATTCTTTCATCATACTATCACTATCTACACCCCCTTTCTAGTTTTGTTTGTGCCTATTCTCCATCTTCAAGGCCATGAACAATCTTTTGTGGGTATTACCATGGGATACTCACCCTCTTTCAACATTTTTTTGGTCTTGATTGTTGTGGGAACAGGGTGTAGAATGCCTAGTCTAGACCATGACACCCCAAAAAACCAAGGTCCCACTCAAGCTAGCCCCAATTTAAAATGGGGTAGGGGCTATATCTCATCATTCAAATGTGATTCTCATGGCTCCGCATGACCATTGGAAGTCGGCCTAATTGGAAATTTACCTAGAAACCCCTATCTAAAGACATCATATCAATTAATTTTGCATAAATAATATATCCCCATTATTTGTGCATCCATGAAGCATTCATTATCAATAATTTTAAGAGATCTTCAAGGTTTCATATTCATCATCAAGCATTATAGAGAAAAGTCATGTCATTTTTTATGCAAACATGTGTGTGTGATTAGCATTTTGTCATGTTCAAGCCATTTCATACAACATTTGTAGATCTAAGGTATATTTCCTTAAATAATTATTTCAGTATCTACATTATTTCATTCAAGGTTGATTCAAAACCAAGGTTTGACTTAAGCAAACCCTTACTCCCAATATATTTCCCCTTTTCTCTATGTGTAGGAACATGTATAGAGCTATAATCAAGAGGATTGACATAATTCATAGAGATGAATAGGTTCATCTTTTGATGGAGGAAAATTTGGATGACCATGATGAATTGATACTACCTGGTTCTGAAAAATTAGCCCAAATTTTAGGGAATAAATTTGAAACATATTATTTAGCTCAGACCCAGGTTAATGGCTCCATGGGACATATGTAGCTTATTGTTTCTTCATAATACCTCCATAATCACCTATTTTGCCCTAATTTCACAATTTCTCTGATTCAACTTCGAAAGAGGGAGTCAAAATCTAAACCATTGAATCTAATAAAAAATATCAGCCCTTTCCTTAATTGGATTGAGGCTATATCTATTAGGTTCTCCTCTCTTTCAATTTATTGGCTAATTTGGTTAATTAGTGGTCTTATACTACTTGGTACACTATTAGAGTTATAAGTGAATATCTTGAAGAAGGACACTTTATAAGGAAGATTCAGTTAAATTTGCCTAGATCCTACAAACCTAATAAGTGTGTTATAGAAGAAGTTCCTAATCTAGATAAGTATTCAATTGACTAGCTTATTGAAACACTATCTGCCTTTGACATTTCGGAGATGGAAGAAGTAAAAAAGAGAGAAAATAGAAGTTGTATTTATTGTTTCAAGGCTTGTAGAAGATAAATTGGAAGAATGTGATAATTTGGAAGATATTTAAGCAATCTTCATAAGGAGATTGAAGGGAGGACCAAAAAATACAAAGGTAAGTTACCCTTGAAATTCTTTAATTATGGTAGAATTGGTCATTATACTTTTAAATGTATATATAAAGAGGATTACAAGAAATCGGATGATGATGAGAAAAAGAGTAGATTTAGAAAATATGACTTTAAGAAGTGTTAGCCCCCAGTTATTTTTCAAAAAAAAAAAAATACCCACCTCTTTTTAAAATGGTCATCCTTATTGGTCCCTGCTTATCGGTTAAACCCTATCGGTCGAATATTAGTGTATCAAAACTTTTCTTTGAGATCGCCAAGTTTCGTTTTCACCTGATGTCATGATCCCTGGGGAAAAGGCCGATGTTTATCGGGCGACAACCAAAAAAATTCACAAGATCAATTTCTAATTTCTTTCCGATTTCCGATACTCACTCAAAGGACGATATCAGAGCATCATAAGCTTTTCTTCTCCCTTCTAGTTGCCTCAAAACTAGCCAGCAACCATGCGACGCACGACTCCCAAAGAATAAATCAATGAGATATTTGCTAATACCATCATTTATGATAGGTTAAATGGTTGAGGAGATGTAAAGGTGGCGGTGTGAGCTATAAATTTTTATATTATCACCTTTTTGCAAGAAAACTAAATGGAACACCTTTAGAAACTTTTAAGTAACGTATGCCATAATGAGTTTTCTTTTCCAAGATGGTTCTTCCTCATGATGGTTAGCTGCCATTTGATAATCCACACCTAAATTGGCTAGCCACTAAACAAGGGAATATTATCCTTGGATTATGGTCTCTAGCATGGAAACAACAAACTGACTTTGCCGGATATAGAAGGGTTATCACTCTATTGGAAAAGATTGCAAAGCAAGCCATAAATTATGAACATCATCTGGAAGAAGAAATTATTGCAAGAAGAGATCCTGATAATTAGTTTCTCAAACATGGTGCTTAAGGGAAAAGGAACTATGATACAACCAGATGTTTAGCATATGCATGATGATATCCTCTTCAACCTCACTGATCTAGCTCGAGAACTCATACTGGATGGAGATGAATTTTCAGCGGTTCTTTGGGTACTTATCGAAGAGGAGACAAAGACGAAGATGATTGACAATCAAATTGTAGATCCAAACCTAGAGCTTGATGAGGAAGAAATATGAAGTTGGTGATTGTTTATAATGCAAGGATTAGTGCTAATGATAGGGTTTTCTGATAATTTTGTTTTCTTTAAATTAATTTTAAAATGGTCATTTTCAAGACCGTTTAGAAAGAACCGTTTCTTGAAAACAGAAAAGGGTTTTTAGGTATAAATAGGTAGGAGATAGGAAAAAGGGGAGAGAAATTTTTGGAATAAAGACTTGGTGTTGTTTTCTAAAACCAAATATGATGTATTTTTATTTGGCTTTACAAAATTGTTTATCTCATAGATCAGACTTTGTGTTACTTTAGATAAATCTATATTTTTCTTATGTGCACGCTTTCTGTTCAATTCACGTGTTCTGAAACGTTAAATGTTTTTTTTCCTCTATTGTTCATTGTGGTGTGATATTTATCTTTGAATGGTATTATGCAACATGGACTAAGTTGGTGTTTGAATAGGCAAATACTTTGTAATTTGTACATTTTCTTTTTTGTTTTTTGGAATCTTAAGATAGGAATTCTTGCCTTTCCTACTTTCTAGTCAAAAGTATACCCCTGAAAAACCTAAATTCATATCATACGAGGGAGTTGTACCTCTAAAATTTAGAGGAAAGTTGTAGAGATAGTTGCAACTTATCCAACTATTGATTGATAGTTTGTTCTCTTGTGTGGGCATAGAGTCATATTGTTATATTTTTTATGGGAACAAAATCTTTTAACCAAAAAGAAGAAGGAAAATGGTAGAGGAAAGAAATGACTATGTTCTATGGAGACACATGTTTATTAGAGGATGAAGAGGATCAAGATTCAAATGAAGAATCCTTGTTTCTATCTATAGAAGAGAAGAATAAGGATATATCCTAAAGATTGGAAGGAAAGAGTAACAATGAAAAGAATGTACTTCATGCTAAAATGAAACCAAAAGCTTGGATCATTAACTTTGGAAGTTCAAATCACATAACAATTGACAAATACAAGTTCATTAATCTTAATAAGTATGATGGTGGACCAATGAAATTTGCAAGAGAGGAAGTTGCACCTATTTATGGAATGGGAAGTATCTCGATCGATGGTAAGCATAAAACTAATGATGTTTATTATATTGAAGGTTTGAGACATATCTTATTGAGTGTTAGTCAGATTTGCAATAGAGGTTATGAAATTGTGTTCAACAATACCCAATGTATATTGAAAAAAAATAAAAACTTGAAAATTGGTAGCAAAAGGCATTAGGACAAGTGGAAATATTTATTGCATAAAGGAAAAAAGTGGAAATAGATGTTATATGACTCAAAACAATTAATGTTGGTTATGACATACAAGGATGAGACATGTCAACATTGATAACAAGATAAAGGTTTGCAATACTAAAGATATAAGAGATTCTCCAAGGATTGTCAAGCCTATGAATACTTTGTGGAGGGAATGTAAACTCAAAAAAAAATACAAAGAGGAGTTTCAAGAACAAGGAGTATTCAACTTCTAAACTCCTAGACCCGATTCATAAAAACCTTTGTTGATTGACAAGGACAAGGAGACACAATGGAGAAAGGTATTTTATGTTGCTTATTGATGATTATTATAGGATGACATGGGTTACATTTTTGAAAGAGAAGTTTGAAGTTTTTTAAATATTTAAAGTGTTCAAGTTAATGGTTGAAAATCAAGTAGATGCTAAAATCAAGTGTTTGAGATCTGGTACAGGAGGAGAGTTTAATTCAAATGAGTTTGATGGTTTTTGTGAAAGACATAAGATTAGAAGGCATTTTCTGTCCCTAGAACCCTTGAGTAAAAAAGAGTAGTAGAAAGGAAGAATAAGATTATTATTAAGATGGATAGAACTATGATGAAAGATGCTAACATGGCTAATGTGTATTGGAGGGAAGCTATACATACTATTATTTATATTCTTAATAGGGTACAAATAAGAGTGGAACATACTAATACACCTTATGAGCTATGGAATGGAATACCTCTTATTGTGAAGTATTTTAGAATCTTTGGAAGCAACTGCTACATTAGAAGAGACAAAGAAGATCTTGAAAAGTTTGATAACACAGTAGATCAAGGGTTATTTATGGGATATTCTATAAATAGTAAATCCTACTGGTGTTAGAATGAGAGACTGAATAAAATAGTGGAGAGCACAAATGTGAAAGTATGTGAAGTATGGGATCAAACTACTCATAAACCTATTTAGGAAACTAATCTTGAGATAATCTCGGTTGTTGTAGAGGAAAATAGTGATCTAGAAATTGGTAAGTATAAAGTAACAATTCAATAAGAAGAGGAGGAAGAAGAAGAATCAGAGAAAGTTATCCAAACCCCAGCCAAATATGTGCAAATGAATCATTTTAAAAATTAGATAATTGGATATAAAAGAAAAGGAGTTCAAACAAGGGAAAGAGTTGCAGAAGCAAGTGATCAGGCAAATTATTTTTTTCTTTCAATGGTGGAACCTAAATCATATGAAGAAGCAAGGAAAGAAGAGAAGGATTTAGTATCTTTATCTACAACAGAACCATAATACAGTGTAGTAGCATCTTATTGCACTCAAGTCATATGGATGAAATAGACTCTTAGAAATATCAAAGTGGTTTATGATAAAGCTATTCCTATAATGTGTGATAATACCAGTGCTATAAATATTTCAAAAATCTAGTGATGAATTCATGAACTAAACATATCTCAAGTTGATGTTATTTCTTAAGGGAAAAGTTCTAGAAAAAGAAGTCGAATTGGAGTATATGTCTACAAAGGAGCAAGTTACAAACATTTTCAAAAAGGTATTGGCAAAGGATACTTTTGAGTATCTTAGGGAGAAGTTAGGGGTTATTTCCCCTCCTTTTCCTAACTAGATACATGACAAAGGTGAATCTTTCTAGGGATACTCCTTCAAGATTATTCTTTGTTTCTTGGATTGATGGTAGTTACAACTCTTAGGGGGAGTAGTGGTGCGCCCCTTGTATTTGATTTCAAAGGGGGAGAGATATTTTTGATAGGGGAAGAGATGTTCCAATTTGTGTTCCAGTGTTTCAAGTATCACTATCAATGACAAAGGATGATAATGTTGGAAATATGAGTTTGTGTTGTTGTTATTGATGTCAAACTTAGTTGTCTAGATGGATTCTAGTCTAGATGTATCTTTTAATGATGTTGTAGTTTGTGGAAATATTTTGGTGCTAGATGTGGAAGTATGCAAGAAAGAGTTTTTAATGTCTCATTAATAGTTTAGTTTGGTTTTCTAGTTTGTGGTTTGTAGAATTCAGGTACTACTTTTTGACAGGAAGAGTGTTTATTAGACTATTCTGGAAAGTATTTGGTGGCCTCCAGATATTTTAAATTTTATGTTGTGCTTCAAAGGACATTATTATATAGTTCTTATATTATTCTCAATATGATTGCTTGTGGTGTTGGTGCTTTGTAGGTGACTTATGTTGACTTGGGTGTGATATATTCAGTTATGTTGTGGTTTGGTGTGTCTGATTGGTTTATCTTATTTGAATCTTTTTTTTTGGTTTGAATATGCTTTGGATGAAAATTTGGGATATTGTTATGGGTCCCACCTTTGTGTGTGGAGATCGACGTGGAGTATTTTGCATCAGGAGATATCTTTTTGGTGAACTATTTGACAAGCTTAAATAATGCCTATCTACACCTTATATTTCATGCCAACCTTGGAGGATGTGTTAGCATTTGCAGATCATTGTATCTATCTTGAAAGGATTTTTTATGATTTATTTGGGTCCCCTCTTTATTTTGGAGTAGATTGCCTTGAGTATTTTTGGTCTAGGTGGCATATTTTGTGCAATAATATTCATTCTATTTTGGCCAATCCCCAATTAAATTTTTGAAGTTCTATCTCATATTTAAGGAGTTTGGATGGATGAGTAGAATGTGTGTGAATTTATGAGAAGTGTATGAAAATTATATGCAAGTATATTTTATTTTGGAATGAGTTAAAATTAGATTCTGAAGAGCTTTGAAGGTGATATATTTAGGAAGAAGTGTGTAGAGATAGAGATTGTGTTCACATATGTTTTACACCATGATATTGGTCACTTAATTCTAATTTTTACGGATAATCTCATGCTCAGGAGATCCTTCTCATGTCAATTCTACTATTTCTTCATTTGATGTATGACAATGAGTCTTCTAGCAACATTTTTGAATCTTTCCCTGAAGTAGTGAGCCTCAACTAAGCAAGTCCTTATTTTGTATCTTTTCTAAGTTTTTCCACCTTAGCTCTACAAGTCCATTAGGTGTTTTTAATCCTTGGTAGTGAGCCTAAAACTTTTTAATCATTGTTATAGTGAGTTAGATTCTCACCATGGCTTTTTCTAATTTGGTTTTTTCACGTAAAATATGGTGTTCATGTATTGATAGCGAGTGATTTTTTCAGTAGTTTTTTGTATGGTTAAATGTTGTTATAATTAATCTATTTTGAAGATCCAGACTGATTCACCCTCGCTCTTAGTCCTATGTTGGGTTCAATAGTTTACACAAAGCATTGCTAGGTTACATAGATCAAAAGAACTAGTACATCCAAATTTGGTACATTTTTTCTCTTAGCCCTTGTAATATACTTAATTTAATCACTATAGTATTAAAAGATTAGAACTATTCTAAAGGAAAGGAGGTCTAGACACTGTAATTCATTTTCTAACATTAATATATTAACAACCTCAATTTGGCCTATAGAACAAAAAATATGAATCTTACACCTTTATAGTAGATAAAAATGAGGTATTTTGTGACAATGCATTCATTATTTCATAGTAAAATGGTTTGAAGTTGGGTTAATTTAGATAGGTTATTGAATTTAGACCTAGCACCCACTTTTATAGGCAAACAAAACATTTCTAGATCCATTTAATCCTTAAATAGATTATGTCAAATTTTTGCACTTTATTTTTTTTGGTCCCTTAAGAAACTAAAATTCACACCCTTAAAAAAAGAGGTGTTCATTATAATTTACCCACCTAGCCTAACATGTTTTCACTATAAATTTGTTTGCACAAGGTGCATAATAAAAACCATCACTCTTAGAACAATTGTATTAGACATAAATAGGATAATTTTGTAAAAAATATATTAAGTTGTAGCATAGTCAATTAGTTTAGTTTTAAAGAAATCAAGATAAGATTTTTAAGTTAGACTCAACATCCACATTTATGTGCAAACACGACACTCCAAAGTGCCAAATATTGTCAAAACTACTATGTAAAAGTTTGATATTTTTTGTACTTAGGTAACTTAAGGGAGTTTATTGGATTGTTGTATGCTAGAATGATTAGGACCATTTAGAAAGGAAAGGAAACTTATAATAGAATTTAACAACAGAGTAATATATTTTGGCACCTTAGGTTTAGTCCCATGAGGTGTAAAATAAAAAGTAAATCTCTTAGTACCCTTACACTAGATATAAATGAGATATTTTATAAAAATGCATTCATTTCTCGGATGGCAAAATGGTCTAAATATGAGGGGAAATAAACTGGGTTATTAGAATTAGACCTAACATTCATCTATAAGTACAAAGAAAACATTTTTAAGTGCCCTTTGAGAACCACTATATGTCAATGTTTGTGAATTTTTCACTTTAAAAAACTTTGCAAGATTTCTATATCTCAAGAGGATTATGACCCTTCAAAGTAAAAAAGGCATCCACTAGAATATACCCTCCCACCCAAATTTTTTGCCACTTTTAGTTTTGACCCATGAGGTGCTTAAAAATTACGAGCCTTCGAACCCTAACACTTAATGAAAAGTTAGATATTTTGCAAGAATCCATTTGTTGTCAACATGATCAAATGATTTTATATTCAACATCCCACATAGGAGTAGTGCTAGGCCTAAGAAGCATGTATAAGTAACTTAGATTCAACTGGTAAGGGTATGTTCTCTTAGGTCATAAGCATATGTTTTTCCTTATTAACCAATAATTTAGAGCAACCATATCATGAACTTCAACTTAATGAGTTTGTTTATCCTTTATCAATTGACTATCAACTATAAGTGATTACATTCCAATGTCATATGATGAACATTTCTTCTATGATGATGCCCATACTATATGCATGACTAAAAAGGTTTTGGGTGTTTTCTATAAAGCTAATTGTAGCAATTAAAATTATTAATCTAAAAGAAAATTCTTATAAAAAATAACTTCATAAATTGGACTACAATTATGCTCTAAGTTATTGCCACAACTATTGCTATAGACTGTAATTAATAGTTTTCAATAGATGTGACAAGTGAAAGTTATGAACTACTCAAAATTTAATTAATGAAATAATGTAAGGTACTAAAATAACTGATGATTGTTATGTTTATACATAGTTCATTAGCTACATTCTTATGTTTCATTTTTTATAATATTAAGTTTTCTTATTATAAACATATAGTATTTAGTTATAGGTTAGCAATTGTTCATTAGCTACATTCTTATGTTTCCTCTATGTTATATGATAAATTAGTTTATTCCAATATTTTCATATAATATAATTAACACAATTTATCATAATACAATATCACATTTCAATAATAATCATATACACACACAAGTATTTATCAAGCAATTAGTAATTAAGTTTAGTTCTTTGTATATTAAGCATAAAAATTGGGAATGTCTAGAAATTGACATCACAAAAAAGGAAATAGGTAGAGCTAATGCTGACAATTATGAGACCCACCAATAAGAATGTGGCCAAGTAATGGGGATTTTCATGAAATTTTGATATAGCCATAACCTTCTAGAACACTCAAAGGAAAACTGAATGACGAACGTTGAATCCTATATATCAAATACTTTATACTACATGTTGAATGATAAAACTTAAAACCACAATGATCAAATTAAACCTCGAGACTTGAACCCTATACCTTAAACATTGGACCATAATATGAAAATCATAAACAATAAATAAAATCTAAAACACAAGCCTTCAATGAACTTGAATGATAATATTGAATATTAAATAATTGTGTGCCCAAATACCTAAACCATAAATGGAATAATATTAAACCCTTGAAGTAAATATTTGACCTTAGCTTTTGAATAATGAAAGTTGAACCTTGAATACCAAATGTTAGACACAATATGTTGAATGCAAAATTTATAAGTCAATTTCCTAAACCTTGACCCCTAAGCTATAAGATTAAATTTATAATTCGTGAGTGAAACTTAAAATGTAAGTCTTAAATAAGCCTTGAAAGGTAAACAATGAATATTGAACAATTTTAATTGAAACATGAATTTCAATTATGAACCTCAATACCAAATATTAGACCTTTAGCCTTGAACACTGTGAATACTAAGTTATAAGATGAAATTTATAATTGATAAATAAAAATTGAAAAACAAATCTTAGATGAACCTTGAATACTAAACATTTAATATAGAAAAGTGGCTAAACTTATCTCATTGTAAGATAAACACATAAAATGGCTACCCGCTACTTATTATTGACGTGAAATTTAAATATATTAATATTAATGGAATTTGCATTAATCAATAGACATGTTCAAATGTACACTCAAATGCTGGATTATCAAGTTTGTGCAGATGATGTGTGAGCATGAACTCCAAGTACGTTGTTCCAGTAATCGTTGTCCTCATCTAGCCGTAATTCTTGCCATCCCCATGCAGACTGCAGCTCAGAGTTCGTTCTCAGTTCTCCCATGTTGCAGTTATTGTCTCTGGTCTTATTAGCAGTACCGTTAATAGGGGAACTCAGAAGCAAGTCCGCCAAGCCTTGTATGTCATGGTTATGAACAGCATCATCAGAGCTAGAGGGGTCCTCGTGGGTAGGGGGCTTCTCGCTTTCTGTTTGGCCGCTCATAATTATCTTACAGGAAGGATCATGGGATTCTGCAATAGCAATCCAATCAGCTGAATTGTCTTCCTTGTGAATAATTCCATTTGTGTGATCACTAAGAAGCTGATCTGAGTTAAAATCAGAGCAAAACGATGAAACTGGGCTTAGCATAACGTGGGGACTTGTATCGGTCCATGAAAATGCATTCCCTAGATTATGATCAATTCCATGAGGATCCTCACTATTGCTATTGTTAATAACAGTCTCCTTCCTGAAAGTCATGCCGGATTCCGAGTTCCAAAGCTTCAAAAAAATATCAGTGGGTCCGGTGGAATTGGCCTCTGCATTATCATTTCCCCTCAACTTATTGTTAGAGGAGGAAGATGAAGATGAGAGGATTGATTCTCTAGATAACCTTGCTTCGGCTTCAAGCCTTGCAATCTCCCACTGTGAGACGTGCCTCAGGAGAGCTGTGGACTGAGATCCCTGTGACCCATTTGCGCTTGGTATCTCAGATTTGGGTGCATGGGTGGAAGGATCCAGTCCCATTCCTAACAGCTTTTTCTTCAAGTTGGTATTCCAGAAGTTCTTGATCTCATTATCTGTTCTCCCCGGCAGCTGGGAAGCTATTGTGGACCACCTGCAGAAAGTCACTATTATAAAATTAGCAACCCCACCTTGTTACACATTTTACTTCTAGTCAAAACTAATAACTTCTAAACAATGTAGTTACACATTTAAATGTAATACCACATCAATAGCTAGAACTGGGAAAATATTTTTACTACAGTTATTACTCGTAGCCAAAACTAGCAATAACACCTTTTAGTACAGAAATTACGCAAGTTAAAAACAGCATCTTTTAGTTGGTCAATATACATCATTTGAAGAAGCTAAATTCATGCTTTATCAATGCTTTTAATTACCTGTTGCCTAGAATTGCATGCAGCTGAAGGATAGTTCTTTCTTCTTCTGGTTGAAATCGGCCTCGCTTGATATCAGGTCTCAGGTAATTAGTCCAACGTAGGCGGCAACTCTTTCCACACCGAAGAAGCCCTGTGCATAAATTCATAACGTGCAAACTTGTAAGTTCACATTCCTAGCCTTAAATTGATCTAATCATATATATGAAAATACATGTATGGCTGAAGTTTGAAAGTTGACCATACCAGTCAAATTATTCATTATTTAATTAATGATTCAAAGTTTCTTTCCTAGAGTACGTTACACGGTCCAATCTCATTTCTTACGTACTGAGAAACTTTTTAACAGTAAATCAACTAAAAGCATGTGTATTATCCCCCCAAAAAAATAAAAAAAAATAATTAAAACTAAATGCCTGTGTATTATACTTAAACAAAATGTGTGCATTAGGCATGTAAAAGCATATACACATAAGCTCCAATACGATGTGTGCTATCAAGTCAGATAATCTCATAGGCTGTAACATATGATTTAAGGGAGATATTGATTGTGTTTAGATTTGTTAATATTTCAGATCATATTTAGTGATTTATCATTAAGAAGGAAGACGTAAAAGATTATTATACAGATATTGTCTTAAAGAAATAAGAGAAGGAGGGAGGATAACAAAATAAGAATGAAGACCTCTAAATATAATAATTTTATTATAAATAAACATGAAAGAATCTTTCACTAAAGAGAAGAAATCTAAATCATGAATTAACTAAAAAAAAAATATGCCAACTTGAAAATCATTCTCTAATTAAATAAACACCAAAAGACAATTAAATAAACCAAACGAATTCTATTTTACCATTTAAACTTCACGATTCTAATTCAATCTATCCAATTGAAAACCAATTCTAAAATCTCTATATAATAAGTCCCCAAATTTAAAGTAAACTCGCAATCTAGATATAATCTTTCCATATGCTCGTATCATATACCCATAAGTTCAAATGCAACCTATTCTATCATAATTTCTACTATCTAAGTTTCCCGCATTTCATTGATTAAGAAGCACATATCCTTATTCAATCTGCCAGCTTGAGAATCAACAAGACCCGATACAGAAGAAATTGTATCCCCAATCAGTATTCTTGCCACTATTTCTCCAATTCATTCACTCTACAAACAAGCCATTATCTATAAAAGTCAGATGCAACTCTTGAATTTCTTAAATGATAACCAAAATCTACGTATAGACTCCATTGCCCAAATGAATAATCATCTCAATATTCTTCCAATGCAGATCATATCATATATGAAATGCATGCAATTCCTAGACAAGTCTTAAATTGTGAAGCTCTTTACACGATAACCAAAATGTGTATACAATTCTTTACCCAATAAGTAGTTATCAGATGCAAATGATTTTCTTATTTATAACTCAAAATGAAATGAAATGAAAGCAAAATTAGATATACAGACCAGCCTGTCTGGGAAGAGAACGCCAGCATCCATGGCCATTTTTCTGAATATATTCAACAAGAACTTTATCTTCTTCGGGTGTCCAGGGACCCTTTTTCAGGCCCGTTTTCTCACAACAAGGAGCTCTACCCATTATTTCTTTGTTGCAGCAGCAGAATAACTAGATCTGAGAAAGGCAGATTTCTTTCAAGGGATGAAAACTCACCTTCGTGTTACAACTAAGAAGGCTGGTACCTCCATATATATTAATCAGCACCGTTTGACTGAGGTTTTCCTCTTCAACAGGTTGGAGTGGGCCAATACTATTAACTGTTACGAGTACATGGTACAGAGTCCCAGATTTGTGAGTCAAAAGATCGAATGCAAAAACGGTGAATGTACTTTTTCTATTATTTTATATATATTATTTGCTGGTTTGTTGAATGTGTGCATGCATAATTTAATTACTTGAGATTATATTATTATAACCTAACCAAATACTACTAAGGTATTTAAATTTTGTGACATTTTCAAGAATAGTCTAGAGTAAAGTGGAACTAAGTGTAGTTCATGAAGTTTTTAAGTATCTAACCCTCACTATGAAGCAATAATCATTTATCAACAATTATCAAAGATAAATAAAATAAAATACAAATATTTATTAAAATTAGTTTATTTTTTATATAATAAAATTAGTCAAATAGAATTGAATTGTAAAGTGTAGATTTTCTTTATTCGTTCATACAAATTCAAATTTTACATAAGTGAAATTAATTAAATAAATAATACATATTTCCTTAATATCATAAAAGAAAAAAAGAAAAAAAATTAATTTAAAATTATATTTAGGATGATTATTGGAAATATAAATAGGCATTTGTTAAATAATATATTTATTTTATTTAAAGATTGTTGAAGAATTGATTTATTAGATATTTGTGGATTATTCAATACGAGACACAAATTTGATCAATAGCATGGAGGAGAATTAAAGGAGATTTATCTATGATTTTTGAAGATTACTTCTAGAGACATAATAAGGGGTTATCAAATTCAAGAAAGAAGCAAAGAGTTCAATTTAACATTGAGCTCTTGATTTGGTCATGAAATTATCATACACATATGTTTCTTATTTGGATTGAAAAGAATCTTTCTGACTAGATTACAAACCATCTTCCCCTAGTAGATAAAAATTCCAAGTTTGTGTATAAATTCTTGTGGCCAGTCATGTCTATTATTACTCTTGTTGATCTCCTTCAAAGGCCTCCTAACTAAATTTGGAGAAGATTCTCCAAGATTTTTCATGGGCTTCTTTTGACAATTACAAGGGATTTTATTTGGATTCCTAGGATTTTTATTGTCACCCTCATGAATCTAGAGGTTAGGGTTATTATCCACTTAGCAGCAAGGGTTGGATCTTTGCATCAAATAGATTATTTATCTCATGGGAAATGAACCTTTGAATATTCTCCTTCAACATTCATTTTCTATATCTATCTAGTTAAACAACTTGCCTAGAAGAGGATTTATTTTAAAACCCTTCTCACCATGAACGATGTTGTTTGCATCAATGTCACTTTTATGGTCAAAATAATTTGGTGTTCTTAGGGGGATATTAATACTTAAATTTATTGGAATGAATTTGGTTTTAGGGACAAATTTTCTTAGTCGACATAAAATTTGATGGTCTCCTCTTTTACAAGATCAATTTTACCCTCTAGCCATTTTCCATGGATGAGTGTTTTGTGGTTCTTTTGTGTTAAGATGGTGAAAATTTTGAATCTATTATAGGATTAATTCCTATTAATATGGTTCACAAAAGTAACATTTAATCTTCTACATCATGGTAGAAAGATTGGCAACAGGGTTAGAACACTGCTTGCTACAATTACAAGCCACATCTTGGATACCATTAGTTTTATCTACATTTACCCATTGTACCTTGTTTAAATATGAGATTACATTTGCAATTATTGGGTTATGTTTGGAAACACAAATTTCTTAATATTTGGTCCACTATTTTGGATTTTAAACTTTCTAACATTTCTTGGTGTATTATTTTATAAGGCTTGCTAGAGGGCTGATAGTTAATATACATGAGAATTTGGGACCCTCATTTCCCTTTTTATGGATAATTGGAGTCTTTTGAGAACCTCTTATTTTTTTATATTTAAGCTAAATAGCTCTAGAATGGAATTAATGATTTCTTTCAACCCTTTTTGCTATAGCATTTTTCATGGAAGATGGTTCTTTTGGAGATTTGGCCTTGCATTCCCTGTATATTCAATCAAATTTAGGACACTTTTAGGGTGAAGATTCTCTTCAACATTTGGAAGGATAGAAATTTTGCTTTTTTTTCCTTATTGTATTATGGACTAAAGACTTTCACCTTTTTCCAATGCTACTATTTTCTCTAATATGTTGTTATAGATCTAGGTGCAATCTAACATGGTTTCCCTAGAGGAAGATCACCTTCAAGAATTTTTTTTATCATTTGGAATGCCCCTTGTGTCATGGCCAAGTCTCCCCCATCACTTTATTCTTCTTGGGGTTTCTTATCTTCTCATGGGTTCTAGTGAGGTAGGAGTCCCTCAACATGTGGCAATCAATATACTTGGTCCTACACGTCTTCCTCAACTAGTTAAAGAGTTTGGGATCCTTAGAGTGCATCCCAACTTGTTAAATGCTCAAATTTGCCTCCCCCTTAAGGAATCAATCACAAGTGGCCTTTTGGGCCAATTTTGGGTGGCTTGATAGTGATAGTCTTGGGATGGCCATCTAGTAATACTTCTAAATGGTCTAATTCTAACAAGTTTCATTGGTTGGTGTTTACTTTTTCTTTGGCTCATGATGTAGATAAAGAAAAATATGATGAGTGTTGTAATCACCATAATGTCACTCCAAACACATAATGATGTATGGGGTAGATCAAGTGATTAGGACACATTGCCTCTACCTCTTCCTACTACTCTTGTGACCTCAAAGACTTTATGTTTATGTAATATTATTATTTTTAGGCATTATCCTAAATGGGCTATTGGTATATACATTAACTATCAATCTTCAAAAAAAGACCACCTTCCTCTTTGTAGCTAATAGGAACCTTTATTGACCTCAATTATTTTTGATTCTTCAAAAGATTCACCATACTGGTGAGCTTAAAATCAACTACATCTCTTAGAAAACCAAATTGTTTCTTGATCTTCTCCCTTTGATTATAATGTTATTCACTTTTAAATATAAATTTTCCAGCTAAGCTCTACCATGTCTATCTACGTCCTTCTTCAAATCTACTAAAATAGAAATTTATACAATATGTGCTTCCACAATGTCTATTTGGATTTTAATCTCCTTAGTAGATGCTACCTACTTTTGACAAAACTGGTAAATGACCACTACATCATCCACAACCTTTTCAAACACACTTATGATATCCTTAAGTCAGTTGTAGGCATCTAAACATATATCCACCAATTCATTTACCCTCTCCTCTACTCTCTTATCAAAATATTTTAAAATTGTTGCTTCAAGTTAGAAAAATGATCTTTTAAACCATTAAGCTACACCTGCAACTGCACTGCATCACTTAGAGACTTATCTAGCACAACCTCGTGAAGTTTCTCATGAAAAAACTTTACTATATCATTAAATAGTTTTGTGCAATCCACCTTTGACATGATAAAATTCTTTTGTGTTGTGTGATGGAGAATGTCAACTAGATGTAATATGTTAAGGGGTGACAACCAGTTAAGGTCTATTTGACCTTGGGGCACAGGTACCTGAAGTACCTTGAGTAGTAATGCAAACTTCATCTATAACTGTAAAAATTTTGATATGGAATCTCTAGAGGGTATAGAAGATTCTCCACCAGACCTACTCCTTCTTTCTTCGTGTATTCCATCTTCTTCTTATCCTTCTTTGGAATCTTCTCCTTCTTGTCATCTATCTTTTCCTTCTATCCTATCTTCTCCTTCTCCTCTATCTTCTCCTACTCTTCTACCTTATCATTTTCCTTTGTCTTCTTCAAAACCACTTCTACAACATTCTCTACATTCTCATCTAAATTCTTCTAGTCATCTGGACCAATTATTGGACCTACATTTTCACTAATCTGATTCTCTTTTATTTTCTACATCAACTCCACTATTGGATGCACCATGAGAATTTCATTATGAACCACTTCTAGTGTTTATGTTCTCTACAGGAGAGGACAAATTCCTCTTCAACTCTTCTACAACCTCAATTAATACATCTTTATTCTTCTTGACTATCCTATGATAGTCATTTAGATCTACCCCCATTATGAAGTTTACTCTTTCTTCTATTCTAAATCTTGTATTAAGAGCCTACACAATATTGGTTCTCTCCTTCTTAGATAAATGGATACTCACCATGTCTAATGCTTCTATCCTCATATTGATTTTTTCATGACTGCATCCTTCCTTCTTGTTATTATAGCTTCAAATAACTCCTTAGGCAACTTACTATTTTTTCCCTATCAACCAAAGGGGCATCATTTTATAACATTGTAGTAACATGCAAAGAATTATGTACACAAATAACATTTACAAGGATATTAATGTCAATTGATTTATAATGAACATCAATAGGAAGAGAATAAGGAAGGGTTCCTATATATTCTTCTTCTTTCTCTTGGTATTTATTGATTCTTTCTTCTTCACTTCCTCTTCTTGGGAAGGTCCTTTGACAAAGATACCAAAATTATCTTCCTTTAAATAAAAGGCATAATGATCTCTTCACTCTCATCATCTTGAATTTTAATTTTTTATTTCCTTGCAGATCTCTTCCTAATTATAAAGTTTTTATTTTCCACCTCTTCATTTGTGTTACTTCTCTTAACTTCCTCAACAATAGGCTCTAGACCTTTCTTTCCTCTTGTCATCTTTTCTTTAGGTGTTTGTCCTTTCTTTTCACTAATCACAAATCTAGCCGAGGTTTGAAAAGAACCAATCTTTATTGAAGGAGAGGCAAAGATTGACCTAGTCCTCCTCAGTGCCTACTTCTTGTTGGCATTTTGATGATGTTGTAATTGTCATTGATGGACACACACTTGTTTTATGATCACTTCCCTATGTATGAGTTATGCTCAACCGATAATTGTTCCAACCGGTATTATGTATTATAGTCTTTAGACTATCGGTGTTTTGCAGAAGGTGTTTACCGGTCACAAACTGACTGAAGACCCAAAGCGATATGAAGACCTCAAGTAGTTTGAGGATCCCAAAGTGGTACGAAGGAATAAAGCGGTAGTTAACATTTTTCCAGTCTTCATTGTGACAACCAGTAATTAGTAAAATGTATGAACCAGTAATTGGTAATGAACCGATATTACTCTATGATGAGTTACCAACCAGTATTTCTATGATGAGTTATCATCCACCGACACTTTGGTGGTGATTTTCTGCTGTGTTACCAAATGTGTCTAGATGCACTGAACCTAAGAACTTGCAATGTAATCCTATTGGAGCGACATAAAATCAGATTACTTTATAAGGACATCATGTCTAGGGTTGTAGGTTGATAGGGTTTTAGGAGTTGATGAGGTTTTTGTATGTGCGAATATAGAAGAGTAGATTAGGTCTATGTGAAAAAATAGAGTGTGGAGATATTGAAGACTGAAGTAATGCTAAATGTGCATTAACAATGAGCTATCAAGGATCTAACCAAGCATACTATGCTAGTATCTAGATCACTCACTTGTTGATTACTCACATCTTCGACAAGTCTGAAACCCTTAACCGGGTAGGCCTGGCAAAGCCTTTGTAAATCCTCTAACAAGGTGGTTCACAACTGTGAATCTGAAATCCTCTCACAAGGTAGTCTTTAACAAGACTTATCTCCTAACAAAGATCTAGATTCCTAACAGGATCTATTTTAGTGAAGAACATTGTATGACCTTAACTGGTCTGACCTTAACCAGTCTGGTTACTATTTTGCAGATAGTTACTTGTGAGTTTCTGCTCACAGTGGTTTTTCCCATTTGGGTTTCCACGTCAAAACGTCTTGTTTATGGTGATTGTGATCTTATGGGTGAATGCTTTATTTGCTATTTGGTTTGCATTTGTCTTAACCGGTTCGTTAGTAAATATGTTATATCGGTTAACTGCTAAATTGTTTAAGAGTTTAAGTTCAATAATTTTTGGTATACTAATTCACCCCCCCTCTTAGTATTCATCAATTCTCAAATGCTTCTACAACTAGAGGAAAATCTATCTTTTGGTAAAGCTTATCCATTATCTTTGGATGTCCTTTCTCAACTTGATTATTTTATTCGAGATCTATGTAGCATTTCCAAACCTCTCTTCATTTGGATCAATCAACAACTTCAATAAAGTACCAATTCTCTTTTCAACGTCTTCTAAAGATACGTTGTAAAGTAACTTAGAAAATAATGCAATCCTTGGTTGAATAACCTCCATGTAACAGGAGTCCCTACTCACCAAAAATGTGTTTACATTCCTATATTTTTTAACCAATTCATCAAGGATCCTCTCTCTATCTTACATCTTATTTTTAAAGTTTTTGAACCAACACTAGTGTTGCTTATAGTATTCATCTATATCATTATTAAATCTTATAATATGATGTTTGATATGCACTTAAATAGAAGAACTTGTCCCACACCTTATTCCCTATGCTTGGACGCTCACTCATAAGCATGAAAGACAAACATATGATCGAAGACCCATAACTAAATAGATACTTTGTACTCTTGGTATTCTCAGGGTTGTCTAGTAATTATAGTCTCAATAGATCACACAGTTCAAACTTCTCACCCCGAATCACCATCTAATATGTTGCATAGATTATGGTGGTAGTAGAAAAACCCTCCCAATTCTAAATGTAAACCTTATATATCACTCCCTTAGTAACATACTTGACACCCAAATTAACTATATCTTCTATTATCATAGATCTCTTATCAAACACTGAACCAGTCAATTGTGCTACCATGTTGTTCTTCACCATCTTCATCATTGATGTATTATTGAAGCAACACTATTCAATCAAGGCCCTCATGGAATCCTTCATGATTCTAAAGGCTGGTCTAGAAACATCACATCATTGTGAATTTGACTCAAGATAATCTGAATCCATGGATGCTCTAGATGGAGTTCATAATTTCTTTCCAAATGTTCAAACCTAAATTTGGAGTATACTTCTCCATGGGCTTAAATGCCATCAGATCGTCATCTACTAATTGCTTCCATGAATCACTAAACTTTACATGACTTACCTAGATATCAAGGGCACATGGATATAAGCTTTGACATCTTTAGTGTAAATTACATCTATTAGGACCCTCAAAAAATATCCTTCCTCGTTACTTACCATAGGCATAATAGATAAGGATTGAATATTGGTTGTGGCTTGAAATATGGAACAACAACAATTAGTGTAGCCATTTAGCACCACACAAATTGAAACTGATAAGCTAGGGTTTTCAAAAAAACCCTTGAATCACACTATCACACTAAAAATATTTTCCACACTTAATAGCTCTCAAATTCACAAGATCAAAAGTGATCAAAACAAATTTTAAAAGCCAATTTATTCATTGCATCCACCTACTTAATTTTTTTTAACATAAATACATTTTATCATTACACTCAAAGAGTTGATACTCTACTTTGCTAGAAATCTCAAACATCTCTGTAAACCATTGCAGACATTCAAAATGCTCTATAAATACCTTCACAACATCTTCCATGTTGAAAATAAATCAACATCCAAACCATAAGGGGGTTCATAAGGTATTCAAATAGGTCTCCCCCTTAGGAAATGCCCTTTATCTAGTTTCCAAAAGAAACATTTGCACCATCAATAGATATAGATCCATCCACTATCTTACTATATATATCTTCATTAGATTTAGTCACCCATGGATTCTACAATTTCTCCTTTATGTCATTAATGTCAACCTTCTTAAATGGAGAAGAGGTCTTCTCATTCTTTCCTCTGCAAAACCTAGCTATATGTCCTGATTTATTGCAATTACAACAAGTCAAATTTTGTTTCAAACCATTTGAATTCCTTCTGGCATTAGACTTGCACTCAACAACCTTGTGCCCCAAATTTTTTGCAAGCCTATAGATTTCTACCATAGTTTGTATTCACATATGCATTCCATGCCATCTTACTTTTGCACTCATTTTCCTTATGTCCAAACTTACTGCAAGAGAGACGTTGACCATTAAATGATTGTGATTTGATCTTATATGTCTACATTCACTAGCTCTATGTACAAACTTATTGTGATCTGATCTGATGTCTATATTCACTAGCTCTACATATAAACTTATTGCATAAAAAATAGCTACCATTGAAGGATGATGAATACTTGGTTTGAGCAGGAGGAGGCTTCATAAAATTCTTCTTCTTTTGGACCAAAATGAAACCTTTTTAATCTTCATTAATCTTCTTCAATCCATCCTTAACCTTTTCATTTCCTTTATCCTATTTGCTAAGATTCATAGAATATTCAAATTTTTCAAAACCAAGTCTTCCTTTATCTTTATATTTCTTTTGAGCACTTAGCATCACATCAAGCATTTCACTCCCACCTTTAAGATTCAATCTCTTCTTAATTATTTATTTTTCTTCTTTCAACTCTTTGCTCAACATGACCACTTCAATTTTGATACATTTTCTAGATTCAATATTTAGCTTTGTTTCAAGATAATCAATGGTCTTCTTTTCATTTTCAATTTGACTTCTCAGATAACCAATGTGTTCTTTTTCTTTCTTGTTTTTTCTTATCTACTTTCATCTAAATTAGCAAGAGAATATCTGAATTATCCTTCCATATATACTATAGCTTAATGCCCCATTAATGTTGCTTCATAGCATCCAAATATTTCTCACAAAATAGAAATGACACATGAGCACCAAGATTTTATGTGGAAAACCCAATGAGGAAAAACCCACAGTGAGAACTTGGTGCAGGAGCACCTAGGACTTAGGCTCATAGTCCTTATCCAATTTTGGCTTGTACTAACCCTAGACAAGGCAGGTTACTAATAAGGACTCCGGGAGGGTCAAAGGAGTGAGTGTGATGTTTTTTTTGTTTCAAGCATAGGCCTAGTTGAGTTGGTTTTCTTCCTAGGTTTGCACTTTGTGAATAAGTAGTAGTTTGAGTAGGAAATTGGC
This sequence comes from Cryptomeria japonica, assembly GCF_030272615.1. Lineage (NCBI taxonomy): Eukaryota > Viridiplantae > Streptophyta > Pinopsida > Cupressales > Cupressaceae > Cryptomeria > Cryptomeria japonica. Next base: position 182,910,448 of record NC_081407.1, read on the forward strand.
CTTCTTGATGGTAAAACATGACATAACTTGGTATGAGAATTAGGGAGGTTTAGTATGGTTTTAGGAATGCTTAAAAATTCATGAGTAATGACTTAAAATAGGTTTCACAGCTTGGCAAAGCAAAAAATTGAAAAGTTGTAAAAGTTGCCATGACAACTTTTGAAAGTTGTCATGGCAACTTTTGTCCTAAAAGTGCTTAGTGATGGAGTTAGGGATAGCACAATGCCATAGAATACCTCCACATGTGGGGAATACTATAATAACCTCCTCTTGCATAGTTACCAAGGTTGGAAGTTTAATTTTGTATGATCAGCAATCTAAAACTACTCATTTTCAGACTGTTATCACAGTTTTGGTCTCATTTTGCATGAAATGTGAATGATAATGGATTGAATCCATTGATCCAGTTATGGATTGAGCTTCTTTGGTGTATTTTAGAGTCATTTGTTTCATTTCAAGCTTTGTAGTTAGTGTGTGTTGGTGTTTTCATAGTTTTGTTTTCAATTAGCCATTTTTGGCTTGTATATAGCAATTTCTTGTAAAATGGTTGCCCCATTAAATCCCTCCGTGCTACCATCACACCCTATTTGGAAAAGGAAGGTAACCACTTGTAAAGTATACATATGCTGGGATAATTTCTGAAAGTGGTGTTTGATATGGCTACCACCTTGTTCTAGGCGAGTCCAAGAGTAACCCGGCTAGAGAAGACAGGGTGAAATTTGAGTGCTTAGTGCAGAGGTGAGCACAAAAACACAACCAAACCATGAAGTCCTTATAGAGTTTCCATTGCAAGGAGAAGCCTTGAAAAGACCTTTTGATTCCCATTTCAAAAATGTGACCAGTCACTGCCGGTTAAAGGCCTAGAAATCCTAGCAAACCCTCAATTTTTGGGTTAGGGCATTGTACGAAAAGTTAGGAAACCAAAACCACAAAAATTACTTGGGGATAGGTGAATGAATGAAGAAAATAAAACCTTATTGTAGGGTCCTTTGGACCATTTTCTTCTAAACCCTTGAAAACCGGATTTTGGAGGCCTAATAGGGGCTCATTCCTTGTAGCCCCTTTTCTAGGCAAAATGGTGAAATCGGTAGGAAGAATAATGGATGAAAAACACAAATGGACCCAAATGGAATTAATTTCATGTTAAAAGTCACCTCCACATCTCTGCAATGAATCACAATAGTATGGGGGTGAATTGACAAGTTGAAGTCAAGACAACAAGAATGAGCATATGGGAAACACATTGAATTGGTAGGGTTCCTAGTTAAACACTTGTTGCAAACACCTTGAGATTGGAAAGAAGAAAGCCCTAGAAGAGATTGAGAAGGACTTGGAGGTCTTGGAGCATAGCTAGACCTAGAGAGGTTGGTGGAATTGAACAACACCAACTAGGTGAAGTGTGAGAAAGCTAGGCAAACACCATCAAATTGGTATCAGAGCCTATAAGATTTGTAGATGTCCTTAGTGGAATATATAGGAGACAATACCATGGTGACCAATGTAGAGTTGGCAAAGAAAGTGGATGATCAGGATGAAGAAAATAGACTCTTGAAGGAGAATTTGATTGAATTGGTAAGTAAGCTTGGTGAAATTGAAACCAAGGAAGATGAAGTGTTGGTAAAGATTGAAGGAGCAGAAGGGAAGGGTAAAGAGGTGTCAGAGATAGAAAAAGTACCTAAACCTAATCCTATCTTAGAACAAGAACCTTTCCTAAAGGCATTGAAGGCCTTAAGTAGTAAATCACTAGAAGGATTGTCATTGTTTACCGGTAAGATGGAGGCAAAAGTGGTTCTAGAATGGATAGAAGGCATGGAGAACCATTTCGAATGTGAAGGCATAACTGAAGCCTAAAGATTCAAAGTGGCCAAGTCTAGGATGAGAGGAGCTGCTCTCACATGGTGGAAATTTGTGCAAGATGAGACGAAGAAAATGGGCAAAACATTTATCTCTTCTTGGAAAGGGATGTTAGTCAAAATCAAAGAAGTCTATCTCCTTGATGACTATGAAGTGCAGATTCATAGGAAGAGACAAAACCTAAGACAAAAAGAGCTTGATGTAAGTGGTTATATGGAGGAGTTTCACAAACTTAGCCTTAGATCTCATGCAGTGGGAGAAGAAAGTCTCAAAGTTGCTAGGTACCTAAATAGTCTACAGTGGAACATCCAAGAGGAACTCAGTCTAATGAGCCCAAAGATAGTTCATCAAAGCTACCAACTTGCCCTTAAAGTGGAATAAAAACTAAAAAGAAAACATGATTCAAGTAGTAATAGGGGTAGAGGTAGAGGAAAAGAAAATAGAGGCCATAGGTGAGGCTTTGGAGGAAGAAGTTCAGAACAAAGAACACAAGGTGAGTCTAAACTCACTGAGCAACAAGAAAGTGGCACTGGTAAAGGAGGATTCAATAGAGGAAGGGGGTCAAACCGTGGTTTTAGAGGAAGATCTAATCAACAAGGTAGAGGTTCCTCATACTTTGCATCAATGAAGTGTCACCATTGCAACCAACTTGGTCATCCATCATATAGGTGTCCAGAGAAGGGATCATCATCACAGAATAGTGAAAGAAGAGTGAATTATCTTCAAGAAGAGACTTCAAGCAGCAAGACTTCAGAGATTGCCTTAGAATCAGAGGTACATGACAACTTGATGATAAGAACAACTTTGATAAAAAAACCTGTCAGAGAAGAACCTAGCCAAAGGAGGTCATTATTTAGGATCAAATGGAAGATTATGGACAAAGTTTGTAAAGTGATCATTGATTCAGGGTCAACAGACAACATTGTGTTAGAAGAGGCATTGAGTAAGATTAAATTGCAAAGGATACCTCACAACAACCCATATAGGGTCACTTGGTTGAACAAAAGCCAACATGTCCTAGTCAATGAGAAAGCATGGGTGGATTTTACCATTGGGAGGTATAAGGACAAAGTGTTATGTGATATCCTACCCATGGATGCATGCAATCTTTTATTGGGAAGACCATGGCAATTTGATAGACAAGCTATTCATGATGGAGCCAAGAATGTTGGCATTTCACACTCCAATGAGAATTGAACGTGATTAAAGGTGTTGTCATTGATGGCAACTTACCGTCAACCTTGTGGATATCGATAGGCACCGGCACCGGTAGGAACTTCACCGACAGTGACAACAATGTTCACTAGCATCCCACTCGACAGGAATAAAGTTTTGTTTATTGTATTTAATTGTAATATCTTTTGTAAGCCGACATGGCATATTGTAATAAGACTCATGTATGTATGAGGTCATGTAAATCATTTTAAGAAGAAGGTAGCATGGATGTGAAGTGATGAGCAAATATTAAGGTAGATTTTGTATAAGGGTTTATGGTTATTGTATGAGCTTAAACCGGTACTAAACCTGGCATAGCAGATGTTGAATTATAATAGTACATTCTAGTAGATTTTCATAATCTATTTTGTAAGTCAGTGAGACTTCCTTTTTGTGATTGAGATGTGAGCTCTAGGCAGTTGGCCTTCCTGCATGTGTAGGCCCCTCTTGTAAGTAATATCCATTCATTGGCTAGTGAGTGAATATTGTGGGTCACAAATCGCACCGAGGTTTTTCCCACACTGGGTTTCCTCGTTAAAAATCTTGTGTTATGGTGTGCTTTCTATGGTGTCTTTACTGTTCTTATTTACTGCATTAATTCTTGTTTACCGATACACTATTTTAGAATACAAAATACTAAATAAGGTTAAATATTCTATTAATTGGTTAGATACTAATTCACCCCCCCCCCCTCTCAGTATCTTTGGGACTATCATCAATCCTAACAATTGGTATTAGAGCCTGGTCCTCTATTTTTCAAAAGTCTAACAGCTTGAGGAAGATTCTAACACCGATATAGATGGAGAATTTAAGAAAGCAATTAGAAGGAGCTCTTGTGGACTATGATGGAGAGAAGTTGAAGAATATCAAACTTGAAGATGATCTAAGGACTACACAGGAATTCAAGAGAATCTCACTATTTCTAGAAATAAGAGAAAAGAACTTCATGAGAAGATGTAGAGTAATGATGATGAAAAGGAAACTCTTAATGATCTTGTCAGAAAGATGAGGCAAGAAAACATGACTTTGAGGAATGAAATGCAAGACATGACTATGAGATTTTGTAAAGACATTGAAGACATAAAGAAGAATGAAGATGACTTGACTAGGAGACTCAATGATGCTGGAAATGAAAATCTAAGACTCAGTCATGAAAATGATATGTTAAAAATAAATCTGATTCACATGGAACATGATAAAACTAAACTTATGAGACAAAAGGGATTTTTGGAAAATGAGTTGGCTACTGCAAATCAACATAAAGAGAAATTCAAGAAAAGTTCAGAAGAACTTGACGGTATGCTGAAAAGTCAGAAACCTAATGGAGACACTAATGAAATTGGATTTGAAGTTGGTGAAAGTCCCGGTACTGCAAACAATCATGATCACGGTAAACTAGTAAGACAACCCAATGCCTACAAATTTAATGGGAAATGCTTTAACTGTAACAAATATGGTCATAGAGAAAATCAGTGTAGATCTAGAAACAATTAGAACATTAATGCACCCACCGGTCAATGTTCCAAATGCAACAAAATTGGTCACTATTCAGAAAACTACAGAATGAATGTAAGATGTTATGTTTGTGGAAGATTTGGGCACTTATCTAATCAATGCAGAACACAAACCGGCATAGGATATGGAAAGGCTATTCAGAAAAACAATGTGACTTGTTATGCTTGTAACAAGATTGGACATATTGCAAAATTTTGTAGAAGCAAGACTTCATCGTCAAATAATAAAGGATCCAGTTTGAAAGGCAAAGAGAAGGTTGATGAGGTAAAGCAATAATTTTCAAGACAATGGATTAGAAAGATAGATCAAAATGTTGATGAGACTATTCCTTCACCGGTAGAACAGAGTATTACTTAACCAACAGGAGACTCTTCATCCAACTGAAAAAGTAACCCTTGGGGGTATTGTAGCAAATTGAAAATCATGCAATTTTACCCTCGGTTGATGGTGAGAAGATGGACTTCTTCTCTACCGACAGATGTGTTAAGTTACACTTAACCGACAAGCATTTATTGTGGTTGTTGGAGGAAAATACATTATAAATCAGTGATTTTCCCTCTTTTTCATTCACCAAGCATTCAAACTTCCTAAGAGTGCGAAAATCTGAGCAAAGGAATCCATAGTGAGAAGTGAAGCAAGTTCTTTCAAGCATCCAAACCTATCAGGCAGATTAAGGTATTTATCAATGGCTTCCTCCTCTGCTCCAGAATTTATTGCAAACCCTATTATTGTGGGAGTAGTTAAACGCCCTAGGCCCTTTTCAAGATTATCCCCGAGATAGCGAAACAAGATGATTCCCTAGGAGATTTTTCAAAAATCCCAAAAGGTGTTGCATATGCAGAAGATCCTAGAGTCTATATTCATTGCCATATTGAGGAATTAGGTTTAGAAGAAATATTGAAAGTGGAATTGTGAAACCTGAACATAAGGTTATTGAAACTTTAGGTTTTGTGGAAATCCTTGACATCCTAGAATTTCCTAAGGAGGTAGTAAGGATTGTGCTTAGCAGAGTTCATGATGAATTCTTTTGGCTAGACTCTGTTTGTAAAATGACTAAGGAAGCAGTTAGGGTAGTGACTGGCTTACCCTCCATCGGTAGCAGGCCGGATAAAAATAAAAAGGTTCCTAATAACACAGTGATGACATTAACAGGAGCAACCTATGACAACAGATCCTTGAGAGTGAATGATGTTAAAGATAAGAATGTTAGATTCATAAGTATGATTTTAGGTTATAAGGCCACCCATGCAAACTAACTCAACTTTGTTTCCAGTCTTTGTCTTAAAAGTTCATATGATATGGTAAATAGTGATGCAAAGATAGATATATGTGAATGGTTAAAAGATGAGTTGATTGATAATCTACAGAAGATCAAAGGAGATAAGAAAGGTACTTTTCATTTTGGCAATCTCTTAGTATGTCTGATGTTGTATCTTACAAAAGAGGTTCCGGTATTGGTAAGAAAGAATTTGGTTATGATATACCAGTAGGTAAACAACTGCTAGATAACTTCACTAGTGTGGGGATAGATAAGGATAACAATATCACTCAGTAATTCAAAGCATTCAGAGCAAAAATGAAAACAAGAGAAAGATTACCACAATGGATTGTAGATAAATATGAAAAGGAAATTTGTTTTGTAATCAAGAAGGATGAAATATGGATGGAGGCGGTTCTTCCTAGAGCTGTATGGGTAACAAAAATGGGATATGAGGCAGATGTAAACATAATTGAAACTTATGCTAAAGCCCTACTAGAAGCCCCTAGAGAACCGAAAGAAAAGGTTTTTGGTAGTGCAGAAACTATAGAAAGTGGTGTACAAACATTAAAACAAAGAAAGAGAAGATAAAAATACATAAGAAGTGCATCTAAACAAGTTAAGGAAATAAAAGAAAATATCATGAACATAATTGGTATAAAGGAAAGTGACTTAGAATGATTACAACCAGAGGCACATCTCTCATCGGTTGGTACATCCTCTGATAGTGAAATTCCTGTTGAGTTTAGAAGAGTTGATAGGAAGAGAAAACCCTCACCGGTACACTCTCCTCCTCCTAAGAAAACAAGGACAACAAGGTAGAAGAAACAGGCAGTGAGGCCACCGGCTAAGAAGCTAACACCTAAAAGGAGAAAGCAAAAATAGGTCATACCACCACTGGACAACCTACTGAATGAAATAACAGATGATGGTAATTTATCTAATGTAAGCAAATTGTATGATACATTCACAAATGAGGAAAAAGAAAGTATAGAGAATAGCATCATTCTACATCTTGACATTTATAAGAAAGTGTTAATATAAGTTGTATATGATTTGCCTAGTGAATTGTATAGGCAGTTAGATGCTAAGAGGTTAGCAATTATGGAGCTAGATAAGAAAATTAAAATTGAGAAACTTCTAGTTGTACATCCAATAAAATTTCTTGAAGAAATTGATGAACTAATCAGTGAAGCAAACAGAACAAACTTTTCAAGCGGACACCAGCATGTGAGCCTAATGGCTAACAGAGTTAATGAAATTTCAGAAGAGATAGCTGACAAATGGGACATTTTCTTTGTTGAGAAAGAAAAACAAGAATAACTGAACATACCTAAAAATTTCAAGGTATATCAAAAGGACAAGGGGAAAGGCAAGGTAGGTGGACTACCCAATATAAAAGTGACTGATAACCTACCACCACCTTTAGTTACTCCACCGGTACAGACTGACTGTACACCGGCTACTAAGAATGTAGAAACACCATATGAGGATACAAACCCTGAGTCTGAAATTTTGTACACGATGAACATTGACACTCAGGAGGTTAATATTGTAGTTGATAAAGAAAGCACTGAGGAAAAGAAAAATGATGTTGCTACTGAGCAACTGGCTGAAAACATTGAAATTGGGGTTGAGACTCCAACAAAGAGGTCAGAGCAAATTGAACATTCAGCTGATCCCTTGGTTAGTGGCATGGTTACTGATAATAGTGATGCAAGCATTGAGAACCAACAAAGACATTAGCTAAGATACCGGTAGTGGACAATGCAGAAAATCAGATAGAGATACCGGTAGACAACACTGTTAAACAGGAAAAGACACAAGCAGAGAAACAGGTTGATTCATAGGTACACACTAAGACAATGCCACCGACAACAACTGAAAAGTCAAAACCTTTGCTAGTGGAAATGCAAACACAAATTGACCCACCAGAGGCCGAGACAAGAAAATTGGTTACTCCCATTGGCAGCACATAGATTGTGAAGGTAATTGGCCAGTCATCCAGTACTTCAATGATAGAACTTAGACCCACCAATGTGACTGAAGTACTCTTGGATTCAATAAAGAAAATTACATATTGTAATGCATTGGCCTATAAGGCAATAGATGATACAATTCCTATTCTTAAGTTGATTGCACCAAAATGCAACTTAGATTAGGTAAAGGATTCTTTAGGTCAGTTAGACACATTGTCTAAATATATTACTAGCAATATACTGACTGTAGATCAAACAAATGAAGAAACATTTAAGGAAAAAATGGAGAAGGAAAGAGAGAAATTATTTGAAGAAACAATAAAGAAGTGCATGGAACACATTGAAACTCTTTTATTGGCACTGAATAAAACAATTACGGAGTTCAAGGAACTGTATAGAGACACTTGTAAGACAAATCTTTTGATGGTGGATATTGACAAGGAAATCAACAAAGTTCAAAAGGAGATTAATGACATAGCTGATAATATCATTGGTTCATCTGAACCTATATCAGTTATTGAACAGGAAATTGCTGGATTTGAGGAAAAACTGGAGAAGTTAGAGAAAGAGAAGGAAAGATTAAAAGGAAAAGCCAAAGAGCTAAAATGTAGACTCAGTCCAAAGTTAGATAACCTCATCTCTCTAAGAAAAGAGATCTCTGAGGCACTAATTCAAGGACATAAGACACCGGAAGAGAAAATGCATCATCTCATTGGTACTATTCAGAGAATAGAGGCATCTTTGAAGGACAGTAACATGTTTACTCAGAGCTTGAATTTGGTTTTAGCAGACTTATTCCAGATTGTAACCAACAGGTTACAAGGTTCAAATTAAAGATTGCACTCATTTGGCAATTTTGACAACCTTTGTCATTGATGTCAAAGGGGGAGTAGTAGGATAGATAAAAATTATTACTAGAGGAGATCATCTGCTCAGGGGGAGCACACATTCTGGAGCACACATTTTTGGTAAAATTTTGGACTTCATTTTTTGAACAGATATTTGGATTTTTCTCACGAGTGTTGCCATCAATGCCAAAGGGGGAGATTGTTGGCATTGCACACTCCAATGAGAATTGAAGGTGATTGAAGGTGTTGTCATTCATGGAAAATTACCAGAAACCTTGTGGATATCGACAGGCACTTCACCGGCAGTGACAACAATGTTCACTGGCATCCCAGCCGAAAGGAATAAAGTTATATTTATTGTATTTAATTGTAATATATTTTGTAAGGTGACATGGCATATTGTAATAAGACTCATATCTGTATGAGGTCTCGTAAATCATTTTAAGAAGAAGGTAGCATGGATGTGAAGTGATGAGTGAATATTAAGGCAGATTTTGTATAAGGGTTTATGGTTATTATATGAGCTTAAACCGGTATTGAACCTGGCATAGCAGATGTTGAATTATAGTAGTACATTATATTGGATTTTAATAATCCATTTTGTAAGTTAGTGAGACTTCCTTTTTATGATTGAGCAGTGATCTCTAGGCAGTTGGCCTTCCTGCATGTGCAGGCCCCTCTTGTAAGTAATATCCATTCATTGGCTAGTGAGTGAATATTGTGGGTCACAAATCCCACCGAGGTTTTTCCCACATTGGGTTTCCTCATTAAATATCTTGTGTTATTGTGTTCTTTCTATGTTGTCTTTACTCTTCTTATTTACTGCATTAATTCTTGTTTACCGGTACACTGTTTTGGAATGCAAAATACTAATTAAGGTTAAATATTTTGCTAACCAGTTAGATACTGATTTACCCCCCCCCCCTCTCAGTATCTTTGGGACTATCATCAATCCTAGTAAACAATGCATACTCATTTAAGAAAGATGGAGTCACATTCAAGATCCAATCTACCCTTGAGGAAGGTGAAAAGAGGGCAGCAGGTCCTAATGTTCTTTTGGTGAGTGAAAAATAGCTCTTGAAGACACTTGAGGAAGGTGAAGGTATAGGGTTTGCATTAGTAATGAAGCCTAAAGAGGAAGACAAGAAAGAGCAGCCAGATTTGCCAATACAAGTTCAAGACCTATTGGAGAAGTTCAAAGGGATAGTGAGTGATGGACAACTAGCCACCTTACCTCCTAAAAGATCTATAAGCCATCAAATAGACTTTATTCCTAGAGCATCCTTACCTAACAAGGCAGCTTATAAAATGACTCCCCAACAAAATGTTGATATTGCAAAGAAAATCCAAGAGCTTTTAGACCAAGGCCTAATTAGGAAAAGCATTAGCCCTTGTGTTGTACCTACCATTTTAGCCCCAAAGAAAGGTGGTACTTGGAGATTCTGCACTGACTCTAGAGCTCTAAATAGGATCACCATCAGATATAGGTTTCCAATTCCTAGAATAGAGGACCTAATGGATTGTTTAGGGGAAGCCAAATACTTTACCAAGATTGACCTTAAAAGTGGATACCAACAAATTAGGATTAAGGAGGGTAATGAATGGAAAACTACATTCAAGACAATAGAGAGTCTTTATGAATGGCTTGTAATTCCATTTGGCTTATCCAATGCTCCAAGCACCTTCATGAGACTCATGAATGAGGTGATGAAGGAATTCATATGTAAATTTGTGGTGGTATACTTAGATGATATTCTCATTTTCAGTAAGGATAGGGCAGATCATATTAATCATTTGTAAAATGTGTTACAAAGATTTTAAGAAGAGAAGCTAACCATGAACTTGGACAAGTGTGAGTTTGTTAAGCAGGAGTTGGTTTACCTTGGGTTTGTGTTGTCTCAAGGAAACCTCAAGATGGATCCTAGCAAGGTTGAGGCCATAGTAAATTGGCCTACTCCTAAGTCAACAACAGAGGTGAGAAGCTTCCATGGACTAGCTCAGTATTATAGGAAGTTCATTAGGCAATTCAGTGTTATATGTGCACCAAAGTTGGACACCATTAGAGGTGGAGTGAAGGAAAAGTTTTAGTGGAATGAACAAGAAAATAGAGGATTTGAAACCTTGAAGGAGAAGATAGCTACTCAACCGGTGTTAGTGTTGCCTAGTTTTGAGAAACTTTTCACAGTGGAATGTGATGCAAGCAATGTTGCAGTAGGTGTTGTCCTAAGCCAAGAAGAAATACTTGTAGCCTTCCATAGTGAGAAGCTAAGTGATGCAAAGAGGAATTACTCCTCTTATGATTTGGAATTATATGCTTTAGTGCAAGCTTTAAGGAAGTGAAGACACTATCTCCTTCCTAGGGAATTTGTAGTATATACGAACAACCAAGCTTTGAGATTTCTAAACTCACAAGACAAACTCAGTCACAAACACATGAAGTGGGTGGAGTACATGTAAGCTTACACATTCACAATCAAGAACAAAAAAGGACAATTAAACCGGGTTTCTGATGCATTGAGTAGAAGACTCTTGACAGTCCAAGAAATTCAGTTAAGGAGCATAGGTGTTGATAGTTTTAGAGACCTATATCCAGAGGCTGAAGACTTATCAAATACCTACAAGGTGTGTAAAGAATACCAAAATCATTTTCATAGCGACGATTCAAATTTTACCTTGCAAGATGGACTATTGTTTAGAGGTGGACAAATTTGTGTGCCTAGAGGGTCAATGAGAGAAAATATCATACAAGAGAAGCATAAAGGCAGCCTTAGTGGTCATTTTGGAGTCAACAAGACTCAAGAGTTGGTTCAGAGGTATTACTATTGGCCTAGGATGAATCAAGATGTGAAAAAGTATGTGGAGACTTGTATTGTTTGTCAAAAGGCCAAGGGCACTTCTTCAAATGCCAGTTTATACCAACCTCTTCCCATACCAAATAAACCTTGGGAGTGCATCAGTATGGACTTTGTAGTAGGTTTACCAAGGAAAAAGTAGGGATTTGACAACATTTATGTTATTATGGACAGATTTAGTAAAATGGCCCACTTTATACCTTGCAAGACTATTCATGATGCATGCCAAATAGCTCATTTGTTCTTCAAGGAAGTGATAAGGATAGATGGTTTACCCATGAACATTGTTTCAGATAGAGACTCAAAGTTCATGAGTCATTTTTGGAAAACACTTTGGCAAAACCTTGGCACCAACCTATCTTTTGGATCAGACTACCATCCACAAACAGATGGGTAGACCGAAGTGGTGAATAGGAGCTTAGGGAACTTATTGAGGTGCCTTACCAAAGAGTATGGTCAGATATGGGATCAAGTGCTTTCACAAGCTAAATATGCTTACAATGACACAACAAATAGAAATAGTGGCAAGTGCCCTTTTGAGGTGGTCTTTGGTGTTCACCCAAGGGGTATATTGGAGTTAAGAGACTTAGGTAATGCAGTAACAAGAAGTGGATATGCAAAAGAATTTTCTTAGTCAATGAAGGAGATACATGAATTAGTCAAACAAGCATTGATGGAGAACACAAGTAAGATCAAGAAAAAAGTTGACGAGAGAAGGAAGAACCTACAATTCCAAGTAGGAGACCTTGTCATGACACACCTAAACAAAGCAAGGCTACAACAAGGAGTACCTAACAAGCTGCAAATGATAAGGTTGGGTCCATGTGCCATTCTAGCCAAGTATGGAGAAAATGCATACAAGGTGGACTTACCTAGTGACATAGGACTGTCACCAGTTTTCAACATAGCAGACTTAGTTTCTTACAAAGGACCAATACAAGGTTCAGATTGCAGTCACTCAAAGGTATTAGATGATGTAAACAACCTTCAGTTACTAGCAAAACCAAATCCAAAGGCTGAAAAGGTATTGAGTTCTAGGATCGCTAAGAAGACAAGGCACCAAATCTATTGGGAGCACCTAATCAAGTGGCAGGGTATGGATGATGTTGAAGCTACATGGATTCTTGAGGCAGAGTTTAAGAAGTTAAGCATTGATCTGAATCTGATTCCCAAGGATGTGACTTAGTTTTCTTTTGTTTGGGAGAATGGTGCAGGAGCACCTAGGACTTAAGCTCATAGTCCTTATCCAATTTTGGCTTGTACTGACCTTAGCCAATTTAGGTTCCTAATAAGGACTCCAGGAGGGTCCAAGGAGTGAGTGTGATATTTTTTTTGAGTCATGTGTAGGCCTAGTTGAGTTGGTTTTCTTCCTAGGTTTGCACCTAGGACTTAGGCTCATAGTCCTTATCCAATTTTAGCTTGTACTGACCTTAGCCAAGTCAAGTTCATAATAAGGAATCTAGGAGGGTCCAAGGAGTGAGTGTGATGTTTGTTTTGAGTCAAGTGTAGGCCTAGTTGAGTTGGTTTTCTTCCTAGGTTTGCACTTTGTGAATAAGTAGTAGTTTGAATAGGAAATTGGCCTTCTTGATGGTCAAAAGTGACATAACTGGGTATGAGAATTAGGGAGCTTTATTATGGTCTTAGGAATTCTTAAAAAGTCATGAGTAATGACTTAAAATAGGTTTTATAGGTTGGCAAAGCAAAAAAGTGAAAAGTTGTAAAAGTTGTCGTGACAACTTTTGAAAGTTGTCATGACAACTTTTGTCCTAAAAGTGCTTAGCGATGGAGTTAGGGATAGAAAAATTGCCTAGAATTACTCCATGTGGGGAAGACTATAATAACCTCCTCTTGCATAGTTACCAAGGTTGGATGTTTAATTTTGTATGATCAACAATTTGAAACTACTCATTTTCGAACTATTATCACAGTTTTGGTCTCATTTTGCATGAAATGTGAATGATAATGGATTGAATCCATTGCTCCAGTTATGGATTGCATTTCTTTGGTGTATTTTAGAGTCATTTATTTTATTTCAAGCTTTGTAGTTAGTGTGTGTTGGTGTTTTCATAGTTTTGGTTTCAATTAGCTAGTTTTGGCTTGTATATAGCAATTTATTGAATAATGGTTGCCCCATAAAATCCCTTCATGCTACCATCACGGCCTATTGGGAAATGGAAGGAAACCACTTTTAAAATGTACATATGTAGGGAGATGTTTTGGAAGTGTTTTTTGATATGGCTACCACCTTGTTCTAGGCAAATCCAGGAGCAACCTGACTAGAGAAGACAGGGTGAAATTTGAGTGCTTAGTGCAGAGGTGAGCACAAAACCACAACCAAATCATTTGGAGGGGTCCATCAAGTCCATACAAATTTTCCATTGCAAGGAGAAGCCTTGACAAGACCTTTTGATGCCCATTTCACAAACTTGACCAGTCACTTTGATTAAAGGCCTAGAAACCCTAACAAACCCTCAATTTTTGGGTTAGGGCATTGTACGGCATGTTGGGAAACAAAAATAACTTGGGGATAGGTGAATGAATCAAGAAAATCAGACCTTTTTGTATGGTCTTTTGGACCATTTTCTTCTAAACCCTTGAAAACAGAATTTTGGAGGCCTAATAGGCGCTCATTCCTTGTAGCCCTTTTTCTAGGCAAAATGGTGAAATTGGTAGGAAGAATAATGGATGTAAACCACAAATGTACCCAAATGGATTTCATTTCATCTTAAAATCCACCTCCATGCCTCTACAATGAATCACAATAGTATGGGGGTGAATTGACAAGTTGAAGTCAAGACAACAAGAATGAGTCTATGGGAAACACTTTGAATTGGTAGGGTTCCTAGTTAAACACTTGTTGCAAACACCTTGATATTGGGAAGAAACAAGCCCTAGAAGAGATTGAGAAGTACTTGGAGGTCTTGGAGCATAGATAGACCTGGAGAGGTTGGTGGAATTGAGCAACACCAACTAGGTGAAGTGTGAGCAAGCTCGGAATACCCCATCAAAACTTCCCCACAATATAAAAATAGGTTACAATGTTTTAGGCTCAAGGCCAAGGAAGCTCACTGCTCTTGATATGGACTTGCAAGACTAAGGCACATAACTTGAGGGAAAGATACACAGGACTTGCATTACTAAGATGCACAATCTTAAGGAAATATGCAATTAATACTTGTGGATACGGAAGATCACTTATTTAGGTAAAAATATAGAGAATCTAAGATTGAAGTATCAATAAGACCGAACTATTGAGAACAACATCCTTTGATATCTTAATTATAGTTCACTATTTGTACACATCTAAAACATCTTTGCTATAATGAAACTATAAACTGAGATATATGCAAAATTTGCATCCACCAACATCATACTACAACTACAACAACTAATGAGCCAATGCACCATAATACAAACCAAAATTTTGATCATGCTCTTGTTGATAATATGGAGGAATTGATTATGTGTTCCATTGATGTCAACACTAGTTGTTTTGGTTGTCTACTGGGTTCTGGTAGTGTGGTTAGATTGTGATGATAATCATGAGATCTGTCTCTAGTATATTCAAATTGGTGGAAATGGTTTGGTTTGGTTATTCATGTGTTTCTGATGCATGTCACATTCAGTTGGCTCAAGATTTGGTGATCCAGAAGCTATCATATGTTCTAGTAAGCCTTTTGGTTATTGGTAAGGGTTTTACTAGACAAGCGTTGTTGAAAATATTTTGATGGATCTGATAAGTGGTGTTGGTGCAGCTTCTAGAAGGTTCTCAGGATGATGATGGTTATCATGTTTGTGTTCCCGTTAATTGGTGGTGTTGGATTTGGCTTATGGTGACCTATTCTAGGTCTGGTATTATTCTATTAGGTTATGGACTGGTTTGTGTAACATGTTGGTGGATGCTCTTGATGCATTACCACTTGGGTTTATTGATTGGATAATGTTGTTTTGGTCTCAGGTTGACTTGGGTGATCATTGGTTTGCGGGTTTATGTAATGGATTTATTGTATTATCTTTTAGGTGGTCAACCTAATTGTTTAGGTCCAGGTTTGTATAAATATGATGTACTTAGATCTCTTTTTAGATCATAACTATGGGTTATGGGATTATCTGTGTGTGAATAAAGTTGTAATCATATGTAGAGGTTTTGGTTGATCATAGGTGATCTAATTGTGTTTGTGTAAGAGGTTTAAGACCTCCAACATTGTGCTTAACCGAAACTGTACTCAAGCATAGGAGATGTTATTATTGCAGTTCAATCTTCTTTCTGGATTGTAGTTTGGAGATCTTTTGTAGTCAGTGAGGCTCCTTTCTGATGAACAATGTATTCTAGGTAGTGTGCCTTCCTGCATGTGCAGGCCCCTTATTGTAATCACATACTTTCTATAGAAGTATCATCTGACTGTGGGTGGGCTTCCCTGTTGGCATTATGGATGAATTGATTATTTGTTGCATTGATGTCTTGGCATTTATGTCAACACTAGCTTTGTTATGGTTGGTTATCGACATATAGGTTTTGGTTACCAGTAGAAGATCTAGTGTTACTGACAGAAGAGACTATCTGTTGGACACTTTCGGCATGTTTGGATCAGTGAAGTATGTTTGATTTCATGTGTTATATGCTCCATGAGCATGTTTTGGTCAGTTGGTATTGGCTTGGTAATCAAATGCTATCATACACTCTGGTAAACCCTTACCAGCACTGGTTTAAGACTTTACCAGTAGACCTTTCATTGAGGAATCGTGATAGTATGCATAATTGGTGTTGGTGCAACTTCTTCATGGATTTCAGGATGCTGAAGATGTTCTTTGATCATGCTTAAACTGCTTGAAGATATTGCTTTGGCATGGTGGACCCAGAATAAGTTTGGTACCTATCTAGGTTATTGACCGGTATCATGCTAACATGTACTCTACACATTACTGGGATGTTTGAGGATGATTTATGGATTTGTTATTATTGTCTTGGTTTTAAGCCGACATGGCATATCATTGTAATATGGAATTATGTAATGATCTTATTGTAATATCTTTTAGGTGGCCGACCTAATTGGTTTAGGCCTGAGGGTTTGTATAAATAAGAGGTAGAAACTCTTTGTAGTGTATCATGGTTATTGGAAAGGTCATGGTCAAGGAATGTAATGTGCAAATATTGTAACATCATTTAGGAAGAGGAGTTGGTCAATCATTGGTGATAGAATTGGATTCAGAAGAGGATTTAGTCCTCTGACACTGAGCTTAACCGAGACTGTAATTAGGCATGGTAGATGCTATTTCTCATAGTTTACTCTATTGGATTGTTGTCCATTTATCATGATATGGTTGTAGCTTCTTTGTAGTCAGTGAGACTCTTTTGTAATGAGCAGTACGCTCTGGGCAGTGTGCCTTCTTGCAAGTGCAGGCCCCTCATTGTAACACATACTTTCTACAAAAGTATCGTTTGATTGTGGGTACGCTTCCCACCGTGGTATTTCCCTTTCCAGGTTTTCCACGTACAAATCATGGTGTTGTGTGGTATGGTTGCTTTGCATTGATTATCTAGTTAATTGTTAAGTTGTATTGTTTACCGGTATCTGTTCCTACTGGCATCTCTATGTGCTTTACTTGTACTTTATTTGTTTATGTTGTATTGTGGATTAAAAGTTATAATCTGTTAACAACTAATTCACCCCCCCCTCTCTCATTTTTTCATCGGTTATCCTAAAAATTGGTATCAGAGCTTTGGTCCTCTTTTGCAGAAGCTTAACTGCTTGAGGTAGATCCTATGGCAACTAACACTTCTAATCCACCGGCAACTATTTTCAGAAGAGAAATCCTTAAGCTTGATGGAACAAATTATAGGATATGGAAAATTCAAATGGAGACTCATCTTAGATGTCTTGGCAAGGATATTTGGGAGATGACTGAGAAAGGATACACACCTTATGATTCGTCATCTGGAAATCCTGCTCCTGCAGACTTGGATAAGACTATTGAAAATAATTGCAGAGATAGAGAAGCCCTCTTGTGCACACTTACTAATCATCAAATCATGGGATTAACTGATAAATCATCAGCTAAGATTATGTGGGACAAATTGAAAACTCTGTATGAAGGTGATCCTACTATCAAAATTTCTAAACTTGATGGTTACCGAGTAAGATATGAAAACTTGAAAATGGAAGATAATGAAAGAATTGTTGTGTTTATGGAAAGAGTAAATGAGATTGTTATGGGAATTCAATGTTGTGGAGGATTTATAAGTGAAGATGAAATAGTTTCCAATGTCTTGAGAGCCCTTCCATCGGCTTACAAGATGAAGGAAACTATAATTAATGAGTTCAGAACAGTGGCAAATACTTCAGTTAATAGAGACATTCTGATTGGGAAATTATCTATTTTTTAGCTTGAAGAATTTGGATCTTCGGGAGCTATAAAGTCTGAGCCTACTTTTCATGCATCATCATCAACATCTTCTAGCAAAAGTGATTGGAAATCCCTATATGTAAAAGGATTGGAAGACATGAGGAAACAAGATGAAGAACTTGAGCAACTTGAAGCCTTATTTGCTAGAAGAGTACCTAAAGGACCAACTGGAAGTAAGTATGAAGGAAAAGCCCCGTTTAAATGTTTTACATGTAATAAAATTGGTCATTTTGTATCTAGATGTCTGGAAAGGAATGCAAGGTTTGAGGAAAGAGTTAAGAAATATTTTAAGCCTAATCAGAACAAATATAAATTCAAAAAAAGTAAACAATGCTACATAGAAGATGAGGAAGGAGTAATTGATGACTCTGGAGATGAACCAGAAGAAGACTCTGCTAGTGGATCCAACAATGAAAAATAATAGGTGTTTTATGCTTTAAAGGAAGATGAACCGGAATTGGCTATGAAAAATGAAGAAAAGGCCCTAGAAACAAAAGTTGAAGATAAGGATGAATGGGTAATTGATAGTGGATGCTCACATCATATGATTGGAGATAGAGAGAAAGTTTTGTCCCTGCAAGAATACAATAGCGGTCAAGTCAGATTTGGAGATGACAAGGGATGTATGATCAAAGGTAGAGGTATTATTTCTTTAGATGGAAAGCATAATACTGTTAATGTCTATTATGTAGAAGGTTTAAAGCATAATCTTTTGAGTGTTGGTCAGTTGGTTGAGAAGGGTTTTCAAATTCAGTTTAAAGATGGAAAATGCAAAATCATTAACAAGACTGGTTTGGAGATTACAACTAGTATTCAAACAGGAAGTAATATCTTTCACTTGAACACTGGTAATAAGACATGTTTAATTTCTCATACTGATGAGAGTTGGCTATGGAATAAGAGGTTGTGTCATCTTAATTTTGATTGTATTGTTAAGATCAGTTAAACTAAGGCAGTTAGAGATATACCTAAGACTATGAAGCAAAAACCCCTAACCTGTCTCTCAAATACTGGAATGATTCCTTAGACATCAGTTTAGTGAATATGTCTGCAATATGTTCTTTAGTGTTCACATAAACCAATTTGAATTCATTTGCTTCTACCTTGTCCTTTAGAAAGTTATACTTTATTGAAATATGCTTAGTCTTAGAGTGAAATACCAGATTCTTAGACATGTCAATAGCTATAGAGTTATCATAGTGGATAACAACCAGTTCACTACAATTTACCCTGATATCCTTCAACATTTGCTTCATCCACAAGACTTGAGTGCAATTAGTTGCTACCACAACATACTTAGCTTCTGCAGTAGATAAAGAAATGCATGACTATTTTTTGCTGATCCATGAAACTAGTTTCTTTCCAAGAAAGAAAACTCCACCAGAAGTGATCTTCTTGTCATCAGTATCACCTGCCCAATCTGAGTCAGTATATGCACATAAAGTGAAATCATCATTTCTGGAATACCATAAACCATATTCTGTTGTTCCTTGCAAATACCGAAATATCCTCTTTACTGCACATTTATGATTTTCTTTAGGATTACTTTGATATCTTGAAACACTACTTACTGCATTCATAATATCAGGTCTAGTTTAAGTTAGATATAACAAACCACCAGTCATAGACTTATACCTTGTCAGATTTAAGGGTGTAGAAGTATCCTTGATAGATAATTTCTCACTTATCGTGATAGGAGTACTTACCAGTTTGGAATTATCCATACCAAACTTCTTCAACAATTCCCTCAGATACTTAGTTTGACAGATAAAAATGCCTTTGTCAGTTTGAGTAATTTGCAAACCTAAGAAAAAATTCATCTCACCAATCATGAACATCTCAAATTCATTCTTCATGTTGTTAGCAAATTCCATGCACAATTTATCTTCTCCTCCAAAAATTATATCATCAAAAAATACTTCAATAATTAGAATATTATTATTAGTGATCTTATAATATAAATTACTATCAACATTGCCTTTAGTAAAACCAAGCTTCAAAAGATATTTATCCAACCTTGCATACCAAGTTGTAGGAGACTGTTTCAAACCATATAAAGCTTTCTTCAATTTGCAAACCATATCTTTATCACATGTCAGTGAAAATACATTAGGTTGCTCAATGTAAACTTCTTCCTCAAGCTCACCATTCAAAAATGCACATTTAATATCCATTTGATAAACCTTATATTTCTTATAAGTTGCATAGGCAAGAAATAGTCTAACAACTTCAATTCTAGCTACAGGTGCAAATGTTTCACCATAATCAATTCCTTCCATTTGAGAATAACCTTTACAAACCAATCTAGCCTTGTTCCTTATAGCTTGAGCATTATCATTCAGTTTATTCCCAAAAACCCATTTAGTTCCAATAACATTCTTATTTTTAGGCCAGGGAACTAAGGACCAAGTCTCATTTTTCTCTATCTCATCTAATTCATCTTCCATAGCCTTTAACCAATATTTATCCTTACAAGATTCAATAATAGTTTCTGGTTCAACTTGAGAAATAAGACATACCTCTTCATTTTCCAATTTTATTCTAGTCATAACTCCCTTGTTCCTATCTCCAATAATTTGATCTTCAAAATGATTTAATCTTACATACCTTGGTGTCTTCTAAACTTCAGGTTCACTGCTTTGATCATCAGTCACAGTTAATTTTTTTGATTGTGCCGATGTAACTGTCTTAGCTTCCTATGCCAGTTGAGGCATTTCCAATTCAGTTATAATCATTTCCACTGACAGTTCCCTATCATATGATATAGAATGATTTATTTATTATTCATCCACTTTCACATTAGCACTCTCCACAATTTTCTGCAATCTTTTGTTATAACATCTATATGATTTTCTTTGAATTGAATAACCAAGAAATATCTCTTCATCACATCTAGGATCAAACTTTCCAATTGAACCATCTCTTTTGATATAGCATTTACTTCCAAAAATTCTGAAATTTTTAACAGTAGGTGTATGTCCAAACCATAGTTCATAAGGGGTCTTATCGATTTTACCTTCGATGTGAACTTTGTTGAATGTGTAGACTGATGTACTCACTACTTCTCTCTAGTAGATATGAGGAAATTTGGCTTCCATCATCATAGATCTTGTTGCATCAAAAAAGAATATGGTTATGTTCTTTCTTTCAACTACTCCATTTTGCTGAGGAGTCTTAGGTGCAGATAGTTGTCTCCTGATTCCATTTCTCTCACAATAACTGTTAAATTCATGAGAAGTGAACTTACCACCATGATCCAATCTTAGACATTTCATTTTCAATCCAGTTTCTGTTTCTACCTTCACTTTAAAGATCTTTAATTTCTCAAAAGCTTTAGACTTCTCCCTTAGAAATGTCACCCACATCATTGATGGGGTTTGCCTAGCTTGCTCACACTTCACCTAGTTGGTGTTGCTCAATTCCACCAACCTCTCTAGGTATAGCTATGATCCAAGACCTCTAATTCCTTCTCAATCTCTTCTAGGGCTTTCTCTTTGTCAATCTCAAGGTGTTTGCAACAAGTGTTTAACTAGGAACCCAACCATTACCAAGTGACTTCCATATGCTCAATTGTGCTATCTTGACAACAACTTGTCAAATTCACACCCATACTATTGTGAATCATTGCAGAGGTGTGGAGGTAGAAATTAACATGGAATGAATTCCATTTGGGTCCATTTTTGGTTTTCATTTATTATCTTTCCTATCAATCTCACCATTTTGCCTAGAAATAGGGCTACAAGGAATGAGCCCCTATTAGGCCTCCAAATCCAGTTTTTGAGGGTTTAGAGGAAAATGGTCCAAAAGACCTTGCAAAGAGTTTTATTTTTCTTCAAGCATTCACCTATCCCCAAGCGATCTTGGTGGTTTTGGTTTGCCAACTTTCCGCATAGTGCCCTAACCCAAAAATGAGGGTTTGCAAGGGTTTCTAGGTTTCTAGGCCTCTTAACCGGCAGTGACTGATCAATTTAGTGAAATAGGAAACTAAAGGTCTTGTCAAGGCTTCTCCTTACAATGGAAACTCTGTATGGACTTCATGGACCTCTCCAAATTATTTGGTTGTGGTTTTGTGTTCACTTCTGCACTATGCACTCAGATTTCACCTTGTCTTCTCTAGCCAGGTTGCTCCGGGACTCGCCTAGAACAAGGTGGTAACCATGTCAATATTCACTTCCAAAATTTATCCTTGCATATATATAGTATAAAATGGGTTTCCTTCCATGTCCCAATAGGCCATGATGGTAGCACAAAGGAATTTTACGAGGCAACCATTTTACAAGAAATTGCTATTTAGAAGCCAAAACTGGCTAATTGGAAACAAAACAATGAAAATAATAACACACCCTATCTATAAAGAATGAAATAAAAAAAATGACTCTGAAATACACCAAAGAAATTCAATCCATAACTGGATCAATGGATTGAATCCGTTTGTATTCACATTTTAGGTAAAATAAGACCAAAACAGTGATAATAGTCCGAAAATGAGTAGTTTCAGATTGTTGAACATACAAAATTAAATTTCCAACATTTTTAAATGTGAAAGAGGAGGTTTGAATAGTCTTCCCCACATGTGGAGGCATTCTAGGGAATTTTTCTATCCCTAACTCCACCGCTAAGCATTTTAGGACAAAAGTTGTCATGACAACTTTTACAACTTTTTGCTTTTTGCTTTGCCAACCTATGTAACCTATTTCAAGTCATTACTCATGACTTTTTAAGCATTCCTGAGACCATTCTAAACCTCTATAATTCTCACACCAATTTTTGCCACTTTTGACCATCAAGAAGGTCATTTCAACTACTCAAACTATCACCTACTCACAAAGTGAAAGCCTAGGAAGAAAACCAACTCAACTAGGCATACACTTGACTCAAAACAAACATAAAACTCACTCCTTGGACCCTCCTAGAGTCCTTATTAGGAACCTAACTTGGCTAAGGTCAGTACAAGCCAAAATTATAAAAGGACTATGAGCCTAAGTCTTAGGTGCTCTGGCACCATTCTCCCAAACAAAAGAAAGCTAAGTCACCTCCTTGGGGATTAGATTTTGATCAATGCCTAACTTCTTAAACTCTATCTCAAGCACCCATGTAGCTTCAACATCATCCATACCCTGCCATTTGATTAGGTGCTCCTAATAGATTTGATGTCTTGTCTTCTTAGCGATTCTTGAACTCAATACCTTTTCAGCCTTTGGAGTTGGTCTTGCTGGTAATTGAAGGTTGTTTACATCATCTGATACCTCTGAGTGACTACAATCTGAACCTTGGATTGGTCCTTTATACGCAACTAAGTCTGCTATGTTGAAAATTGGTGACAATCCTATTTCACTAGGTAGGTCCACCTTGTATGCATTTTGTCCATACTTGGCTAGAATGGAACATGGACCCAATCTTCTCATTTGTAGCTTGTTAGGTACTACTTGTTGTAGCCTTGCCTTGTTTAGGTGCACCATTACAAGATCTCCTACTTGGAATTGTAGGTTCTCCCTTCTCTCATCAACTTTTTGCTTGATCTTACATGTGTTCTCCATCAATCCTTGCTTGACTGATTCATGTACCTCCTTCATTAACTGAACAAAGTCTTCAACATATCCACTTCTTGTTGCTGCATTACCTAAGTCCCTTAACTCCAATATACCCCCTGGGTGAAGACCATAAACTGCCTCAAAAGGGCTCTTTCAGATGGTTCTATTTGTTGTGTCATTGTAAGAATATTCAGCTTGTGAAAGAACTTGATCCCATGTCTAACCATACTCTTTGGTAAGGCACCTCAATAAGTTCCCAAAGCTCCTATTAACCACTTCCATCTGTCCATCTATTTGAGGATGGTAGGCTGATCCAAAAGATAGATTGGTGCCAAGCTTTTGCCAAAGTGTCATCCAAAAATGACTCATGAACTTTGAGTCCCTATCTGAAATAATGCTCATGGGTAAACCATGTATCCTTATCACTTCCTTGAAGAACAAATGAGCTATTTGGAATGCATCATGAGTAGTCTTGCAAGGTACAAAGTGGGCCATCTTACTAAATCTGTCCACAATGACATAAATACTATCAAATCCTTGCTTTGTCCTTGGTAAACATACTACAAAGTCCATACTAATGCACTCCCAAGGTCTATTTGGTATGGGAAGAGGTTGGTATAAACCAGCATTTGGAGTAGTGCCCTTAGCCTTTTGACAAACAATACAAGTCTCCACATACATTTTCACATCTTGATTCATCCTAGGCCAATAGTAATACCTCTGAACCAACTCTTGAGTCTTGTTGACTCCAAAATGACCACTAAGGCTGCCATTATGCTTCTCTTGTATGAGATTTTCTCTCATTGACCCTCTAGGCACACAAAGTTGTCCACCTCTAAACAATAACCCATCTTGCAAGGTAAAATCTGAATGCTCACTATGAAAATGATTTTGATACTCCTTACATACCTTGTAGGCATTTGAGAAGTCTTCATCATCTGGGTATAGGTCTCTAAAACTGTCAACACCTATGCTCCTTAACTGGATTTCTTGGATTGTCAAAAGTCTTCTGCTCAATGCATTGGCAACCCGGTTTAACAGTCCTTTTTTGTGCTTGATTGTGAATGTGTAGGCTTGCATATACTCCACCCACTTCTTGTGTTTGACTATTTTTTTCTTGTGAGTTTAGAAAGATCAAAGCTTGGTTGTCTGTATAAACTACAAATTCCTTAGGAAGGAGATAGTGTCTTCTCTTCTTCAAAGCTTGCACTAAAGCATATAATTCCAAGTCATAAGAGGAGTATTTCCTCTTTGCATCACTTAGCTTCTCACTATGGAAAGCTACTGGTCTTTCTTCTTGGCTTATGACAACACCTACTGCAACATTGCTTGCATCACAATCCACTGTGAAGAGCTTCTCAAAACTAGGCAACACTAACATCGGTTGAGTAGCTATCTTCTCCTTCAAGGATTCATATCCTCTATTTTCTTGTTCATTCCACTGAAACTTTTTCTTCATTCCACCTCTAGTAGTGTCCAACATTGATGCACATATAGCACCGAATTGCCTAATGAACTTCCTATAGTATTGAGCTAGTCCATGGAAGGTTCTCACCTTTGTTGCCGACTTAGGAGTAGGCCAATTTACTATAGCTTCAACCTTGCTGGGATCCATCTTGAGGTTTCCTTGAGACAACAAATACCCAAGGTAAACCAACTCCTGCTTAACAAATTCACACTTGTCCAAGTTCATGGTTAGCTTCTCTTCATACAATATTTGTAACACATTTTGCAAATGATTAATATGATTTTCTCTATCCTTACTGAAAATGAGAATACCATCTAAATATACCACCACAAATTCATCACCTCATTCATGAGTCTCATGAAGGTTCTTGGAGCATTGGATAAGCCAAATGGCATTACAAGCCATTCATAAAGACCCTTTGTTGTCTTGAATGTTGTGTTCTATTCATCAGCGTCCTTAATCCTAATTTGGTGGTATCCACTTTTAAGGTCAATCTTGGTAAAGTATTTGTCTTCTCCTAAAAAATCCATTAGGTCTTCTATTCTAGGAATTGGAAACCTATATCAAATGGTGATCCTATTTATAGCTCTAGAGTCAGTGCACAATCTCCAAGTACCACCTTTCTTTGGGGCTAAAATGGTAGGTACAACACAAGGGCTAATGATTTTCCTATTGGATTTGTTTGGCAATCTCAACATTTTGTTGGGGAGTCATCTTGTAAGCTGCCTTGTTAGGTAAGGATGCTCCAGGAATAAAGTCTATTTGATGGCTTATGGTTCTCTTTAGGAGGTAAGGTGGCTGGATGTCCATCACTCACTATCCCTTTGAACTTCTTATATAAGTCTTGAACCTCTATTGGAAAATCTGGCTGCTCTTTCTTGTCTTCCTCTTTAGGCTTCATTACTAATGCAAACTCTATACCTTCACCTTCCTCAAGTGTCTTCAAGAACTATTTTTCACTCACCAAAAGAACATTAGGACTTGCTCCCCTCTTCTCACCTTCCTCAAGGATGGATTGGATCTTGAACGTGACTCCATCTTTCTTGAATGAGTATGCATTCTTGGCTCCATCATGAATAGTTTGTCTATCAAATTGCCATGGTCTTCCTAATAGAAGATGGTATGCATCCATGGGTAGGACATCACATAACACTTTGTCCTTATACATCCCAATGGTAAAATCCACCCATGCTTGCTCATTGACTAGGACATGTTGGCCTCTATTCAACCAAGTGACCCTATATGGGTTGTTGTGAGGTATCCTTTGCAATTTAATCTTACTCACCGCCTCTTCTGACACAATGTTGCCTGTTGACCCTTAATCAATGATCACTTTACAAACTTTGTCCATAATCTTGCATTTGATCCTAAATAATGACCTCCTTTGGCTAGGCTCTTCTCTGGCAGGTTCTTCTATCAATTTTTTTTCTTATCATCAAGTTGTCACCTACCTCTGATTCTAAGGCAATCTCTAAAGTCTTGCTGCTTGAAGTCTCTTCTTGAAGATAGTTCACTCTCCTTTCACTATTCTATGATGATGATCCCTTCTCTAGACACCTATATGTTGGATGACAAAGTTGGTTGCAATGGTAACACTTCATTGATGCAAAGTATGAGGAACCTCTACCTTTTCCACTAGATCTTCCTCTAAAACCACTATTTGACCCCCTTCCTCTATTGAATCCTCCTATACTAGTGTCACTTTCTTGCTGCCCAGTGAGTTTATACTCACCTTGTGTTCTTTGTTCTGAACTTCTTCCTCCAAAGCCTCACCTATGGCCTCTATTTTCTTTTCCTCTACCTCTACCCCTATTACTACTTGAATCATGTTTTCTTTTCAATTTTTCTTCGACCTTAAGGGAAAGTTGATAGCTTTGATGAACTATCTTTGGGCTCATTAAACTGAGTTTGTCTTGGATGTTCTAGCGTAGTCCATTTAGGTACCTAGCAACTTTGAGACTTTCTTCTTCCACCGCATGAGATCTAAGGCTAAGTTTGTGAAACTCCTCCGTATAACCACTTACATCAAGGTCTTTTTGTCTTAGGTTTTGTCTTTTCCTATGAATCTGCACTTCATAGTCATCAGGGAGATATACTTCTTTGATTTTGACTAACATTGCTTTCCAAGAAGAGATGGGTGTTTTGCCCATTTTCTTTCTCTCATCTTGCACAAATTTCCACCATGTGCGAGTAGCTCCTCTCATCCTAGATTTGGCCACTTTAACTCTTTGGGCTTCAATTATGCCTTCACACTCAAAATGGTTCTCCATGCCCTCTATCCATTCTAGAACCACTTCTTCCTCCATCTTACTAGTAAACAATGGCAATCCTTCTAGTGATTTACCCCTTAAGGATTTCAATGCCTTTAGGAAAGGTTCTTATTCTAAGATAGGATCAGGCTTAGGTACTTTTCCTATCTTTGACACCTCTTTACCCTTCCCTTATGCTCCTTCAACCTTTACCAACACCTCATCTACCTTGGTTTCAATCTCACCAAGCTTACTTTCCAATTCAATCAACTTCTCCTTCAGGAGTCTGTTTTCTTCGTCCTGATCATCCACTTTATTTTCCAACTCTTTATTGGTCACCATGGTTTCATCTCCTATAGATTCCACTAAGGACATCTACTCACTTAGCCCAAATCTTATAGGCTCTGATACCAATTTGATGGGGTTTGCCTAGCTTGCTCACACTTCACCTAGTTGGTGTTGCTCAATTCTACCAACCTCTCTAGGTCTAGCTATGCTCCAAGACCTCCAAGTCCTTCTCAATCTCTTCTAGGTCTTTCTCTTTGTCAATCTCAAGGTGTTTGTAACAAGTGTTTAACTAGGAACCCAACCATTACCAAGTGACTTCCATATGCTCAATTGTGCTATCTTGACAGCAACTTGTCAAATTCATCCCCATACTGCTGTGAATCATTAAAAAGGTTTGGAGGTAGCATTTAACATGGAATTAATTCCATTTTGGTCCATTTGTGGTTTGCATTCATTATCTTTCCTACCGATCTCACCATTTTGCCTAGAAATAGGGCTACAAGGAATGAGCCCCTATTAGGCCTCCAAAATCCGGTTTTTGAGGGTTTAGAGGAAAAAGGTCCAAAAGAACTTGCAAAGAGTTTTATTTTTCTTCAATAATTCACCTATCCCCAAGATATTTTGGTGGTTTTGGTTTCCCAACTTGTCATACAGTGCCCTAACCCAAAAATGAGGGTTTGCAAGGGTTTCTAGGTTTCTAGGCCTCTTAACTGACAGTGACTGATCAATTTAGTGAAATAGGAAACTAAAGGTCTTGTGAAGGCTTCTCCTTACAAAGGAAACTCTATATGGACTTCATGGACCTCTCCAAATTATTTGGTTGTGGTTTTGTGTTCACCTCTGCACTATGCACTCAAATTTCACCCTGTCTTCTCTAGCTAGGTTGGTCCTAGACTCACCTAGAACAAGGTGGTAACCATGTCAATATTCACTTCAAGAAATTCTCCCTAAATATATACATTTTACAATGGGTTTCCTTCCATGTCTCAACTGGGTGTGATGGTAGCACGAAGGGATTTTATGGGGCAACCATTTTACAAGAAATTGCTATTTATAAGCCAAAGCAAGTTGATTGGAAACAAAACAATGAAAACAGTAACACACACTATCTAAAAAAAATGAAATGAAACAAGTGAATCTTAAATACACCAAATAAATTCAATCCATAACTGGATGAATGGATTGAATTCGTTTGTATTCACATTTTAGGCAATATAAGACCAAAACTGTGATAACAGTTCGAAAATGAGTAGTTTCAGATTGTTGAAAATACAAAATTAAACTTCTAACCTTGGTAACCATGCAAGAGGAGGTTTAAATAGTATTCCCCATGTTTGGAGGCATTATAGGACATTGTGCTATCCCTAACTCCACCGTTAAGCATTTTAGGACAAAAGTTGTCATGACAACTTTCAAAATTTGTCATGACAACTTTTACAACTTTTCACTTTTTGCTTTGCCAACCTATGCAACCTATTTCAAGTTATTACTAATGAATTTTTTAAGAATTCCTAAGATCATTCTAAACCTCTCTAATTCTCACACCAATTTTTGCCACTTTTGACCATCAAGAAATTCATTTCAACTACTCAAACTATCACCTACTCACAAAGTGCAAGTTTAGGAAGAAAACCAACTCAACTAGGCCTACACTTGACTCAAAAAAAACATCACACTCACTCCTTGGACCCTCTTGGACTCCTTACTAGGAACCTAACTTGGCTATGGTCAGTACAAGCCAAAATTGTGAAAGGACTATGAGCCTAAGTCCTAGGTGCTCCTGCACCAATCATTCTAGAATAGTCATCAATAAATAGCATGAAATACCTATCACCTTGAAAGCTTCTAGTCCTTGCTAGATCACATAAGTTAGTGTGAATAAAATCAAGTACATCATTAGATTTATCATGTATGCTCTTAAAAATCAAGTAAATCATTAGATTTATCATGTATGCTCTTAAAAGAACTTCTGACTTGCTTACGCAATCGACATTCCTTACATACCGGATTATGAGGCTTCATAATTTGAGGTATATCTTTGACTGCCTTAGTTGAATTGATCTTAACAATACAATCAAAATTTAATGACACAACCTCTTATGCAATAGCCAACGCTCATCAATCTGAGCAATTAAGCATGTCTTATTACCAGTGTTCAAGTGGAAGATATTACTTCCTGTCTGAATATTGGTTGTAATCTCCAAACCAGGCTTGTTAATGATTTTGCATTTTATATCTTTAAATTGAAGTTGAAAACCCTTATCAACCAATTGACCAACACTCAAAAGATTATGCTTTAAACCTTCTACATAATAGACATTATCAGTATTATGCTTTCCATCCAAAGAAATATTACCTCTACCTTTGATCATACATGCCTTGTCATCTCCAAATCTAACTTAACCGCTATTGTATTCTTGCAGGGACAAATTTTTCCTTTATCTCTAGTCATATGATGTGAGCATCCACTATCAATTACCCATTCATCCTATCTTCAACTTTTTCTATCAAGGCCTTTTCTTCATTTTTGATAGCCAGTTCTGGTTCATCTTCCTTCAAAGCATAGAACACCCATTTTTTTCTATTGCTAGATCCACTAGCAAAGTCTTCTGCCAGTTCATATCCAGAGTCATCAGTTACTCCTTCCCGATCTTCTATGTATCATTGTTTACTTTTCTTGAATCTATATTTGTTTTGGTTAGGCTTAAAAGATTTCTTAACTCTTTCCTCAAACCTTGCATTCCTTTCAAGACATCTAGATGCAAAATGACCAATTTTATTACATGCAAAACATTTAAAAGATGTTTTTCCTTCATACTTACTTCCAGTTGGTCCTATAGGTACTCTTCTAGTAAATAAGGCTTCAAGTTTCTCAAGTTCTTCATCTTCTTTCCTCATGTCTTCCAATTAAAAGTTGATTCCCATCATGGTTTTTCCCTTTACTAGGTTTTCCACGTACAAATCTTGGTGTTATGTGTTGTGGATGCATGGTATTTGGTTTATGATTTATGTTTGTGCTTAATTGATATATCTGCTATTACAGTATTTGGTTTATACATTCCGGTAAAAGGTTTTGTGTGCTTAATGTTTCATAATTTGTTGACACTAGATTCATCCCCCTCTCAATTGTCCACCAATTATCCTAAAAATTGGTATCAGAGCTTGGTCCTCTCTATAGAAGCTTAACCGCTTGAGGAAGATCCTATGGAAAACAACCATTCAACTTAAATTGCTTACCAGAAGGACAGTTCTAGTCTTGAAGGAACAAATTACAAAGTATGGAAGCTTCAGATGGAGACACAACTGAGATGTCTTAGCAAAGAGATTTGGGAGATCACTGAGAATGGTTATACTCCTTATGATCTAGCATATGGGAATCCTCCTCTAGTAGACTTGGATAAGAATATTGAAAATGATTGCAGAGCTAGAGAATCCCTTTTGAGCACCCTTTCTAATCAACAAGTAATGGGATTAAAGAACAAATAATCTATAAAAGCTACATGGGATAAGTTGGAGACTCTGAACAAAGGTGACCCTACTGTTAAAATTGCTAAGCTTGATGGTTACTGGGTGAGATATGAGAACCTGAGAATGGAGGAAGATGAAATAATTGCTACTTTAATGGAAAGAGTTAATGAAATTGTCTTGGGAATTCAATGTTGTAGTGGATCTTTGAGCAAAGACGAGATTGTTTCTAAAGTATTGAGGGTTTTGCCACCGGCCTACAAGATGAAGGCTACTACAATCAATGAGCTGAGAACAAGGTCTAACACTTCTATCAATAGGGATATTTTGGTTGGAAAGTTATTTGCTTTTGAGCTTGAAGAGTTTGGTCCTCAAGGAGTTGCAAAGACGAAATTTACATTCAAGGCATCTACATCATCAACCGGCAAGAATTATTGGAAAGCACTATATGCGAAGGAACTAGAGGATATGAAGAAACAAGATGAAGAGATTGAGCAACTTGAAGTCCTATTTGCTAGAAGAGTACCTAAAGGTTTGACAGGAAGTAAGTATGAAGGAAAATCACCTTTTAAATGTTTTGCATGTAATAAGATAGGTCATTTTGCATCTAGATGTTTAGAGAGGAATTCAAGATTTGAAGAAAGAGCTAGAAGATCTTTTAAGCCTAACCATGAATATCATAACAAGCGTAAGTGAAGGAGGAACAAAGACAAATCATGCTACTATGCTAATGAGGAAGGTGTGATTGATGATTTTGATGACGAA
Source organism: Cryptomeria japonica (assembly GCF_030272615.1). NCBI lineage: Eukaryota > Viridiplantae > Streptophyta > Pinopsida > Cupressales > Cupressaceae > Cryptomeria > Cryptomeria japonica. Next base: position 182,942,140 of record NC_081407.1, read on the forward strand.
CCAGAAAAAGATTTAGCTAGTGGATCCAGAAATGGAAAGGAATGGGTATTCTTAGCTATCAAAGAAGGTACTTTGAAAGCTGTCACTCAAAATAAAGAAAAGGCTCTTGCTGCTAAAGTTGAAGACAAGGATGAATGGGTGATAGACAATGGATGTTCATGTCATATGACTAGAGATAAAAGGAAGTTTATATATTTGCAACAATTTGATGGTGGTCTATTCAGATTTGGAGATGACAAAGCATGCATGATCAGAGGAAAAGGAACTATATCATTGGATGGTAAGCATAAAAATGATAATGTCTATTATGTTGAAGGCTTAAGGCATAATATTTTGAGTGTAGGATAGCTGGTGGATAAGGAATTTCAATTACAGTTTAAGGATGGAAAATGTAAAATCATCAAGAGATTTGGATTGGAGATTGCAACTGGTACTAAGACTAAAGGTAACATCTTTGATATGAACTCAGGTGAGAAGACATGGTTGATTGCACATATTGATGAGATTTGGCTATGGCATAAGACGTTGTGTCATGTGATATTTGATTGCATTGTAAAGATTAGTTCAACTAAGGCAATTAGAGATATACCTAAGATTGTGAAGCCTTATAATTTGGTATGTAAGGAATGTCAAATGGGTAAACAAGTCAGAACTTCTTTTAAGAGTATACAAGACAAATCTAGTGATATTCTTGATATTATTCATATTGATTTGTGTGGTCTTGCTAGAATAAGAAGTTTTCAGGGTGATAGATATTTCATGCTAATCATTGATGATTATTCTAGATGATGTGGGTTACTTTTCTAAGGGAGAAATTTGAAGCCCTTGAAAAGTTCAAGATCTTTAAAGCTATGGTTAAGATAGAGACATGGTTGAAGATTAAATGCTTAAGATCGAATCGGGGTGGTGAATTCACATATGGTGAATTTAATAGTTATTGTGAAAATCATAGTATAAGGAGACAATTGTTTGCACCCCAGACACCTCAATAGAATGGTGTTGTGGAAAGAAAGAACAAAACTATTTTGGATGCAGCTAGAACTTTGATGATGGAAGCTAATTTGCCTCATACCTATTTTAAGAGAAGTTGTGAGCATGGCGGTATACACATTCAATAGATTTCACATCAAAGGAGACACCGGTAAGATACCTTATGTATTATGGTTTGGTCATACACCTACACTTAAGTACTTTAGAATCTTTGGTAGTAAATGCTATATCAAAAGAGATGATTCCATTGGAAAGTTTGATCCTAGATGTGATGAAGGGATATTTCTTGGATATTCTAATGAAAGCAAAGCATATAGATGTTATAACAAAAGATTGCAAAGAATTGTGGAGAGTGCTAATGTCAAGGTGGATGAGCAGTATAGAGGTCAAATTGAGACTTATGAAAGAGAACCAGAAGTGGAAATCATCATAACTAAACTAGTAATGCCTATACCAAAACATAATGTTGAACCAATTATCCTGGTAGTATCAGAAAATTCAATAGTAACTGAAGATCAGAGTAGAGGAATAGAAAGTCAGAAGACTCCCAGGTATGTAAGGTTGAATCATTCAGAAGATCAAATCATTGGAGACAAGAGTAAAGGAGTGATGACAAGAAGAAGGTTGGCCGCTAAAGAGGTGTGCTTAATTTCTCAAATTGAACCAGCATCAGTAGTCGAGGCATGTAAGGATGAATGTTGGATAAAAGCTATGGAAGAGGAATTGGATCAGATAGAAAAGAACAACGTGCATGGACTTTAGTTCCCTGGCCTAAAAATAAGAATGTTATTGGAACTAAATGTGTTTTCGGGAATAAATTGAATGAAGATAGACAAGTTATGAGAAATAAGGCTATATTGGTCTGCAAAGGATATTCTCAGAAGGAAGGAATTGATTATGATGAGACTTTTGCTCTGACAGCTAGGATTGAAGTTGTGAGATTATTTATTGCTTATGATACCCATAAGAAATAAAAGGTTTATCATATGAATGTTAAGTGTGCATTTCTAAAGGGAGATCTTAAAGAGGAAGTCTACATTGAGTAGCCTAATGGATTTTCACTTTCAGATGACAAAAATATGCTTTCAATATTGAGGAAAGCTTTATATGGATTGAAGCAAGCCCCTAGAGCTTGGTATGCCAAATTGGATAAATATCTTTTGAAGCTTGGTTTCACTAAAGGTAATGCTGACAGTAATTTGTATTATAAAATCACTAATGATGACATATTGATTATTGAGATTTTTGTTGATATTATTTTTGGAGGTGTGGAAAAGTTATGCATGGAATTATCTGATAAGATGAAGAATAAATTTGAGATGTCTATGATTGGAGAAATGAGATTTTTCTAGGTTTGCAGATTACTCAGACTGATAAAGATATTTTTATTTGTCAAACTAAGTATGCTAGAGAGTTGTTGAAGAAATTTGGTATGGAAAATTCTAAATTGATTGGTACTCCTATGGTTACAAGTGAGAAATTGACAAAGAAAGATGTATTAGCTTTGGTAAATCCTACAAGGTACAAATCTATGATTGGAGGTTTTTTGTATTTGACTCAGACTAGACCAAATATAATGAATGCAGTTTGTATTGTATCAAGATATCAGAGTGATCCTAGAGAGAATCATGAGACTGCGGTGAAAAGGATTTTCAGATATTTACAAGGAACAACTGAGTATGATTTATGGTATCCTAAAGATGATGACTTTACACTATGTGCATATATAGATGCAGATTGGGTTGGAGATATAGATGACCAGAAAATCACATTCGGTGGAGCTTTCTTTCTTGGAAAGAAACTTGTTTTAGGATCAACAAGAAATAGTCATTTGCTTCTTTATCTACTGTTGAAGCTGAGTATGTTGTTGCTGCTACTAACTATACACAAATTCTATGGATGAATAAAATGTTGAAGGATATAAGGATAGACTGTGATGAACTGGTAGCTATTCACTATGATAACTTTGTTGCTATTAACACATCAAAGAATCCGGTATTTCATTCTAAGACAAATCACATATCAATCAAGTATAACTTTTTGAAGGAAAAGGTGGAAGCAAATGAAGTCAGATTGGTTTATATGAACACTAAAGAGAAAATTGCAGACATCTTCGCTAAACCTTTGCCGAGGGAATCATTTGAGTACTTTAGAGATAGATTGGGGGTCTTTGCTCCTTCGATAGAGACTTAAGTGGTGTTGATTGGCATCCATCTGGTATGCATTTATCAAAATTATTATTCATTCTGGATTGATGAGATGGTGCTACTACTTAGGAGGAGTGGTTAGCTATGTGATTCAAAAGATCTGTCATTTTTTTTTTATATTTATGGCATTGATGTTAAAGGGGGAGAGATATTCATGTGAAAAACATAGCTAAACAGAGATACTAGTCAAAGGGGGAGTTTGGTTCAGGTCTATGGTCTGGTTAATTAGTTCAAAGCTTCATTGATATATCATTTGTGGGAGATTGTTGAATGTCTTCCATTGGGGGAGACTTGTTTGACATTTCTTGGCACTTGGATGTTTTTCACATCTAGTGTTGCCATCAATGCCAAAGGGGGAGATTATTGGCAATAAGGAGGAATCGATTATCTGTTGCATTGATTTTTGTCATTGATGTCAACACTAGGTGTTTTGGTTGTCTGCTAGGTTCCGGTAGAGTGGTTGGATTGTGATGATAATCAGGAGATTCGTCTCTGGTATATTCAAATTGGTGGAAATGGTTTGGTTCAGTTATTCATGTGTTTTTAATGCATGTCACATTTAGTTAGTGCAGGATTTGGTGATCTGAAAGCTATCATATGTTCTAGTAAGCCTTTTGGTTATCGATAAGGGTTTTATCGATAGAGCTTTGTTGAAGATCTTTTGATGGATCCGATAAGTGGTGGTGGTGCAGCTTCTAAAAGGTTCTTAGGATACAAATGGTTATCCTGTATGTGTTCTAGTTGATTGGTGGTGTTGGATTCGTCTTATGGCAACCTATTCTAGGTCCGGTGCTATTCTGTTAGGTTATGGACTAGTTTGTGAAACATTTTGGTGGATGCTCCCAATGCATTACCAGTTGGTTTTATTGATTGGATAATGTTGTTTAGGTCTTAGGCCGACTTGGTTGATCATTGGTTTGTGGGTTTATGTAATGGATTTATTGTATTATCTTTTAGGTGGTCGACCTAATTATTTAGGTCTAGGGTTTATATAAATATGATGTAAGATCTCTTTGTAGATCATGACTATGGGTTATGGGATTATTTGTGTGCAAATAAAGTTGTAATCATATGTAGAGGTTTTGGTTGATCATATGTGATCGAATTGAGTTTGTGTAAGTGGTTTAAGACCTTTGACATTGTGATTAATTGGAACTGTACTCAGGCATATGAGATGCTATTATTGCAGTTCGATCTTTTTTCTAGATTGTAGTCTGGAGATCTTTTGTAGTTAGTGAGGCTCCTTTGTGATGAGAAGTGCACTCTAGGCAGTGTGCCTTCTTGCATGTGCAGGCCCCTTATTGTAATCACATACTTTCTACAGAAGTATCATCTGATTGTGGGTAGTCTTCCCACCATGTTTTTTTCCTTTACCGGGTTTTCCACGTATAAATATTGGTGTTATGTGTTGTTGATGCATGGTATTTGGTTTATGATTTATGTTTGTGCTTAATTGATATATCTGTTATTCTGGTATTTGGTTTATGCATTCCAGTAAAAGGTTTTGTGTGCTTAAAGTTTCATAATCTGTTGACAACTGATTCACCCCCCCCCCCTCTCAGTGGTCCACCGGTTATCCTAACAACTCTAACAAACTATTCACTAAAATAGTCACACATAGGCAATACCAACTACAGACCACTACGATCATCTCCAAAGCTCCAGAAAATGCATAATACAACTAGATATACCATTTGAATCATCCACAATCAATTTCCACACATTCGTATGGACACTAAACTAATCTTGTATTACTGTACTAACTAAACATGTATCCACACTAAAATATCAGAAATTTTGACATCAATGATAACACAAGCTCATATTTGCAACACTTTTTAATATTTTCATTGATCCAATTTGGTTTTGTATCATTTTACATTCATTATTGGAAATTTAGACAAGTGCTTTTCTCTTTTTTATAAGGATATTTTATTTTTGTAGGTGATCTTGGGAGCTTAAGTCCTTGAGTGACTCTAACATTGTATTAAATTTATCTATCAACTATAACATACATTAGGTGCTTAAAGATGGAGGTTGTGTGTGAGTTTTATGAAAATATTGTTGAGATACATTGAAGTGGGGGGATTTCTCCCCCCAAAAATATTCCCCATGCACACCTTTTTATGGTATATTATTTATTTCCACGTTTATATGTGTTTCTTCTTGATATAAATACTAAAAGATTGAAATCTAGACAACACCCTCTAAATTTTAGTGTAGGAAGCATTTCCATGTACATTGCTTTCTTTCATAGTGTAGATGGGCATATAAAAAATAACACTTATTAAACTAGAGATTTATTCATGGCAAAATCGAGAAAGAAATGATTTTATAGGGAAAATTTGTTGACACTTAATATTATTGATCCTTGAAAAAATATATGCGTTTTCTAAGGGATATGTGCAAGATCATGAGGGGCCAAAATGTGGCAATATTTTGACTAAAGCCCTGATTGATAGGTTGATTAAAAAATAAAGTGTGTCACATTCTATGCTTCATATACTATAAGATTAAAAAAAAAAAAGAAACTAAATTTCATAAAGTTTTGACCAAGTTATGGTGCTCAGACGTACGGTTTTTAATATTTTAAAAGAGTTGTAGTAAAAAAATCATAATTAATTATTTATTTCAAAAAATATATTAAATATTATGTGTTGCATCTGAACATGAGCCTTCTACTTATATCTAAAATCTTATGAAAATAATGTTATTATTTTATTGTGGTTAGGGTGGTCAGACAAACACCTGCTTCTTATCTTTTCTTGAAATTTCAGATTTTGAACAAATAGATTTTTTTTTCCAACAAACAACTAGTACCTTAGAAACTACATTCAATTTACTACAAATTTTATTCTTACATATTTTTGAAATAATGTTGGTAACTTATTCGAATTTTTACGTCAACTTGCCTAACTTTTTTTTTTAATTTTTATTGCCACTTAAGGGCTTATTTGAAAAAGAAAAATTGAAAAAGAAAAATTATAGTATCAAAAGAAACATATGATACTTGAAAAAGAAAAATTGGAAGAAAAATTATTTTTAGATTATATTTAATTTTAATTCTAATGTAAATAAAAAAGCTCTTAAGTAAATTAAATCAAAGGCACATGTAAACAAATTTAGATAAATTTAGATAAAGAAATAGGAAAAATAAATATTGGTGGATAATGAGAGTAGGGTTTTATCACTTGGGTCCCACCATATGAAGTTTTTTTTGTTACCGTTTGTTTGTGGGCAATGAAGAGAATCCAAGCTTCTTTTGTGGTCCTTCACATGTTTAATGCTTACCCATTCAACGAGGAATGCATTACATGCTTTTCCTAGCTTTTATTCCTTATAATGTTTTCGTTACTCATTATAACAAAACGGGAATATTATCTAATATGTGTGGTTTCATTCAAGTCTGCCTCGTAAACAACTATAAATGGCCGGTTATAGTAAAGATGTCATAACTAGAGTTTTACGTGTCATTCACGACTTGCATTCAAAATTTAAAGTGATTTTTGATGTGAACTATATAGGGACGTGAGTGATGACTTAACAATCACACTTGTCATAACACTTATAACAATCATTTAAAAAGATAAATTAATTTGTGGAATTACAAAAATATAATGAAATAAGGAACATGGATTGTAAATGTAAGTGGTTGCCAAATAATAATTAGGAGTAAAATAGGTGGAAATTTTAAATATTTTTTTTAAAGTTGGAACGATTTTCATTGTTTTTAATTACATTTTAATGTATTTAATGGAAGTATTTATGAAGATTATGATGGACGGAGAGAGGTTTAATGTAGTAATAATAATGGATGAAGGAAACTAAATATGATAGTCAAAGGATTATGAAGAAAAATAATAGAATGATAGTCAAAGGATTAGGAAGAAAAAGAATAGAATGAAGTGCAAGCTACCCCAAGAAAACATTAAATAACAACATGACAAACAAAATAAATATCTAGAATTCTAGTTTGTTGAATGGAATTGCAAAATTTATAGTTGAATTACATGCAAACTAATATCTTGTTTTTTTTTTGAGGTGGTAAATACAAAAACCTTTTTTTTATAAACAAGCTAAATGTATTGGGAGAATAGGAGTTGGGATATTGAAAACAAAAAGAGATTGAAGAAAGGCTATTTTTGTTGCATTTGAAAGTTACCAAACATGCTCAATAAATTTTGCAATATGACAAACTTGATATCTATAGGCATGGAACATTGAATCTAATCTTGAAGGTCCATCTCATTCACAAATATCCCATGTGGATAGAATTGCATTATTCAAACCTAGTATTTTAAATATTTTTGAAGCATATTAAAACTAACTTAAATTAAACACATTCTTTCCTTAAAACATTACATTGATTGGCCTTAGATTTGAAATGAAAAAACCAATAGTTGACCTTAATAATACTAAAGCTTGTCTTTTATCGAAAATAAGGCTAGTTGGTTCATGATTGCCCTATAAAGGAAATTGTTGGCAACAGACACTACATTGATGATCAGATGTTGTCATTGATGGCAACTTGAGTTAGATATCCAATCTGCAGTTCATGATTCATTCATTCCAGAAGATTGATTGAGGTCTAGTGAGGTCTGGTAAGAAGAGCAGTGTATCCGGTAGAGTGTATAGCTTGGTGGTCATCTAATTATTTTGGCTGAGTATTTTGCCTTGCGGATCTGGGAGATGTATTGTGAATATGCAATTTACCTTATTCCATGATTGTGGCCTCCAATGTTAAGTTTGGTCTTGGTTGGAAGATCGGGTAGACGGTTTTTCTGGTAGAACAATGTTTTGGTGTAGTAGTGTGTGAAGATTTGTTGTGCGGATCATGCAAAGTAATTTTGATGGTTGTTTGTGTGTTCAAGGTCAATGAGCCGACATATGGGAAGAATGTGGACATCTTGTTTTGGTTCGCCTAGTTATTTTTGGATCGGATTGAGCTGACTTTGGTAACACGTTTCATGTTGTGTGTTATGCGGTCATTGGGCCAACATGGAATTGATTTAATTTGATGATGCAAATATATTATTGCGATTGATATGATCATTCGACATGTGAATGGTAATGTCCAAGAAGTATGTATGAGTGATTGTGGTCAGTTTCACATGCGCGGTTGAGAGATTTGTGCTTTGGTATAATGTAGAATATTAGAATAGAGCAGTGTGTTAGAATAGTGGAAGAAGACTCTTTATGCTTAACCAGAATTGCATTTTGGAATTTGTAGATTCTATTCATCAGTTCAGATAATCAGTTATCATTTATAATAATTTGTAGGACAGTGAGTCCTCTAGGGGTTGTAGCCCTCTTCTTTGTAATTGAGCAGTGAGCTCTAGGCAGTGTTCTTGAATGCATGTGCATTCCTCTTGTAATATTATTATACTCCTAATCACTATATTATAATATTGTGAGTCTCAATCCCACTGTGGTTTTTCCCTTAACTAGGTTTCCACGTAAAAATCTTGGTGTTATGGTGTTGTTGATCTTGGCTTTGTGTTTTTGCACTTACTTTTCTTCATTTGCATAAAGTGGTTGTTAGATCAGGTTATTAAAGTTAAATTTGTTGAACACTGATTCACCCCCCTGCTCTCATTGTTCCCTTGATTCCAACAATTGGTATCAAAGCCTAGTTCCCTGGAAGGAGCCTAACAACTTAAGGGTGATCCGAGAAGGTGTCTTAATGGATTCCAGTGGTCTTAGACAATAGATACTTGTTGCACTTGATGATCTTGATCAGTCCAAAGCCAAAGTCTAGGAATTGAAAACAAATCTCAAGGATGCTGAAAATTTCATTAAGACATTAAATGAGCAACTGAGTAAGTCCAAGGAAAAGAGAAAGGAGCTTGTTGATCAGCTTCAGGAGAAGGAAAGTCAAAGAATTGATGAAGAAGCCCTAAAAGAAAAGACAGAAGAATGTGACAAACTTGCCAAGGTTAATGCACTTCAAAAGAATGAGATGGAAGCCATTGTGATGAAATTGATAAAGGAGATTGAAGACAGGAAGAAGAATGAGGAAAACTCAACTCAGTCACTAAAGGATAGATCTGATGAATGTTGTAGACTAAATCATGAAAATGACCTGCAGAAGATTGAATTGATACAATCCAAAAATAATGAGCAAGAGCTTGAAAGACAGATCATAATTCTGAGAGATAAACTTACCATTGCTAATGAGTACAAAGAAAAATTCAATGCTAGCTCAGCTAAGCTCGATGAAATCCTACAAAATCATAATAATAAAGGTGATATTGGGAGGACTTGGATTTGAGAAAGGAGAAAGCTCCAGATCTAGGCAAAGCAATACTAAACCTTAGAAGAACAAGAGATCTCCGATAAGGCAACCTAATGCTTATAAATTCAATGGTAAATGTTTTGTTTGCAATAAATTTGGTCATATGGAAAGTCAATGCAGAAATAGAGCAAATCAGAATAATTCATCATTCTCCGGTCAATGTTTCAATTGCAATAAATATGGTCATAAGTTAATTGAATGTAAAAGTATGGTAAATAGGAGAAATATAAGATGCTATGCTTGTGGAAGATTTGGACATATTGCTAACCAATGCAGATAAAAGGGAAATAAAAGTAATTCTAGGCCTAATTAGAGAAACCACATTATTTGCTCTTCTTGCAACAAATCCGGTCACATTGCTAAATTCTGCAAAAGAAAGAATGTGAACAAGAATGCTCCGGCAGACAAAAACAAAGTTGATGATAAGGGCAAAGTAAAGGTTGAAGAAATCAGAGAGCAGTACAAGAATAAATGGGTCAAAAAGAGTGATTCTAAGGTAGGAAATGGGTCTACACCTGATTTCAGTGCTGGAACCTCATCTACCAACTAAGCTAAGGCATTTGGCCTTAGGGAAAGCTCTCATGAAAATATTTCAAACCCTCTATCTGAGATTTGTGCCTGATTCTGGTAGGTTACAGAGGTATGTATGATGATTGCAGATATTTATGATGGATTTTCGGAAGAATTTGAAGGTCCAGAAAAGATCTTTGTGAAATGAAGAGTATCTAGAAGTATTAGGGTTAAGTGCATTTATTGCAATAAAAATTTAGGTATGTGAAGAATAAAAGGTGAATTAACCATTCATTTCTCACTTGGCATTTGAAGCAGAAGACCAAAAGAGCACAGTAAAGGAGAATTTGCAGAGATTCGAAAGCAATATCTAGATTTGGTGTGCAATTTTACATTTGGTTGAAAGGTATTTAATAGTGAAACCCCTTTTTTGATTGAAGTTTAAAACTTGAATTTGAGAAGATGGTTGTGTCTCGTACTGCAACTGCTTTGGTCATTGAAATCAATGAATGTGCATGTCTGAGCTTTAAGAATCATCCATTCATTTCAATGGAAGATGATCCAGAGAGCGCATTTTCATCGATACCCTCTATAGTACTACATATTGAAGATATTAGGGTATATATGCACTGCCCCTTTGAGGAATTGGGTAGCACACAAATGTTGAATCTGTATAACAATTAGCTAGCAAACAAGAGTTCGGTATTGAAACGAGAATTTCAATAATTGGAGAACAAGGGTTTTGTACAGTTCGTTAGATTTTGAATGTTTTATGAATAGGAATCGATTCGGTTTATATGGAGCCAAGTTGATGATGAATGTTTTTGGTTGGATAAGCCCCACAAACTCACCAAGTTAGTCATTTAGGCCATAACAAGATTATGTGCAACTAGAGAATTGCCATCCCTAAAATCTATAAAGAATGAAATTGTGATCAATGCGACAGGATCAAAATTTAACAAATGGGTGATGACAATTAACGATATTCTTGAACATGATATTAGGTTTGCATCAATGGTCATTGGGTACAAAATCTATTTTTCTAGCAGAGAAAATTTTATTTCTGGTATTGCCATTTATGCCGCATATGCGTTGATGAGAGAGAACAAGAAATATTATGTTTGTGAATTGCTCCAAAGTGAGCTTATCAAGAATATCAAGAAGATCAAAGAAAATAAGAAACATCCTTTCAAATTCAGAACACTACTTCTATGTCTCTTTTTCTACTTTATGAAAGAGGTTCTGGGTATTGGTCCAGTGCTATGGGAATTTGATAGACTTGGAGGAGTTCAAATCCAGAAACACCTGTACAATCCTGGTGACTCCAAGGTGTGAAGCAAGAATCTATGGGGTTATTTCAAGAACTTCCAGACTTGGAAATGCATGATAGGGGAAGGATACCTAAGTCTATTGTAGAGAAATAACAAATACCATTTGCTTCATGATAGATATTGATCAGTGTTTGATGGAAGCTATTGAGCTCCAGACTGTACAGATCATGCCTATGAGTTATGAAGTCAAAGAATAATTTTTGGATCTGTATGCACAACATATGTTGAGAAAATTGGTGGACCCCAATGAGAAAAGATTCAGAACATACAATGAGAAAACTTTAAGACTTCATCAATAGTTTAAGAAACTGGTGATTCAGAAGAAGGTTCGAAAAGAAGTAGAGGCTTTTGCAGAAAGTATGGGAATAACAAAGAAAGTCTGTAAAGATGAGAAGAAAATATTCTCTCTGAGGAGCAATCTGTGAAGAAGGAAGGACCTAAGCCAAGGCAAGTCAGAAGCATAGCTCCCTCCTTTGGTCCTGCAAAGACAACAAGAAAACCTAAATCTTCTATCAAGCCATCTAGTGGTGCAAAGAAGAGGAAGACAATCAGATTTGTGACAATGGATGAAGAAGAGACTGAATCTGATGAAGTCGTAAAGGAAGTCAAGGTCCAATCTCCAAAAGTCACCAAGATTACAAAGGAGAAGCCTTCCAGTAGAACAATATTTGGTAAGAAATCTAAGGCATCTGAGTTCGATGAAGCTTTGAAACAAGGAAAATTTACTATTGTTACTCCTATAACATTAGAGCAGATTGTTTATGAAGTTGTTAAGAATGATAACTTGAAACCACTATCTGAGTGGTATGACAATTTTGATGAATCCTGTAAGAGAACAGTAGAAGAGGCTACTATAGAATACCTAAATATGTATAGTAAAGCATTGATTGAACTAATGATAGTTATACCCTAGAGCTTGTATGACATTTTGGATGCTAGAAGACAAAAAACTAATAAGGAAGATGAGAGACTAAAGGAATATGTGTTGGTGAACTTATGTTCAATAATTATTGTAATGCCCAAACTTTTGGGCACGAACGGAATAATTTTTTTTTAAATAACAATCTAATAACATTAAATGTTGCTAATGCGAGACACACTATCACGTTTTGTCTTGACTATGTTTGAGTTAACTCTAACCACTAACTCTAGGAAGCGAAAATAAATTAAATAAAATGCGGAATTCTAAAAGAATAATATTATTATCTCATCAATGTTAATCAATAACTTAATTTAAACAAAACTCTCTAAAATAATTGACGAAGATAATATTAATCTCCAATAATCATTAATTGCTTTTAGGAACTAATTAAATTAGTCCTAGCACTTAGATTTATTAATGCCTAAATTTTATTTTAACAATAATTAAAATGTAATTAACTAATTCGACTAAAGGGTCAATTAATCCTAAAAGATTAAATTCCATAATAATATAAATTTTAAAACCACATTTTTAAATATACTCATATGTTTATTTTAAAACATATATAAAATATAAACACCTAATAAAATAAATAAATCCACAATTTGTCCCATACATTCATATTCTATACTATATATGTGTGTGTGTGTGTGTGTATTTATCAATATACATATGATTTTATTTATATATATACATATATATCTATTAAACACCTATATATTTATATGTGAGGATATTCTCTCTCTCTTTTTTTTAAAACATACACTATTATCAATATACCCATGAACCCTAATTTTATTATCCTAAAAATGCCCTATATTTATTTAAAAACCTCAATACTTGCCCAAACCCCAAATTTTGGGTTAGGGCTTTTATAATTTTTTTCTTTTCTTTGAGTTGCAGGGCCGAACGAAGAAGATTGGCGGCCATGGAGGAGTGGAAGAGCACAATGGAGCCTTCATGGAGGGGGGAAGGGGGGCTCCCCACAGGGATGACCATTGGCGAGCCTACAGGTCGCGGCCCACAGAGGCAGCCTAGGCCGCCGCTGTGGGACGTGGCCTGTAGCCCGACAACGCTGCCGATGTGGGGCACCGCCCATAGAGGGGGGCCGAAGCCTCCCCAACTATGGGTTGTGGCCCATAGTGGCAGCTGCAGCCACCACTGGGGGTCGCTGCCCACTGTGCGGGGGGCCGAGCTCCCCAAAAACCAAAGGTCCCCCTCTTTTTTTTAATTTCAAAAAAAAAAAAATTTCTTTTTTATTTAAAATTTTTATTTTATGTTAATTTTTTTTGTTTAATATATATATATATATATATATATATATATATGAATGAGATGCATTTGAAAACAAGGGCTAACTCTACTATGCCAAAATATAGATGTTATTTTTGTTTTTGAAACTTTTTAAACAGATTGATTAAAATATTCTGATTTAAATCCAAGTATATTTATTTTATTTTAAATACCATAAATTAGAGATAACCCATTTGACTTTAGATTTATTTTCTGCAAATAAATGATTTACAAAATCCAATAAAATTAAACAACAACTATAGAAATATGATATTATTTAAATTAAATAGACTATTTAACTCTAGATTTTAATTTCTGGAATAAGTAAATGAAAGAATGCAATAAATTTAAAGCAACTATATAGATGTGATATCATTTAAATTTAACCTTAGAGATATGCATAAGGAAATAAACTGATCTTTTATTTTTAGAAGTCACATGCAAATTTAAACTTTCATTTTCAAAATACCATGTATACAATCAACATTATTTCAAGATCAATACATAACTTAAACTTCAACATAAATAATTCATTTTGCAACAAAATAATACTTTAATAAAAAAATAATGTATTTCCTTAAAGTATATTTAAATTACAATATAGTCAACCTTACAAATGGATCGCTCATTTCTAGCAAATGAGGACTTTAAATAAAATAGATACATTTCCTTTTCAAAGTAATTACAACATATATTTTCCCTTTCACATTGCTGCAACTTAAAATATAAAATACTCCATTTCCAAATCTTTTTCTGCAAACAAATAAATCCAGCAATTTCTACTTGTCCTTTTCTTTTCTTCCAAACAACCTACAAATAAATCATAGGCTATGACCATGGAGTGTTCACCTTCCAGCCTAGGCTTACTAGAAGCCACCCCTGAGCTTGGAGAACCAAGCCCTAGACACGTTACAACCATGCAAATACACAAGCAAGGGAAAATCACATAACAATCACTTTCCCAACCAAGGATACACTTCATCACAACATGTGATGATTTTACATGGGTGGTAGTGGACCAAATACCCTGAGGAGATTGCAAGAATGGTAGAACACAATGCCACCTCGCGACAAACAAAGTTATTTCATAAGATCATTAACCCCACCTTCCTTATGCCCCCCAAGGCATCTATGCCACACTTTCTCCCCTTATGACCCCCAAATGCACAAACCAGGCCATGCAACAAGGGTCACAAATACACCCCTTGAGTTTGCTCTCATAAAAAGAGTCTCTCACTCAAGGGTTGTCAAACTTCTACCACCCACAAGACCATCCTACTCTCCCAAGACACAGAAAAATACATACAAGAAATAAAAGATAAAACACAAAATAATTTTCACGAAGGAAAATACAAGAAACCAACCTCTACATACAAGCAATCTTTTCAACATAACATGCAACATAAAAAGAAAGGGATGAACCAACCTTCAATCTGCCCAAAGGTATGCTAGAACTAGTTTGAGGATGAGCAGCCCAAATCCACAAATCTTCCTTCCACACTTAGCTAAAATTTTCGAATCCAAAAACCAAACTTTTCAAAATGCATAGTCTCCAAAAATGGAGAGTGGGTGATTACCCACAAAATCTCTCATTCTTGCCTAAGAAGACCTCAGTGAGAGTTCTCACAGGTTTCTAAAACTGAAAAAGGAAAAAGTAAGAAAAAGATCAAAAAGGATCTCTCATCAAAAGGGAAGGTTATCTAACCTAGATGCCACCTTCTAATTTTGAATTTTCGCACATCTTAGAAAACCCACTTTTTGGGATGACTAAACAGTCACATGGGAGTAGACACATGCCTAAAAACACTCCTAACTCATAGGTATACCTTATGGACTTTAGGAAACACCTTTAAACTACCCCTAGGAGTCCATTTGACCCCTTATAAACCCATCTGCAGTTAAATTTCGGGTCAAACCTGTGTTGACCACTCCAAAGACTCTCTACCCAAGGAAAATTTAGAAACACATTCAAATGTTTGAAAAAGCTATAGTTGAACAACTCCCTTCAAGAGACAAGTCAAAATTCAAGACATAAATCAACACGTGTCAAGCGACACAATAAAATACATTACAAAATTACACATGGAAATTGCCTCTTGTTGGATTTAAATAAATCAATAATAAAATTTAACACACATGCATCATTTACTATTACAAATAAAATACGATACATACGCGGTGTTGCCTCTCTAAATAGACAACCCCTAGCTTTATGAATGTACATAGGTCTAGGTTTGGTTCTCCATAATATTTCCATGGTCACATGGATAATTTTCCTGTGCATCTCAATTACACATTAGTACTTCCAAGTAACCTCATATAATATTTAAACACATGAATAAGAATACACGTCAAACACTCTGCATACAATTGATATTAAACAAAATCAATATATCTTGTATCAAAATAAATCCACATAAGAAATTATCATAGTCCTCATAATTTTGATCCATACATAAACATGCATCCTATTTCTATCATCACAGTAAAGTCCTGCAATTCCAATAATGACATACATCATCACAAAGTAATCCTATTCTAGAATCATATAGAGTTCTATATCTATAATTCATAGAAATGAAGCATCAATATATATCAATGTTATCCAAATCATGAAATCATATAAGTTCCAAATCCATAATGTATTAAAATAAAACAACCATAATAGTCTCAACATGAAAAATACTGAAATGCTAGGATGAGTCAGGGTAGGGCCTTACAATTACTACAAAGGAGATATCAGACTGCTTAATCTAGCAAAGAATGAATTCAGGAGCAAACACAGGGTAAACAAAATCATGTTAGGAAAGATAGATGAAGTTGCCAAGGAGACTGAAAAGATTTTAACAAAAGTTTTGTTAGATAATGATAATGAGGTAAATAACGCTACAGTCCAAGAATAACTTCATCTGGAAGAACAGGACACAACATCGCAAGTCAATCCAAAAGCCGAGCAGGTAGTGGATGACATTTCTATTCTAGAAGTCCAAAAAAGTGAGCATGCAGAGGCCAGTGTGCAAGAAGAAGTTGGAGAAGAGGACATAAGTAAAGTAGAGGAAGGAAAGGACAAGGTTGAGAATCCTTCGGATGTTGCAATTGACTCTTTGATTCCTAAGAAGAATGCAAAAAAATAAAAAGTGGAGGTCAAGGTTGAAATCAAGATTGAAGCAAAAGATACTGCAGAGAAAGAACATAGAAAGATAGTCGTTGGTGATCTGGAATTCATTCAAGGTCCAGTCAACCTTGCTTCTTTGTCCCCAATTCAAAAGCTTCAACTTGCATCATTTGCGCAAGCCAAAGGCAATGAAGATCTTCTAAAGTACCATACTATGGATAGTATGTTGCTAAACATGGCAAATGGTGTTTTTGAAAAGTTGATGCCCTTGTTTCAAAAGGATACTATAGATACTCCATCTGGGAAATTAAAGAGTATAATTGATTTTGTAGATAAAAATTTTGAGTCTTTTGAAAGGTCAGCTAAAGAAAAAGTCCAAAATGAATTTAATGCAAAAAGGATTTGAAATTGGAAAAGGATGATTGCCAAAGATAAAGCCACATTAGGAGAATGTGCAAAGAGAATGCAAGTTGCATTGTTTGAAGGTGGGACCTTAAACAAATCATGTCTATACTTGAACAAGTTCACTACAGATATTGAGAAAATGTCTAAGGTGCATGAGAATGAGCTTGAATGTATATCTCAATCAATTGATTCCCTGATAGAATCATTGAGTAATCATGAGAATCAGGTAATATCTCTACTTGAGAAAATTAGAAACCTAAACCATGACCGAGGGAAAATAATTGGGAGAGTTAGTGTGTTGGCATTTACATGAAGATTGCATTGATGAACTATAGTGTTGTCTATGATGTCAATTGTAACTGGTAATGGAGTTGTACTGCAACCGGTAGTGATGCATTAATACAACCGGTAGTTGAACAGTGAAGGAAACTGGTATTACTATTGAAGCAGAGAGATCAATTGGTAACCCTAACCTTTTGATATGTCGAACCCTAACTGATGAAGCTTGGTGAATTAGTTGTGTTGATCTATGATCGAATGGTGATTGAAGATGATTATGCCATGTATGGATGATGAACGTGATGAGTTTCAATGTGGTTTTGGCGCGTAGAGATAACTATTTTATCTTGGGAATGAGAGAGTACATAACATGAAGTGGTAACTACGTGATGAGTTATAGGATCCTATGTGCGGTGATCCAAGAGCGGTTGAGGTTGTCTTGAACAATGTGTAGATGATTTCTATGTAATCCAACAATCATGTTTGAACCGATTTTTTTGTAATCTCTATGAGATCTTAGGTTTTGTGATGTGTTACCAACCTATTTTTTTGGTTATAAGGTCGATGAGTTGTTTTGTAGTAGTGTTGGAAATTTTGGTTAAGTGTCAGTGTGATTGATTGCCAAACCAGAAGGAGTATTTGCAGAATGTGTGAAGGCAGATATGAGCATAAAAAGGATATGATCAAGGAGAGTAGTGCTACTACCAGATCAACAAAAACCTCGTTGTTCTCTAACAATTACAACAGTTAAATCCCTTAACCGGGTAAGATTTAATAGGCTTGGTGTTTTCTAAATCCTCTAACCAGGTGATCCATTATCTTGGATTTGAAATCCTCTATCAAGGTTACTCTTAACATGGTATTGCTTTTAGTAGGGTATTGTAGTCAATCCCTTAACTGGGTGGTCCTTAACCAGATCTGTTCCTAACAAGACATTTTTGTAAAGCTTCTAACAAGGCTTCACTCCTAACAAGGCAAACTTCAGAAGAGTTCAAAATACTTGTGGGTATTCATCCCCACTGTGGTTTTTCCTATTTGGGTTTCCACATCAAAAATCATTGTGTCAAGTCATGAATGGTTTTTGTGGTTATGTTTTGATATGGTTAATTTGTTTAACTGGTAAATCCACTTAGATGTGTTAAATTGATCGCAAGTGATCTGAAATGTGCTATTACTAATGTTAGTAAAGTGGTTTGATGTTTTAGTTAAATGATATATGAGTTTTAGATATGTTACACTATTATATTGGTATTTTAGTCATCCGATAAACTTGACTATGCAGTTGGAGTTTATAGTACAGTGTTGAACTGGTTAGTTCAGTGATTGATTTATGAGCTGGGTTTGAGTTTGGTGAAAGTTTAGTTTGTTTTCTATCTACTGATTCACCCCCCCTCTTAGTAGTTGACCAAATCCTTATTGATTCATCATATCATCAATTGGTATCAGAGCATTTAAGGTCCTTTGGTGTCTAAGCCTCACAACTTGAGGTAAAGATCTATAAGAACATGATGAAGAAAGAAGGTCTGAAGTTTAATAGGGAAAACTACAGAATCCAGAGTGATAGGATGAAGATCTATATCAAAAGCTTAGGAAGTCAATATTGGGAACATGTTGTTAACAAATATAGCTTGCCTAGTGGGATTTTGTCTGATGATCAAAAGAAGGAGCAACAGGAGAATAATCAAGCATTGGAGGCCATTATCAATTCCTTGTCTAATTCAAAGTATGTTGATGTCCATGGTTTGGAGACTACTTATGAAGTGTGGAAGAAACTTGAGGATATCTATAGCGGTGATGAGCATGTGAATATTGCTAAAGAGGAGAATCTGAGAGGTAAATTTGATGACATGCAGATCGCTGAATGTGAGAATATTCAACAGTATGGTCAGAGGATCAAGGAGATAGTCAGTGAGATAAAAAGTATTGGTGGTAAAGTGGAGGATACCGCAGTGGTTAGCAAGGTGTTGAGAACCCATCTACCCGACTATGCTATCCAAGTTACAACCATTTAGGAACTCAAGTCTATTTATAAAACAAAGGTAACTCTTGACTCCATCATTGGTAAACTAATTGCATTTGAATTAAATAGTTTTGATGGAAGTGTTCAAAAATAGGAATCAACATTTAGAGCTTCAATTTATAAGCCACTAGTAAGGAAAAGAAGAGAAGCTAGTCACAACCATGAGTCCAGATCTAGTAGAGAAGTTGATGATGAAGACAGTCTGATCGAGCTTGAAGCATTGTTGGCCAAGCAGTTACCCAGAGGTACCGATAAGTACATAGGTAAATTAGCTTTGAAGTGTTTTGCATGTAATGAGACTGTACATATTGTAGCTAATTGTCCAAATAGAAACAATGATCATAAACATGAGAAGTATAAGAAGTATAAAGGCAAAGGTAAAAGAGATTGGCTCATTGTAGTTGATGGAGGAATCACAGATGAGGAATCTAAGGAAGATACAAATGAGGAAATTGTCTTTGTTGCCATTAAAGAGGAGACATCAGATCAGAAGGCATTAGTCTCTCGCATGGATAGTTTTTATGATTCGATTATAGACAGTGGTTGTTCACACCACATGACCAGTGATCGGAGTAAGCTTCTTACTTTGAAGGAATTTGATGGAGGTGTTGTGATATTTTTAAATGCTTCACCCTACATGGTAAAAGGAAAGGGAACCATCTCTCTTAATGGAAAGAACGGTGTAGATAATGTCTACTAGGTTGAAGGAGTGAAACACAATCTTTTGAGTGTTGCTCAGTTCAATGACAGAGGTTATCCACTGGATTCAAGAATGGAATGTGCAAAATCTATGGAAGCAAATGTGAACTAATTGCAAACCACAAGAAGACAAAAGGTAACTTGTTTCACCTAAATTCTAAAGTCAATAGCTACTTAATTACAAAAGTAGATGATAGTTGGACAAATCGGTGAATTCCCTATGTAAGGAATGCTAGTTAGGGAAGATTCAACATCCTCAACTTTTAAGAGAAAATCTTTCTCAACAAAACATTTGCTAGATTTGGTTCATACGTATCTCTGTGGACCAATAAGGACTAGGAGTATTCAAGGTGATCGGTATTTTATGATCTTCACTGATGATTGCTCAAGAATGATGTGGGTCACATTCTTGAAGGACAAAACATAATCCTTTAGTAAGTTTAAGGCATTCAGGGCCTTAGCTGAAAAGGAAAGTGGAAAGAAGATAAAGTGCTTAAGAACTAATCCAGGTGGTGAATTTACTTCAAAGGAATTCACTAGATACTGTGAAGACAATAGAATTAAGAGGTAACTTTCTGTACCTAGGACACCACAATAGAATGGTATTGCAAAGAGGAACAACTGGTTAGTTGTTGAAGCTGCTAGAACTATGCTAACACAAGGAGGTGTAGCTAAGACTTTATTGAGAGAAGCTATCAACACAACTATCTACACTATGAACTAGATATTGGTTAAAAGAGGTAAGGATAAAACTCCTTATGAATATTGGTATGGTAGATCACCTAATGTCAGTTACATTAAGATTTTTGGCAATAAATGTTTTATCAAGAGAGGTTACTATGTTGGTAAGTTTGATTCTAAGAGTGATGAAGGCACATTTCTTGGTTACTCCACCAAGAGCGAAGCCTACAAATGTTACAACAACTGGACAAAGAAGATCATTGAAAGTGCTAATGTCTGTTTGGATGAGTGTCCTAAAGATTTAGGAGAAACCAGTGACGAGAAGAAGGAAGATGAACCTTACATTCTGATTTTGGAATCAGAATCGGTGAAGCCAGAAGTTGGTGAAATGAATGTTGTAGCACCAGTTCAACTTGAACAAGTAGATTCTACATAAGATGAAGATAGTGAGGAAGAAGAACCAAAAGATCATGATTATGTTATTCCAAGCTATGTTAGACTCAATCATAATCCTGATCAGATTATTGGAGATAAAGATGTTGGTGTGTTAACCAAAAGAAGAATTAGAGAGAATTCTTGTATGATCTCCATTATTGAGCTTAGAACAACAAATGAATCTTTCGGAGATGATCACTGGATCAAGGCCATGGAAGAAGAGCTTGACCAAATTGATAAGAACAATACATGGACCCAAGTACCTAGACTGGTGAACAAAAATGTAATTGGTACTAAATGGTTATTTAGAAATAAATTGAATGAAGATGGTGTATGAGTCAGAAACAAAGCCAGACTGGTATGCAAAGGTTATGCACAGGAAGAAGGAGAAGACTATGGCGAGACATTTGCACCAGTTTCTAGATTGGAAGGTGCTAGGACTCTACTTGCATTTACGACATATAGAGGATTGAAAGTATATCAGATGGATGTGAAGTCAACATTTCTAAATGGAATACTGGAAGAGGAAGTCTACATTGAACAACCAGATGGTTATGCTTTGACTAGTGAAAATGATATGGTGTGCAAACTACATAAGGCACTATATGGTTTGAAGCAAGCACCTAGAGCATGGTATGAAAGACTACATTCACACTTGGTGAAGATAGGTTTTCAGAGAACTAGTGAATACAAAAATATATATCTCAAGACTGAAGGAGATAAGATACTAGTTAGTGAGGTATTTGTGGATGATATCATTTTTGGAGGCAATGATGACATGAGTGATGACTTTGCAAATGAGATGAAAAGTGAATTTGAGATGTCTCTGGTAGGAGAGATAAAATTCTTCATAGGTTTGCAAATTCAATAGATGAAGAATAATATATTTATCACACAGTCCAAATATGTGAAAGAGGTATTGAAGACATTTGGAATGGGAGACTATAAACCAATTGGGACACCAATGGTTACAGGTTGTAAACTGTCTAAGGAGGATGATGCTGCATCTGTGGATGAAAAGGAGTACAATTTTATGATAGGGAAACTGCATTATGTTGTTCACAATAGATTGGATATTGCTCATGCAGTTGGATTAATTGGTAGATTTTAGAAGAACCCAAAGGAGACACGCATGGTAGCAACTAAAAGGATATTCAGATATTTGAAAGCTACTATTGATTATGGATTATGGTATCCATATGCTAGTAACTTTGATTTGAAAGTCTATACAGATGTAGATTGGGTAGGAAATGTTGATGACAAGAAGAGTACAGCTAGAGGTGAATTCTTTCTTGGAGGAAGGCTTGTGTCTTGGAGGAGCAAGAAGAAAAGTTGTATATCACACTCAACTGCTGAAGCTGAATATGTTGCAGCGTATATGAATTGTACCCAGGTAATCTAGATAAAACACATTTTGGAAGGTTTTAAGTTGAAGATTACAAAACCAGTAAGAATTTTTTGTGATAACACCAGTGCAATAAATTTTCAAAGAACCCGATGTTTCATGCTAGAACCAAGCATATAGAGCTGAAATATTATTTCTTGAGAGACAAAGTGTAGAGTAAAGATGTGTTACTGGAGCATGTATCTACTAAGGAACAACTAGTAGATATCTTTATTAAACCTCTGCCTAAGGCTACTTTTGAGTATCTTAGAGGTCAGCTAGGGGTTGTGCCCCTACAAGAGGTTAATTAATATGATGTGGAAGAAATCAATCTCGGAGCTTATTGAAGATATTCAAATAGGATTGGTGTAGAGTGGAGCTACTCCAAAGGGGGAGCAACTAGTTGCAGAACAATAAAGTATGGCACTGTATGTTTTACTTTCACTTTGGCATTGTTATCAAAGGGGGAGAAGAACTATATGATTGATAGGGAGAAGAGTTGTACCCAGTTACCACCTGAAGACATGGAGAGTCCATTGAAGGAGAATACATGGAAAAATGTAAACCATGATTCCTATACCTTTGTATGTGCATTACTCTCAATCATCACAATCAAATGGTATTGATATTTGTATTGCCATCAATTCCAAAGGGGGAGATTGTTGGCATTTGCATGAAGATTGCATTGATGAACTATAGTGTTGTCATTGATGTCAATTGTAACTGGTAATGGAGTTGTATTGCAACCGGTAGTGATGCATTAATGCAACCGGTAGTTCAGCAGTGAAGGAAACCAGTATTACTATTGAAGTAGAGAGATCAACCGGTAACCCTAACCTGTTGGTATACTGAACCCTAGCCAATGGAGCTTGGTGAATCGGTTGTGTTGATCTATGATTGAATGGTGATCGAAGATGATTATACCACGTATGCATGATGCACATGATGAGTTTCAAAGTGGTTTTGGCATGTAGAGATAACTGTTTTATCTTAAGAATGAGCGAGTACATAGCATGAAGTGGAAACGACGTGATGAGTTACAAGATCCTATGTGTGGTGATCCAGGAGCGGTCAAGGTTGTCTTGAACAAGGTGGAGATGATTTCTATGTAATCCAATGGTCATGTTTGAACCGATTTGTTTATAATCTCTATGAGATCTTAGGTTTTCTGATGTGTTATCGACCTATTATTTTCTTATAAGGTCGATTAGTTGTTTTGTAGTGGTGGTGGCAATTTTGGTTAAGTGTCAGTGTGATTGATTGCTGAACCAAAAGGAGTATCTGCAGAATGTGTGAAGGAAGATAGGAGCATAAAAAGATCTGATCAAGCCGAGTAGTGCTATTACCAGATCAACAAAAACCCTGTTGTTCTCTAACAATTACAATAGTTAAATCCCTTAACCGGGTAAGCTTTAACAGGCTTGGTGTTTTCTAAATCCTCTAACTAGGTGATCCATTAGCTTGGATTTGAAATCCTCTATTGAGGTTACTCTTAACAAGGTATTTCCTTTAACATGGTATTGCAATCAATCCCTTAACCAGGTGGTCCTTAATTGGATATGTTCCTAACAGGACATTTTTGTAAAGCTTCTAACAAGGCTTGGCTCTTAACAAGGCAAACTTCAGAAGAGTTCGGAATACTTGTTTTTCCCATTTGGGTTTCCATGTCAAAAATCATTGTGTCAAGTGGTGAATGGTTTTTGTGGTTATCTTTTGATATGGTTAATTTGTTTAATTGGTAAAGCCACTTAGATTTGTTAAGTTGACCAAAAGTGATCTTAAATGTCCTATTACTAATGTTAGTAAAGTGGTTTGATGTTTTGGTTAAATGATATATGAGATTCAGATTTGTTACACTGATATTGGTATTTTATTCAACTGGTAAACTTGTCTGTGCAGTTGGAGTTTATAGTATAGTGTTGAACCGGTTAGTTCAGTGATTTATTTATGAGTTCAGTTTGAGTTTGGTGAAAGTTTAGTTTTTTTTCTATCTACTAATTCACCCCCCCCCCCCTCTTAGTAGTTGACCGAAACCTTATTGATTCATCATATCATCATAGTGAAGTTAGGAATCTTATTACTCCTAAGCTGGACATTATGCAAAGTGCCTTCAAAGATACTCAAAATGCTCTAGCAAGTGGTGATCCGAACGATGTAAAGATAGCAGAGGCACAATCTTATTTTCTTAGTTGGTTCATAACCATACTGGAGAATCTGTAGAAAGGTTGGGACAACCACTTGGACTCATTGAATAATTCTTATGCTGATATCTTCAAATTTTTGTGAGTATATAAGGATTGTGTGTACATGTGGAAATAGCATTTTTGGTTTCCAGAAATCTACCTTTGTCATTGATGTCAAAGGGGGAGAATATATTAGTGAAAAATATTGATCTTAGGGGGATATTCTTGATTCTTTTATTCTTTTGAGTCTAGAAGTTTGATTTTGGTTTTGGTTTGACACTTAGTCATTTTTCACAAAGTATTGCCATCAATGCCAACAGGGAAGATTGTTGGTGAGAGACATTGCATTGATGATCAAATGTTTTCATTGATGGCAACTTGAGTCATATTTCCAATCCATAGTTCATGATTCATTCATTCCAGAAGATTGATTGAGCTCCATTGAGGTCAGATAAGAAGAACAATGTATTTGACGTAGTGTATAGTTTGGTGGCCAGCGAATTATTTTAGTCAATTATTTTTCCTTGTGGATCTAGGAGATGTATTGTGAATATGAAATTTACCTTATTCCATGATCGTGGCCTCTTGTGTTATGTTTGGTGTTGGTTGGAAGATCCGCTACATAGTTTTTCTAGTAAAACAGTGTTTTGGTGCAGTAGCATGTGAAGATTCATTGTGAGGATCATGTAGAGTAATTTTGATGGTTTGTGTGTTCAAGGCCGATGAGAAGACATATGGGAAGCATGTGGACATATTTTTTTGTCCTCTTAGTTGTTTTTGGATCAAATTGAGTCAACTTTGTTAACATGTTTCATGTTGCGTGTTATACGGTCATTGGGCTAACATTGAATTTATTCAATTTTATGATGCATATATATTAATCTGATTGATATGAGCATTTTGAATGTCAATAGTGATGGAAGAAGTGTGTATGAGTGATTGTATGCAGTTTCACATATGCAATTGAGAGATTTATGCTCCGGTATAATGCAGAATATCAGAATAGAGCAGTGTGTTAGAACAGTGACAGAAGACTCTTTGTGCTTAACCAGAACTGTATTTTGACATTTGTAGATGCTATTCATCAGTTCAGACAATTAGTTATCATTTGTAATCATTTGTAGGATGGTGAGTCCTCTTGGGTTTATATCCCTCTATTGGCCATTTGGTGGAGTTGATTATGTGTTGCATTGATGTTTTGTCATTGGTGCCAACACTAGCTATTTGGATGCTTTACTGGCACCCTTCTGGTCCAGGTAGTTGAGTGGTTTCTAGTTAATTTGGATCCGACATGATCCGGTACGCACCAGTATAGTTTGGTGATGAAATTGGCTTGTTCATGATACTCATTCTCATATTCAGTAAGTTGGTTTTAGTCTTGTGATCGGATGTTATCCTATTTGCTTAGAAGCTTGGTTTCTGGTTTCAACGAGGGTTTCATGGGCAGAGCTTTTGATGAAGATATTTGATGAATTGCATAAGTGGTGTTGGTACACCTTCTGGTGGAGTTTCACAGTGTTTTTGTTGATCATGTTTGAGACTTGGCAGATGGAGATCAATTTTTGTAGTGTGTGGACATATAATGGGTCCCGGTTGATCTAGGTTATGGACCAACTTTAATGTAACATGTGGATTGGATCTCTCGATGTGTTTTCGAGATCTCTTATGTGTTGGATATTATTTGTTTGGTCTAAGGCTGACATGGTTTGTAATTATGTAATTGTTTTATTATCTGGTGGTTGACCTAATTATTTATGGTCGAGGGTTTGTATATATAGATGTAAGATTTGATTGTAGATCATATCGTAGGAATGGGAATAGGAATGTAATGTGTGAATAATGTGATATCATTCAGGTAGAGGATTCAATTGATCATTGGAGATTGAATTGGGTTTATGTAAGAGGATTTAATCCTCTGGTATTGAGCTTAACCGAAACTATACTCAGGCATAGGAGATTATATCTTTTGCAGTTGAACACTTCTTCGGATTGTCATTTAGATTTATATGTAGGTAGTGAGACTCCTTTTGTGATGAGTAGTGCGCTCTAGGTTGTTGGCCTTCTTGCAATTGTAGGCCCCTCAATTATAATTCACATACTTGTTGTAGAAGTATTATCTGACTGTGGGTAGGCTTCCCACCATGGTTTTCCCCTTTACCGATTTTTCCACGTATAAATCTTGGTGTTATGTGGATGGTATTTATTATGTGATTATTGTTTATGCTTAATTGGTTTAACTGCCATCCTGATATTAATGTTTTAGGTTCCGGTATTAAATTTTTAAGTGCTAATGGTTTCTATAATCCATGATAACTAATTCACCCCCTCTCAGTTGTCTTTCGATTATTTGAACATCTAACAATTGGTATCAAAGCTTTGGTCTTCTCTGCAGAAAGATTAACTGCTTGAGGAAGATCCTATGGTGACTAATAGTTCAAGTTCATCCAGTTCTTCTGGAGATATCTTTTGGAGAGATATTCCTAGGCTTGATGGAATAAATTACACAGTATGGAAGATTCAAATGGAGACTCATCTTAGATGTCTTGGCAAGGAGATTTGGGAGATCACACAGTATGGTGTCACACCTTATAATTAGGGATCTGACAATCCTCCTCAGACAAACCTGGATAAGGAGCTTGAGAATGATTGTACAACAAGAGAAGCCCTCTTGTGTGCACTTTCTGATCAACAAATAATGGGATTAACCAACAAATCATCTAGAAAGGCTATATGGGATAAGTTGGAGATTCTTAATGAAGGTGACCCTACAATGAAGATTGCTAAACTTGATGGTTACTAGGTGAGATATGAAAACCTAAATATGGAAGAAGATGAAAGGATTATTGCATTCATGAAAAGGGTAAATGAGATTGTTATGGGAATTCAATGTTGTGGTGGAGCTCTAAACAAAGATGAAATTGTTTCTAAAGTTCTAATAGCCCTACCACCAACTTATAAAATGAAGGCTACTGCTATCAATGAGTTGAGAAAAATGGCTAATACATCTGTCAGTAGAGATACCTTGGTTTGGAAACTATCTACTTTTGAGCTTGAAGAATTTGGACTTGCTAGAGCTGTGAATTCTAAACTTGCTTTTCATGCATCTACATCTGCAACTGGTAAGCGAGATTGGAAAGCTTTATATGCAAAGTAATTGGAAGATATGAAGAGAGAAAATGATGAGTTTGAGAAACTTGAAGTACTATTTTCTAGAAGAGTACCTAAAGGACCGGTAGGAAGTAAGTATGAAGGAAAAGCACCTTTTAAATGTTTTTCATGTAATAAGATTGGTCATTTTGCATCTAGATGTCCTAAAAGGAATTGAAGATTTGAAGAAAGAGTTAGAAGATCATTTAAGCCTAACCCTGGATATCAGATTAAGTATAAGTACAAGAAAAATAGAGACAAATCATGCTACATAGCGGATGAGGAAGGCATTACTAATTTTGATGATGAACTGACATAAGACTCTGCTAGTGGTTCCAGCAATGGGAAGGAATGGGTGTTCTTGGCTATCAAGGAAGATGATCTAGAATTGGAAGAGAATGTAACTAAAGAGAAGGCACTTGCTGCTCAAATTGAAGGCAAAGATGAATAGGTAATTGATAGTGGTTGTTCACATCATTTGACTGGAGATAAAAGGAAGTTTCTATCTTTGCAAGAATCTGATGGTGGTCTAGTTAGATTTGGAGATGACAAAGCATGTATGATCAAAGGAAACTGAACTATATCATTGGATGGTAAGAACAATACTAACAATGTTTATTATGTTGAAGGTTTAAGGCATAATATTTTGAGTGTAGGACAATTGGTGGATAAGGGATTTCAATTACAGTTCAAGGATGGAAAATGCAAAATGATCAACTGATTTGGTTTGGAGATTGCAACCGGTACACAGACAAAAGGTAATATATTTCATTTGAACTTTGGTGAGAAGACATGTTTCATTACACGGATTGATAAGAGTTGGCTATGGCATAAAAGGCTATGTCATGTGAATTTTGATTTCATTGTAAAGATTAGTTCAACTAAGCCAGTTAGGGATATACCTAATGTATACACCTAAAAAAGGTCTGAAGATAATTAATTGAATAAGCAATTATTTAATTAATCCTCCTCCCCAATTTAATTGAATTCATCAAGAATTTGATTAAATCCTCCATTTTCATCTACTTATTAATAAATCTAAGGATTTATTTAATAGGTTCATTTCAATGATCCCCTTTGGTTAATTAATTCAAATTAATTAATTCTTTCCCATCAAAATCATTTCTTCTAATCTCCTAATTAATTAAAAGAAATCAATTTATGAATTGTTGAGATTAATTAGTCTTTTCCTATTATTTGAATTTCTAAATTCAAACTACCCACATGCCTCCTAAATTTTAACTACCTAACCTAAGCTCTTCTAAACCTAACTCATTCCATTTAACTATGGGTTTAATTAAACCTACCTTAGCTTGCACATCCTAACCTCTTTATCCTAATCTCCTATGGTGTGGATACTTTGCCCTTGAGACACATGGCATTCTTGGGCCACATGTCCCCTCTCTTGGAATCATCTTGACACTTGTCACCATAGAGATGAAAAACGTTCCCTTTCATCCAACCTCTTCTAGAAGCCTCTTGACACTTGTCACCATAGAGATGACAAATGTTCCCTTTTATCCAACCTCTTTTCCAACCTCCTCCAATTTCACCATTGATATCTTCAGACTTAATCTTGATCGTTGATTCCTGCCACCTCACCCCTAGCCTTAGAAATCCTATAAATAGACCCTATTTTGGAGCAATAATGATCCCATCTCATTTTCATTTTAGGCATTGTTACAATAGGCATATGCAATCTTAGTTTATCATTTGAGCATTGTTATCAAAGCTTAATTACATCATTTTAGCATATTTTCTAGCATAATCATGGAATCATGTAGCTTAATCATTATCATTGCTAGCTTAAATACATCATTTATCATTTAAATCCTCCATCTAGGTGTAGTCAAGTCACTAGAATTTGCCTAACCAGATCTGAGAGCAAAATTCATACTTGCATTTACTAGGAGGCGATAGATCGCTTAGCTATGGTTTTATCTTTCTTTTCTTTAAATTCATTAACCATGCTTGTAATGATCTATTGAGTGTTTTGTGTTGCAGCTGTAGGTATCATAGGTATCACACTTCACAGGCATGATATTTTGGCACCCACCATGGGGCCGAAATCATCATTTTTGGCCTCTCAAGCTTCAACAACATTCATCTTTGCCGGGTCTGGTTCAGAATGTCGTACGAGCTTCTTTTCTAGCCCATACAAACTTCTTTGTGGACTGGGACAAAACTTGATCCTGACTCGTATCAGGTCATTTCTCTATCATATGAGATCCTTTCCTTTCTCTCATGAGATTGAAAAGTTTGTCGTATCAGCTATTAAATCATGTTGTACGAGTATTTGCCTCTATTTTTTTAAATAGACTACATTTTAGGGTTTTCAGGTTTTAATCTGAGCTTTACTAATGCTAACCCTGACTTGTTTGTGAGATTTTTGGCAGCCTAACTCTTTTCTGTAGAACGATTATCGAAGATACGCTAGTCAAAGACCTAATTCAAAACACATTAGTGACTACTAATGGATCTTTATTGCAGGTTGCCTAAAAGAATTCAACAAAACTTTGTGTATTTCTTAAAGCTTTTTTTTAGGCACACTTGATTTTGCTAAAGGAATGAACTATCATGTATTATGTGTTTTGATGATAGGTGAGTATGCTCTCACCTTTCTTAGGTGATCAGAAAGCTAGACTCATGTTTTACTTTCATTAATGCATATCTTTAGCAGGCCTGCCCTCCTGAGGAGCTAATAACTCTTAGCCATTAAGGTCAGTGAGAGGGGAGTGACCTAAGTGGGAACGGCTAACACCAAGTAATCCAACGCACTATAAAATAAATATGATTTGATGAAAATAAATTCAATGATAGTGCTCGGGAATAGCTTTCCTTCATACCATTGGGTATATGAAA
Organism: Cryptomeria japonica; assembly: GCF_030272615.1. NCBI lineage: Eukaryota > Viridiplantae > Streptophyta > Pinopsida > Cupressales > Cupressaceae > Cryptomeria > Cryptomeria japonica. The sequence goes on from NC_081407.1 coordinate 182,972,898, forward strand.
CCTTGGTTTTCAAGGCTAGGAGACCTCTTAATTGAGTATTATACCCCGGTGCGCTGAACAGATCCCTTACTAGTTTCAGTTAAATTAGAAGCTACCTAACTCACCTTCAAAAGGGTGATAATCTTTTTGAAAGAGAGATAGTAACTCTCCCAAGACACTTTCCATATCATTCCCCAATTAGTGTTTCAAGTCAGATAATACGATGTTGAGAATCCATTGTGTGAGACTCGGCGACCGTATTCTGATTAGCTATTGGGTGTGTACCTAAGTTTACAAGCAAATGTTTTCTCTCCTCAGCCAACTTCCTTAGGGTTTAGCATTCTTGGAACCACTTATCACATCATGTGTTTGTTGTGTATTCATCCCTAAATTGAAAAATCAGACATCTAAAACTAGAAAACATAAGCATGCTTGGAACCACTTATCACATCATGTGTTTGTTGTGTATTCATCCCTAAATTGAAAAATCAGACATCTAAAACTGGAAAACATAAGAAAAACATCAAACTTGAGTTATTTAAACAAACAAACACTTTTTATCCCTACTCTATTATCTGTCGTATGAGTTGGGGATCTTTGTCGTATGAACTAGTCATTTATCATATGGGATTTATCTTTTGTCATATGGCTTAGTAAGGTTTGTCGTACGAGGTATCTGTTTTGTCGTATAGTTCAGAAATCTCTGTCGTATGAGCCTGTGTTTTTCACATGAAATTTCTGATTTGTCGTATAGGCTTCTATTTCTTGTCATTTGAGGCAATATAATCTGTCGTACGAGTCTCTATTTTTATCAGTCTAGAGCTGCTGCTTTACATGACTTTTTCAGGTTTGTCATTCTTGCCTGATCAATTTACAGCAATAATAAATATCGATTATCTGTCATTCTGTGCTTAAATTGTCTTCTTGGTTTTCTCTGTCAAGTTATCATCCATCAAAATCAGACTTTAGAATATAAACACCTTAATATTTTCAAGTACTCACCCTCAACAAGTTCAAGATCTAAATATCTCAAAGTGCATTATCACCCTCTTTGATAAACTAATCACTCAAACATAGTTTCTCATCAGGATCTATCATCCTTTATCATGAAACTGAAACATTTGGTCAGGATAATTTTGTCCCACATCGTAGGATATATCGTTCCTATTGGAATTGATTTTTATCAAATCATCATCATTGCACTCCTAAACCGAAGATCAAAAAACTTGCAAACTTTTAAACACTTGAATCATCTTTTCATGTCATATCGCGCTATCACATTTACATTGACAATTGATCACTTATCAAAACAACTTTTGGACAATCGAATTCTAGCACACTATCTAACACACATGTATGCCCGCTTTAACTAGAGTTCAGAGATGATGAATCGCAGAGACTGAAATTGAAACATTGGAAACAACTATGATCATGGAACATGAAGATGAAATACAAGTTGAAGAAGAAATAACAAAACAAAATATCAAAGACATAAAAAAGATCCCCAATTCGATAAGTTTATGCAAAAATTGTTGGAGGAAGAAAAAGAAAAATATTTCCTAATGTTAGCAAAATCCGGCGCTACACTCCCCCAAGATTTTGATGTGAACAAATTGACACAAAAGAAAAGTGATCCTCCTCCTAATAATGAACAATATGAAGATATTTTTGGTCTCCACATGAATGACACATCAATTCCCAATAATACCAGAACCAATGAAGAAACTTACATACCCAAAAGAGATGAAGTGGAAATTCTGAATAACATTCAATCCAATGAAGATACAAGAAGGACTAGAGATGACAGAAGAAGAGATCCAGATCCTCCTAGAATGAAAAATCATGGTTATGAAAGAACAAATCATGTTGATAATCCGATCACAACTCTCACACAACAACTACAAACAATGCAAACACAAATTCAAGATATGCAGTGAGGAAATGTTGAAAGATACTCACTTCAAGAAATCTGTCCTTATCAATTTGATAGAAATCTAAACATGATACCATTTCCTATAGGTTTTGAAACTCCTAGATATGAAAAATATGATAGAAGCACTGACCCTCAAGATCATATACGAGAATTTTGCACAATGAGTATGGAGTTTGCACATGAGGATACCTACTTGATGAGATTATTTCCAAAAAGCTTAACTGGACTAGCCATGGAATGGTTCTCCAAACTTCCACCTTGAATCGGATCATTCTCAGAGTTGGTGGATAAGTTTGTTTCACAATACTTTTATAACGTACACCATGAAATAACAATGCTAGACCTATGTAATGATGGACTTGAAAAGCACTGAGAGGGGGGGGGGGGTGAATCAATGACTCCAAAACACACACTACTTTGAATACTAATCTATATATGTTCTTAACCAAGCAGTTAAAAAAAATACATTCTATCCAAAATGAAATAACAACATTCACAAAAATTAGAACATCCATCATAACACAAGTGTTTATACGTGGAAAACCGAAATATGTAAAAACCACAGTGAGATGGAACTCACAAGTTAACTATCTATAGTAATAGAAAACTGACTGGTTAAGGCCTTACAAAGAGCTTTGCTAGGAGTGAATCTTGTTAGAGATTCTAAGCTTGATTAGAAGCTTATACCCTATTAAGAGTACTACCCTATTAGGAGTAACCTCGCTGGATGATTTGAGAGTCTAAACTAATGGATCACCTTGTTAGAGGATTTGTACAATGAAGCTTGTTAGAGCCTACCTGGTTAGGGGATTTAATTATGTTGTAATGATTAGAAAACAACAAGAATGGTTTGATCTATTCGGAGTAGCAGAAAACTTGCTTGATCAGATCCTTCTAAGTACAAATAATGTTGCTCTGCATCTTAACACTTATCATTTCCCAACAAAAGCTTTTTCATTCTTTTCACATAACAACTCTCTATCTGTTATCATATCACCTTTAAATGACTCTCTACGATGTCTTTAAATAGACATGCAATCCTTATGTCAGCCATAGGAACACAATTTCATAGGTGCAGTGAATCTAGACCTATAATCATAACTCACCACAAAAATGACCGCCAAACAAACGATGCTGGTAACTCATCACAAAAATAGATACCAGTTAGAACAGTTTAATACTGGTTGAAAAATTAACCGTTGTTATGGAATATTCACTAGATCTTCTTTTACATCTTCATTCTGATTCTGATGCAGATCTGGTGGTATTTTTGGTTATCTCATAGGTACATACCGGTTGATAGAGAGTACTAGTTTAGAGATAAACTTTAAATATGCTGGTTAGAAGTGTAAACTAATTGAAGTTACAACGATAGTCAGTGTAATCATATATGTGTGTGAGAGTGTTACATCAATGACAACAAGTGATGAATACATTACAATCATTATCAAGCCAACAATCTCCCCCTTTGGCATTGATGGCAATACTTAGAAAATTTTGAGTAATTTACAATACTGCTAAGTGTGCATACAACATATCTACATATATATGCTCAAGCTCCCTTTTGAATGTAACATTATAGTACTCCCCCTTAGTGTATGCATAAATACAAAAAAATTCAAAAACAAACACACATACATACATATAATTATTACCTCCCCTTTGACAACAATGCCAAAATGATAAAGCAATATATATATATATATATATATATATATAGAAAGTCTGTTTCAAAAAGTTCAGTATATATGACTTTTGAAAAAAAAGTCATGCATTAGGAATTCTCATGAAAGTATGGTTGTTTCATCTGAGATAGAGCAATCTGCCATGATTCTAGCATGTGATTCGTATACTTTGTTGTAGACAGTAGGTGAGAATAGAATTCCTCCATTAAATCAAGTGAGCACATTTCTGGAGTAGCAAGAATAGCTTCAGCATGAGAGTAGGCTCTCTGAATAATGTCAATCTATAAGGTGAGTTGATTCTTGAGCTCTCTTAGAGATTGGAATCTTTTAGCTCTCTCATTATCATTCCGGATCAGTTTGTCATGCAATTCATCTATAGACGGGTTAAAGACATGAATAGAGTCCTGGAGTGGGACATATGCCTTACATTAACTTTCTATTTCCTTCTCAGTTTCATCTTGATTTTTAGAAATATCAAAATAAAAGAAAGTAACATTGGAGGTAGAGGCAAGATACTTTCCTCCAGATTCAATAGCTTTCTTAAACAGACTGCCATTATGAGATAAGGCCATTTTTCTATTCTTAATGTGCTTTGCTAGCTTATCTCCATATGCTTTCTTATGGCTCTTTTCAACAGACATTTGAGCAACATCTTCAAGTGTTTTGATTTGATCAGATGCCTCTGCAACTAACTGTCTGAGTTTGCTGATAGGAGTGGGAAGATGTGTGACAGAGGTTTCTGGTAGTAACCCAGACAAGATGTCTACAATATTCTGAATTGTCTCTGCCTCAATTCTTTGTTCTTTCATCCTTTTCTTATGTGCATGATCTTCCATCATACACACAAACTTCATCATTTCAGAAGCACTCAGGGTATTCATATTAATAGGTCCTGAAATACTTAAAGAGTCATCATCATCATCATCATCATCATCATCATCATCATCATCATCATCATCATCATCATCATCATCATCATCATCATCATCATAATCATCATCATCATCATCATCATCATCATCAACATCATCATCAAGCAGTTTTTGCTTTCCCTTTTCAGAGGATATAAACTTAATGATGGCTCATTCTGTGTTTGCTTCTGTTATATCTTCTGCTTTCTGTGTAACAACTTCCTTAGTGGTCTCCTTTTGAGTGATCTCAATGACTGGTGGAGATTGGGGTTTCTCCAGTTGTTCATTTCCCAGTTGAGGTTTCTCTTGTTGTTCAGTTGCCGGTATACTGATTTCCTTAGTTTGAGTAGCTGATTGATCACCTGTTGTATTATGTACTTCTATGATTGAAGGAAGATCCATATCAGGTGCAGTAATTTATTCAGATAGATCTACTAAATCCTCAATATCCTCATCAATATGAATAACTAAGTCATCCTTCTTCTTAGTTGAGAAGACAATATCAGATGGGACAATTTCCTCTATGTCCATTTCTGGTAGAGAAACATCATCTGAGGTCTCATCCTTATTGAGAGATTGGATGCTATCTATCCTTTGTTTGATTAGATAGGCTAGTTGATGAGTTATGGTCTCAATAACTGCTCTTTTTCCATTAAGAAGCTTCAATCTTCTAATTTTAAAATCAAAATATACTTTGTATTCCTCAGTCAAAGCACTAATTCCATCTGATGACAATGTGGGAAAATACTGTACAAATATTTTATCAATAATTTCCTTATCTAACTGAGTGGCTTCTTCCCATTTTTCTAATAGGGTATTATACATGGATATTGAAGTTTCTTTTTCTAATTCAAGCAGATATCTACAGTAATGACTCAACAAGTTTATTACCTATTGGTGCATTTGCTTATGCTCATCTACAGTAAAAGAATCATAATGTTCTTTAACATTTTCAAACTTGTTTCTTTCCAATGACTTCATTGTTCTTTCAAATGTTGTTACAGGTTTGTAGGAGGCAATATCTAGTGGTGTAGTTTCCTTTGGCACTACCTTTGCCTTTTTAGACGTTTTGTCGGTTGCCTTCTCCTTCTTAGATTCTTCATTAGACTCTGTTCCCTCAAACTTTGGTTGCAAAATTAATTTCCTGTTCCTTCTCTTCTTTGGTGCACTCTTCTTTTTCTCAGTTATTTTGGGTGCTTGTTCCTTCTTGCTTAGGACACTTTGATTCACCCTTGTAGTCTTCTTTTTAGGATATTTTTCTTCACTTTTCTTTTTCTTTCTTTTCGCTTTAGCTACAGATTCAGTATTGGTTTCAGCAGGTGCAACTTGGATTGTAGGAATATCCAATTTCACCTTCTTTTTGTCTACAGGAGATGCTAACAGAGTATTAGCATAGCCATCCAGTAAGCCATCATTGACTTCATAGTTCATTTCTTCCACTTCTTCCTCTCTAGGTTCTCTTGCTTGCATTAAGCAAAAATCAGTAGTAACCGTGAAGATTATGTCTTTTTCAAAATGTCTTACTACATCTTCAGGTAACCTCATTCTCATACTCATTTTATTTTGAAATTCATTAAAATACCTATTGGTGGTAGCCAAAAAGGTATTCTTTATAGCCTTGATGCTATTTCTAATCTGAGCATTGACCAATTATTATTTGGACCATTCAATGTCACCTATATTAGGTAGGAAATTCTGAAAGTAGGAAAATAACCCAGCTAGCAGTTGACCAAATTTGAACTTCTAGGTATTGTCATTTTTAATAGACTTTAAATTTAGAAAAAGCTAGACTCTGATAGCTTAACAGATATCATAGTTTTTATCTTCAATAATCATACTATATGCTGTATGAATTATTGCAGACGGAACACTGTTAAGTCTATTGGAATAAAATACTCTATAGCCTATCACCAATACTACGATTTTAACCTCAAGATCTCTGATATTGTTAACAGAGAAAGCACACCCATCAGAGGTGGAACTGGTTAGCTTGAAGACTATGTCTTTTGTGATTTTTCTCAGCTTAGGAATTTCACTGGTTGAGGAATAACCCGTTACAACCCTAATGCCTTCCTTGGTAATTGTGTGAGTCCTTTCCAGATACATATTCTCTCCATGTACTCGACTCAGAATTATTCTTATGTGTTCTTCAAAATATTCAAGAGGGTAGGCGGCATTATGAAATCCTTTCTAAAAAATCCTAGAATATTTAGCTTCAATCTTTCCTTCCTTATCATAGAGTGATTTCAGCTAAGTAAAGATGTGAAGAGTTCCCATATCTTCAATTTTGCAGTCTATATAGCTAGACAAATCACCTTGGATAACGAATCCACTTGGAACTTGCGATAATGCATTCTAAGACATAATTTTCTCTGCCTTTACAACTTCTTCAGGCTCAATAGTAATCATCAACCTCCCTACAAATTTAGAAGTAGATGCCTTTCTAGACAAACAAGTTTCAAGGCGGTAAGCAAGGAAATACCTAAAATTTAGCACGTCGCTTCGATTCCCGGTTGGATTATTCAAATGTGCTCCCGTTCGCTTCTCTACAGCTACCAATTCAACTTGATTTCTCTTAATCACAAAGAAATTTGTTAATTAGCACCAAAACTATCTTGCTCTTCTTTGCAATTGCTTCAATTCTTTTTCGAAAGGATTAGGGTAAAAATGATAAGGTAAAACTAGTTTATATCTTTTTTACCAACTGTAATAAATGCTCATACTTTTAGGTTAAAAACCCTAATTTTGGCGCTTAAGTGACATACTAGATAATTAACATGTCAGCAAAAAAAAATCACCAAAATTCAAAAAGATTCTTTCTCACTAATTCTACAAAGTGGTCCGAATTATTTTTTACCGTTATGCTCCCCTTAGCCATTTTAGACAGGTTTAAGTCAGAGGTGTTGGACTCTCCTCACTAGGTGAAGGAGTGATTTCTTCTGCAAGCACTTCTTCTCTCTTATTTTTCCATGTCCGATTCATGTCTTCTCTTGTTTCCTCAACATCAACATTTTGCTTGCCTTTCTGATCCATAGTAGAGTTGACCAGTTTGTTGTTTCTGGTTCTGCAAAACTTTGCCAGGTGTCTTGGTTTGTAGTAGTGATAGCAGACCATACCAAATGATCTCTAGGGTCCTGCATTTCCTCTTCTTTTTCTGTAGTTCATAGCCACATGACCACTTTTATTACAAAAGGTACACAAAACATTTGTTTCCTTTTCCATCTTAAATGGACTAAAACTATTGTTATAGGATCTTTTCCAGTTCCTGTTCATCTAGTTGTCATAGTTTCCTGGTCGGCCACCATATGATCTAGGATGCATGTGTGGTATAGGATTGTTTATACCATATCTAAACTCAATATGTTTATGCCCATACATTCCACAGGTGTAGCAACATCCTTCAAACTTTCTAGATACAGACCTAGTATTGGTATTATAACATGCATTTCTCATAGGTTTGTTCCTACAAACATTTGCAGTATGACCATGCTTATGACAAACAAAACACATAGGTTTGAAATATTTCTTGCCGGTAGTCTTATTGACTTTAGATGAATTTTTATTCTTTGGATAGTTTCTCTTTGTACCAGAGGATTCACCTTTCTTAGTTGTATGAAAGCCAAGTCCAGAGATATCACCCTTCATTCTCTGTGATTGAATTTGTTCTTCTAGCATGGTAGAACTTTTGACAAACTTTTCCAGTTTCTCATTGGCTTCAACAAGCTTAGTGACAATATCTTCATTATGCTTGGATAGATTCTCTTTCATAGATGATGCCAACTCGAGGTGTAATTTTAAGTTCTCCTTTTCTTCTATTTCAGCTATTAAATCCTCATGCATGGTGTCTCTTTCCTGTTTGATTTTTAGGATCTCTTGATCTTTTTCTTTGATAAGATCTTCAACAGCTCTTCTGGATTCTAGCTCCTGACACATGCGAATAGTGAGACCTTCCATTTCTCTTCTTAGATTTAGTTTCTCACCCTAGAAATTTTCAACCTCTTCCGCTAAGGAATCAATATTAGCTTCATCCAAAGAACTATTGTTAGATATTTCTAATAGTTTTTTAGATAGCTCTCTCCTTTTGACTTGAGAAGCTTTTAGTTTACCCCTAAGAGTTTCAACTTCATTTCTACTGGCTTCTAGTTCTCTAACCATCTCAAAGTAGCTTATGTCCCCCATGGTGGTTTCAAGATTCCCTTCTAAGCAGTTAGGCTTCAAAGAAGTTGGGCGTTGATACCAATTGATGGACTTGAAAAGCACTAAGAGGGGGGGGTGAATCCATGACTCCAAAACACACACTACTTTGAATACTAATCTATAGATGTTCTTAACCAAGCGGTTAAACAAAATACATGCTATCCAAAATGAAATAACAACATCCACAAAAAGTAGAACATCCACCATAACAAAAGTGTTTATACGTGGAAAACCCAAATAGGTAAAAACCATGGTGAGATGGAACTCACAAGTTAACTATCTGCAGTAATAGAAAACTGACCGGTTAAGGCCTTACAAAGAGCTCTACTAGGAGTGAATCTTGTTAGAGATTCTGAGCTTGATTAGAAGCTTATACCCTATTAATAGTACTACCCTATTAGGAGTAACCTTGCTAGAGGATTTGAGAATCCAAACTAATGGATCACCTTGTTAGAGGATTTGTACAATGAAGCTTATTAGAGCTTACCCAGTTAGGGGATTTGATTTTGTTGTAATGATTAGAAAACAACAAGAATGGGTTGATATGTTCTGAGTAGCACAAAACTTGCTTGATTAGATCCTTCTAAGTACAAATAATACAGTTCTGCATCTTAACACTTATCATTTCTCAACAAAAGCTTTTTCATTCTTTTCACATAACAACTCTCTATCTGTTATCATATCATCCTTTAAATGACTCTCTATGATGTCTTTAAATAGACATACAATCCTTATGTCGGCCATATGAACACAATTTCATAGGTGCAGTGAATCTAGACATATAATCATAACTCATCACAAAAAAGACCACCAAACAAACGGTGCTGGTAACTCATCACAAAAATAGATACCGGTTAGAACAGTTTAATACCAATTGAAAATTAACCGTTGTTATGGAATCTTCACTAGATCTTCTTCTACATCTTCATTTTGATTCTGATGTGGATCCGGTGGTATTTCAGGTTATCTCATAGGTACATACCAATTGACACAAAGTACCGGTTTAGAGATAAACCTTAAACATGTCGATTAGCATTGTAAACCAATTGAAGTTACACCAGTAGTCAAAGTAATCATATATGTGTGTGAGAGTGTTACATAAATGACAACAAGTGATGAATACATTACAATCATCATCAAGCCAAAATGTAATGCCAAACAAAAAAGTGGAGAACCTTTCATGACATTTTTACAATGATGGAGATGGTTAGCTTCGCGGTATCCTTGTACAGTGCCAAAGTACAAAAAAATTGGCATATTCATTGACAACTTAAATGATCAAATGAGTTATTACTGAAAAATGTAAGGAAATCAAAGTTTCAGAAAAATGATTGATAATGGAATCAGAATGGAGGAAGCCATGATTAAGAAAGGTGAATTAAAAATATACAAAGGAGTCCATCCTCCTAACAACAACAATAACAACAATCACAATGATAAGCCAAAGTTTTGGAATAGAAATCAAAATGTCGTCAACGATGGAATAGTAGATAACAACAATGTGAAACCAAAACAACTGGTTTTTAATTTATCTACTCACTCAACAATGACTCAGCAAAACAACAATCACCAAAAAGAAACTATCAAAACTTTCTTTCGAAGACAATTTACAAACATTGGCGAACCCCTTGGGTCAGTGCTAAAGACACTTCTTGCAAACAAATTGATCAGTTTTTGAAAAGAAAGGAACTACGAACCTCAAATAAAACCACCTTGGTGGAATGATAACCATTATTGCTATTTCCATCGAAACAAGGGCAATCACACAGATAATTGTTAGAAGTTGAAACATGTCATACAAGATTTGATTGATAAAGGAGTAATAACTATGGATAGACATACAACAAATGAATCTCATACAACCTTTAAGACTCCGCTTCCAAACTATGAGAAAGGTGAATCAACAGCAACAAATAATGGTAAGGGTAAAGTGAAGGTAAACTACGCTCATACATATGACAATGTGGTAAATGTGATTGTAGTTAAAGAAAAACAAAATCAAGAACATGCTCATGCTATCACAAGAAGAAAAGCCAAAGTTGTTTTTTCAAGTCCTACAATAAACACATCATCCACTATAGCAAAACAATACAGTCTAGTGGAGCAATTATAGAAAACACCCACACAAATATCCATCTTAAAACTTTTAAAGCTTTCACCTACACACAAATAATTTCTTGAACGAGCATTAATCGATACAACAGTATCCAAAGATCTTGATATCAATCAATTCCAAACCATGGTGGGACACCTCACAACCCCTCATTGCTTATCATTCACTGAAGAAGATGACATGTCCCTACAACATCCCCATAATGCTCCCTTCCATATCAAAGTCATCATTCATAAGACACGAGTTAAATGTGTCTTGATAGATGGAGGAGTTGGCTTAAACATCTTCTCTTTGAGTCTTGTCCATGCTCTAGGTTATTCAGAAGATGCAGTTGATCCTTGGAAAAAGATCACCATTAAAGCCTATGATGAAGAAGAACGTTCCTCTAAAGGAATTGTGATGTTACCCATCAAAGTGGGACCTTTATAGAAAGACACAGCATGCCAAGTTCTAGATTTAGATTTATTATACAACATACTCTTGGGAAGACCCTAGATACATGACATACAAGTTGTTCCATCTACATATCATCAGTGCTTAAAATTTCCCTACAATGGGCAGGAAATCATGATCTCAGTAGATTCAAATCCATTTCAGTATTGTAGTAATCTTAAACCAATTCAACAAGTCATTGTTCCTCATAATAGGGAGGCAACATCTTTTAACAAACAATCCAAGGAACAATCATTTTCCTCTATTTTATCAAGTATGGAAAAAAAAAATGCAGCTAAGAGATTGAGGGAACGAAGAATATTCAATATCATAATTACCACTTTCTCCTAAATCCTTGGGAAAACCATCAAACTCTAAACAACCACCAATTGTGAAACATCTTCCGATATTTGATGGAGCATTCTTTAGTGCTGGAACCTTATCAGAGGAGATAGAAGACAAAGATGTGCTACAGTGGCTATACAAAGATGAAGAAGTTCAACAAAAGGTCAACAATGTCTGCATACCTGGAGAAAAATATGGAAAAGGATTTAACATTGTCAAAAAAATGGGATATAGTGGAACATGTCCTATAGGAAAAAGAAAAGAAGGTATCTCAAAACCTATCCAACCTTACACTCAACAGACTATAGAAAAAACAGGCTTAGGGTATGGACAAGTCAATCTACTAGAAGACACATCTTTTAGTAAACAACAAGAGGGATATGAAAATAGAAAAGAACAACTGGCAATTGAAAGGGAAGAAGCATCAGCTAAGCAAAAAACAACAACAAACATGAAATGGGAAAAGAAGCAAACTTCAAATCAACAAGAGAAACAAACTAAAAGCACCTCTCAAGTAGCATTAAATCTCAATCAAAACAAGAAAGAAGCTAATATAAATCCAGGAGAGCTCATAGCAAGGTTGACAAAACTCAATCTCAGTCCTATAGATTGCATGCTGCAAGTGATATAGATTCTAATGAATGGGAATGAGATTCATATCACTTTGAAGAATCAGCTGAAGAAAATTTCTTTGAAGAAGATGTAGGAGTCAATGTAGTTCACACGTATGCAGGACAAACGTCAAGAACTAGTTCACTTGAATTAGAATCACATTCGACTAACTTGGAATTAATCGAGGATGATCAAGAAATCCTTGTGCGAGGTCATTATAATGAGAGTATCATTCTAGACATCGACATACATATTGAAAACTTTGATACATCTATCATGACCCTTGATATCCTCGAAAAATTCCAACTTGAAGATCCCTTGACTCTACTCCACCTTGAGCTTATTGATTGGGAAAATGAAGGACATACTGCCATTGATACCTTTCCAAATGACCATGCCATATTTGTATATCTTAACGCAATCGAACCTATAACAAATTTCACCAGGAATTTCAGCAACGCATCTTCCAGTCAAGTGGGTGCCAAATCTCCTAGTTGCAAAAGTGAAAATAAAGAAAAGAATATCGGGTCTAATGCTGAAAACCATTTCTTGGCAACATTAGATCAGGAAAAAGTAAAAACATAGGACGCATCTAATGGTGAAAACCTCCTTGAGGCACCAGAAGATGGGAGATTTGACACTTTACCTGAGCACTATCAAGAAAGGTCATCCATTTTAATCGAACCAACAGAGGCAATGAACATTGGCACACCACAACAACCAGAGATTCTTTATCCAATGACTTCTCTATCTGAGCAAGAAATGCAACAATATGTGGAATTCTTCAAATGACAATAAATCAATTTTGCCTGGTCCTATGCAAACATACCAGGGTTAGATCCAGAACTTATTATGCATCACTTAAATGTTAGTCCAAGAGCCAAACTAGTTAAACAAAAGTTACAAAAGATGCATCCTCATATTGCTCTTCTGGTCAAGGTAGAACTAAAGAAATTATTGGATGTTGGATTCATTAGACCTGTAGCTTATCCTCAATGGGTATCAAACATCATTCCTATTTCCAAACCAGATAAAAGCATCAGAATATGCACAGACTTCAGAGATCTTAATAACATGTCCAAAGGATGACTTTCCTTTGCCTAACATCGAAATCATTGTAGATTTAACTGTTGGACACTCCATGTTTTCGCTAATGGATGGTTTCTCTGGATACAATTAGATAAAAATAGCACCCAAAGATCAAGAAAAGACAACTTTCACATGTCCATGGGGTACGTTCTGCTAGAACTGTGAGGCTCTACCCCGAGCCATCATATCATTTCAGTTATTTTCATGTTGGACCTACTATTGATACTATATTTTGATGCATTATGGACATAGATTTTATATGATCTTGTGTTTGGATAACATTGATATGATTATGTCATTTACTTTGATTTGCAGTACTTTATTTTGATGCTTGAAAATTATGGATGCTTGCTATATAAATGATTTAATTCCATGATTATGATGATGATGATGCCATTTAGTAGATTATTTATGTGGATGTTATCAGATATCTGGATACTTGATTTTTATAATTGAAATTGTATGCAATGTCTAAATTGTATTCATTTTTGATAATATTATATGTGATTTTTGGAATTACTAATGTGCAAGTGAGATGTGCAAGAAAATTATTCCATGTGACCATGGAAACTATTCGCAAAATCAAGCCTATACCTATGTGCGATTGTGAAGCCAAGGGTTGTCTATTTGGAGAGACAACACCTCATTTGTAAATGTGTTTTAATTTGTAAATGTTATGCTTGGATGCGTGTTTAATTTATAAATTCCAAAAAAGGGACATTTTCCATGTGTAATTTAGTGATGTGTAATTCTTTTTGTAGTGTCACTTCACACATGTGTTGTAGGATGAGTTGACATTGACATGTCCTTTTGAGGAAATTTGTTTAATCAATGCATATTTTTCAATTATCCTAGAATGGTCCCAAGAAAGCCTTGGATAGGGAGCCATTAGAAAGGTCAACTCAGGGCTGACCCATAGGTAAACTTTGGGTGACTTTCTAGGGGGTTAATCTAACTCCTAGGGTCAAGTTAGGGGCATTTTTAGTTGGCCATATGATGGCATTTTTAGTTGGCCATATGTTGTATTTGTTTTTCACTGTTGTTATTTTTTTATGTGTAGGAAGATTTTGAGTTCTTCCTTATGTGTTTTTGGTTGAGTTTTTATGTTATTGTTTTTGGGAGTTTTCAAGGTGAAACTCACCCTTGGGAGGGTAGAGTGGCCTTAGGGTGAAGGGTTGTTTGACAACCTATGAGTGAGAGGCTCTCTTTGTAAGAGAGTGATTCACAAGGGATTTTGTGACCCATGATACATAGTGATTTGTTTATGCAATTGGGGTCATAAGGGGAGTTTTATTGGCTTGTATGCCTTGGGGGACATAAGGGATTATAGGTACAAGTTTGAAACTTGTGGATGTGTTTATTTGTAGCCTTGCTATGACATTATGTAATCTACTTGCAAAATTCTCCTCGAGGTACTTAGTCCACATTCACCCCACTTGAAAAGTCACATAAGTGACATTGTTTGATCCTTGGGTTGCGAGTATCTTTTATTTTTATGAGTTTTTTGCTTGTATGTGTTTGAATATATGTTTTCCATCTAGCCTTGATTCTTCTAGCTCGGGTGTGGCTTCTTGTAAGCCTACATTGGGAGGTGACCCTCCATGGTCACAACCTTCAAGATTTATTGCAGGTTTTGCTTGGGAAAAGATTGGAGGAAAAAGCTTGAGATGATCCTATGTCTTTATGTATTTAGTTGGAGAAAAGAAAATTTAACTATTGGAATAGTTTTTACAAAAAGAGATGTATTTTAAATTTGAAGTATTAAATGTTTTTATATGACTAAGTTTCACCATGAAACAAGATGTACTTTTTTTAATTTTAAGTATATATCCTTGCAAGTGTATTGTTGAAGTTATCTTTTAATGATATGTTTATAGAAAAAAGAAAGAATAAGCATGAAACTTATAATTTTCTTCTATTGTCATTTGAAAGGAAAAAACAAAAGAATTTATCTAAATGTTGATAGTGTAATATTTTTACTAGGAAGGAAGAAATATTTATTTATGTTTATAGTTATACAAAAAAAAAATAAAAGATTTAGAATGATAATATATATTTTGTCTTTTAAGTGTTTAAAAAAAAATGCAGAGTTATATGTTAGTAAAGTAGTCACTTTAAAGGAACTAATTGCTTAAGTCTATAGTTCAAATTCAAAGGAAAATTAATAGGCAACTTAGAAATGGTTTTCTAATCTTACATTACTTGTTGTTATTAAACCAATGGGTTTTAGAAAGATTTATATGGCAGTTGTAAATAAATTAGTTTCCGCTAATCTCCTATTCTATAAATGCATATTAAGTAGAAAATTAACCAAACCTAGATAATGATAATACATTAGATATTGTATTAAATGTCTTTTTGAAAATGATAGTTAGAGCTGTAAATATAAATATTCTATCACATTTTACATTTTGTAATAGCATGTTAGAGAAAAGAATATAAATCTAGTTATAGGATTATTAAATCAATAACACAAAAATTAATTGTATGTTATTGATATAAAAAAAAGGGGAAAATAGATCCACTCTATTATGTTATATAACATATTTTGTTTTTCTTCATTTATTAAATATTCGGGTTAAAAAAAAAAAGAAAAGAGAAATAGTTTATCAAGTTTGTACAAATGTTCTGTAACAATTATACATTCAGGTTAAATATATAAGAGTATTCATATTAGAATAAACATATTGTGCATATATATATATATATATATATATATATATATATATTCAAAATTTATATACTTAGAAATGCACATTTTCCCTTAACTATGCTCCTATATGCACACACACACACACACACACACACACACACACACACACACACACACACACACATATATATTTATTTATTTATTTATTTATTTATTTTCATTTAAAATTAAATAATAAATAAATAAATAAATATAAAAACAAAAAAAAATACATGTTTCAGCCTAGCCGAGCCACTGTGATAAACCACAATGGGCGGTTGCCGTCACTGTGGGTAACCATAGTGGATGACATGGGGTCGCCACTGTGGGTAACCAGAGTGGACGACTCACGGCCGCCACTATGGGTATCCACAGTGAGTGGCACTAGCTACCACTATGGGTATCCACAGTGAGTGGCACTAGCTACCACTATGGGTATCCGTAGTGGTGCTCGAGAGCCTCCTCCGCCCTGCGGCTTCAGCCTCCCTCCTTCGCTGCCATGAAACCCTACAAACAAACACACACACACACACACACACCAAAAGCAAGGAAAAAAAATGATTTGTTAAGATAAGAAACCCTAACCCATTTTCGGGTTAGGGTTAACATTTGGAAAGAAAGAAAAGAATAGGTTAAGTTATAAGAAATAATCCAACCCTAGTTAGGGTTCGAAATTAAATATGATTAAAATTGAAAAGAGGGGGGGGGAACTCTTTTCAATTTGAGATGGGTAAAGCCCATTTACATTTTAATTAATTAAATAGGAGAGTTATTTTAAAACCCATTTTCATTTTAATTAATTAATTAGGGAAGTTATTCCTATATTAGTTTTTGAGGGATTAATTTTTATATGGTAATATTATTCACATAATTGATTTAATTTTATTAACAAGGGTTATTAATGAGAAATTTTATATAGTTAGTTTTCATATTTAAATAAATATGGATGTTCGGGTTAAAATTCCTTTGGGGGATTTTAATGATGAAATTTATTAATTGTATAATGTAAAATTTTAACCTATGAGGTCATTATTGGCTGAATATTTATATAGTTGAAATTTAAATGTCTAAGGGGTCTTAAAATTTGACTTTAGCATAAAATGAATTTATTTGGCAAATATAATAATTGATTTGGTTAACTTTTATAGTTATATTTAAAAGTGTATTTCGCATATGTTCAATTAATTATTTTAATATGAGTACACATTATTTTATTTAGCCTTGAGTATTTTAAATACTATTGAGGTAATTAATATCTCTTGATTTATTATTGGTGAAATTTTTAATTAGAGAAAATTAATTAATTTAGTTTAATTAATTAATTAAGTGGTGATGACCCCTTTTAGGGAATAATTAGTCTTCTCTAATTATTGTCGCTATATTGATTTAGTTAATTAAATCAACTTTAGTAAACCATTCTTTAATCTCGAGTTAACCTTTAGTTAAGACAAAACCTAGCTATTCCATTTTTAATGTAGATTATTTAATGTATTTATGTTGTTTTAAAAAAAAAAATTGTTTTGTTTTTGCCGAAAAGTTTGGGCATGACATTTTGGTATCAGAGCAAGGTTTCCAACACTAGGAACCTTTCTCCATTCTGTTTCGCTTTAATATTATTTTCTTTAAGAATTGTTATTAATTTTATTTTTTTACTTTATTTTACTTTTAGTGATCATTAAGGATGTCACCGGCTATGCGACAAACTCATAAGCATGGTAGGGGTCCTAGACGTGCTTGCATGGCACACGAGGATGTTGTGCGGGACAAGTTGGATCCAGAAGGGGATCGGGAAGCTCCTCCCGAACAACCAATTGACCCCAATAGAGACATTATGGTTGCACTCCAGACCCTGATAGGGATAGTTCTGGATAGACTCCCAGCAGTAGATCGACAGGTAGAGCACCAAAATTCTAAGAGTCATAGATCCGCAGCTAGGGAGCGGAGTAGTAGTCCACCTCCTAACCGTATAGAGGCCCAGGTTGAGCATGAGCCTGAGTTAGTCCATCTACCTGAGGCACCTCCAGTAGTGGCACTAGTTATTTTTGAGAGAACACCTCATGATCCCGAGGATCAAATCAAAGAGATTCTACATCTTCAGCCGTCGTCTTTTGCAGGATCTACCGATGGGGTAGAGACCGAGGCTTGGCTTTTGAGTCTAGACATGTGTTTTGGATTGCATCCCTATGAGAGCAATTTGAAGGCAAAGATTGTCATTCACCTTCTGAGAGGGATGACTTCCACATGGTGGAGGCAAGAGGAGTACACAAATGATTTATCTAGAGACACTATTACTTGGGATATCTTTACAAAGAGATTCATAGATAGGTACCTGTTAGAGCACTATAGGTAGTGCATGATTGACGAGTTCCATGACCTTCAACATTGGGTCTCTCCGTGTCCCACTATGAGAGCAAGTTCTTTGAGCTCTAACCCTACGTAGACTACCTAAAATATGAAAAGTTACTCCTCAACTAGTTCATCAGAGGATTGAATGCTGGGATAGCAGGACCAGTCAGGATGGTAGCTCCAGGGAGCCTTCGGGTTGTCATGGAGAAGGCCTTGCTATTAGAGGAGATTCAGGGTAGATTGTAGGGCACATGGGATCGGCATCAGAACCAAAACCTTATACCATAGTCTTTTGGGTTTCAAAACCCCCACTGGAAGGGTAACCACATGAATTCATTGGGGTTCTTTAAACCCCATCCTCTGCAGTAGTCACAACAGAATCAGAGGCAAAGGCCTCCACAGGGTCAGCAGGGCTTTAAGCCTAAGCAGTGGTATTTACAGGGTCCTAGGCATGACCAACGATCAGAGGATCCTTACACACCACCGACATGGAATCAATAGTCCTCCAGGGGTGGTTTCAGTGGTTTGAGAAAGACAAAAAGATAGGGATACTCTAGGCCATAGGGTGCTCAATTCCAGACATGCAGTGCTTGTTTCTCTTGTAGTCAGAGTGTCCACAGGGTCAGATGGCAAGTAGTCAGAGGATGGTAGGTTCAGAGCCTATAGTTGGGGACATGGGTAAGTCCCATAGAGTCTTCACAGTAGTTGACAATCGCCAAGCAGAGCTTCAGGCCATAGTCATAGAGGCCGTAGGTATGATCAGAGGTCGCAGTGTTTCTATCTTGTTTGATTCAAGAGCTATTGATTCTATTATATCTCCATTGGTAGTGGAGCGTTGTAGGCTAGTGGCATCTAGGCATGGTGTTAGTTGGAAAGTGGAGTTGGCTTCGGGAGCTAGAGTGTCTTTTGAGTCAGTGGTTAGGGGCTGTCAGCTTCAGATTGAGAGTACAACCACCTTAGTAGACCTTCGAGTTATACCTCTAGGGTCTTATGGCATTGTTCTTGGCATGGATTGGCTATACGCCGACAGAGCCAAAATGGATTGTCACCAGAAAAAGATAGAGTGTGTAGATGATCAGGGTACGTCCATAGTTATTTCAGGGATTCAGAGGCCCATATCACTTCATATGATTTTTGCTATGCTGCTTAAGTAGAGCATGCAAAAGGGATACCAGTTGTTATCCATCACCATCACTGATACAGAGGAAGAGAATGAGAAGGAGCCTTCCCTAGATGATCATCACATCCTTGAGGAATTTGTAGATGTGTTTCCTTCCGAGCTACCTAGTATGCCACCTAGCAAAGAGATTGATTTTCACATAGATCTTGTAACAGGAGATGAGCCAGATTTGAGAGAACCATATAGGATGACCACAAATGAGCTTAATGAGATCAAGATGTAGCTTGAGGAACTCTTAAAGAAGGGTCAAATTCATCCTATCATCTCCCCTTGGGGCACACCAGTCATCTTCATGAAGAAGGATGGATCCCTTCGGTTATGTATCAATTACAGGCAGTGGAACAAAGTGACCATCAAGAACCGATATCCCTTGCCCAAGATCGATGACTTATTTGATCAGTTTTAGGGTGTCAAAGTGTTTTCCAAGATAGATCTGAAGTCAAGGTACCATTAGTTGAGGATTGTAGAGAGTGATATCCATAAGACCACTTTTCATACTAGGTATGGCCACTATGACTTCACCATGGTTCCATCTGGTCTTACGAATGCTTCAACTGCATTCATGAGTCTCATGAATGGGGTATTCCACACTTTCCTTGACCAGTTTGTGATTGTGTTCCTCAATGACATATTGATATATTATCGGAATGAGAAGGAGCATGAGGAGCACTTGAGACAGGTATTGCAGTGCTTGAGAGACAATTAGTTGTATGGTAGTCTGATGAAGTGTGCATTCTTTAGATCAGAGGTCTGATATCTAGGGCATGTTATATCCAGTGATGAGATCTCAGTTGACCCATCGAAGACCAGAGCTATTATGGATTGGCCAGCGCCATCTAGTGTGACAAAAGTTAGGAGTTTCATGGGTCTAGCAGGGTACTCCAGATGCTTTGTTGAGGGATTCTCTAGGGTTGCACATCGTATTACATCCCTTCAGTGAAAGGGAAATAAATTTGAGTGGTCAAAAAGGTGTGACATTGCCTTTCAGGATCTAAAAAGGGCACTCACTAGTGCAACTTTTCTTATTGTGCCACACCCCTCGGTTGATTTCATGGTATGCACAAATGCTTCCTCGGATGGATTATGAGCAATCCTTATGTAGGAGGGTTGAGTTATAGCATATGAGTCTAGGAAACTTAAGACTCACAAGCTTAACTACCCTACGCATGACCTTGAGCTTCCAGCAGTAGTGCATGCACTTGTGAGGTGGAGACACTTCCTTTTGGGTCATCATTTTGAGCTTCATTTAGATCATTAGAGCTTGCAGTACATATTCACTCAACCTAATCTTAATGCTCATCAGAGGATATGGATGGAGTTTTTATGTGAGTATGATTTTGATGTTTACTACATCAAGTGAAAAAAGAACATAGTTGTAGATGCCTTGAGTAGGAGATGTCATGAGATATGCTCCATGTCTATGGACACATATTTGAGAGGATGTATATTGGAGCAGCTGCTAGAGGATGAGTGGTATTTAGAGGTATGTTAGATAGTGTGATCTTAGGAGACCCTAAAAGGGAAATACATAGACTATTCATTAGAGTCTAATGGACTACTATGCCATAGAGGGCGCATCTATGTACCTTCTTCTAGAGGATTGCATGATTTCATTGTGTTGGAGGCTCATAGAGCTCCTTATGTAGCACATCCTAGAGTTAAGAAGATGCATGTAGATTTGAGACAATTATATCATTAGCCAAGTATGTGGTAGTTCATTGTTGTACTAGTAGCTCGATGTTTTGAGTGCTAGAGAGTCAAGGCAGAGCACCACTATCCAGGTGGGTTGCTCCAGTCTCATACGATACCAAAGTGGAAGTGGGATACTATATTGATGGAATTTGTCATTGGTCTTCCTATGTCAGTGCATCATCATGATGCCATCATGGTGACAGTTGACAAGTTGACCAAATTGGCCCACTTCTCACCAGGTTAGACTACCTTCACAGCACTAGTTGTGGCATAGGTATTCTTGAAGGATATTGTCAGAATTCATGGTGTTCCATGCAAGATTATCTCAGACAAATATTCCCTCTTCACTTCTTCCTTTTGGAAGGTGTTATAGGCAGCAACGGGTACCAAACTCAACTTCAGTACAGCCTATGATCTGAAAATGGATTGACAGATAGTGAGGGTAAACTAGGTGTTAGAAGACCCGCTCCGCATGTATGTCATGGATCATTAGACTAGATGGGAAGAGTACCTTTGGTTAGTAGAGTTTGGCTATAATATTGGGTAGCACACTTCTTTGGGGATGCCACCTTTTCAGGCTTTGTACGACAGACCTTGCAGGACACCTTTGAGTTGGGACCATATTGAGGATAGAGTGGCCATAGGTCCTGAGATGGTTTGTGATATGGAGAAGTAGGTTATTTTGATTAGACAGTGTCTTAGAGAGGCACATGATAGGTAGAAGAAGTATGCAGATGCAAAGAGGATAGACTAGAGATTCATGGTTGGGGATTGAGTTTTCTTGAGAGTGCGACTGAATAAGAGTCCAATCCATTATGGAAAGGGTTCTAAGCTCACACCTCGCTTTGTCAGACCATTTGAGATCCTTGAGAGGATAGGAGTAGTTGCATATTATTTAGCTTTGCCACCTAGCCTATCACACATCCACAATGTGTTTCATGTACCAGTTCTGAGGAAGTACATTTATGATGAGTCTCATATTCTGGATTGGGATGCCTTGCAGGTGGAGTTGGATGGGCAACTAGTTTGGAGCCCATCTGCATTTTGGCTCACCCAACACTATCTCTTCGAGGTCGAGAGCTGGACCAGGTTAGGGTCTAGTGGGATTGTTATGACGAGGTTACGACATCATGGGAGGATGCTGCCCAGATGAGATCTTAGTACCTCCATCTTTCTGATGAACTCTGGGAAGAAGTTCATGCCTAGAGGGGGAGGGTGTGAGGACCTACCCTAAGCCATTATAGCATTTCAGTTATTTTCATGTTGGACCTACTATTGATACTATATTTTGATGCATTATGGATTTAGATTTTATATGATCCCATGTTTGGATAACATTGATATGATTATGTCATTTACTTTGATTTGCAGTACTTTCTTTTGATGCTTGTAAATTATGGATGCTTTCTCTATAAATGATTCAATTCCATGATTATGATGATGATGCCATTTAGTAGATTATTTATGTGGATGTTATCAGATAACTGGATACTTAATTTTTATAATTGAAATTGTAGGAGATGTTAGAATTGTATTCTTTTTTGATAATATTATATGTGATTTTTGGAATTACTAATGTGCGAGTGAGATGTGTAAGAAAATTATTCCATGTGACCATCGAAACTATTTAGAGAATCAAGTGTAGACCTATGTGTGATTGTGAAGCCAAGGGTTGTCTATTTGGAGAGACAACACCTTGTTTGTAAATGTATTTTAATTTGTAAATGTTATGCTTGGATGTGTGTTTACTTTGGCAATTGTTTAATTTATAAATTCCAAAAAAGGGACATTTGCCATGCGTAATTTAGTGATGTGTAATTCTTTTTATAGTGTCACTTGACACATGTGTTGTAGGATGAGTTGACATTGACATGTCTCTTTTGAGGAAATTTGTTTAATCAATGCATATTTTTTAATTATCCTAGAATGCTCCCAAGAAACTTTGGGTGACTTTAGAGGGGATTAAAATAACTCTTAGCGTCAAGTTAGGGACATTTTTTGTGGGCTATATCATGTACCTATGGATGAAGGCCAAATTTAGCCGTGTGTCAACTCCCTAGGGCCTATTTAGCCTCCCCAAAAATTGAGTTTCCCAAGTTGGCCGAATTTCATCTTTAGAAGAGCCTTCCTAGGTTAGATAACCCTCCTCATGAGTGACATTGCTCTTCCACATTCCTTTTACCTTTTTTGAGGTGTCTTGGCTAGAGAGTCTATAAGGTATTGGGAACACCAACCAATGAACATCCTTCACCCTTCCCAAGTGGGTTGGAAAGGGTGAGGAGTGTCTTCATAGGGAATAGTTGGGGAGGGAGAAGTTTGATCACCCACTCTCCATTAAGGAGACTTATATTCTTGACCAATTTTTGTAGGTTTTCTGGAGGATTTTGACTAAGTCTTGAGAGGAAAAAGGTTGTGGATTTGGGCAGCTCTCCTACAACTTCTTTTCACCCTTTTGGCAGATTTAAGGTTGGTTGAACTCCTATCTCATGTATGATGTTGTTTTTGAAAAGATTGTTGTTGTATTTGTTTTCCATTGTTATTTTTTTTATATGCGTAGGAAGATGTTGAGTTCTTCCTTATGTGTTTTTGGTTGAGTTTTTTATGTTATTATTTTGGGGAGTTTTCAAGGCCAAACTCACCCTTGGGAGGGTAGAGTGGCCTTGGGGTGAAGGGTTGTTTGACAACCTATGAGTGAGAGACTCTCTTTTGAAGAGAGTGATTCACAAGGGATTTTGTGACCCTTGCTGCATAGTGATTTGTTTATGCAATGGGGGTCATAAGGGGACTTTTGTTGGCTTGTATGCCTTGAAGGACACAAGGGATTATAGGGACAAATTTGGAACTTGTTGATGTCTTTATTTGTAGCCTTGCTATTGCATTATGTTCTCTACTTGTAGAATTCTCCTCGAGGTACTTAGTCCACCTTCACCCCACTTGAAGAGTCACATAAGTGACATCGTTTAATCCTTGGGTTGGGAGTGTCTTTTGTTGTTATGAGTTTTCTGTTTGTATGTGTTTGAATGTGTGTTTCCCATCTAGCCTTGATTCTCCTAGCTAGGGGGTGGCTTCTTGTAAGCCTAGGTTGGGAGGTGAGCCTCCATGGTCACAACCTTCAAGTTTTATTGCAGGTTTTGCCTGGGAAAAGATTGGAGGAAAAAATTTGAGATGATCCTACGTCTTTATGTATTTAGTTGCAGAAAAGAAAATGTAACTATTGGAATAGTTTTTACAAAAAGAGATGTATTTTAAATTTGAAGTATTAAATATTTTTATATGACTAAGTTTCACCATGAAACAAGATGTATATTTTTATTTAAAGTATATATCCTTGCAAGTGTATTGTTGAAGTTATCTTTTAATGATATGTTTATAAAAAAATGAAAGATTAAGCATGAAACTTATAATTTGCTTCTATTGTCATTTGAAAGGGAAAAAAAAGAAGAATTTACTTAAATCCTAATAGTGCAGTATTTTTACTAGGAAGGAAGAATTATTTATTTCTGTTTATAGTTATATAAAAAATAAAATATTTAGAATGATAATATATTTTGTCTTTTAAGTGTTTAAAAAAAATGTAGAGTTATATGTTAGTAAAGTAGCCACTTTAAATGAACTAATTGCTTAAGTCTATAGTTCAAATTCAAAGGAAAATGAATAGGCAACTTAGAAATGGTTTGCTAATCTTACATTACTTCTTGTTGTTATTAAACCAATGGGTTTTAGTAAGATTTATATGGCAGCTGTAAATAAATTAGTTTTTGCTAACTCCTTCTATTATGTAAATGCTTATTAAGTAGAAAAATAACCAAACCCAGATAATGATAATACATTAGATATTGCCATTTATTGTATTAAATGCCTTTTTGAAAATGATAGTTACAACTGTAAATAGAAATATCTGTTACATTTTACATTTTGTAATAGCATGTTAGAGAAAAGAATATAAATCTAGTTATAGGATTATTAAATCAAAACCAAAAAATTAACTATATGTTATTGATATTAAAAAAAATAGGGGAAAACAGATCTACTCTATTATGTTATTTAACATATTCTGTTATTCTTCATCTATTTAATATTCTGGTTTTTTTTAAATAAAAAGAGAAATAGTTTATCATGTCTGTATAAATGTTCTGTAACAATTATACATTCAGGTTAAATATATCAGAGTATTCAGATCAAAATAAACATATTGTGCATGAGTATATATATATAAACCTATAATAAATATTCATATATTCAAAATTTATATACTTCGAAATGCACATTTTCCCTTAACTATACTCCTATATATATATATATTTATTTAAAATTAAAATAAAAAAAATAAAAAAATATAAAAAACAAAAAAAAAATACATGTTTTATTGCAGGTTTTTCTTGGGAAAAGATTGGAGGAAAAAACTTCAGATGATCTTATGTCTTTATGTATTTAGTTGTAGAAAAGAAAATGTAACTATTGGAATAGTTTTTACAAAAAGAGATGTATTTTAAATTTGAAGTATTAAATGTTTTTATATGACTAAGTTTCACCATGAAACAAGATGTATATTTTTATTTTAAGTATATATCCTTGCAAGTGTATTGTTGAAGTTATCTTTTAAGGATATGTTTATAGAAAAAAGAAAGATTAAGCATGAAACTTATAATTTGCTTCTATTGCCATTTGAAAGGAAAAAAAAGAAGAATTTATCTAAATGCTAATAGTGCAGTAAGTATTTTTACTAGGAAGGAAGAATTATTTATTTCTATTTGTAGTTATACAAAAAAAAAATGATTTAGAATGATAATATATTCTGTCTTTTAAGTGTTTAAAAAAAAATGCAGACTTATATGTTAGTAAAGTAGTCACTTTAAATGAACTAATTGCTTAAGTCTATAGTTCAAATTCAAAGGAAAATTTAAGGCAACTTAGAAATGGTTTTCTAATCTTACATTACTTCTTGCTGTTATTAAATCAATGGGTTTTAGAAAGATTTATATGGCAACTGTAAATAAATTAGTTTATGCTAATCTCCTTCTATTCTGTAAATGCATATTAAGTAGAAAAATAACCAAACTTAGATAATGATAATACATTAGATATTGCAGTTTATTGTATTAAATATCTTTTTGAAAATGATAGTTGTAGCTGTAAATAGAAATATTCTATCACATTTTACATTCTGTAATAGCATGTTAGAGAAAAGAATATAAATCTAGTTATAGGATTATTAAATCAAAACAAAAAAATTAACTATATGTTATTCATATAAAAAAAATAAGGAAAAACAAATCTACTCTATTCTATTATTTAACATATTCTGTTATTCTTCGTCTATTTAATATTCTGGTTTGTAAATAAAAAAAAAAGAGAAATAGTTTATCAAGTTTGTACAAATGTTCTATAACAAATATACATTCAGGTTAAATATATCAGAGTATTCAGATCAGAATAAACATATTGTGCATATATATATATATATATATATATATATATATATATATATATATATATATATATATATATATATATATATATATATATATATATATATAAACCTATAATAAATATTCATATATTCAAATTTTATATACTCAAAAATGCACATTTTCCCTTAACTATGCTCCTATATATATATATATATATAAACAAACAAAAAATACATGTTTTGGCCTAGTTGAGCCACTGTGGGTGGCTGCCAGCATTGTGGGTAATCATAGTGGATGGCAAGGGGCCGGCACTATGGGTAACCATAGTGGATGGCTCACGACCGCCACTGTGGATATCCACATTGAGCGGGTCACAGCCGCCACTGTGGGTATCCATAGTGGGCGGTACCACCCACCACTATGGCTATCCGCTGTGGTGCCCAAGAGCCTCCTCGACCCTGGGCCTTCGACCTCTCTCCTTCGTCGCCATGAAACCTTGCACACACACACACACACACACACACACACACACACACACACACACACACACACACACACACACACACACACACACACACACACACCGGAAGCAAGGAAAAAAAAAGATGTGTTAAGATAAGCAACCTTAACCCATTTTTGGGTTAGGGTTAGCATTTGGAAAGAAAGAAAAGAATAGGTTAAGTTATAAGAAATAATCCAACCTTAGTTAGGGTTCAAAATTTAATATGTTTAAAATTGAAAAGAGGGGGGTAAAATGTTTTCAATTTGAGATTGGTAAATCCCATTTACATTTTAATTAATTAAATAGGAAAGTTATTTAAAAACCCATTTTCATTTTAATTAATTAATTAGGGAAGTTATTCCTACATTAGCTTTTGAGGGATTGATTTTTATATCATAATATTATTCACATAATTGATTTAATTTTATTAACAAGGGTTATTAATGAGAAATTTTATATAGTTAGTTTTTCATATTTAAATAAATATGGATGTTTGGGTTAAAATTCCTTTGGGGGATTTTAATAATGAAATTTATTAATTGTACAATGTAAAATTTTAGTTTATGAGGTCATTATTGGCCGAATATATAAATAGTTGAAATTTAAATGTCTAAGGGGTCTTAAAATTTGACTTTAGCATAAAATGAATTTATTTGGCAAATATAATAATTGATTTGGTTAACTTTGATAGTTATATATAAAAGTGTATTTCGCATATGTTCAATTAATTATTTTAATATGAGTTAACATTATTTTATTTAGCCTTGAGTATTTTAAATACTGTTGAGATAATTAATATATCTTGATTTATTATTGGTGAAATTTTTAATTAGAGAAAATTAATTAATTAAGTGGTGATGACCCCTTTTAGGGAATAATTAGTCTTCTCTAATTATTGTCGCCATATTGATTTAGTTAATTAAATCAACTTTAGTAAACCATTCTTTAATCCTGAGCTAACCCTTAGTTAAGACAAAACTTATCTATTCCATTTTTAATGTAGATTATTTAATGTATTTATGTTGTTTTAAAAAAAAAAATGTTCCGTTTTTGCCCAAAAGTTTGGGCATGATAGGAACGTCATGCCTTTTGGACTTTAGAAAGCCAATGCTACATATCAAAGAGCTATGACAACTATATTTCATGACATGATGCATCCATTCATGGAAGACTATGTGGATGACATCTTGGCTAAATCATACAACAGAGAAGAACATATAGAGATACTGGAAAAGATCTCTAGTAGGTTAGAACAATACAAGCTACGGCTAAACCCTAAGAAATGTGGCTTTGGTGTAACTTCTGGAAAGCTATTGGTGTACATTGTTTTCAGCTAGAGGTATTGAAGTAGATCTAGCTAAGGTTAAAGCAATCATGGAAATGACATGTCCCAAGAATATAAGTAAAGTAAGATTGCTACAAGGAAGACTCCAATCAGTCAGAAGATTTGTTGCTCAACTAGCAGATAAATGTCAATCATTTACTCATCTATTGCATAAACATGTTAATTTCAAGTGGGACCATCAATGTGAGGACACATTCAACAAGATCGAGGCATATCTCATGCAACCACCTGTCCTAATGTCACCAATTCCAGGAAAGCCATTATTACTCTATGTATTAACTACTAAAGCATCATTAGGAGTTTTTCTTGCACAACAGGACAATGAAGGAAAAGAACGAGCTATCTACTACATCAGCAGAACACTGGTAGGATATGAGATCAACTATTCACCAACAAAAAAAGCATGCTTGGCTGTAGTTTTTACTTCTCAAAAATTACGACACTATCTACTATCTCACTCCATCAAGTTAATTGCTAAAATTGATCCATTGAAGTATTTACTCGGCAAGGCAACATTGACAGGACGACTAGCAAAATGGACCATGATTCTAAGCAAGTTTGATATTGAGTATGTTGAAAGAAAAGCTATAAAAGGGCAAGTCATTGCAGACCAACTAGCAGAGGCACCACTTCAAGATGATCATCCTTTACAAATTGTTTCTTGATGCTGATATCCTAACAGTCACCACAAAAACATGGCAATTATAATTTGATGGTTCATATACATAGCACAATTCAGGAGTAGGTATTCTATTCATCACACCACAAGGTCATACAATCCCAAAAGCATACAAATTAAGCTTTGCATGCACCAACAACACCGTAGTTAATGAAGCTTTGGTTACAGACATTAAAATGGCTATAGAATGGAACATTACACAACTTCAAGTCTTCAGAGACTCTCAGCTCGTCATCAATCAAATTAATGACGATTACCAAAAAAAAGATGAAAAGTTAATGGCTTATAAAAAGATGGTTGATGATACCAAGAAATGCTCTATAGAAATAACTTTTTAGTAGATTCCAAGAAATGACAACAAAGAAGTAGATGCCATGGCTACACTTGCTTCTCTACTTCAAACACAAGAAAATCAACATCCTTATGAATTCCTGGTGCAAGACTTGTTTTACCCTGCTCATAATTGACATAATTCCCAAACTATATGTTACCTTGTCGGGCATGATTCCTCCAGCTATGACCAAACTTACACATACCTAAAAGATAACACCTTACCTCCCAAATTATCAAAAAATCAAAAGAGAAACTTTATTTGCTAATCCTCCCATTATACTCTTGTCGCAGATACGCTGTTTAAACGAGGTCTAGACGGTACTCTTTTAAGATGTCTCAAACAAGAAGAATCTGAGAAGGCCTTACATGAAGTCCATAATGACATTTGTCACACTCATTCAAGTGGTGTTACCCTTTCAAAAAAACTCATACGCTTGGGCTATTATTGGCCGACTATGGAACGAGATTATTTTCAGATAGCTAGAACATGCAAACAATGTCAGATCCATGGGAATTTGATTCATGCACCAGCACAAGAGCTCCATGCTTTAGCAACATCTTGGCCTTTTTGTCAATGGGGTCTTGATCTAGTAGGAAAGATAAATCCATCAACATCTAATAGGCACAAATTCATCCTTATAGCTACTGAATATTTTACAAAATGGATTGAGGTCGTACCTCTCACAAAGATCACAGGAAAACAAATTGTTGTATTTATCTTAAATTACATCATTTATCGCTATGGAATACCAATGACCATTATCACTGATAATGGGAGACCATTCAAGAATTAGGATGTACAAGAGCTATGTGAGAAGTTCAAGATTAAACATAGATTCTCCACACCCTACTATCCATAGGGAAATGATCAAGTAAAAGCATCAAACAAAACTATTCTGAAAATCCTCAAAAAGACAATGAATGATGTTGGCAAATATTGGCATATTTAATTAAACAGTTCTCTATGGGCCTACCATACCATTATCCGCATACCAACAGGTGCCACACCTTTCTCTCTTGTTTATGGATCAGAAGCAATACTACCAATAGAAGTAGATATACCTTCTCTACGAGTATCATTAAAAGGTCTCATCCTAGATGAAGAACAACGAGTATCTAGATTATAAGATTTAGAACTAATCCATAAACGAAGACAAAATACCTTTGATCATTTAAAGGTATATCAGAAAAGAATGTGTTGGAGTTATAATCACAAGGTTAAAACATGAGTCTTTCAAGTAGGGGAACTAGTACTAAAAGAAAATCCATGCAACCAGGCAGATCAAGAAAAGAAAGGAAAGTTTGAACCAAACTGGTTAGGTCAATTTGTGGTCACAATAGTATTTGGATCAAGAGCATATCAGCTATCAAAATAGGGTGGAGATCAACTCAGGGAACCTATCAATAGCATGCATCTAAAAAAGTTTTATTTCTGAAAAAAAAAATCCCCCCCCCCCCCAAAAAAAAAAAAGTGAAAAAGCCAAAAAAAAAAAAAAAAAGAAAGTGAAAAAGCAAGAAAATCCAAACAAACAAGAAAATCAAATATGAGAAAAAATGTAATAAAAATAGATGGTGAAAACCTGACAAACAGGCGCTATCTGTCTGCTAGCTCTTCCATCTATTAGTTCATGCATCTTTCTGCTTGCATTCATTCATTTTCCATCAGTGTTGATCATAATAAAGCCTTTGTACATACACAGACATCCCAGGTGGCTTCTTGCCATGGTTTGGATAATTGAGTATATCATAATGACTTTATTTCTAGGCTTGGGGCAAAATCCTACACCTAGCTGGGGGAAAAACTCTTGATCATTTTGAGCTTAATCAAACAGGTAGAACAACAGTTAGACAACTCATATCAAGCAAAAACTGAGACACATCCAATGTTGAACATGAGATCAAACTATCAACCATCAAGTTATCACAAGTCAATCTAAGAACATCACACACTTTTTAGAGGATAATATCTTCTGGATAATTATTTTAACATGATTGTTCAACTTTTCTATATTTCTTTTCGCTATCATGATTTCTGAGTGACTCCAGGATGTCTTTGACTAGAGGAACAAGGAAGGAACATGATTTTTTTCTTGTCTGTTGTCTGAAAATTAATCATTAATATGTGCAAATTTGTCTTGGGACATGATCATCGGAGTATCATTGAAGACATTTCCAATTTGCATATTGAAATGATTAATACTACCTATTTTATGCAAGAAACACTCAAGTCATCACTGTTTAATTATACCTCGATGCTTGTACTAACTTGCTATATCAAAATCCAGGAAAGAAGTGCTTAGGTCATCATGGTTTAATTATACCATTGATGTTTGCACTCACTTCCCACATTTCAAAAGTTCAATGATGACAAAACCCAATAATCCAGTGACTGATCCGGTTGTAGCATTTGCATTTAGGAAGGAACATGATATTTTCTTGTCTGTTGTCTAAAAATTAATTATTAATATGTGCAGATTTGTCTCGGGACATGATCATCGGAGTATCATTGAAGACATTTCCGATTTGTGTATTGAAATGATTAATACTACCTATTTTACACAAGAAACACTCAGGTCATCTTTGTTTAATTATACCTCAATGCTTGTGCTAACTTGCAATATCAAAATCTAGGAAAGAAGTGCTCAGGTCATCATGGTTTAATTATACCATCGATGTTTGCACTCACTTCCCACATTTCAAAAGCTCAATGACGACAAAACCTAATAATCCAGTGACTGATCCAGTTGTAGCATTTGCATTTAGCTTGCATTTCATTATTGTACGGGATCCCGCATGCTCATTTTATCCAAGGTTAAATCTATCACAGGAATCATCAAGGTATCATCACAAGTGTATACACAATCAAAATGATGACTCATCTCTCTCTAGATATTGTCAACCCAGAAAAAAATCTTATGCTACCCTCTCAACAGAACCAACATCAACATATCCAAATCTTCTTGCAACTTGATATCAACAAACTGTCAGTTCTTTATCCAATCAACCTTATGAATTCAATCAATCAATCAAACCTAATCGATTCTATCATGCCTTATACATGATGTATCCTTCCTGAAACTAGACGTTCTGATCTATGTCTTATACAAGATATATCTTTCCTGAAACCAGACACTTTGATCATCTTTGTCTTATACAGGAGGGATCATTCTTGAAACTAGACTGAATCTTGATCTTATCAATCTAACCAATCAAGCTTTATTAATAATCAAGAACCACATCACCATGATTGTAGAACTCACATTTTCATCAAACACAGTTGCAGAAATCAAATCATTTCTAATCGGGATATCAATTTCGCAAAGTCGCAAAACACTCCAAAGATCAATTATCTCAATTGATCTCCCAAGGGGGCATCATTATATTGAAATTTAGCAATCAAGAGTTGGGGCATCCTATTGAACCATTATCTACATCAAAATGAGTTTATTCTTTGAATCAACACATCATCACACCTCGTTTCAAAGAGGAGAAAAATGTATACACCTAAAAATGGTCTGAAGATAATTAATTGAATAAGGAATTATTTAATTAATCCTCCTCCCCAATTTAATTGAATTCATCAAGAATTTGATTAAATCCTCCATTTTCATCTACTTATTAATAAATCTAAGGATTTATTTAATATGTTCATTTCAATGATCCCCTTTGATTAATTAATTCAAATGAATTAATTCTTTCCCATCAAAATCATTTCTTCTAATCTCCTAATTAATTAAAACAAATCAACTTATGAATTGTTGAGATTAATTAGTCTTTTCCTATTATTTAAATTTCTAAATTCAAATTACCCACATGCCTCCTAAATTTTAACCACCTAACCTAATCCCTTCTTAACCTAACTCATTCCATTTAACCTTGGGTTTAACTAAACCTACCTTAGCTTGCACATCCTAACCGCTTTATCCTAATCTCCTATGGTGTGGATACTCTCCCCTTGAGACATGTGGCTTTCTTGGGCTACATGTCCCCTCTCTTGGAATCCTCTTGACACTTGTCACTATAGAGATGAAAAATGATCCCTTTCATCCAACCTTTTCTAGAAGGCTCTTGACACTTGTCACCATAGAGATGACAAATGTTCCCTTTTATTCAACCTCTTTTGCAACCTCCTCGAATTTCACCATTAATATCTTCAGACTTAATCTTGACCGTTGATTCCTACCACCTCACCCCTAGCCTTAGAAATCCTATAAATAGATCCCATTTTGGAGCAATAATGATCCCATTTCATTTGCATTTCAAGCATTGTTACTATAGGCATATGCAATCTTAGTTTATCATTTGAGCATTGTTATCATAGCTTAATTGCATCATTTTAGCATATTTTCTAAACACAATCATGGAATCATGTAGCTTAATCATTATCATTGCTAGCTTAAATGCATCATTTATCATTTAAATCCTCCATCTAGGTGTAGTCAAGTCACTAGAATTTTCCTAACCAGATCTGAGAGCAAAATTCATACTCGCATTTATGGTTTTATCTTTCTTTGCTTTAAATTCATTAACCATGCTTGTAATGATCTATTGAGTGTTTTGTGTTGCAGCTGCAGGTATCATAGGTATCACACTTCACAGGCATGACACCTAAGATTTTGAAGCCCTATAATCTGGTATGTAAAGAATGTCAAATGGGTAAATAGGTCAGAACCTCTTTTAGAAGTATATGAGATAAATCAAATGATGTTCTTGATCTTATTCATACTGATTTGTGTGGCCCTACTAAAGTTAAAAGTTCTCAAGGTGATAGATATTTCATGCTAATCATTGATGATTATTCTAGAATGATGTGTGTTACTTTTCTAAAAGAAACATTAGAAGCATTTCAATATTTTTAAATCTTTAAGGCTAAAGTGGCAACTGAGATAGGATTCAAGATTAAATGTTTGAGGTCAGATCGTGGTGGAGAATTCACATCCAGTAAGCATTAGACACAATCCACCACTGAGAGGGGGAGGGGGTGAATCAATGGGTCTCAAACTTTTTCCTTTATCTATCATATGTGAGCATGCCGATTAATAGAACTAACTCAATGCAAACTTACCGGTTAGTAGAGAGACCAACACAAATGCAATCACACAAGGGGACAACACATAACACCAGTATGTATGAGGAAAACCTAAGATGGGAAAAACCTTGGTGAGCAATGTTGCTAGAGTCTGCTGCTCCAATCCAGCCTCACAATGAAACTTTTGTTACAATGTTTTGGGCACCAACCCAAGGAGAACCAACCCCTGATTTATGGCACCAACCCCTTCATCGAGCTACAAATCAGTGATCACAATGATAAATTCAATTACAAAATTAGTTATCATGTTACAAGTGAATCTTGCAACCATTTGATATTCCTTACTCTATCGGTGAGATACCTTCTCTGCTATACCGACTCACTCTTTTTCTTCTTAGCTATCGGTAAAATCTACCGATACACCTCTCCCCTTCTTCTTCTCTGCTGGATCTCCACCTTACTCTCTACTCTTACCGGTATAACACTTTGTCAGTTCTTTATCTACCTTCTTTGCAGCCTCCTTCACTTCTGCTTTGCTACTAGTTGAACACTTCAACCTGACTCTCACTCACTCTCACTCTCTTCTGAGATAATCGTTGAGAACTTGGCTGATTTTTTCTTACATGCAGAAGTAACACACTTCACAACAACATAATATTCTCCTCTATCGTAGCAGCAAACAATGTCTTTGGCCTGCATATATATAGCCAGGTTTTCCTGCCAAAAGCTAATTCAAAATCTAGGCAGTTAGGGTTTCCTCATCATCCTCGAGGAAAACCAAATCCAATCAGATCTTTCTCAATCTGATCTCCCTGATGGCCAATTGTACACATCCACAATTACCATGCCTTCTTGATCATGCCTTCTATCTTTGGCGATCTGGTTTAACCCTATTGACTGATCTCTTGGTCAAACACCAAGATTTGTCTTGATTTTTCTTTCATCTGCCTCGATCTCCTCAATTACTCTTAGCTAGTTCTTAGTTGTCCTCCAAACCTTGAGCCGCAAACCTCTGCAAGGCCTCTACAACACGTCCCATGACTTGTGGGATCTTCCATCAATATCGACCAACTCTTCAACTACCCCATTAGTGTACATTCTTTCTTCATCTGAATGCAGGTCTGCCACCTTAACTCCATGTGGCATCCATGTCTACCAATTGCCAACTTGTCTCTTCATGTCGGTCTAGATAGGATCACTGACCAAACACTCTACCGGTTTCTCTTCTCTGCTAGTTTACTAACCTTGTCAGTTGAACCCTCAACCTGATCTACCATCAACCTTGTACTCTGCTTCTCTTCCAGTGGAGTTGTCAGCACTCCTGCTAAGCTTCCTTATGTATATTTTCATCAGATGGGGAGTCTTCTTCATCTACACCTTGTCCATATTACCGATTGACTTACATACCGATAAACACTCTTGATCTATACTGACATCTCAATCATGCCTTCTCAGTCAGTTTAGTACATATCCCTAATTTCATGCACTTGAAGCACACCTCCTCTTCCTTATCTCACAAGACTATGATGCACATAATGTATAATAGGAGATAAGTTCCTCTTACTGGTGGAGTGACACCTTGTCTTTCGCATCCTCCAATGTGCTCATGTGACTTCCCTATTTGTGCAGAAAATATTCAGATAGGTACATGTGATCTAGTGTGGGTACTTTCACTCTCAATCATCTCTTCGTGTGGTGACTTCATTCTTCATCCGATGGGAGTCTTGTTGTTCTACAACCTCACAACATTCTTGTGATCTATTCATTCTTCTCATCCAGTGTTGATGTGATTCAGGTAACATTTTGCCTCTTCATCACAAACAACAACACTAGCACCTTGGACCTCCTGCTTATATACTGGTCATGTCCTTTCTAGGCTAACAACTATTCACTTGGCTGATCTAACTTCTCCATGTCAACACATCACTTACTAGTTGATATCCTTTCCTTACGGGTCATGTACTGTATTGGTACTGGTACAGGTACCGATCACCTTATCATTCCATCCCCACAAGTCAGGCACCAACTTGTGTACTGAGGTTATCTTTCTTACCTTACCAGTATTCTACAACACAAGGTGATATCAAATATATCTCAACCTGTACTCCTCCTTGACATTGTTGCACATACATCTCTCTTACTAGTAGTCACCCCATACCAGTTGATATCAATGAGAACACAAAGCCAACAATATTCCCCTTTGGCATTGATGTCACCTCATGTAGTATCTGACATACTACATGATCCTCCTCTCCCTTTCTCTAATCCATGGATTATCAACACATGTAGTATGTTGTATACTACATAATCCTTCTCCCCCTTTGACAATAATGGCAAAGGGCACTGTCAGGACATCATTCCTCCCTATATTTACCAAGTACTGACATAATTATTCCTCCCCCTTTGTCTTTGCCTGATGTCTCTCCTTCTTTGATATTAATTGTTACAAATTGTTACATTTCCTCAAGCCACAACTCTTGAGATGGGGGACTCAACCATCAACTGACACCAATTGAGCATGCAAATCTAAAACCATTTGTTAAAACACTCAATTGTAGAGGGATGTGTTAGTGAACACTACTCACCTGCTGGTCAACCTACATTACCTCCTATTTGATGAAAATTTCTTTAGGAATCAAATTCTCTTGGGTATTCAAACTGCAATTTTCATCACCTGCAATTTGGGCAGTCAGTATCTTTATCAGTTCAAGCATGTTGGCTCTGCATCATGAGCACTTGAACTCCCCTTGAGTCACACTTCTTAGGTTCTCATCACTAGTCAGGTCCAATACCGGGACTCCAATCTTTACCACATATCAGTTGATTTGTGAATATGTGATCATCTAATGATCCTTCAACTCCATTTTATCCTCCACAACCTATGACATGATCCTGGATCTACACAATGCCATACAATATTATCATCATGCCAAGAATCAAATCGGTTAGCCCAAAAAAATGCATGCCTACATGATCAACACCCAGGCCAACATATGTAATTTAGGTGTTTTCCAATACCAGCTGAGACATAACTTCACTTCATGCTCCTAGGGCTTATTGCAATAATCTCCAACCTCATTGTCTTACATAACCTGCATGTACATGTTAGTAGTCATATTGGTAACAATCTACACATACCAATTTCTTGTGCTGGTCCATTATCACTACCAAAGAACCTTCTTGTGACTCCTGACATCTTGTGTCACCATGTATCTAATACCAATTTTTATCTTGTCATGTATAGACACAGTAGTAGTGATCTAGTAATCATCTATAGGTGTGTAGTCAAGGAAGCCTCTACACACACTTATCACCTTCTTCCTTTGCACTGGCAACAACATGTTCTTCCATGTTGCCTTCTTCAATGAGGGGGTGAATGATAAATTTAGTGTGCTACTCCCCCTAAGATCCTGCAACTCCTTTAGCCCTTAGGAGATATCACTTGTGAGATGAATGCACAGTGCCAGTCCATGGTCTTCTTTCTCCATAGCTGCTTGGTCTCATCCTTCCTCCCATTTTCAGGCTTGGGAGCAAGTCTTTCCTTCTTCTGCTGATGGGTCTTTCCATTTCCTGATTTTCCATTACAGTCAGAAGTGGTGCTATAGTAGCACACAAAATCCATCCCAATTTCATGTTTGGGAAATCTCTTGATATACCGGTTTGACCATCCCCTTCTAGTCATGTTGCAATGATAGGAAACCAAAACTGGTGGACCTCTTGCTCTTGCAGGGACATTTCTCCTTTGGTTCCACGCAGGTTTTTGACTTCCAAATTCTCTAAATCCACTTTTCTGTAGAGCATAGTTGTTATACCAGCGTCCATGTGTCTACAAGTTCCTCTTCTTGCACTCAAACTCTCTATGGCCAAAAACATTGCAGTGATGACAAACAACATTTGCATAACTAGAAGAGGGGACATGCCTGTATCTACTCCTGGATACATTTTACTCATATACATGATTTCTATGAGATTCTAAATTATCCTTTCTAGATCTCTTTCTACATTCTCCTACTCTATGGCCATAAGCATTATATGCAAAGTGGTAACTGGTAAAGGATGGCATGTGACTTAAAAATTTATTTTTCCATGCATGGGGAGATCTTACCGGTTTTGCATCTCCATTTCTTCTTCTTTGAGAATGGATCCTTGGTTGTCCATTTTGTGCAACTCTTCCATCTAGTCTCTTCTTCTCCCACACATGCTTTTCTCTATGGGTGGTATCATTTCCTTGTCCTCTTCCAGTAGGAGGTCCTCTTCGTTGTCTTCTCATTTTTCTGCTTCCTGTGAAGTTGTCTTCTCTCATTTTCCCTTTACCTTTGAGATCTGTATTGTTCCTTCTTCTTGCAACACTGGTCTTCTTTTCTATCTGCAAGTCCTATCTAGTTGTGTTTAGATCACCCTTCTTCCACGGAGCATTTCTTACTATGAAGGTTTGTTCCTTGTTTTCTCCATTTGAGGAGATAAACTAAATGTCATTGTGGGGGACATTCTTATTGGTGGAGCATTCACTGGCACCACTTAATAAACCTTCAATATCCTTCGCATGCTTCCGCTTCATCAGCATCTTGTCCAAGGCATCACTACTGCCATCAAACTGGGTTCTTACCCTAAGCTCATCCTGAGATTTCTCAAGATTATTTTGGAGAATCTCCATTTCTGCAACTAGCTATAGATATTCTTCATTCTTTACTTCTAGCCTCAATGCTAGATCTTCACACCGACTCTCCTTGGTGTTCTCTGTCGAAGACTTCAACTCTGACAAGCATTTCTCAGATTCTTCAAGGCCTTTTGTAAGTCGAATCTGCTCTACTATAGAAGCATTCTTGAATAGCTTGTATTCATTTCTCAAGTTCATCCTTTCACTTTCCTTGGAGTCCAAGACTGATTTCAAATCATCAGTCAATATTTTTGTCTCTTCTAGTTGAGAGGTCAATAAGCCAACCTTTTGGTTTCACACATCAAGGCGGGTTCTCAACTGATTGCAGTCCTCATGAACTAATCTTTTGTAGATTTTAAATTCATTTTTAACATTTCGAAGCTCTTCTAGAGCACTTACCAGTTCACACTCAAGATCTACTTCTACATCTTCTTCTTCTTCTCCTTCACTATCAAATAGATCTTGATGGCTAGATCTATCTATCTTGTCTCCTTTTTCCTCATCATCACTACCAAACACATCATTTGGGTGGGATCCATTTGACTTATCACTTTTAGATTTGTGCACTGTTAGGTCCCGAAGACAACTGAGAGGGTGGGGATGAATCAATTGTCTAATAAATTCAAACCAAAAATAACTTAACCAACTTAATGCTTAATACCGGTAAACTAGTTAAGTATGTCGGTAGATAGTGTTAACATTTAATTGCTATACCGATAAATATTAATGCATGAAACATAAACACAAAGTCATCCACAACACATAACACAAATATTTGTACGTGGAAACCCTGTAAGCGGAAAAAACACGATGGGAAACCTTACCCACAATTAGATGATACTACTGCAGATAGTAAGTGTACATAAATGGTGCTCAATCACAAAATGGGAGTCACATTG
Source organism: Cryptomeria japonica (assembly GCF_030272615.1). Classification (NCBI taxonomy): domain Eukaryota; kingdom Viridiplantae; phylum Streptophyta; class Pinopsida; order Cupressales; family Cupressaceae; genus Cryptomeria; species Cryptomeria japonica. The sequence continues at coordinate 183,012,959 of NC_081407.1, forward strand.
ACTATAGTTGGATGGTTTGGTAATCTGCTTGTATGCTTGATGCTACACATAACCAAACAGGTTCCTGGTATAGGCTATAAAGAACTTGGATTTGATATACCGATAGGAAAATAGTTAACAGAACTATTGAATAACATGGGTGAAGACAAGGAAAAGAACATTCATGACTACTTTGAAGTACTTAAGGCCAAAATGAAGAAGAGAATCAGATTATCATAGAAAATTGTCAACAAATACAAGGATGAGATCTAGATGGAAGCAGTCATCCCAAGAACAATCTGGGTAATAGAGATGGGTTATGAGATTGATGATCATATAATTGAAACATATGCTAAAGCACTTCTAGAAGCACCAAATGAACCAAAGGAAGAATTATTTGGTAGTGTTGAGACCATAGAAAGTCAAATTCAATCTAAGCAAAGAGTGAAAAAGGTTGAAGCAGTTGTGAGAAGAGGCTCTAGATAGGCTAAGGCTATTAAAGAAGATGTATTAAAGAAAACCGGTATCATTGAGGATGAGTTAGGAACTCTACAGCCTGAGACTCACCTATTACCGGTAGCTACTTCTTCAAAGAATGACATGCCTACAACTTTCAAAAGAGTTGTAAGGAAAAGGGATCCTTCACTGGCATCCACACCTTCGCCTAGAAGGACTAGACATAAACAACAAGCAGTAAGGTCACTAGTTAGAAAGACAACACCAAAGAAAAAGTTGACACCAAAGAAGAAGAAGACAAAATAAAAAATGGCCCCTCTTGACATATTGCTAAATGAAATTACAGAGGAAGGGAAACTAAAGAATATAAAGAAATTGTATGACACTTTGATAGCAAATGAAAAAAACAAGTGGAAAACAATGTTATTTTGCACATGGACATGTATAAGAAATTCTTGATGGAAGTGATAGATGAAGTACCAGATGAACTGTTCAAAAGACTAGAAGCAAGAAGACAAGTTGTTATAGAGCTTGATAAGAAAATCAAAATTGAAAAGCTACTAGCTGTTTACCCAGTAAACTCACCTAAGGAGATATATGATTTAATTGCAGAAGACAATCGGTCAGTATTCTCTACTCCACATCGACATATTGCTTTAATGGTTGGAAGATTTAATGAGGTAACTAAAGAAAAAAAAATGCATGGGATATATTCCTAGTTGAAAAAGAAAAACAAGAAGAGTACATGAGCCACAAACCTAAAAAGGTATATCAGAAGGACAAGGACAAGGGTAAAGGAAAAGTTGGTGGACCTCCTAGTATCAAAGTAAAAGACAACTTACCCCCACCTCCTTTGATTATATCATCAGTAACAATAACTACAGAAGATCAACCGACAGTTGAATGTATGAATATAGATGATATAAATCCTAATCCTGAAGTCTTATATACAGTAGATTTTGATACACAAAAGATCAACATTGTGGTAGATAAAGATACAACTGGTATAACAGACATGGCTAGTGAGCCACCGGTAATTGAGCAAAATGATCAAACATAAGAGAAACTGGCAAATGATATCACAGGACAATAGACAAAGATAGCGAAACAAGAAGAGCAAAAGGCTCCAGAATAGGTATAGGAACAAAGTCATGAGGAAATAGTACAACCGGCAATAGGAGAAGATCAAAAACCATTGCTTAAGGAAATGCAAACACAAATAGACCTATCAGAGGTCACTACAAGCTTGGTTACTTCCTCCACCAGCGGAATTTAGAATGTTGGTTCCTCCTCAGCAGGCCACAAATCAACAAATGTAACTGAAGTACTTTTGGACTCCATCAAAAGGATAACAGATTGTAGTTCACAGGCTTATAAAGCTATAGATGACATAATCCCAATTTTGAAGGTAATAGATCCTAACTGTAACATAGACAACAAGGATTCTGTAAAACAACTTGATACTTTGTGTAAATACATCACTGAGAACACAGTGACTATTGAGAAAATAAAGGAAGAGACATTGAAGGACAAGGTAGAAATTGAAAAGAAAAAATTCTTTGAAAATCAGATAAAGAAGTGTACTAGAGAATTTGACACACTTCTACTGGAACTATGTATCTTATTGAAGGAATTCAAAACTCTGTATAAAGATACTTGCAAGACAAACTTTTTGACAGTAGACATAGATAAGAAGATGAGCAAGGTATAGGATGAAATCAATAAACTTGCAGAAAATTTTGTTAACTCACCTGATACATTATCAGTTTTTGAGCAAAGGGTGACAAGTTTTGAGAAGAATTACTCAAGTTAGAAAAAGAAAAGGAGAGAATAGTAAATAAGGTAAAGAATTTGAGACTAAGACTGAGGCCAAGAATGGACTATCTAGCATCATTACAGAAGGAAATATCTGAGGCACTAGTACAGGGACAGAGAACACTGATAGAGAATATGCAGCACGTCACTGGTACAGTTCAAAGAATAGAGACAACAATAAGAGATAATAAGAAGTTTATGGAGAGTATAAACTTGATTTTGGTGGATCTATTTCAAATTGTAACTACCCAGTTACAAGGTTGAGGCTACAACTCTATTGACACCTTGACAACCTTTGTCATTGATGCCAAAGGGGGAGTAGTAGTATGAGAAAATAACCGGCAAAAGACTTATCTGCTTAGGGGGAGCTCTTATATTTTTGGTAACATATTTTTGGAAACAATTTTTTTGGATTACAGTTTTGGATACACTTTTGAATTTTCTCATGAGTGTTGCCATCAATGCCAAAGGGGGAGATTGTTGGCATATGCACACTCCAATGAGACATTGTAGGTGATTGAAGGTTTTGTCATTAATAGTAACCTTACAATCCTATGACATTGACAAGGCATTACACTGGCACTAGCAAGATCAGACTCTACACCGGCACTCAGACCACTAGCACCGGCAGAGAAAGGAAGCATACTGGCACAGAGGCCGACAAGATTTTTGATATATTATATTTTATTTATTATTGTAGAAACTTTGTAAGCCGACTTGGCAAGTTGTAAAATGACTCTTATATATAAGAGAGATCATTGTAGACATTTTGTAAGAGATGAAAAAAAGGAATTAGGCAGACCTATTATGCGAAATATAGGTTAAAGGTTTTATGTAAAGAATGGAGCAGAAACCGATACTGGATCTGACATTATAGATGCTATTGTAAAGCAGTGCAAGATAATGGATTTATATAATCCATCATTGTAAGTTAGTGAGACTTCCCATTGAGCAGTGAGCTCTAGGCAATTGGCCTTCTTGCATGTGCAGGCCCCTCTTGTAAGTAATATTCTCTTATTGGCCAGTAAGTGAATATTGTGGGTCACAAATCCCACCGAGGTTTTTCCCACATCGGGTTTCCTCATTAAAATATTGTGTTATGGTGTGTTTCTTATGTGGTTGCTTTCATTTCTGTTTATTGCATTATTTCTTGCATATCGGTACACTGTTATAATATGTTCTACATGTTTTAAGTTAAGAAATTCAACTCACCAGTCAGATATTGATTCACCCCCCCTCTCAGTATCTATGGGTTCGTTCTTCATCAATGTTGTGAATGCTAGTGGATCTACCTTCATCATCTACACATGTATCTATTGCATTGTTCTTTTTACTTTCACACACTGATCCAGTAGTGCAGGGTTCATCTCCATAAATCTTCCTTAGTCTATACCATAGACTCTTTGCAGATTTACATTTATCCACTTGTGAGGAGACATTATCGATGAGCCCATTGAATATAGACTTCATGTCTTCTTCAGATCTAGTGGGAGGACTGACATTCCTAGGGAGACCATTAATGACCAACATCCATACATCAAACCCTAGAGAGGTTAGGAAGACTTCCATTCTACAACTCCAAATAGAATAGTTTGATCCATAAAACACTGGAGCAGAGATTGACACTAAAAAAACCATTGTCCTTAAGTCCCAATCTACCCAAGCTAGACAAAGCTCATATTTCTAGGAACCTAGGCTCTGACACCAATTGTTAGACACAATCCACCACTGAGAGGGGGAGGGGGTTAATCAGTGGTTCTCAAACTTTTTCCTTTAGCTATCCTATGTGAGCATACTGGTTAATAGAACTAACTCAATGCATACTTACTAGTTAGTAGAGAGACCAACACAAATACAATCACACAAGGGGACAACACATAACACCAGTATGTATGAGGAAAACCCAAGATGGGAAAAAGCTTGGTGAGCAATGTTGCTGGAGTCTATTGCTCCAATCTAGCCTCACAATGAAAACTCTATTACAATGTTTTGGGCACCAACCCAAGGAGCACCAACCCCTTTAGTGAGATACAACTCAGTGACCAAAATGATAAATTCAATTACAAAAGTAGTTGTCCTATTACAAGTGAATCTTGCAACCATTTTGTATTCCTTACTCTGCTAGTGAGATACCTTCTCTACTACATTGACTCACTCTTCTGCTACCCTCTTTTGTTGCTTAACTGTTGGTAAACTCTACCGGTACACCTCTCCTCTTCTTCTTCTCTGCTAGATCTCCACCTTACTCTCTGCTCTTCATCAATATAACACTTTGTCAGTTCTCTGTCTACCTTCTTTGCAGCCTCCTTCACTTCTGCTTTGCCGGTATGGTCACTACCAGTTCTGCTTTGCTACTGGTTGAACACTTCAACCTGATTCTCACTCGCTCTCACTCTCTTTTGAGATACTCATTGAGCACTTGGCTGATTTTCTCTTATATGCAAAAGTAACACACTTCACAATAGCACAATATTCTCCTCTATTGCAGTAGCAAACAATGTCTTTGGTCTGCATATATATAGACAAGTTTTCCCGCCAAAAGCCAATTCAAAATCTAGGCGGTTAGGGTTTCCTCATCATCCTTGAGCCAAACCAAATCCAATCAAATCTAGCTCGATCTGATCTCCCTAATGGCCAACTGTACATCTCTACCATTACCATGCCTTCCTTATCACGCCTTCTATCTTTGGCGATCTTCTTTTACCCTATTAACTAGTCTCTTGGCCAAACACCAAGATCTGTCTTTGTGTTTTCTTCATCTACCTCAATCTCCTCAATTACTCTTAGCTAGCTCATAGTTGTGCTCCAGAGCATGAGCCACAAACCTCTACAAGGACTTTGCAACACATCCCGTAATTTGTGGGATCTTCCATCAATGTCGACCAACTCTTCAACTACCTCATCGGTGTATATTCTTTCTTCATCCAAATGCAGGTCCTCTGCCTTGACTCCATGTGGTATCCATGTCGACCAACTGCCAACTTGGCTCTTCATGTCAGTCCAGATAGTATCATCAACCAAACACTCTATCAGTTTCTCTTCTCTATCGATTTACTAACCCAACCGGTTAAACCGTCAACCTGGTTTGCCATCAACCTTGCACTCTGCTTCTCTTTCGGTAGAGTCGCCAACACTCTTGCTAACCTGCCTTATGTATATCTTCATCAGATGGGGATTCTTCTTCATCTGCACCTTTTCTATATTAATGGTTGACTTACATACTGATAAACACTCTTGATCTGTACCAACATCTCAATCATGCCTTCTCAGTCAGTTTAGTGCATATCCCTGATTTCATGCACTTGAAGCACACCTCCTCTTCCTTATCTCACAACACTATGATGCACACAATGAATAATAGGAGATAAGTGCCTCTTACCGGTGGAGTGACACCTTGTCTTCTGCATCCTGCAATGTTCTCATGTGACTTCCCTTTTTGTGCAACAAATATTCAAATAGGTACATGTGATCCATTGTGGGCACATTCACTGTCAGTCATCTCTTCATGTGGTGACTGCATTCTTCATCTGATGGGAGTCTTGTTATTCTTCAACCTCACAATATTTTTGTGATCTGTTCATTCTTCTCCTCTAGTGTTGATGTGATTTAGGTAACATTCTACCTCTTCATCACAAACAACAACACTAGCACCTTGGACCTCCTACTTCTACACTGGTCATGTCCTTTGGAGGCTAACAACCATTCACTTGGTTGATCTAACTTCTCCATGCCAACACATCACTTACCAGTGTACATCCTTTCCTTATCGGTGATGCATTGTACTGGTACCGGTATAGGTACTGATCACCTTACCATTCCATCCCCACAAATCAAGCACCAACTTGTGTACCAGAGTTATCTTTCTTACCTTACTGATGTTCTATAACACAAGGTGATATCAAAGATATCTCAACCTATACTCCTCCTTGATAGTGTTGTACATACATCTCTCTTACCAGTAGTCACCCCATACCATTTGACATCAATGAAAAAACAATGCCAACAGTGAGTTTAATAACTTTTGTTAGAAGCATGGTATAAGAATACAAATGTATGCTCCTCAGACACCTCAAGAGAATGGAGTTATGGAAAAAAAAGAACAAAACTATCTTGGATGTTGCTAGAACAATGATGATGGAAGCTAGTCTACCTCACATCTACTAGAGAGAAGCAATGAGTATAGTGTTTTATACATTCAATAGAGCACATATCAAAGGAGAAACTGGTAAGACACCTTATGAATCATGGTTTGGCAATACACCTAAATTTTATAATTTCATATTTTTTGGTAGTAAATGTTATACCAAGAGAGATGATATACTTGGAAAATTTGATCCTACATGTGATGAAGGCAGATTTATTGGTTATTCTAATGAAAGAAAAGCATATAGATGTTATAACAAGAGATTGCAGAGAATTGTGGAGAGTACTAATATAAAAGTAGATGAGTTGAACAAAAGTCAAATCAGAGTTTATGAGAAGGAATTGGTAGTGGAAATGATTATATCTAAACTGGTAGCACCTTTACTAGAATAGAATGTTGAACTAATTACTCCGACAATATTAGAGAACTCTACAGTGACTGAAGATCAAGGAAGAGGAAAAAAGAGTCAGAGGACTCCTAGGTATGTGAGATTGAATCATTCAGAAGATCAGATCATTGGGGATAAGAGAAATGGAGTGATGATAAGAAGAAGACTGACAACTAATGAGGTATGTTTAATTTCACAAGTTGAACCGGTATCAATAATTGAGGCATGTAAAGATGAATATTGGTTGAAAGCTATGGAAGAAGAATTAGATCAGATTGAAAAAAATAACACATGGACTTTGGCTCCCCAACCTAAAAATAAGAATGTTATTGGAACTAAATGGGGTTTTAGGAATAAATTGAATGATGATGGTCAAGCTATAAGGAATAAGGCTAGATTGGTTTGTAAAGGATATTCTCAGAAGGAAGGAATTGATTTTGGAGAGACTTTTGCACTTGTAGCTAGGATTGAAGCTGTAAGATTATTTCTTGCCTATGTTGCTTATAAAAAATACAAGGTTTATCAGATGGATGTTAAATGTATATTTTTGAATGGGGATCTTGATGAGGAAGTTTATATTGAGCAACTTGATGGTTTTTCACTATCAGATGATACAAACATGGTTTGCAAGTTAAGGAAAACTTTATATGGATTGAAATAGGCACCTAGAGCTTGGTATGGAAGGTTGGATGAATATCTTTTGCAGCTTGATTTTACAAAGGGTAGTGCTGACAGTAATTTATATTATAAGATCACTGATGATGATATACTGATTATTGAAGTATTTGTTGATGACATTATTTTTGGAGGTGAAGATAAGTTATGCATAGAATTTTTGAAGAATATGGAGAAAGAATTTGAGATGTCTATGATTGGTGAGGTGAAAGTTTTCTTAGGTTTGTAGATTAATCAAACTGACAAAGGTATTTTCATCTGTCAAACTAAGTATGCTAAGGAATTGTTGAAGAAATTTCATATGGGAGATTCTAAACCGGTAAGTAATCCTATGGTTACAAATGAGAAATTGACAAGAAAAGATGTTTTTGCACTGGTAAATCCTACAAGATACAAATATATGATTGGAGGTCTACTTTATTTGACTTAGACTAGGCTTGACATTATGAATGTTGTTTGTATTGTTTCAGTATTTCAGAGTGATCCTAGAGAAAATCATGAGATTGTGGTGAAAAGGATTTTTAGATACTTGCAAGGTACATCGAAATATGGTGTATGGTACCCTAAGAAAGATTACTTTACTTTATATGCATATACAGATGTTGATGACTGAAAAAGTACTTCCTATGGAGCTTTCTTTCTTGGAAAGAAGTTAATTTCATGGATCAGCAAGAAATAGTCATGTACTTCTTTATCTACTACTGAAGCTGAGTATGTTGCTACTACTACTAATTGTACACATGTTTTATGGATGAAGCAAATGTTGAAGGATATAAAGGTGGATTGTGATGCACCGGTAGTTATTCACTATGATAACTTTGCTGCTATTGATATATTAAAGAATCTAGTATTTCATTCTAAGACAAAGCACATATCTATCAAGAATAAATTTTTGAAGGAAAAGGTGGAAGCAAATGAAGTTAGATTGACTTATGTGAACACTAAAGAGCAGATTGTGGATATTTTCACTAACCTTTGCACAAGGAATCATTTGAGTACCTGAGAGACAGATTGGAAGTTTCTGCCCCTCTGATAGAGACTTGATTGATGTGGATTGGCATCAGTCTGGTATGTATTATCAGAGATATTTTTTATTCTAGAACTGATGTGGGGATTCTATTTCTTAGGGGGAGTAGTCAGCTTTGTGATTTAGTGGTTTATGTTTGTTCTTTGATATTATTGTCAGATTTATAGCATTGATTTTAAAGGAGGAGTGATATTGATTTGAAAAAGAAAGTGAAAAACAAAAAGAAAGGGGGAAAGATGTTGATAGGGAGAAATTCAGAGCTTTACAAAGATATTATTCACAGGGGGAGTTTGGTCGTTATTTTAGAGTTGTATGGGGGATATTGTTGGTTGTCTTCCATTGGGGGAGACTTGTTTTGTATTTCTTGGTACTTAGATGTTTTTCACATCTAGTGTTGCCATGAATGCCAAAGGGGGAGATTGTTGTCCATTTGGTAGAATTGATTATGTGTTGCATTGATGTTTTATCATTGATGGAAACACTAGTTGTTTGGATGCTTTACTGACACCCTTCTAGTCCCAGTAGGCTGAGTGGTTTTTGGTTAATTTTGATTCGACATGATCCGGTGGGCACCAGTATAGTTTGGTGATGGAATTGGCTTGTTCATGATACTCCTGCTCATATTCAGTAAGTTGGTTTTAGTCTAGTGATCAGATGCTATCCTTTTTGCTTAGAAGCTTGGTTTCTGGTTCCAACAAGGGTTTCACCGACAGAGCTTTTGACAAAGATCTTTGATGAATTGCATAAGTGGTGTTGGTACAACTTTTGGTAGAGTTTCAGGATGCTATTGGTGATCATGTTCGAGAATTGGCAAATGGAGATCATTGTTGTAGCATGTGAACCTATATTGGGTCTTGATTGATCTAGGTTATGGACTGACTTTAATGTAACGTGTGGATTGGACCTCTCGATGTGTTTTCGGGATGTCTTACATGTTGGATATTATTTGTTTGGTCTAAGGCCAACATGGTTTGTAATTATGTAATTGGTTTATTATCTGGCAGCCGACCTAATTGTTTATGGTCAAGGGTTTGTATATATAGATGTGAGATCTCATTGTAGATCATATCATAGAAATGGGAATAGGAATGTAATGTGAAAATAATGTGATATCATTTAGGAAGAGGATTTGATCAATCATTGGAGATTGAATTGGGTTTATGTAAGAGGATTTATTCCTCTAGTATTGAGCTTTATCAAAACTGTACTCAGGCATAGGAGATGCTATCTTTTGGATTTCAACACTTCTCTGGATCGTAGTCTAGATTTCTATGTAGTCAATGAGACTCCTTTTGTGATGAGAAGTGCACTCTAGGTTATTGGCTTTCCTGCAAGTGCAAGCCCCTCAATTTTAATTCACATACTTGCTGTAGAAGTAAATTATTTGACTATGGGTAGGCTTCCCACCGTGGTTTTTTCCTTTACCTTGTTTTCCACATATAAATATTGGTGTCATGTGGATGGTATTTGTTCTGTGATTATTGTTTATGCTTAACCCCGCCCCCCCCCTGCTCTTAGTTGTCTTCTAGTTATTTGAATTGTCTAACACCTCTTGTTTGTAATTGAGTACTGAGCTCTAGGCAGTGTGCCTAAATTCATGTGCATTCCCCTTGTAATATTATTATACTCCTAATCACAGTATTATAATATTGTGGGTCTCAATCCCACTATGGTTTTTCCCTTAACCGGGTTTGCACGTAAAAATCTTGGTGTTATGGTGTTTCTGATCTTGGCTTTGTGTTTCTGCACTTACTTTTCTTCATTTGCATAAAGTGGTTGTTAGATTAGGCTATTAAAGTTAATTTTGCTAAACATTGATTCACCCCTACCCTCTTAGTATTCCCTTGATTCCAACAATAGACTCTCTCAACCTTGTGCTTCTTTCTCCCCTCTAATATCACCTATCCATCACACCCCTTTTTCTTCACTTTCTTTTATGATTTATTCTATATGTATAAATACTAAGTCCTATTATTCCACCCTAATTATCCCCCATATTCATTGTCATGATATACTTTCTTTATATAAGGATGGTTTTGTTGGGAACTCTTTGGACAAAAGTTAGAAAAAAAGGAATCTTTTGGTTCATTCATTTTTATCTTCTCACTAACCCTCTCATCACTTGTAATATCCTGAATTAGGTTACTATATATTTTTATTTACGTAACTCTACACTACTGAATATACTTTATCACACAAGACAACTAAGAGGGGGGGGGGGGGAGTGAATCAGTTGTATAAAATATTAAATCTATTTCTCAAATAAGATCTGCAATAGCTTAATTTTAACACATAATCCATAGAAAGATGTGAACATGAAACATCAAAGTACACCATACACAATAAGACACCAAATTTTACATGGAAAACATAATTAGGGGAAAAACCATAGAGAAGCTATTCTCAATATAGGATCACCTATTAGGGTGACATTGATTAAGGTGATTTTTACAAAAAAAAGGCTTACCATGAAAGGCTCATTGCTAGAGGCCTCACTACCTGAGAGAGAGAAGGAGAGGCTCACTACCATTTAGTGAAGAAGAATATAAGAGAAAGAATCCACCACATATGCACTTATGCAACTACAAGATCTTTAGATATCTTTGACTCACTACTTCCATTAGCTAACACATGAAATCTCACACTACTCAACACTTTTCACCAGTTGAACATCAACCATAAAATAGTCAGGAAGATAGATCCTCTTTTATACACCTTCATCACATTTCACTTTCTTTCACCCAGACATCTCTATCAGACACAACACCCATGCCAACATATATCATCTACTCATATGAAAAGTCTCCCAAGGTTGGCTAGGCAACTTAACCAATCACAATTCAACTTTGATAGGCACTTAACATTCCCATGGTGGAAAAAAATGTAAAGTGGACCACACCACATCTTAATTAGGACCAATATAATCATTAAACACACTATACAAAATTCCATAATCATCAAGGCAAAAATGTGAAGTGTAAACACCCAAGGTTGGCCAAACCTAGAGTAAACACCATCAAACTTGAAAATCATGCTTCTCAAGCCCAAGAACATTTTCCAACTGAATAGAATTAAGCTAACGAAATTATCAACTTAACTCCAAAACCACAATGCAAAAAACCATAACACGGAGAAATGTGGAGCACACATTTCATACAGAAACATTGTCAAACACTATCAAACATACTGGTAAACACAACTTCCTTGTCAAAACAATTTGGAGCACCATATCTAGAAAATAACATCTCCAAACATATATTAACAACATATCCAAACAACAAGAATAGATATGCAACATAGAAGATATGTGGAGAAAATTACTTATCATTTACATAGAGAAGTCAACATCACTTATACCAATTAGTCACTAATGATAACCAAAGCATGTTGACATCAATGACAACACATATGCAGCTCATTTTAATCAAACTTGAAATAATCTTCCCCTTTCTCATTGATGGAAATATATAATGTTGGCAATTTGAAGGAATTGATTATGTGTTGCATTGATGTTTTGCCATTGATGGCAACACCGGCTGTTTTGGTTGTTTACCGATTTCGGGTTGGTTCCGGTAGAGTGGTTGGATTATGATATTAATCCGGTATGCTCCAGAATGCTTTGGTTTTTGGAATTTATTTGGATCTGTCATTCATGCTATTTAGATGCGTATCACGATCAGTTGGTTCAGGATTTGATGACTCAGATACTGTCATTTGTTCTAGTAAGCCTTTTTGTCATTGGTAAAGGTTTTACTGGCAGAGATTTGTTGAATATATTTTGATGCATGTGATAAGTGGTGTTGATGCAGCTTCTAGATGGCTTTCGAGATGTTGTTGGTTATCTTGTTCATATTCCTATTGATCGGTGGTGTTGCATTTCAGACTGGACCTAATTTTGTCTTATTCTACTAAGTTATGGATTAACTTATGTAACGTGTTGATGGGTGATCTTGATACATTACCAAATGGATTTATTGATTGGATTATGTTGTTCCAGTCTTAGGCCAACTTGGTTGATCATTGGATTGTGGGTTTATGTTATGAATTTATTATATTATCTTTTAGGTGGCTGACCTAATTGTTTAGGTCACAGGTTGGTATATATATATGATGTAAGATCTCTTTGTAGATCATGGTTATGGGATGGTTGTGCAATTATCTATGTGTGAATAATGCTATAATCATATGCAGGATTTTTGGTCAATCATAGGTGATCAAATTGGGTTGGTAAGAGAGGTTTAAGACCTCCAGTATTGAGCTTAACTAGAACTGTACTCAAACATAGGAGATGTTATCTTTGTAGTTCACTCTTCTTTCTGGATTGTAGTCTGGATTTATTTTGTAGTTAGTGAGGTTCCTTTTGTGATGAGCAGTATGTTCTAGGTTGTTGGCCTTCCTACATGTGCATACCCCTCATTTTGTAATCACATACTTACTACAGAAGTATTATCTAACTGTGGTTAGGCTTCCCACCGTATTTTTTCTCTTTACTGGGTTTTCTACATACAAATATTGGTGTCATGTGTTCTAGATGGATGGTAACTGTTCCGTGATTTATGTTTATGCTTAATTTCTATATCGGTTATTCCGGTATTTATTTTATGAATTCTGGTATTGAGTTTATGTGTTCTGGTAATAATGATTTGAATGCTTAAAGTTCTGTAATCTGTTGACAATTGATTCACCCCCCCTCTTAGTTGTCGTCTAGTTATCTGAGTTGTCTACCATATCAACCACAATAACAACATATTGTTGGCAATATGTTGGATTTGGTTAAGTGTTGTCATTGATGTCAACATTGTATCCCGATTGGAGGCTATCCCAGTTGGATCTATAATGGTTAGTCTTGGTGATCATCTTGATTTTGGCTATGATTCTGATCCAATATGATCAGACCTCTAGATTCGGTTTTGGATGCTTACTCTGGATGGTTATATGTGTGCCATAGTCTATTGCTTCATGATTTGGTGCTCTAGTTACTATCGCTTTTGTTCCTAGTTGATATTTCCTGGTACTGATTAGCTTTACCAGTAAGCGATATTTGATGATTTGGTCAGAATATTTTGATCTCTCTTATGGGAACAGTTTCTATCATGCTAAAGGTACTTCTTGATTGTCTTCTAACTGGTTGGTAGCATTGCATTGGTTGGCATGTTGTTATGATGGTCCTATTTGGATCCGATTAGACTTTTTGTTATTTCACTAAGGGTTTCTACCGATTGGTGAAGCATGTTGGATTTTAGTCTTAGGGTAATTTTGGTAGATATAATTGTCTGGGAACTTGAATTAGGCCCATTCTATGTAATATAAATCATAATATTGATTTGGTGGTATCATGTGATGTAATTTTTGTAATAATGGGTTTATGGGTTTAGGGTTTAGTCGACCTTGTCAATAAGGTTGATGATCTATATTTATAGGTGACTTATTCATGTAATTATGGGATGTTTTTTTTCAGATCGATGGTTATGTCTACATTATCAGAGAAAGGGTTATGTGTGAACTGAGTCATATCATTTTGGTGAAGGTTTTGTATTGCAGGGCAGACATTTGTGCTTAACCATAATTGTATCAAGCATTAGTAGATGCTATTTTCACATTTCATTCTTTCCGGATTGTAGTCTGGTGCTTTGTAAGTCAATGAGACTTCCCTTTTGTGTTGAGCAGTGAGCTCTAGGAGGTTGGCCTGATTGCAAGTGCAATCCCCATTGTAATTATTTCACATACTGCTGCAGAAGTATTATCTGATTGTGGGTAGGGTTTGCCACTGTGGTTTTTCCCTTTCCTGGGTTTTCCATGTCAAAATATTGGTGTCATGTATGTTTTTCTTTCATGGTTTATCTTTCATCGTGTTGTTCTCTGGTATAAAGTTTAAAATTATATTTGTCGTGCCTGTGAAGTGTGATACCTGCAACTGCAACACAAATACTCAATAGATCATTACAAGCATGGTTAGTAAATTGAAATAAAATGAAAGATAAACCATGACATAGTGACCTATCTCCTCCTAAGAGATGCGAGTATGGATTTGCTCTCAAATTTGGATAAGTAATCCCAGTGACTTGACTACACCTAGATAGAGGATTTGAAATGATAAAGATGTGCAAACTAGATGAGATTGGTTATGCTAGATTAATCCAAGAGTCTAATTAAGCTAATGATATGCATTATTATGCTATGATGATGATGCAATTAAGCTAGAAAAGAGAATGATTAAGCTACATGATTCAACAATTATGCTAGAAAATGATCAAATTAAGCTAATGCAACTGCCTATAACAACAATGCTCAAATGATATGCCTATAGTAACAATGCCTAAATTGATAATGAGATGGGATCCTTTGTGATCCAAAATGGGGGATATTTATAGGATTTCCAAGGCCAAGGGTGAGGTGGTAGGATTCAATGGTCAAGATTGAGTCTGAAGACATCAAGGGTAAAATTGGAGGAGGTTGGAGAAGATGTTGGAGGAAGGGACACTTGTCATCACTGTGGTGACAAGTGTCAAGGAGCCTTTCTCATTAAAGGGAAAGTGTCCAAGAGAGGAGACATGTGGCCAAAGTTCCATGTGTCTCAAGGGAAGAATATCCACACCATAAGACGTTAGGATAAGGAGGTTAGAATGTGCAAGATAGGATAGGGTTAGAAAAACCCAAGGTTAGATGGAATGGGTTAGGTTAGAGAGATGGTTAGGTTAGGTGGTTAGAAGTTAGGAGGCATGTGGGTAAATTGAATTTAAAAATTCAAATAATAAGAAAAAATTAATTAATTTTCAACAACTCATTAATTGATTTGTTGTAATTAATTAGGGGATTAGAAGAAATGAATTACATGGAGGGAGGATTAGTTAATTTAAATTAATTAATTAAAGGGCACCATTGAAATGAACCTATTAAATAAATCCTTAGATTTATTAATATGTAGATGAAAGGGAGAAATTAATCAAATTGCTAATGAATTCAATTAAATTAGGGAGGAGGATTGATTAAATAATTGCTTATTTAATTAATTACCTTCAGACCATTTTTAGGTGCATACATTTTGTCCCTCTTTTAAGCGAGGTGTGATGACATGTTGATTCAAAGAATAATCTCATTTTGATGATGATATTGGTTCTATAGGATGCCCCAAACATTGATTGATAAATTGTAGTACGATGATGCCCCCTCGGGAGATTAATTGAGATAATTAATCTTTGGAGTGCGTGAATTTTTACAAAATTGATATCTTGTTTAGAAATGATTCGATTTCTGCAACTGTGGTTGATGAAAGTGCGAGTTCTTCAATCACTTTGATGTGGTTCTTGATGTGATGATTGATAGAGTTTGATTGAATTGATAAGATTGATTAGATTGATAAGATAGAGATTTAGTATGGTTTCAGGTATGACACCTCCTGTATAAGACAAAGATGATCAAAGTGTCTAGTTTTAGGAATGATATATCCTATATAAGACTTGATCAGAACATTTGGTTCTAGGAAGGATTCATCCTGTATAAGACATGATCGAATCAATTTAGATGTGATTGATTGATATAATTGATAAGGTTGATTGGGTAAAGAACTGACATTTTGTTGATATCAGGTTGCAGGAAGATTCAAATATGCTGATGTTGGTTCTTTTGAGGGAGTAACATAAAATTTGCACTGGGTCAACAATATCTGGAGAGAGATGAGTCATCAATCTAATTGCATATACACTTAGGATGATATCGTGATGATTCCTGCGATAGATTTAACCTTGGATAAAATGAGCATGTGGGATCCCATGCAAGAATGAAATGCAAGCTAAATGCAAATGAAAATGCAAAGCTATGACCAGACCAATCACTGGGCTATTGCATTTTGTCATCATTGAGCTTTTTAAAATGTGGGAAGTGAGTGCAAACATCGATGGTATAATTAAACTATGATGACCTGAGCACTACTTTCCTAAATTTTGATAGTGCAAGTTAGCACAAACATCGAGGTATAATTGAACCAAGATGACCTAAGTGTTGCTTGTGTAAAATAGGAAGTATTAACCATTTCGATACGCAAATCAGAAATGTCTTTGATGATACTCTGATGACCTTGTCCTCAGACAAATTTACACATATTAATGATTAATTTACAGACAATAGACAAGAAAAATATCACGTTCCTTCCTTGTTCCTCTAGTTAGAGACATCCTAGAGTCACTTAGTAATCATGATAGTGAAAATCAAGATAGAAAAGTTGAACAATCATGCTAAAATCATTGTCAAAGAATATCATATATTGAAAAGTGTGTGATGTGCTTAGATTGACATATGATAGTTTGATGGTTAACAATTTGATCTTGTGTTCAATGTTGGATGTGTCTGAGTTTTTTGCTTGATAAGAGTTGTCTGACTATTGTTATTCTTGTTTGATTAAGCTCAAAATGATCCAAAAATTTTACCCCAAACTAGGTGCAGGATTTTGCCCCAAGCCTAGAAACAAATCATTATGATATACCCAATGATCCAAACCATGGTGAGAAGCCACTCGAGATGCCTGCAGATGTACAAAGGCTTTATTATGGATATGAATAGTGCTGACGAAAAATGAATGCAAGTGGAAGGATGCATGAACTAATAGATGGAAGAGCCAATGGACAGATAGCGTCTATTTGTTAGGTTTTCGCCATTTTCTTTTATTGCACTTTTTCCCATATTTGATTTTTTTTCTTGTATTTTCTGATTTTTCATTATTTTTTGGATTTTTCTGCTTTTTCACTATTTTTGGATTTTTCTTCTTTTTCACTGTTTTTGGATTTTTCTGCTTTTTCACTGTTTTTGGATTTTTCTGCTTTTTCACTATTTTTGGATTTTTCTTCTTTTTCAGACATAAAACTTCTTCATAATGCATGCTATTGATGGGTTCCTCGAGTTGATCTTCATCTTGTGTTGATAGCCGATATGCTCCTGACCCAAATATTGCTGTGACCACAAATAGACCTAACTAGTTTGGTTCAAACTTCCCTTTCTTTTCTTGATCTGCCTAGTTGTGTGGATTTTCTTTTAGTACTAGTTCTCTAACTTGAAATATTCTCAGTTTGACCTTGTGATTGTAGCTACAACACATTCTTTGTTGATATACCTTTAATTAATCAAAGGTTTTTTGTCTTTGTTCATGGATTAATTGTAACTCCTGCAATCGAGATACTCATTATTCTTCATCTAGGATAAGGCTTTTTAATGATACTCATCGAGAAGGTATCTCTACTTCTATTGGTAGTATTTATTTTGATCCATAGACAAGAGAGAAAGGTGTGGCACCTATTGGTGTGTGGATATTGGTATGGTAGGCCCATAGAGTAGGGTTCAATTGAATATGCCAATCTCTGCCAACATCATTCACTATCTTTTTGAGGATTTTCAAAATGGTTTTGTTTGATGCCTCTGCTTTCCCATTACCTTGTGGATAGTAGGGTGTGGAAAATCTATGTTGGATCTTGAATTTTTCACATAGCTCTTGGACATCCTAATCCTTGAATGGTCACAAATTATTAGTGATAATGGTCATGGGCAATCCATAGAGACAGATGATGTAGTTCAAGATAAATGCAACAATTTGTTTTCCTGTGATATTTGTGAGAGGTGCTACCTCAATCCATCTTGTGAAATATTTTGTAGCTACAAGGATGAATTTGTGACCATTGGATGAAGAAGGATTTATCTTTCCTACTAGGTCAAGACCCCATTGATAGAAAGGCCAAGATGTTACCAAAGCATGAAGTTCTTGTGCTAGTGCATGAATCAAATTACCATGGATCTGACATTGTTTGCATGTTTTAGCTATTTGAAAAGAATCTCGTTCCATAGTTGGCCAATAATATCCCAAGCGTATGAGTTTTTTTGAAAGGGTAAGACAACTTGAATGAGTGCCACAAATGCCTTTATGGACTTCATGTAAGGCCTTCTCAGATTCTTCTTGTTCGAGACATCTTAAAAGAGTATCATCCAGACCTCATTTAAAAAGGGTATCCACGACAAGAGTATAATGGGAGGATTGGCGAATAAGGTTTCTCTTCTAGTTTTTTGACAAATCGAGAGGTAGGGTGTTATCTTTCAGGTATGTATAAGTTTGGCTATAGCAGGAGGAATCATGCCCAACAAGGTGATAGATAGTTTGGGAATTAGGACTGTAGACATATAGAAATGACCATATTCCTAAATGAATATTTTATGTTCATTCCTCTATTTAATTAAATCCAATTTAATTGAATCACTCACATTCCTCTATTTAAATTAAGTAAATTACTCAATTTATTTAAATTAAATTTACTAAACCTCTTTTACCATTTAATGGGATAAATCATTTTATTCAATTAAATCCCTTTTATCCACTTTTAAAATAAATTCAAATTTTATTAAATAGTTTACTCTAAATTGAATAAATCTAATTTATTTAATTTCCCCAATTGCAACCAAATTGAATTAAATTAACTTTATTTCAATTAAATCCTATTATCTCTCCATCCACTTGCAAAATCCTACATCTCCCACTTGCCTCCTAAACCCTATTCCTAACCCCCTTCTAGACTCTTCTAATCACTTCTAAATTAGCCTAACCCATCTTCTAAATATTGTCACATCCCTAAGCAAGGGGAAGTCACTTCTCAAACCCTCAAAGTCTTTGAAAACTATTAAAGGCTTCAACAACTTAACTTTGAAAGTCTTCCAAACCATTAATGGTTAACTCAACCCTCCAGCATGATTAAAGACTTTCTCTAAACTCAACCTTCATGTAACCCAAGGGTCTCATCAAGCATTTATTGCTTTGACCATGGTTATTCCTTAATCCTTTGCACAAGAGTTTATCCTTTAGGTAAAAGCTTTATCCAATGGGTAATCCTAACCTAACCTTAACCCTTACCCCCTAAGGTAACCATGAGGTTGATGAATACTAAGAGGGGGGGTGAATTAGTATGCCAAAAATCTCTGCACTAAAACACTTACACAGTTTAAAGATAAATCGGTAAAGTAGTCTAATAGTCAAACCGGTTACCACACATGCAAACCAAAATGTGAATAAAGCATTCACCCACAAAAGCAATACAACCATAACACAAGATATTTGATGTGGAAACCCAACTGGGAAAAAACACTGTGAGATGGAACTCACAAGTCACTATTTGCAGAGTAGAAACCAGATCGGTTAAGGTTAGACTAGTTAAGGTCTTACAATATTCTTCACCAGAATAGATCCTGTTAAAATCTCAATCTCTGTTAGGAGATAAGTCTGATTAAAGACTACCTTGTTAGAGGATTTTAGATTCACATGTGTGAACCACCTTGTTAGAGGATTTTACAAAGGCTTTGAGGCCTACCTAGTTAAGGGCTACAGACTTGTCAAAGATGTGAGTAATCAACAAGTGTTTGATCTATCTAATAGCACAAACTGCTTGGTTAGATCCACTATTGCTCACAGCTAATGCATTCCAGCATTACTTTAGTCTTCTCTCTCTCACACACAATTACAACTTGATCTTCTTAGATAAGATCATTCTCAACTTCCACGTTAAACCCTAGCTCAACATTAACCCTTTCAGCAATAGCAACAACAACTCGAAAACCCTAGACATGATGTCCTTCTAAAGGAATCTGATTTCATGTCAGTCCAATAGGATTAAATTACAATTTCCTAGGTTTAATGAATCTAGACATACTCAATAACGTGACACAACAATCACCATCAATGTGTCTGCACCGTCAGACAATCAATGGATTGGTAACTCATCACAGAGTATTACCGATTCATACAAAATACCGGTTGCTGGTTTGACAAAAATGAAGACTGGTAAGAATGTGTTGTGCCACTTTGCTCCCTCATACTGCTTGTGATTTGCAAACTGCTTGGGGTCGACATGTCGCTTCAAACCGAGAAACACATTCTACAAAATCACCACTAGTCTAAAGACTAGAATACAACATACCAGTTGGAACAAATACCGGTTGAGCATAAGTTCATACATATAAAGGGGATCTCAATACAAGTGTGTGTCCATTAATGACAATCACACCATAAACCACAAAAATGCCAACAATCTCCCCCTTTGGCATTGATGGCAACACTTAGGAAAATAAAATTTTGACATCTAAGTGTTTTACAACAAAAACTTGCCATTAACAAAATTGCTCCCCCTAAGCATATACACTATCCCTTAATCAACAGAGTGTATAGCAATTTTGCATACATAGCATAATCATTAGAGCATATAGCATATATCACAACATATATCAAAATTTCAAAATAGATACTTCTCCCTCTGATATACTTCTCCCCTGATATATCAAAAGTTCAAAATTTTAAAACCCAAAACCAAATATACTTCTCCCCCTTTGTCAACAATGACAAAGTACTGCTGATAAACCTGTTTCTATATATATATATATATATAAGAGTTTATGATAATAATGAATAATACTTGTCAAAAAATGCTTTATAGTCCTGCAAAAATTATTTCATGGAGAGAGACCAAGATTCAAGTAGGGAGGTCACCACTTCCTTCTCTGTCTGCATTTGTGATACCCGTTCCTCCATGGCATCGATTGTGCTCAGTTCTTGTGTGACTGTCAGGGCATCCAGGTTTAGATAGCATTTCTAGAGAATTTGTAGTCATGGAAGTAATACCAGTTGAAGCTCCTGCAAATCCCTGGACCTTGTGCTAATCTCTTGCTCTATCTTGGCTAATTGGATTTGGAACTGATGAACGGTTTGCCCATATGCTGCAAAGGAGTTATAAGGAGGCTTGAATGTTCTCAAGTAGGACTATAAGTCCATTTGAAGCTGTTGCTTCTTGGCTAGCACATCATCATAGAATAGATGAGGTTGATAGATTTTGCTGAGTAGCAAGTTTCCCTCATCCAAGGCATTCCTTATGTCCTTTTGATCCTTTAGCAGTTCAGTCCTAAGCTCATTCAATTTCTTTACTAGAGCAACATTAAGAGCCTTTTGGTTCTCTTTCTTTACATTGGCCTCTGGTGCTTCTTCTAGACTCTGCACCTAATCATCCACTATAGTACATAGAAGTTTAAGTTGTGCTAGTGATGAATTCATGTCAGGAAGATTAGTACCCGGGATTAAACCGGTAAGAGTGTCTACAGCTGCTTGAATGATGTCCTGTTCCTTTTTCCTATGAATGATCTCAAGGTGCTCTTGAGCAACCTTGATGCTCTGCATAAGCTCCGACTCACTTGTAGATTGGAGATTGATAGGACTAGAGAGATCAACCGGTTATGGTTGACTTCCGGTTGCCTTTGGAGTCTCCACCTGAGAGCTTTTTGTCGCTTCACGTTCCTTGGTTTCTTCAGCTTTCTTCTTTTCTGCTTCTTTTCTCTTCTCTTCTTCCTTGTCTTCCTCTACCTTTTTCTTCTCCTCTGCTCTCCTCTTCTGCTCTTCCTTTTCTTCTTCTTCCCTCTTCTTCTTCTCTTCCTCTTCCTTTTTCTTCTTCTCTTCCTCTTCCTTCTTCTTCTTCTTCTCTTCCTTCTTCTTTTCTTCCTTGTCCTCTTCTTCTTTCTTCTTCCTTTCTTCTTCTTTCTTCTTCTTCTCTTCATCTTTTATTTTCTCCTCTTCCTCTTTTCTCTTCTATTTTTCATCTTCATCCTTCTTCTTTTTCTCTTCTTGATCTTTTGCCACTTGCTATGTGTCCACAGCTTGTTCACCACCCTGATTGGCCTGTTGCCCCTATTTAGTTCCCTTAGAAGGTATGTCCTGAGTGACATCTTCTATATCCAGGGCATCGACATCTATGGTGTTGATTGGTTCCTCCACCAGGTTTCCTTCCTCATCAAAAACCTCATCTGGTTTGGAAATAACCGGTTCCTTTTCCACTTGGAGGTTGGCCATTCAAGATTTGTGAGAGCTGATAGCATGGGCCATGTGTTGATGTGTATCCTTTTCTACATAATCAACTCTCCCCTCCAACAACTAGAGTCTTCTTCTCCTTGTGAAGAAGAGACCTTTATTTTGATCTAATACATCAAATAATTCTGAATTTGAGAGTTTGGGGAAGTACTGTGCAAAAACTTTCTCCCTAATCTCTTGTTCCTTTTCAATGGCAATGCGCCATTTATTATCTAATGCCTTAAATAATGAATCTGGTGTCTGAGATTTAATCTCTGATGGTGATCGGTCATTTTTACATAAATAAAGAATGATTTCCTACAGTACTTCATCATTTTCTTCACTATTGAATTCATCATAATAATCTATTAAATCATGAAGTAACTTTCTCCTAATATTCTTTACTGTTCTTTAACAATGTGTCAAAGGTTTGTAAGAGGAGATATCTATATTTACTGGTGTTGATGTTGCTGGTTCATTCTTCTTCATCTTCTTGGTTTGTCTAGCCTTCTTGGGCTGTTCATCAGACTCGATTTCTTCAGAGTCTGGTTCATTTGCCTTAGTCTTCCTCTTCCTTTCAAAGACTTTTGTCGGTGTTACCTCCGGTCTCTTCTTTGCCGATGACCACTTGGTCACTCTTGGATGTGCAGTGGTAGCCAGTGCCAATGCTGCAGGCACTACCTTAGCTTTCTTAGTTGTCAGTTCTTTTCCCTTCTTCTCTGATGGTTCTTCAACCGGTGCAATCCTCTCCAAGTAGGTTCCGGTCCTCTTAGCCTTTGGATCAAGAGGCAAGTCAATAAGGGTTGAGGCATACCCTTCAGTATGTCATACATAACCTCATAGCCCATTGGCTCCACTTCCTCCATTCTAGGCTCAACAGCCTCCATTAAGCATTGGTCCACCTGAATGGTGAAATAGATGTCATCTTCATATTTCTTCACTATGTCTCCTAAGATTCTTACCCTCTGACTCATCTTTCTTTTGAACTCATCAAAGTATTTGTTCAGTACCTCAAGGTAGCCGGTTCCAATGGCTTGCACACTTTCCTTTATCTGCTTGGTTACCAGTTGGTCAGGGGACCACTGGACATCTCCTACACCCAGAAAGTAGCCTTGGAAATAGAAAAATAACCCTACCAGTAGTTGTCCAAACTTAAACCTCAGTGAATTGTCCTTTTTGATTGCTTTTAGATTTAATAGGAGTTGCCTCTGCATACTGGTACATAGGTCAAATGATTTATCTTCTTTAATCATCCGATAAGTGGCATTTACCACTACAGTAGATACAAAATTAATCCTACTCACTGAGAATTTTCTGTAGCCTATTACCATGCATGTGTATTTCACTAAATCATCCTTGATAGAATTGACTGTCATACCTCGTGAATCACTTGTTGAACTTGGTCATTTCCATTTTGCTTACCATTCTTAGTGCTGGTACCTCCCCTGTGTTGCTGAAACTGGTGATTGCATGAATTGCCTTAGGTGTGATATCATGCGTTCTCTCCAAATACATCTTGTCACCATGGACTCTACTCAAGATGATCCTGATGTGATCCTTTGTGAAGTCTTCTAGAAAATATGCTACATTATGGAGTTTCTTCTTCTCCAAGATACTGAACTCCAGTTTGATCCTTTTGTCCTTTCCACAAAATAGACCTAGTTGAGTTTGAATGGCTAAAGACCCTAGGTCTTCTATTTTGCAATCAATATAATCAAAAATTCCTTCTTCGACTATGACTCCAGCCGGGACTTGTGACAAAGCATTATATTTTGACTTCCTCTAAATAAAACCTTCCGACTCAATTGATGTAGTTGAACTGGTATGAGATACAGAAGCCATTGAAGAGTATTTCAAGAACACAAAAAATACCTTTCAAAAGCGAATTTAGGGCTTCTTGATTCTGCTTCACTTTACTCTTCGTCGGATGCCAAATCACCGCTTTGTGTTCTCTACTACCGCTTGCAAACTAGATTTGAATCTCTTTCAAGGTTATTCAATTTCTTGAAATCTAAGCTCAAATCGCCTTTTCTTCGCTTTGCACTTGAAAAATTTTCTTCCCTCAAAAACAGATAGTGAGAAATGATTTGAAAAATGCATTTATACATGTCTCTCACCTACCGTCATTAATGCTCCTCTATTAGGGCGTAAACCCTAATTTGCCTTTTTACCATTTCTGGTCTTCTGCCTAGTGATAGGTATCACATACCGGTTAAGGTCTTTTACCGGTGTCAACCATGGGTTCGAAAGCATTTTGCCATTTGCTCCCCCTAAGCATTTGAGGCTTAGTTTGTCGGTTCCGATATTTCCACACTAGGTGCAGAAACCGGTTCCTCTTTTGACATTGTTGGTTTCTTCCTCCATGTTTTCTTCATGTCCCCTTGAAATTTTTCAGCATCAATTTCTCCTTCCTGAGTGACCGGTTTATCATTAGATATACTTTTTCTGCTTCTGCAGAATCTTGCAATGTGACCCGATTTGTTGCAGTGATAGCAAACAAGTCCAAGTGCTCTCCAAGGTCCGTTGTACATGCTTCCATTCTTCCTTCTGCATGTTGCAACAGTGTGACCATGACCATGACAGATCATACAATTTTCTCTCCATCCGATTGCCGCTTGATGACCACCGCTTCTTGACTGATGATTGAAGATAATAAACCGGTTGTGGTTCCGGTTCATAAAAGATTCAAGACCAATTCCTTGTGTCCTCTGAGGATATCTTCCAGTGTTATCCACTACAGACCTACATTCAAATGCTCTATGCCTAGACTTGTTCCATGCATAACAATGACCATTGAACTTATTGAATCTAGGTACATTGTTGATAAAATAAGGAAAGTTATTGTAGGCTTTGCTCCTACATACATTGGCAGTGTGTCCTTCTTTAAGACAATTAAAGCAAATAGGTTTGAATTTTTTCTTAACTTTTCCTTTGAGTGTCGATTGCTTCTTTGATGCTTCAGCATTTGTTTCTAAGGATTCTCCTTCCTCATGTCCAGAAAAACCAAGACCATTGGTATTCTTTTCCGGTCTAGATGACTCAAGCTTTTGCTCTAGCTTGACTGTACTTTTGCCAAACTTAGCAAGTATTTCCTTTGACTCAAAGAGTTCTTTGGAAATAGTAGTGTTTGTCTCCATAAGACTTGCATTTTCAGAGATGGCAATGTTCAGTTCTCCTTGCATGTCTTCTTTTTCCATTCTACTCTCATGAAGGTGAGCAGTTAGTACACTAATCTCATGTTTAAACTTGGAGATCTCATGATGTCTGTCTTTTACCAGATCTTCAGCTTTTCTCTGGTTCTCAAGCTCTTGACTAAACTGAATAGTCAGTCCTTCCAACTCCTTTCTCAGATTAGAGTTTGAATCATTCAACTTATTCACTTCAGCAATCATGGCTTCCATGTTAGCTTCATCTTCAGAACTACTTTTAGATAGTTCCATCAGCCTCTCTGCACGTTCTCTCCTTTTTTCTTGAGATGCCTTGTTTTTTACCATAAGATCATCATAGGCTTGCTCAGACTTAGTGAGCCTTTGAGTAAGTTCCCTCAAGGTGTATTCCCCCATATCTCTTTCCAAGTGGTTAAATTTATAGAAAGGTTGGCTCTAATACCAATTGATGAATACTAAGAGGGGGGGGTGAATTAGTATGCCAAAAATCTCTGCACTAAAACACTTACACAGTTTAAAGATAAACTGGTAAAGCAGTCTAACTATCAAACCAGTTACCACACATGCAAACCAAAATGTGAATAAAGCATTCACCCACAAAAGAAATACAACCATAACACAAGATATTTGATGTGGAAACCCAACTGGGAAAAACCATGGTGAGATGGAACTCACAAGTCACAATCTGCAGAGTAGAAACCAGACCGGTTAAGGTTAGACCGGTTAAGGTCTTACAATGTTCTTCACCAGAACAGATCCTATTAGGAATCTCAATCTCTGTTAGGAGATAAGTCTGATTAAAGACTGCCTTGTTAGAGGATTTTAGATTCACATGTGTGAACCACCTTGTTAGAGGATTTTACAAAGGCTTTGAGGCCTACCTAGTTAAGGGCTATAGACTTGTCAAAGATGTGAGTAATCAACAAGTGTTTGATCTATCTAATAGCACAAACTGCTTGGTTAGATCCAGTATTGCTCACAGCTAATGCATTCCAGCATTACTTCAGTCTTCTCTCTCTCTCACACACACAATTACAACTTGATCTTCTCAGATAAGATCATTATCAACTTCCACCTTAAACCCTAGCTCAACATTTACCCTTTCAGCAATAGCAACAACAACTCGAAAACCCTAGACATGATGTCCTTTTAAAGGAATCTAATTTCATGTCGGTCCAATAGGATTACATTACAATCTCCTAGGTTCAATGAAGCTAGACATACTCAGTAACATGACACAAGAATCACCGTCAATGTGTCAGCACCGTCAGACAATAGGTGGATTGGTAAATCATCACAAAATGTCTGTTGGTAACTCATCACAGAGTATTACCGGTTCATACAAAATACCGGTTGCCGGTCTGACAAAAATGAAGACTGGTAAGAATGTGTTGTGCCACTTTTCTCCCTCGTACCACTTGTGATCTACAAACTTCTTGGGGTCGACATGCCGCTTCAGACTGGGAAACACATTCTGCAAAATCACCACTAGTCTAAAGACTAGATTACAAAATACCAGTTGGAACAAATATCAGTTGAGCATAAGCTCATACATATAAAGGGGATCTCAATACAAGTGTGTGTCCATCAATGACAATCACAGCATAAACCACAAAAATGAAAACAAAGGTCTTCTCAAGCATTTAATGCTTCCTACCTCTCTTCTCAAGCCAACCTTATGTTGACAATTGTCACCATTTCATTGGTGCAAATTGCAAACATGGATTGAGCAACTTTCAAACTCAACGCTTGATTAACTCTTTCAATCCTGGCCATCCATTGCCCTATTTTTGCTATAAATAGAGCTCTCATTCCTCCATTTTCATATGTGAAAGCTCTTAGTATCATACTTATGCTCAATTTTATCACATTTAGTCTATCTCTTTGCAAATAAAAAGTAATCTAATATTTATTTTAGATTGTTTCTTTTATCAATAGCTTAAATAAATAACTAATATATCATGTTAGGATAGTATCACTACTAATCTTGTCATCTTATAATCTAGCTCATTTCATTTGTAGGATCATGCATAGACAGGTTGCATTCTCATGTTAAAATCAACCAAAGCATCCCTCATTCTTGCATTTGTCATCCCTAAACCACTTTGCTCAGTGATCTGAAAGCAAAGACATTGGTTTGAGGGACCTTATGAGATACAGAACCATGGAACCAACCATGGGAAGCTAAGTCATCCTTCATGACTCCATAGCTTGCACCAAGAAGTCCTGTGGGTTTGTGGACAAGACTCTTTAGGCTTCATTTTTTGCATTTTAAGTTCTATTGACCCGCTTTTCCCACATACATTTCTAGTGCCCACCGTGGGGCCCGACCCCATATATCAAATCGATTTTTGAATTTAACCCCTTTTGGAGGTACACGGGAAACATGAATCAGTGCATGGAGCATATTTTGTAGCCCATGTTGCTAACATTATAGCACATCCTATATTCAGTTTAGTGCATTGGGTTTATACTCTAGCATGTAAATTTGTTAGATTAGCGCATCACTTTTACTAACTTTTCCTGTAGGTCTCGGCGCAGAAGAAACACAGAGCAACGCCTCCGAAACACAAAATAGTGCATCAAAGACACAAAATAGCACATCCATGAAATAGAGCAGTGCTTCTGAAACACTGAATAGTGCATCAGAGACATAGAATAGCACATCCGCGAAATAGAGCAGCACATCTCGCTCATCCTGTAGCGCTTACAGTCTGTTCTGTAGCGCATCATAGAAAAAAAACCAAACAAAACTAAAATTTGTAACCGAGTGCGGAATTATACTTGTTGAATTCCACAATTTGTCTAACCTTTTGTAGGTTATTGTACAGGGTTCTAACAATTTTCTTGCAGATAGGAGCTTAGTTTTATGACCGTTAAGGTAGTTTAAAGTTTTTACTAACTTAGATAAGTTAGTTCAAGTTTGCACTTATATTAAATTTTCTTAAAATTGAATTCACATCTCATTTGGGTACCTAAAAAGAATTACAATCAAAATCTTTCTTGCTTTCATAGGAGAAAAAAATTTCTTTTGGGTTATAAAAAGAACAAGACAATTTTATTTTTTTTGCTTTAAAAGCAACCTCACCATCCTTTGGTGTTTAAAAGGATCAATTTCAAATTTTTTTTTGCAAACTAAAAGAAACCTCATTTGTCAAATTTTTGGTTTTCCAATTAAAGAGGGAAGTTCTTCCCCTTTTATCGATTTCTTTTGTTGACCACCAAATCGGAGTTTTGCTTTGTTAACCAGGTACTTTTCCTAGACTAGATAAATCGCCGATTTGAGGAAATAAAAGGAACACCATGTTTTTGTGGAGCAACATCTCCATGTAGATTTTAGAAAATCACTAAATTGAAAGGATAAAAAGAACAACTTGATTGCCTTGTCTCAAAAGTAGAAGGTATATGCTCTCCCCTTAACTGGGTGATCAAAAAGCCAGACTACTCTTACGCTTTCAGTCATTTAAAGAATTTACATCCTTTAGTAGGCCTACCTTCCCGAGGGGTTGAAAAACTCTTAAAGTCATTCATGGCTAGTGTGAAGGGAATGACCTAAGTGGGAAATAACTGTGACACCAAGTGTTCCAACCCACTATAATCAAAAGTGGAAAGTGACAAAAGTCCTTTTCAACGGTTGCGCACAACGATTAGCCTTCCCACAGTATCCTTGAGATACGTAAAGCCTTTGTTCTAAAGGTTGGGAAGCCTCCTGAGGGAGTTTATCACTGACAACCGAACATGAAGCTTGATTACGAACCTTAGAAATAGAAACCTTGAGCCAATTCAGTGACCAGACATTTGTAATATCATAGTGCAAGGGTGGGGAAGAATCCACCCCTAAGATTACTCACCATATATCTCCCAAGATGACTACTCAATTGTGAAGAAATTCACTTTGAGTTAATTTCTGGCAAAAGGCAAAAAAACAGGCGCCTTGTAGGGGGTGACACAGCTGTTTGAGCTGATGGAGTATCGAGACTAGTGGGCTATGGTATTACTGATGACCCTTGAATAAAGAGTCTTTTTGAAGTGTATTCTTTGTAACCAAACCTATTGAAACATTGGGGATTTAAACACATCCTTGCAGAATATACACTTATTATTTAGATTAGGCAAGAATGGTTATGTATTTTGTGCTGTGTTTACATTTGTTACTTCATAAAATCATCCATCAGCATTAAAAACTTAAGGCAAAACACCAAAATCATAGAAAATACTCAAACCAGGGCAGTTTAGTGCATAGGAGCAACATCTTAGTGTGTATCAACCATACCTTAGTGCATGACCATTTATCCTTAGAGTGTCAAGTATTCACAATAGCGCTTCGCAAAAATTTAGAAACAACTAGAAATAGTTAGCGTGTTCAGAAAATGACCTAGCATGTTGAAGCATCACCTTAGCACATAGGAGTCAAACACTAGCGCATAGGGTTTATTAGTTAGCGCGTGGAAGGCCCATACTAGCGCATGATATTTTGATCAAAACAAAAAACACAATTAAACAGTCTTAACTAGTTAGCGCATAGACCGGGGCAGCTTAGCGCGTGGGGTATTTTGCTTAGCGTGTTGAGAAACTTTTCTAGTGTATAGGGTCTCTGTTTTAGCACGTAATCAAAACCAGAAAAACACGAGGCAGAACATAGATAAATTTGGAAAATTTTGAAAACATTTTTGGAAACCTCCTTTAATCAGCTTCATTTTCGTCAAGATAGAATATCAAAAATGGAGTATTGAAAACTATTTCTAGAGCAAATTTCTAGTCAAACAAAAGTTGTCCAAACATCCAAAACTGGTTGTGCGATAAACATATCTATCCTATCAAAATCAGGAAACATCATCAAAAGTGGCAAATAGGTCCTTTCTTATCTCACAGATTTTATCCCAAAAACACTTGTTCAATAATTCAGGTTGTCAAATCAAGTTTCCATATCAGGAAACTTTATCCATATCATTTGACACGCTTTGTCATGAGGGGGCATCTAAACCTTCACTTTGATAAAGTAAAACTTGAGTCTTCAAAACAAGATAAACTAAATCCAAAACAACTCAAAGGAAACCATTAATCATTTATACATGACTAATCCTCATATTCTGAGAAGAAAGAATATTTATCGTAATACTAAGTTGAAGAAACAACAACCAAGTTTTTCAAAATTTCTCAAACGAAATAAATTTTTATACATCAATCGTCAACTCTTCAAATCTCATTGAACATTTCTTCATTATGTACGACTCTATATCTAGAACAAATTCGACAAATTTGACAAATAACCTTTGAAGACTAGGGCATATTGTCAAAAATCTGCATTTAGTCAAATCATAAATCGTGGAGGAAAGATCAATCCTGCATTCTTTCCTGATGAGTGCATCACTTGCAATATACCTCGATTTGAACCACCAACCCCTGAGAAACACATCGAAGAGGATTTTATCCCCTTTATTACATAAAGCTTCTACTAGATGCCTGTTGTTGCTCTCTCTCAACAAAACAAACAAAGCGAAATGCAATCAGAATCCAACATGAATCGGATATTATCAAATCCTTTCGAGCATCTGAATCTAGAGGATGTCAAAATTTCTGAAGAACTTCTTTAGGAATGTCAAGAGAGTGCTTCATTTCAAAAAATTGTGGAAAGACTCATGGAAAATGACAAGGAAAAATACCTACTCATGCTTACAAGAAAAGGGGTTAAATTTCCTGAAGACTTTGACACAGACATGTTTAGAACAAGATCTCAACATTACGAATATCAAGAATGACAATGAGAAGGGGAAGCATGCGACCCTGAGCAAGATGTTCCTGAACAAAACATACCAGAACAACATACACTAGGGAAAAACATCCCTGAGCAACACATCCCCGAGCAAAATATACCATTCCATACACCTTTTCAGCCCAGGATTAATGCAAGGGAAGAATTCTTCCCTCGGCAAAACAATGCGTCTTTGGCTGCCCTTACTCAACAAATGCAAATGTTACAAAGACAAATGCAAGACATGCAAAAAGGGACAATAGTACGGTATTCACTAAATGAAATTTGTCCTTATCCTTTTGACAAAAGATTACAGATGGTCCCTTTTCCTCCAAAATTTGACAAATACGATGGGAAAAGTGACCCTCGTGATCATGTCCAAGAATTATACACCATGAGTCTTAAATTTGCTCACAATGACACCTATCTGATGAGGTTATTCCCAAAAAGTTTGGGAGGACAAACAATGGAATGGTTATCCAAAATCACACCTCCTATCAGATCATTTGATGAACTAGTCAACAAATTTATAACTCAATATTCCTATAACATTCAACATGCTATTACCATGCTAGATGTCTGTAATACGAAATAGATAAATAATGAAACATTCATGGTATTCCTTCAATGTTGGTGGCGTATGGTTTCATGTTATCCTCGAGATATTCCTGAAAAGGAGAAAATGGAAATTTTCATCCATAACTTGAATAGTGAGATGAGTTACAGGCTCAAGCTCCAATGCATACCATCTTTTTCTAAACTGATTGAAAATGACATTTAAGTAGAAGAAGCATGTGTCAAGAAAGGAATGCTAAAATTCTTCAAAGAAGGAATAGGTTCATCAAATTACAATAACCAAAACAACAACAAATTAGACAAATCTAGATTCTGGACTAGAAACAAAAACAATGGAAGTGAAGGAGGTAATGAACCACATGATCCCAAATCTAAGCAGCCTATGCTCGCATTATCAGGTAATCCTCAAGCTACAAAGAGCCCCAAAGGTGCTAACCTAGATGCTAACACATACACACTGAATACCAATCAAGGTCAACCCAACACAAACAACACCAACAATACTCAAAACAATCACACAAATTGAGGACCTACTAACAATTCACAAGGTAGCACCAACAATTTCCAAAAATGTGTCTACACATCACTGGGACAATCACTGGAGTCAGCATTCAGAGAACTCCTAGAAAACAAAATTATCTCTTTACCATCAATTAGCAACTATGAACCACAAATCAAACCACCTTGGTGGAATGACTCACACTTTTGTGATTTTCATCGCAACAAAGGTCATCAAACAAATGATTGCATGAGATTGAAAAACATTATTTAGGACATGATTGATAGAGGTGATTTAATGGTAGATGGTCTCAAGACAAATGGTGACCATGGAGCCTTTAAGAATCCTCTTCCAAACTACAACAAGGATGGAGCTTCAACTTGAACGATACACGTGGAGCTTGTATCAATCACATCTAAAATAACACCATCAATCATATATCAGCTGAAGATGATCAAGTCAGTGTCATCAAAATCTAAGATCAACGTGATCATGAATCTGTCAACGTAACAACAAGAGCTCAAAAATATGTCTTGAAGGGACATACGTCAACAACAAATGCTATACCCAAAATTCAATATGATCATGTCAGCCAATTGCACAAAACTCCTGCTCAATTATCTATACTGGAGTTACTGAAACTTTCACCAAAACACAAAGACATATTAGAGAAAGCACTATTAGAATCAAATGTACCTCAAGATTTGGATGCTGACAAATTCCAAGCCATGGTCGCTCATATGACAGGGCCTCATAATCTCATTTTTTTGAAGCATGATAATATCTCATTAAGTCATCCACATAACACTCCTCTCCATATTGAAGTCATCGTCTATAAACACCAAGTGAAATGAGTATTGATAGATGGAGGAGCTGGGCTTAATATATGTACCTTAAAAATTATCTATGAATTAGGCTTCTCCAATGAGTTTATTGATCCACGCAAAAAGATTACTATAAAGGCTTATGTTGATGAAGAAAAATCTTCTAAAGGAATAGTGGTGTTGCCGATTCAAGTCGAACCAGTACAAAGAGATACTATGTGCCAGGTCTTAGACATAGACCTCACATACAATATCTTATTGTGTCGACCCTGGATACATGAAATGCAAGTAGTACCCTCCACATATCACCAATGTATCAAATTCCCCTATAATGGGTAGGAGGTTTCTATATCTGTTGATCACAATCCATTTCAACATTATAATGCAATGGGGGTAGCCTAGGACAGTTTGGTTCCGCATAATAGAGAGAAACATAATCCCTCAGCATTAGATCTTCAACAAGAGAAGTCTAAATCATTGCTTGGAGATTTCAAGTAGAAAATGAAAATCAAAGAACAAGGTATGGGGGAATACTCTTTGGAACCCGTGTGTTTGACTAGCTTACCCACATCACCTAGATCTCATGGATTACCTACAACATCAACACATCAAGCAACTCATCCCATCACTAAGTTTGATGTCACATTCATTCAACTTGGCACTCTAGCACATGAATCCGAGGAAAAGGATATCCTTAGTTGTCTATACAAAGATGAGGAAGAAGACAGAGCAGCTATTGTGGAAGTAGCTATACCCACACACCTATATGGAAAAGGCTACTTAATCATGCAGCAAATGGGATACAATGGCAAAGGACCTATTGGTAAGCATCAGGAAGGCATCATAGAACCATTAGATCCTCCTTCACAATTCAGTAAAGACAAAAAGGGATTGGGCTTTGAATTCACTCTACTACCAAAGAAAATACCACGTAAATATCAAAAACCTCAGTGGAAAGCAAAGAAGAAGTACAAAGAAGAATCCTAGCAAGAAGCACTTTTTGAGTCAGCAGAGACAATTTGTAAGGAACGTGAACATCAAGAAAAGAAGCAACATCAAGAGAAGCCCATCATTCACAACAAGGCAACATCTACAGTAGTAGCTCATATTCATGAACAAATATCCAACAAAGCAGAATCACCTCAGGGCAACATCATTCCTCCCTAAGAAGAAATAGTCTATGAACAAATGCAAAGAATAGAAGCAGGATCTAACATAGAATCAGAGAAAACTAGCAGAATAGTATCAATTATCAAAAATCTATTTTTGCCATTCAATATACCTATTTACAGCACTGAAAATATCTGGGATGATAACTCTGAGACTGATTCCAATGAATACTAATGGGATAGCTGCTCAAATGCTACTGAAGATACCACTGAAAATACTAGTTCTATATCCCTTTCTCAAGAAGAACATAGCACAGAAATTAGACTACCTGAATTTGGACCACAAAATATCTATAACGCTAAGGAAAGTGAGTAGAAACATTATGAACAAGTCTATACAAAGGATGATATCATCGAAGACCTCGACAGAATCCTAGACTTCTTTAACACCTGAACCAATCACAATGAAACCTCTATCTTGACACTTACCGCAGCAGAACTTGATCCACCAAATGATTCCTTACCACTTGTCTTTCCTAACCTCATCGATTGGGATAAACCCGAAATACATGATATACCAATTTTCCCAAACGATGAATCCATTATTCACTACCTATATACCGTTAACCCGGAAATAGGCTCTACTAGTGATCAAAGTAACAATGTCTACAACCAAGGGAGTGCCAAGTCTCTCAGTCGTAAGAATAAACCAAATAAAGGATCTGATGCTGAAACCAGTCAATGGCAACTCTAGATCACAAAAAAAGTAAAAATAAAGGATGCATTTGAGGGTGAAAACCTTTTTAAGGTACCTAGAGATGGGAGACTTGACACTCTTCCTGAACATTTTCATGAGTGATCACCCATATTGATTGAGCCCACTCAATCAATCAACATTGGTACTACAGAAGTAGGCAAAAAAATACACCTTGTAGAATCTCTGATAGAAGCAGAAAGATCAGAATTTATTAAATTTTTTAAAGAAAAGCAAATCAACTTTGCTTGGGCATACACAGATATGCTCGGGATTGATCCACAATTAATCATGCATCACTTATCTATGTCTCCAGGAGCTAAATTGCTTAAGCAAAAATTGCGAAAGATGAATCCACATGTGGCACTCATGGTCAAAGCTGAACCAAAGAAACTCTTGGATGTTAGATAGATCCAACCCATCGACTATGCATAATGGATTTCCAACATCGTACCAGTTTCAAAACCAGATGGCAGTATCAGAATATGCACAAATTTTAGAGATATCAACAGCACCTATCCAAAGGATGACTTTCCTTTACCAAGTATTGACATCACTATAGATCTCATAGAAGGCCATGCAATGTTATCACTAATGGACGGTTTTTAAGGATATAACCAAATCAAGATCACTCCAGAGGATCAAGATAAAACAACATTCACCTATCCTTGGGGAACATACTATTGGAATGTCATGCCTTTTGGCTTAAAAAATGCAGGAGCAACTTATCAAAGAGCAATGACAACAATCTTTCATGATATGATGCATACCTTCATGGAAGACTATGTTGATGATTTACTAGATAAATCCTTCACCAGAGCAGAACATCTAAGCATCTTAGAAAAGATTTTTGAACGATTGGAAAAATTCCAAGTCAAGCTCAACCCTAAGAAGTGTGTCTTCGGGGTTACATCAGGCAAATTGGTAGGCTACATAGTCTCAGAAAAGAGAATTAAAGTGGATCCAGCAAAGGTACAAGACATTATGGAGATGCCACCACCAAACAATATTAGTCGGCTCAGGTCGCTACAAGGATGACTCCAATCAATCAGGTGATTCATCACTCAACTAGCAGATAAAAGTCTCCCACTTAATCATCTGCTACATAAAAATGTACCGTTCAAATGGGAAGCCAAGTGTGCCAAATCTTTCTATCAAATCAAGCCATATATGATGAACCCACCAGTTCTGGTACCACCGATAGCAAGAAAGCCACTTATTCTCTACATTTCAACAATAGATAAATCTCTGGGGGTACTGTTAGCACAAGAAGATCAACAAGGCAAGGAATGAACAATATACTACATCAGTAGGACATTGAACGACTATGAGCTAAATTACACCTTTATTGAGAAAGCCTGTTTAGCTGTGGTCTTTGCCTCTCAAAAATTCCGCCACTACATGCTAGCTCACACAATTGAGCTAGTTGCAAAAAATGATCCTCTCAAATATTTACTCAGCAAAGCAACTCTTACTGGCCAATTGGCTAAATGGGTCATGATTCTCAGTGAATTTGATATCCACTATATGGAGCGAAGAGCTATCAAGGGACAAGTAATAGCAGATCAACTAGCAGAAGCACCACTAACGGGAAAACAAACTATGGAGATTGAATTTCCAGACAGGGATGTTCTTGCTATCTCTACCAAATAATGGACCCTATACTTTGACAGATCCTACACACAACATGGTTTAGGTGCTAGCATTTTATTCATCACTTCTGAAGGACACACTATACCAAGATCGTATAGGCTTATGTTCCCATGCACAAATAATGTGGCTGAATATGAGGCATTGGTTATAGGCATCAAGATGGCCATAGAATGGAAAATCACAGAGTTAAAGGTCTATGAAGATTCACAATTAGTTGTCAATCAAATCAACAATGACTATCAAACAAAGGATGACAAGCTGCTACCCTAGAAGAAAATGGTGGATGACTTCAAGCAATATTTTGTACACATCACCTTTGAGAAAATACCAAGATTGAACAACAAAGCAGCCGATGCAATGGCTACTATCACTTCATTACTACAAATTCTAGAACAATGGAGTCGTTATGAGTTTCTGGTAGAGCAACTATTCTCCCCAGCCTATGACCACTCGGAATCCCAGGTTATCTACGCCTTAACTAGTTCAGAGTCCCCTTTATATGGAATGATATATGAGTATCTTAAGACCAATATCCTACCCATTGACTTATCCCAAAACCAAAAATGTAACTTTATCCGACAAGCTGTCTGTTATACCCTTACTGCTAATACTTTGTACCGTCGAGGTCTAGATGGTACTCTTCTTCATTTCCTTGATCATAATGAATCTGACTCCGCTTTACACAAGCTTCACAAAGGTATCTGTGGCACACATTCCAGTGGCACTACTCTTGCTAAAAAACTTCTAAGGATGGGATACAACTAGCCTACAATGGAAAAAGATTCTTATCACTTTGCAAAAAAGTGTCCTAAATGCCAGATCCATGGCAATATTATACATGTACCAGCATAGGAATTGCAACCATTCACAACATCTTAGCCCTTTTGTCAGTGGGGACTAGACTTAGTCAGCAAAATTCATCCTTCATCTTCAAATGGATACAAGTTCATTATAACTGCAACATAATACTTTACCAAGTGGATAGAAGCAGTCCCCATGACCATAGTGACTGGGAAACAAATTGCCTCTTTTATCCGTAATTATCTAATCTGCAGATATGGTATTCCTAGTTCCATGATCACTGATAATGGATGACCTTTCAAAAACCAAGATGTCTGAGAACTATGTGAAAAATTCAAAATACAACATCATTTCTCTACACCATACTACCCCCAGGGGAATGGTCAGGTAGAAGCATCCAACAGGACAATATTGAAAATCCTAAAGAAAATAGTGAATGATGTAGGCAAAGATTGGCATGTGTAGCTTAATCCAGCACTTTGGGCATACAGAACTAGCATTTGAACACCTACAGGAGCTACATCATACTCATTGGTATATGGATCAGAAGCAATTTTACCCCTAGAGGTAGAAATTCCCTCTCTCAAAGTCTCTCTGAAAGGCTTAATCCCAGATGAAGAGTATCGAGTTAACCGACTACAAGAACTTGAACTATTAGATGAAAGATGTTAGCATGCTTATACTCATCTCAAAGCATATCAGCAACACATGTGCAGAAGTTCCAACCACAAATTCATTCCCTGGATTTTTAAAACTGGTGACCTAGTACTCAAGGAAAATCCTAGAAATCAACAAGACTGAGAAAAGAAAGGGAAATTTGAACCTAATTGGTTAGGTCCCTATGTCATCATATCAGTCTATGGATTAGGCACTTATCAGCTAAAAACTTCAGAAGGAGATGTGCTTGATGAACCAACTAACAACATCCATCTAAAGAAATACTACACTTGAGTAGTCTAATGCACGGAAAAAGTCAAAAAATCAAAAAATCAAGAAAAAGCAAATAAAAGGGTACAATAAAAGCAACTAGTGAAAACTTGGTAACAGTCGCTATTGTGAAAAAACAACTCCTCTATCCATATCCATATCTTTATCTCTGCAGTAAAGCACTATCGACCATTGCCTGACATTTTATCATAAATATCCATTCAAGACATACTTAACATAGTCACTATCCTGATTTATCCATCTAGCCTTTCACCACATCTCACCATGTAATCATTGTACATACCTGCATCAAGAGGTACACTTAGCTAGGGGCAATAACCATTAAAAACTTGCAACATGTTCAAACCGTCAAGACTATTTGCAAAACTCAGAACATCGTATCCAACAACCAAAGGCTCACACAAATCACAAAGCAAAACATCGATCGATAACAACAAGATTCACAGAAGAAATATGATGGATGATTTTTTGAGGTATCACATTTTGCATTTTGCATAAAGTTTTGACTATTTTTGCATTTGAACTTATTAAATTATTAGATTCTCTATATTTTCTCCACAATGCTTCAAAGCTCGAGAAACATCAGGAAACTTCAATATTTTCTTAGTTTTCTGTCTATGAGGTGATCATTTGTACTGTGTAGATACTTGTCTCAAGATGTGATGCACAACACATCACTAAAGACATGATTCCACTTTATGCATACAAATGGTTTAATCTTGTCTATTTATATGCAATCCGCACTCTGGTCATCCTGGTTCAATTATACCTTGACGCTTGTGCTATCTTACAAAATCAAATATCATGTAAATTTTTCTCAAGTCATCATGGTTCGATTATACCATTATGCTTGTATAAATTTTCAAAATATCCCAAGATCAATCAATGCTCAATGATGATACATATATCAAAAGCAACTAACATGTGGCTATATCGGATGACAAATACAGAATGAGGATGCTCAAAAACAATTAGTTGCATATCATTTTACAATTAGTTGCATTTTCAAGATACATCTCATAGCATATCATATCATACATCTCATTTTCAAGATATATCTCACAACATATCATATCATACATCTCATTTTCAAGATACATCTCACAACATATCATATCATACATCTCATAACATCAGGCATTCACATCATGCACATCTATCTACACATTGCATCATCATAGAATAAGCACAAGCATATAAAAAGCATAAATCCATAACACATCACATGAGCAAAGAAAATGGTGTCATATATATATATATCTCAACAAATGATCAATATACAATATCTGTCATGTTTATGCCCAGTACAACAAAAGCAATGATAAAAAATACAATGGAGACAACGTCTCTCAAGTGTGACTATCTCCTGAAAGAGATGGTCTCACCATAGATGTCCCAGCTCCTAGATCTCCAGGTGGATCCTATCTCTGAGGCCCTGTCACGCCTCTCCTCTCTGACCGCAATCCAGTCTCTCGAGATCGACTAGATCTCAACTGTGTAAAACTCTGCACTCGGTGCTCCCTAAGCACCGCATCCTCATAATGGCACCTCCTTGGCTCTCAAAGCTAGCTCTCTCAAGGTGTCTCTCATCAAACCACCTACTACCGCTCTCTTCAAGCTCACTACGAGCTCCTCTGCTCAACCCCGCCACTCTATCTCAGCATCATGTTCTGTGGTCAACTGTGTAATCTAATGGTGTTGCGCCAACATATGTGTCTACAACTGCTACATTGACAACTACAACGATCTGATCTGTGCATCCTCCACATGTGTCGGGATCCACATCTATAAGGGTACCTATGAAGGGGTACCCCCTGTCCCTCTACCTGTCCTCGGTGCTAGTGGAGGTAATACATCTGATCTCCTCCTCTGAGTCGGTCTCCACATGTCCACATATCCTCCCACTACTGCTATCACCTCCTCCACCCACTCCTCCTCTCTAGCTCTAATCGTGAAACCCCCTCTCCCCCTATCCAAGACCACCCGTCGGACAGCTCTCTCTGCCCGTATCCCCCACCCACCTTTGTCTCCATCCCTATCTTCTCTCCTACTCAACTACAATCTCCCTCTAACTGCTCGCCGACCTCTCCCACCTCCTCTATCATCTCCTCCATCTCCTCCGCCTCCATCACCCCCTCTCTCATCTACCTCCTCATCCTCATCATATGCTGGAATAATCTCTGCTGGATCAGATATCCTAGCTACTACCCGTGCTGCGAAGAGTCCTACAAACTCATGCATCATCCCTGCATCCATGATCTCAAGGGCATAATCCCAAATCTGGCCGGCTAACTGAAAGTACTCATCTACGACTGCCATACTATCAATCGTAGAACCCCAATTTGGGATATCCTATCTCCATCAAGCATATAGACATGCTCCTTGTGGAATGCCCTGCTGCCGCCCATACTACCACAACACCCGACTATGCAAAAATCTCTCTATAACAAAGGGCATCCGCCCTATCAGATATCGGGACATGAAGACATGTGGCATCTCCATCCCATCCTCCACCCAAACCTCGCAACCTATATATGGTCGCCAGATGACCATATCAATATCATCTAAAACTCTCCTCCA
The DNA here is from genome assembly GCF_030272615.1 of Cryptomeria japonica. Taxonomy (NCBI): domain Eukaryota; kingdom Viridiplantae; phylum Streptophyta; class Pinopsida; order Cupressales; family Cupressaceae; genus Cryptomeria; species Cryptomeria japonica. Next base: position 183,053,958 of record NC_081407.1, read on the forward strand.
ATGCTCTAGTTTGCCTAGCTTATGCTAGACAACTAAACCTCTGTACCCGTATGCATAAGTGCATCCAGCAAGCCTATCTCTATCTACCAATGGCCTTGCCGTGGGAATATGCTCCCATGCCCATACCTAGAGAAGTGTCACGCCAGCCGATAGACTGCCATATCCAAGGTACACTACCTCATGAAGATCCCTATATAGATGGGCCAACATCGCTGATCCCCATGCAAAACGATGGCCCTGGATAACCATGTCCTCCAGCACTAACCCCCATCCAATGGAAAATCCCTTTGACCTACAGTTGGGACATAGAAAACCACCAATGAAACCTGTTAGAACTGATGGCAAGGGAGCGTAATCCAAATCCAAAAACTCCTGCCATGGGATCTCATACCTGCAAAGGGTATCATCCTAAAAAATTTGACACAGTGCCTCAGTCCCACCCTCCTTTGTCTACTCATACGGAAGTAGTGCACATACTACAGGAATCCATAGAATCCTGTAGCAATCCTCAGGTGTCACTGTCATCTCACCTGTAGCTAAATGAAAGGTGTTCATGTCTCTATGCCACCTCTCAGCTAACGCTGTCAACAAACCCCGGTTTACAACAAACTGAGGCATCTCTAGCAAAGAGGTCAAGCCACACCTGTCAATGATATCCCTATCTCGCTATGTCAATCGTGGTATCAATGACCACGGTCTCAAAAATCGCTTACGCAACTGCACTACACCAAGGCACTCCTTTCAAAAATAATGCAAGTCCAATATTAGTTCCCTCATCAACATATGGATATGAAAATCAAAATCATCTCAAAAAATTGAAAACTTTGAACAAATCTAAATCAAGTTTCACATCATATCACTCCATCAAATTATATCAACTTGTAATACAACTCAAGTTTCATAAACATATCAACTTGTAATACAAATCAAGACAAATTCATACCAATCATATACATATCCAAAACTTGAAAAACTTTGAACACATTTAAATCAAGTTCCACAAAATATCCAAAATCATATCAAAATCACTATCAACTTGCAACATCGCAAAACAAATCAAGTTGTATCAGAACTCATATTAGACACATCAAAGACAACAGACACATAAACTGACAAAAATTCCATTATCCCGGCAAACCTGACATTACCTACAAAATTTTCTTACTCACAAAATTCCACTTTACCATCAAATTTTCCTTTATGTGCTAACCTATTCTATCCAAGTGCTAAACTGCATCTCATGCACTATGCTATTTTGTCTACGCACTACCTAACCAACCCTATGCGCTAAATCAACCGTATGCGCTATCCTTTTCTTCGCATGCGCCCTCTAAAACACCCTATGTGCTAAAAGAAGTCTATGCGCTAACCTATGTTGTCGACGCGCTGCAAATTTACCCCTATGCGCTAGGTTTCACCTACGCGCTATCCTACCCTCCTCATGCAACCTCCAACAAGCCCTATGTGCTAGGTTTTTCGTACGTGCTATGCGACTTACCCTTTGTGCTATCCTATGCACTCGGTGCACTAACCTAGCTCGATGCGCTACCCTAGCCTGCCTATGCGCTAACCTAAAACATTTGGACACTATCCTATTAACTGAACCCTACGGGCTACAAAATTTTTCGTATGCTCTACCCTTTCGACGCGACGCACTAAACCGTAAAATCTGAATAGAAAATTCAAAGAAAAAAACTAGAAACGACAAAATAAAAAATCCAAAAAGGGTCAAAAGGTTGACTTACCGGTGGTCCATATGCAGCGGGCCTCCCATACCTCTGCACGCGCTCAAATTGATGAGTAGAATACAGAATCATCATGTTGACTCTTCTCCAAAAATCACTCTCTCCAAAGTCAACAAAGCACAAATGAGTCAAAACAATGCACTTTTCCCCTTTTATAGGGTGAATTGAAATTAGGGTTTGGAGATGGGGCATCTAACTTGCTCGCGGTCTCTGTCTAACCCTAACAGACATCATTATCGGGAGATGAATCAAACAAATGCATTCAACACACACCAAAATTCAAAATGCTATTATCCAAAACAATCCAAGAAATTTTTCAAAATTTTGATTCATCTCCCGAGGGGGCATTATCAACATCATTTTATCGAATTTAGGGCATCGATTATCAAAACTGGGGCATGGCATATCTCAAAACGACATAAAAAAAATTAAAAATTTGATTGATCATAAATCGCAACGACGCATCATTTTCTTTGAACTAACATGTGCACACACGTCACTTCAAAGAGGGGCAAAATGTAGACATATAAAATAACCATATTCCTAAATGAATATTTTATGTTCATTCCTCTATTTAATTAAGTCTAATTTAATTGAATCACTCACATTCCTCTATTTAAATTAAGTAAATTAATCAATTTATTTAAATTAAATTCACTAAACCTCTTTTACCATTTAATGGGATAAATCATTTTATTCAATTAAATCCCTTCTATCCACTTTTTAAATAAATTCAAATTTAATTAAATAGTTTACCCTAAATTGAATAAATCTAATTTATTCAATTTCCCCAATTGCAACCAAATTGAATTAAATTAACTTTATTTCAATTAAATCCTATTATCTCTCCATCCACTTACAAAATCCTACATCTCCCACTTGCCTCCTAAACCTATTCCTAACCCCCTTCTAAACTCTTCTAATCACTTCTAAATTAGCCTAACCCATCTTCTAAATATTGTCACATCCCTAAGCAAGGGGAAGTCACTTCTCAAACCCTCAAAGTCTTTGAAAACCATTATAGGCTTCAACAACTTAACTTTGAAAGTCTTCCAAACCATTAATGATTAACTCAACCCTCCAGCATGATTAAAGACTTTCTCTAAACTCAACCTCCATGTAACCCAAGGGTCTCATCAAACATTTATTGCTTTGACCATGGTTATTCCTTAATCCTTTGCACAAGAGTTTATCCTTTGGGTAAAAGTTTTATCCAATGGGTAATCCTAACCTAACCTTAACCCTTACCCCCTGAGGTAACCATGAGGTCTTCTCAAGCATTTAATGCTTCCTACTTCTCTTCTCAATCCAACCTTATGTTGAAAATTGTCACCATTTCATTGGTGCAAATTGCAAACATGGATTGAACAACTTTCAAACTCGGCCCTTGATTAACTCTTTCAATCCTGGCCGTGCATTACCCTATTTTTGCTATAAATAGAGCTCCCATTCCTCCATTTTCATATATGCAAGCTCTTAGTATCATACTTATGCTCAATTTTATCACATGTAATCTATCTCTTTGCAAATAAAAACTAATCTAATAATCATTCTAGATTGTTTCTTTTATCAACAACTTAAATACAAAACTAGTATATCATGTTAGGATAGTATCATTACTAATCTTGTCATCTTATAATCTACTTCATTTCATCTGTAGGACCATGCATAGATATATTGCATTCTCATGTTAAAATCAACCAAAGCATCCCTCGTTCTTGCATTTGTCATCACTAAACCACTTTGCTCAGTGATCTGAGAGCAAAGACATTGGTTTGAGGGACCTTGTGAGATAGCGAACCATGGAACCAACCTTAGGAAGCTGAGTCATCCTTCATGACTCCATAGCTTGCACCAAGAAGTCGTATGGGTGTGTGGACAAGACTCCTTAGGCTTCATTTTTCACATTTTAAGTTCTATTGATCCACTTTTCCCGCATACATTTCTGGCACCCATCGTGGGGCCCTACCCCATATATCAAATCAGTTTTTGAATTTAACCCCTTTTGTAGGTATGTGGGAAACAATAATCAGCATGTGGAGCATATTTTGTAGTGCATGTTGCTAACATTATAGCGCATCTTGTATTCTATTTAGTGCATTGGGTTTATACTCTAGCGCATAAATTTCTTAGATTAGCGCATTGCTTTTACTGACTTTTCCTATAGGTCTCGGTGTGGAAGAAACATAGAGCAGCGCCTCCAAAACATAGAATAGCACATCAAAGACACAGAATATCGCATTCATGAAACAAAGCAATGCATCTCGCTCATCCTATAGCACTTACCGTCTGTTCTGTAGTGCATCACAGATAGAAAACCAAACAAAACTACTATATGTAACCGAGTGTTGAATTAGACTTGTTGAAGTCCACAATTTGTCTAACCTTTTGTTGGTTATTGTGTAGGGTTCTAACAATTTTCTTGCAGATAGGAGCTTAGTTTTATGACCGTTCAGGTAGTTTAAAGTTTTTACTAGCTTAGATAAGTTAGTTAAAGTTTGGACTTCTGTTAATTTTTCTTAAAACTGAATTCACATCTCATTTGGGTACCTAAAAAGAACTACAATCAAAATATTTCTTGCTTTCATAGGAGCAAAATTTTTCTTTTGGGTTATTAAAAAGAACAAGACAATTTTTTATTTTTTTTTCCAAAAAGCTTTAAAAACAACCTCACCATCCTTTGGTGTTTAAAAGGATCAATTTCAGATTTTTTTTTGCAGACTAAAAGAAACCTCATTTGTCAAATTTCTATTTTTTCCAGTTAAAGAGGGAACTTCTTCCCCTTTTATCAATTCTTTTGTTGACCACCAAATCGGAGTTTTTCTTTGTTGACCAGGTTCTCTTCCTAGATTAGATAAATCACTAATTTGAGGAAATAAAAGGAACACCATGTTTTTGTGGAGCAACATCTCCATGTAGATTTTATAAAATCACTAAATTGAAAGGATAAAAAGAACAACTTGATTGTCTTGTCTCGAAAGTAGAAGGTATATGCTCTCCCCTTAATTGGGTGATCAAATAGCTAGACTACTCTTATGCTTTTAGTCATTTAAAGCATTTACATTCTTTAGCAGGCCTGCCTTCCCGAGGGGTTGAAAAACTCTTAAAGCCATTCATGGCTAGTGTGAAGGGAATGGCCTAAGTGGGAAACAACTTTGACGCCAAGTGTTCCTACCCACTATAATCAAAAGTGGAAAGTGACAAAAGTCCTTTTCAACTGTTGCACGCAATGATTATCCTTCCCCCAATATCCTTGAGATATGTAAAGCCTTTGTTCTAAAGGTTGGGAAGCCTCCTAAGGGAGTTTATCACTGACGGCCAAATAGGAAGCCTAATTACGAACCTTAGAAATAGAAACCTTGAGCCGAGTCAATAACTAGACATTTGTAATATCATAGTGCAAGGGTGGGAAAGAATCCACCCCAAAATTACTCACCATATATCTCCAAAGATGACTACTCAATTGTGAAGCAATTCACTTTGAGTTAATTTCTGGCAAAAGGCAAAAAAATAGGTGCCCTCTAGGGGGTGACATGACTGTTTGAGCTGATGGAGTATCAAGACTAGTGGGCTATAGTATTACTTATGACCCTTGAAAAAAGAGTCATTTTGAAGTGTATTCTTTGTAACCAAACCTATTGAAACATTGGGGATTTGAACACATCCTTGTAGAATATACACTTATTATTTAGATTAGGCAAGAATGGTTATGTATTTTGTACTGTGTTTACATTTGTTACTTTAGAAAATCATCCAATAGCATTAAAAAATTAAGGCAAAACACCAAAATCATAGAAAATAGTCAAACCAGGGTAGTTTAGCACATAGGAGCAACATCTTAGCGCGTATCAACCATACCTTAGCGCATCACAATTTATCCTTAGCATGTCAACTATTCACAATAGCGCTTTGCAAAAATTTAGAAACAACCAGAAACAGTTAGCATGTCTGGAAAATAGCCTAGCGCGTTGAAGCATCAGCTTAGTGCGTAGGATTCAAACACTAGTGCATAGGGTTTATCAGTTAGCTCGTGGAAGGCCCATAGTAGCACATGATATTTTGAGCAAAACAAAAAACACAATTAAACAGTCTTAACCAATTAGCACGTAGACTAGGGCAACTTAGCGTGTGGGGTATTTTCCTTAGCGTGATGAGAAACTTTTCTACCGCATAGGGTCTCTATTTTAGCACATAATCAAAACCAAAAAAACAGTGGGTAGAACAGAGATAAATTTGAAATTTTTTGAAAACCTCCTTTCATCGGCTTCATTTTCATCAAAATAGAATATCAAAAACAGAGTATTGAAAACTCTTTCTAGAGCAAATTTCTAGTCAAACAAAATTTGTCCAAACATCCAAAACTGGTTGCGCGATAAACATATCTATCCTATCAAAATTAGGAAACATCATCACAAGTGGCAAATAGGTCCTTTCTTATCTCACGCATTTTATCCCAAAAACACTTGTTCAAAAATTTAGGTTGTCAAATCAAGTTTCCATATCAAGAAACTTTATCCATATCATTTGACATGCTTTGTCATGAGGGGGCATCTAAACCTTCACTTTGATAAAGTAAAACTTGAGTCTTCAAAACAAGATAAACTGAATCCAAAACAACTCAAAGGAAACCATTAATCACTTATGCATGACTAATCCTCATATTCTAAGAAGAAAGAATATTTATCGTAATACTAAGTTGAAGAAACAACAACCAAGTTTTTCAAAATTTGTCAAATAAAATAATGTTTTATACATCATTTGTCAACTCTTCAAATCTCATTGAACATATTTTCATCACATACGACTCTATATCCAGAAAAAATCCAACGAATTTGACAAAGAATCATTGAAGACTAGGGCATATTGTCAAAAATTCGCATTCAGTCAAATCATAAACTGTGGAAGAAAGATCAATCCTACAGTCTTTCCCAACGAGTGCGTCACTTACAACATACCCCAATTTGAACCACCAACCCTTGAGAAACATATCGAAGAGGATTTTATCCCCTTTATCACATAAAGCTTCTACTAGATGCCTGTTGTTACTCGCTCTCAACAAAACAAACAAAGCGAAATGCAATCAAAATCTAGCATGTATCAGAGATTATCAAATCCTTTCGAGTATCTGAATCTAGAGGATGCCGAAATTTTTGTAGAACTTCTTCAGGAATGTCAAGAGAGTGATTCGTTTCAAAAACTTGTGGAAAGACTCATGGAAAATGACAAGGAAAAATACCTACTCATGCTTACAAGCAAAGGGGTTAAACTTCCTGAAGACTTTGACATAGACAAGTTTAGAACAAGATCTCAACATTACGAATATCAAGAATGACAATGAGAAGGGGAAGCACACGACCCTGAGCAAGATGTTCTTGAACAAAAAATACCAGAATAACATACACCAGGGCAAAACATCCCTGAGCAACACATCCCCGAGAAAAATATACCATTTCATACACCTTTTCAACCTAGCATTAATGAAAGGGAAGAAGTCTTCCCTCAGCAAAACAATGCGCCTTTGGTTGCCCTTAACAAATGCAAATGTTACCAAGACAAATGCAAGACATGTAACAAGGGACAACAGTACGGTATTCACTAAATGAAATTTGTCCTTATCCTTTTGATAGAAGATTGCACATGGTCCCTTTTCCTCCAAACTCAGACGTTCCAAAATTTGACAAATACGATAGGAAAAGTGATCCTCGTGATCATGTCCGAGAATTCTGAACCATGAGTCTTGAATTTGCTCATGATGACACCTATCTGATGAGGTTATTCCAAAGAAGTTTGGGAGGACAAACAATGGAATGGTTATCCAAAATCACACCTCCTGTCAGATCATTTGATGAAATAGTTAACAAATTTATAACTCAATATTCCTATAACATTCAACATGCTATTACCATGCTAGATGTCTATAATACAAAATAGAAAAACAATGAAATATTCATGGTATTCCTTCAACGTTGGCGGCGTATGGTTTCACGATATCCTCAAGATATTCCTCAACAGGAGAAAATGAAAATTTTCATTGATAACTTGAATAGTGAGATGAGTTACAGGCTCAAGCTCCAATGCATACCATCTTTTGCTAAACTGATCGAAAACGACATTCAAGTAGAAGAAGTATGTGTCAAGAAAGGAATGCTAAAATTCTTCAAAGAAGGAATAGATTCATCAAATTACAATAACCAAAACAACAACTTAGAAAAATCCAGATTTTGGACCAGAAACAAAAACAATGGAAACGAAGGAGGCAATGAACCACATGATCCAAAATCTAAGCAGCCCATGCTCACATTATTAGGTAATCCTCAAGCTACAAAGAACCCCAAAGGTGCTAACCTAGATGCCAACACATATACACCGAATACTAATCAAGGTCAACCCAACACAAACAACACCAACAATACTCAAAACAATCATGCAAATCGAGGAACTAATAACAATTCACAAGGTAGCATCAACAATTTCCAAAAATGTGTCTACACATCACTGGGACAATCACTAGAGTCAGCATTGAGAGAAATCCTGGCAAACAAAATTATCTCTTTACCAGCAATTAGCAACTATGAACCACATATCAAACCACCTTGGTGGAATGACTCACACTTTTGTGATTTTCATCACAACAAAGGTCATCAAACAAATGATTGCATGAGACTGAAAAACATTGTTCAGGACATGATTGATAGAGGTGATTTAACGGTAGATGGTCTCAAGATAAATGATAACCATGGAGCCTTTAAGAATCCTCTTCCAAACTATAACAAGGATGGAGCTTCAACCTCGAATGATACACGTGGAGCTCGTATCAATCACATCTACAATAACACCATCAATCATATATCACCTGAAGATGATCAAGTCAATGTCATCACAATCTAAGATCGGTGTGATCATGAATCTATCAATGTAACGACAAGAGCTCAAAAATATGTCTTGAAGGGACATACGTCAACAACAAATGCTATACCCAAAATTCCATATGATCTAGTCAGTCAATTGTGCAAAAATCCTGCTCAAATATCTATATTGGAGTTATTGAAACTTCCACCAAAATACAAAGACATATTAGAGCAAGCGCTATTAGAAACAAATGTACCTCAAGATCTGGATGCTAACAAATTCCAAGCCATGGTCGCTCATATGATAGGGCCTCATAATCTGACTTGCAGTTGTATGTGAGTACCTTCAAGCTTCCATATGACTCTTTTACAACTTATGGGCAAACCATTCACTGGTTTCACATTCAGTCTGCCAAGTTAGAGTTGGAAATAAGCAACCAGACTCGAGATTTGCAGGAACTACAACTGGTTCTACTCCCACATCTGCAAATACTTCAGAAGTGCTATCTTAATCTGGATGCCTTAATGGAAACATAGGAGATGAGCACATTAGACGCCATGGAAGAACAGGTCTCCCAGATGCAGACAGAAAAAGAAGTGGCAACCTCCCTACTCGAGTCCTGGTCTTTATCTATGAAACAATTCTTGTAGGACTTCAAATCTATTTTTGACAAGTTTTATTCCTTATTGTCATAAACTCTTATTCTTTTAATCCTAATGACATAGGTGTTAATCTGTAATATTTTGTTGTCATTGTTGGCAAAGGGGGAGAAGTATACATTTTGAATGTTTTGATGTATACTTTCATGTTATTTCTGTTAAGAAGTAGTATACATTGTATTTTCTGCAAAAGGGATAGTGTATATGGTTAGGAGGAGTAATTTTGATTATGGCATATTTTTGTTGTAAAACACTTAGATGTCAAAATTTCCTAAGTGTTGCCATCAATGCCAAAGGGGGAGATTATTGGCATTTTTTATGACTATGTTGTGATTGTCATTGATGGACACACACTTGCATTGAGATCAATTTTGTATGTATGAGTTATGCTCAACCGACAATTGTTCCAACCAGTATGATGCATTATAGTCCTTAGACTATTGGTGTTTTGCAGAAAGTGACTACCGATTTGAAGCGGTATGTTGACCCCAATCGGTTCGAGGATCTCAAGTGGTACGAAGGATCAAAGTGATAGAACACATATTTCCCAGTCTTCATTTTGTCAAACCAGCAACTGACATTTTGCTTGAACTGATATTTTGTATGAATTGGTAATACTTTGTGATGAGTTACCAACCGACATTTTGTGATGAGTTACCATCCACCGATTGCTTGATGGTGCCGACACTTTAATGGTTCTTTTTGTGTCATGTTACTAGATATGTCTAGATGCATTGAACCTAGGAAATTGTATTGTAATCCTATTGGACTAACATGAAATTAGATTCCTTTATAAGGACATCATGTCTAGGGTTTTAGGTTGTTGTTGTTGTTGTTGCAGTTGATGTTGTAGCTAGGGTTTAAGGTGGTTGAGGAGTCAAACAGAGTATGAATGTATAGAAGACTGAAGTAATGCTGGAATGCATTAGGAATGAGCTATCAAGGATCTAACCAAGCAATCTGTGCTATTTACTAGATCACTCACTTGTTGATTACTCACATCTTCGACAAGTTTGTAGCCCTTAACCGGGTAGGCCCAAAAGCCTTTTCTAAATCCTCTAACAAGGTCATTCACATCTATGGATCTAAAATCCTCTAGCAAGGTAGTCTTTAATCAAACTTATCTCCTAGTAGAGATTGAGATTCCTAACAGGATCTATTCTAGTAAAGAACATTGTAAGACCTTAACTAGTTGGGTTCCTATTATGTAGATAGTTACTTGTGAGTTCCATCTTACCGTGGTTTTTCCCATTTGGGTTTCCATGTCAAATATCTTGTGTTGTGGTGGTATTGCTTCTGTGGGTGAATTTCTTAATTGCATTTTGGTTTGCATGTGTGTTAACCAGTTTGTATGTTAAATTGTTTTACTGGTTTATCACTAGACTGTTTAAGTGTTTGAGTATAGTGTTTTTCGGTATACTAATTCACCCCCCCTCTTAGTATTCATCATTTTAGATCTTGAAATTGTTGAAGGCGAATACTTGAAAATCTTGAGGTGTCTATTTTTAGAATCCAATTTGATAGATGATAACTTGACCAAGCAAACCAAGGAGACGATATAAGCACAAAATGACAAATATCAGGTGTTTATGCTCATTGTAAATTGACCAAGAAAATATGACAGATCGGAAAAAGACATGCAAGAAAATAGCTCTAGATAGACAGAGACATAAATTCATATGACATTTTATAGAACCCCTAACGACAATTTAGACAGGCTCAGATGACAAACCAAAAATCTCGCATGACAAAAGGCATAAACTTGTATGAGCTTTCTCACAAAACCAAACGACAAAAGATGAAAAAAAATTTCTGCTAATCTAACTCGTATGACAATTCTCAATGGACCAGATGATAGACTAGATGCTTCGTATGACAAACTAACAAACTCGTACGACAGAGAACATAAAAGAGACAAAAATTTGTTTGGACAAATTTTTGATCAATGAAGTTTGATGTTTTGTTTCCGTTTTCCAGTTTTAGAGTCTGATTTTTTGTTTTAGGGATGAAGATATAGAAAACACACGATATAATAAGTGATCTCAAGCACATCATTCTAAATCCTAAGGAATTTGGCTGAGAGAGAAAACCTTTGCTTGCAAATGTAGGTACACACCCAATAGCTAATCAAAATACAGTCGTTGAGTATCAAGCAATGGATTCTCAATGCTGTATTATCTAACTCCAAATGCTAATGGGGCCATGATATGGAAAGTATCTTGGGAGAGTTACTATCACTCTTGCACAAATATTATCCCTCTTTCAGAGGTGAATCAGGTAGCTTCTAATTTTAATCAAAACTAGTAAGGGATCCGTTTGGCACGTCAGAGTATAAACTCAATTAAGAGGTCTCCTAGCCTTGAAAACCAAGGTTTGATATATCCAAAGGTATGGAGGAGAGATATTCTCGAGAATTGTTGTTGACTTGATTTTCATCAAATCACGTTTATTTTATAGTGGGTTGGCATACTTGGCATTAGCCATTCCCACTTGGGTCGTTCCCCTCTCATTGGCCTTATAGGCTCCTTGGGAGGGTAGGCTCGCTAAAGATATGCACTATTGAAAGAAAAAGATGAGTCTAGCTTTCTGATCACCTAAGAAAGGTGAGAGCATACTCGCCTATCATCAAAACACATAAGACATGTTTGTTTCCTTTAGCAAAAGAAGTGTGCCTAGAAAATTTAAAGAAGACATAAAGTTTGGATGAGTCCTCTTAGACAACTTGCAAAACATATACGTTAGTAGTCATGATGTGTTTTGATGAAATGAAGATTTGACAAGTGTAATCTTTGACAATCGTTCTGCAAAAACCAATTAGGCTATTGAAAAACTCACAAACATACCAGGGTTAGCATTAGTAATAATCAAATTCAAGCATGAAAACCTAAAATGTAATCTGTTTTGAAAACGCAAAAACAAAATTTCGTATGACAATTCTCACCTAACCGTACGACAATTCTCACTTGCTCGTACAAGGACACAAAGGATCTCATACGAGACATAAAGGGAACTCATAAAAAAATTATGAATCAAACTTGACTAGAAACATGCTAAATTGAAAATTCAATGATTTTAAGAGGCCAAAAATGAGATTTACGGCCCCATGGTGGGTGCCAAAATATCATGCCTGTGAAGTGTGATACATGTAGCTGCAACACAAACACTCAATAGATCATTACAAGCATGGTTAGCAAATTGAAATCAAATGAAAGATAAACCATGACAAAGCGACCTATCGCCTCCTAAGAGATGCAAGTATGAATTTTCTCTCAGATCTAGATAAGCAATCCCAGTGACTTGAGTACACCTAGACGGAGAATTTGAAATGATAAAGATGTCCAAACTAGATGAGATTGATTATGATATATTGATCCAAGAGTCTAATTAAGCTAATGATATGCATGATTAAGCTATGATGATGATGTAATTAAGCTAGAAAAGAGATTGATTAAGCTACATGATTCAACAATTATGCTAGAAAATGATCAAATTAAGCTAATGCAATTGCCTATAACAACAATGCTCAAATGATATGCCTATAGTAATAATGCCTAAATTGATAATGAGATGGGATCCTTTATGCTCCAAAATGAGGGATATGTATAGGATTTCCAAGGCCAGGGGTGAGATGGCAGGAATCAATGGTCAAGATTGAGTCTGGAGATATCAAGAGTGAAATTGGACGAGGTTGGAGAAGAGGTTGGAGGAAGGGATAGTTGTCATCTTTGTGGTGATAAGTGTCAAGGAGCCTTGCTCATAAAAGGGTGGGTGTCCAAAAGAGGAGACATGTGGCCAAAGTGCCATGTGTCTCAAGGGAAGAATATCCACACCATAAGAGGTTAGGATAGGGAGGTTAGAATGTGGAAGATAGGATAGGATTAGGCAAAACCAAGGTTAGATGGAAAGGGTTAGGTTAGAGAGATGGTTAGGTTAGGTGGTTACAACTTAGGAGATATGTGGGTAATTTGAATTTAAAAATTCAAATAATAAGAAAATACATTAATTCTCAACAACTCATAAATTGATTTGTTGTAATTAATTAGGGGATTAAAAGAAATTAATTACATGGGGGGAGGATTAATTAATTTGAATTAATTAATTAAAGGGGACCATTGAAATGAACCTATTAAATAAATCCTTAGATCTATTAATAAGTAGATGAAAGGGAGAATTTAATCAAATTGCGAATGAATTCAATTAAATTAGGGAGGAGGATTAATTAAATAATTGCTTATTTAATTAATTATCTTTAGACCATTTTTAGGTGTATACAGTATTAACTATTGTACTTGTGAGAAAATTGATTCAATCCCCCCCTCTCAATTTTCTCTTGGTATCAGATCATTTCAACAATTGGTATTAGAGTGAGGTCCTCTCTACATAATCTTAACTACTTGAGGAGATCTGATGGCATTAGCATCAAGTTCTACATTCAATCCCTTTCAGAAGGAGAGTCCCAAATTTGATGGTACAAATTACAAAATATGGAAGGAGTGAATGAATATTTATCTTAGATGTCTTGGAGCTAAAGTTTGGGAGATAATGGAGAAAGGGTATATACCTCATGATCCTAATTCTGGAACATTGACACCTACTAATGAATAGAAGAAATCTGAAAATGATGTTTTAGATAAAAAAGCAATGTTAAGTGCCCTATCTGATGAAAAGATATTTAATGTCATAGAGTTGGAGAATACTAAGAAGATTTGGCTGAAACTTGAAACTCTTTATGAAGGTGACCAGGCGGTAAAGATTGAAAAACTTGAAAGTTTTGTTGACATTGAGTTATCATTGATGTCAACTGGTATTGTAGGTTATCAATAGAGTGTGTTAACCGATATGAAGAAGATTCAACCGACATAAAGAAGAGAAGTATATTCTGAGTTGACAAATGATATCACTGGTATGAGGTGAGATGCAAGAGTGTGTTGGCACACTTGAGTAATAACTGGTAAGGCATAAACTAGTATGAAGGCTGGTTATTTGTTTGTGATGAAGAGGCGGAATATTAGATGAATCACAACAAAACTCGGTGAGTAGAACATAAAGAATGGCATGGAGACATATCGAAAAGCAAGATGAATTGTCATGACGATGTGTTGCACGGTAAGAGTGATTGTTCAATGTGTTGGACATACTGGTAAGGGTTTGTATGGGTGGGGATGTTCTAGTTTGAATCGACTCTTTGTCGGTGAGTTGAATGTATGTTGATGTGTGCCCTGTGAAGATGAGGTGGAAAAGTGGAAAACATGCATAGGTCGGTGAACGATTCATCAACATGGTTGTTTGTGTAGTAGGTGGTCATTAAATGATAAAACCATAAATCATGGGTTGATATCTAATTGATGTGACTCGAGGAAGAATGGATGACAGAGAATGATTAGGTAGTTGAGGGATTGTGTTCAAAGCATGAAATATGATTGTAGATTGACCTCGAGAATGAAATAGTTAGATCATAAATATGTCAACAGATTTCAAAGCCGGAAAACATGGTTAGGTTTGCTATTTTTGGCAAACATACTTTGGAGATATGAAAAATGTGTGATGATTTATCACCACAAAGTAGGTGAGCAATCCAAGGTAGATCAAATCAAATTATGTATAGATTTGATTGAAGGAGGGAAACCCTAACCATCCTAGATTTGAATTAGGTTTTGGCAGGAAGCCTTAAGTTTAAAAGATGTTGACTTGAGACTGATAAGTGTTGATGCTGGAGAGTGAAAGTGTGTGAGTGTTGGTTAACAGCTTTTTCCTTTTTAAATACCTTTAAAAAATGACTCATAAATGCCCAAATTGAAAGACAACAAAAGAAACAACAATTGAGTCACTTGCAATCATAAGTGCAAGTGCTCTCTAAATTTTGATATGAAGTTATAGCTCCCTTCATTGGATAAAATGTATATTTTTTGAATATTCTTTTAACTGGAAAGCAATAAAGGAAACTAACATCTGCTCATAGCCATGAAACAGATGCGGATAGTAGATTTATAATGAAGTGAATGAAGATAAGTAAAACATAGTTTAATTACCCACACCCAAGAAAATACTCTTTCCAATAGAATCAAAATTCCTTGGAATTTGATTCAGTCTCTCTCATGCCTCAAAGGACAAGGGGGATCAAAAAACCCATTCAAAGAGCTAACAATGGATTTCTTTCCAACATACAAATTATTTCTGAAATCAAAGTTTCAGAATCAAATGTATATACATAGTTCAATGTAATAGAAAAGGCAATGAAAGGTAATTACAAGAGAAACAAATCTCATTGTAATCAAAAGAAAATTCTGACAAATGCATACATCAACAAAATCTTCTTCATTCCATCAATTCCAAAATGTGATCTCACAGACTCAACACTTCTGAAAAATAAAATTGTGTAGTCCAGAAAACAATGCTACCCCCTCTTTTTTACAGCAGCAAAAGAAAAAAAAAGCAGCCCTACTCTTTTCTTTCATTACATATATAGCCTCTTTTTTTTAAAGAGACTTTCAGTTATCGATAACTGATTCTTGAAAATATTATTAATTAATCTTTTCTTTTATCTTTTATCTTCTTTCCGCCAACTCTTCTTTTTTTAAGCTTCAAATCTTTTATCCTACATTCCTTTCTAAGAAATATTTGTAGAGAATTTAAATTAAACACATCTAATTATGTGTTGATAGGTGGACATATTTTTTTAATATCTCTAGGATAAATTATTATCTGGATCTCCATTTCAATAGAGTCCCCACTGTGAGCTTCTCATAATAATCTTTTTCTCAGATTGTTTTATAGACCTGTAGTCAGAGATCAATAACTTTTGAACGCAATATATTTTTCCAATCTCTCCAACGAGGAGTTAGAAAACTAGGTCTTCCAAAACATATCAAAAATTCAGCGCATTCCAATGGTTGAATTGATAGTTATGCCCCCTGCACAGAGACTAATTTTTCTATCTAAAAATAAAGACTCAGAAAATTCGTGGTTACAGGTTGCATTGAAAACTACAAATAATATACATGCCAATGTTATTGGATTATTGAACTTGCTGAATTTTGAACTCACACACTCTGAACCTACATATGTTTAATCTGATGAATCTCTGAACTCTAAATTCGAAGCTCTAAAATTAAACCTATGAACCTTGAACCTTGAACCTTGAACCTGTAGGGTTCAATTAGAAGGTTCAAAATTATAGACGTTTCCCACAATATGCTTCATTTATCGCTTTGTCTTCATATTTAGCTGCACATTGAACCTTTGAACCTTGAACCTTGAACCAAAGAAGGTTCAAAGTTCAAATTCAATGACCAAAATGTTGTCATATGATGAAGAGGTGGCAATGTATGTTGTCATTGATGTTAATAGGTGAACTGGTATGAGTTGGTATGAAGATTAGAAGAGGTTATGGTCAATCGGGATGGAGTGGATCGGTGTCGGGGTTCACTAAGTGTGACTACCGGTTGGTAGTCCCTATTCCGCTCTAGGGTTTCATGTTTGGCCTATGCAGTGCAACCATTGACATTCTATGATGAGTTAGTTAAGAGATAAGGATGAGATCGTGGTGCCATGTCACCTATGTGCTTGTTAGCATGAAGATCAAATGCATTTGAATGTCTACCTCAGGAATGCGTGATGTTCTGAGCGGTGGATGAAGTGTGTGTGATGGGTTATTGATTTCCAGATGCGGTGAAGAATGGATGATGCAAAATGAATTAATATCTATTTTAGATTGCTTCATTCTATGCAATGGATCTAATGGTTAGGATTGGACCGCTTGTAATTGTAAACCTAAAATTTTTAGGGTCTAGGGTTTATGCTACCGACCTAATTGCTATCTATAAGGTCGATGATGTTTTTATATTGTAGGTTGTTGGCAAATGATGTGTTTGTGTCTGCATGTTAAGATACTTGCCAAACTAGAGTGTGGAATTTGCACAGTGTGATTACAGAGGAGAGGAGCTGAAAAGGATCTGCCTTAGCAATTAGTGTTGTTATCATATCAAAGCTTTACCTGTTGACTTCTAACCATTTCAACAGAAAGAAAATCCCTTGACCGGGTAGCTTTAGCAGGCTTGTTGCAAATCCTCTAACTAGGTGACTCAAGTTCATTGAGTTCTTTGAATCCTCTAGCGAGGTAACCTTTAATAGGGTTTATAGCCATTCCTTAACTAGGTGATCTCTAACAGGATCGGTTCCTAAAAGAACCTTATTGTAAAGTATTTAACAGGACTAGGCTCCTAATAGAGTGGACTTCAAAAGAGTTCAAAACAAGCTTGTGGGTATTCATCCCCACCATGGTTTTTCCCATTTGGGTTTCCAGGTGAAAAAATATGTTTGTTATGGGTTGTGAGTTTTCATGTGATGATTGAATTGATGTTGATTAAGTTAGTTATGCATGCAGTGTTAAATGATTGTGGTATTGTTGATACGACTCATGCTTCATTATTTTAGGAAGTAGTCATCAAGATTTGAGATCTGTCAAATTTTGTCTGAAGTATCTGTGTCAAACCGGTATACCCATGGTTAAGTTTAGTGGTGAAGACAATCGGTCAGCATTGTTATAATATGATAAAGTGTTGAGAAAGTTTTTGTTTGTACTAATTCACCCCCCCTCTCAGTACCAGTTAGGGTATTATTTGTTCATCATTATTCATCAATTGGTATCAGAGCGACTTAAGGTCCTCGGTGATATAAGCTTAACCGCTTGAGGCAAAAGATCCTGCTTTAATGATGAAGAGGGAAGGTCCTAAGTTAAATAGGGATAAATTAAAAATATGGAAGGAAAAAATGAATATTTATATAAAGAGTTTGGGTGCTCAACACTAGATCTATGTTGAGAATGTCTATGTAATCCCCATTGGCACTCTAATCGATTATCAGAAAAGAGAGATTCAAGAAAATGGGAAAGTCATGGAAGCCCTTATTAGCAGCCTGTCCGATATTGAGTTCATTGATGTACAAGATAAGGACACTCCTAAAGATGTATGGGACACAATGGAAACCATTTATGGCAGTGATGAGCATGTCAAGCAGGCTAAGGAGGAAATCCTTAGAGGAAAATTTGAAGACATGAGGATGGTTGAAGGTGAGACCATTCAACAATATGGCATAAGGATCAAGATTATGGTTAAAGATATCAAGAGCACTGGTGGAACAATTGATGATGCCAACTTTGTCATTAAAGTTCTGAGATCATTGTTACCAATCTATGTAATCAGGGTTGCTGCTATTCAGGAGTTAAGGTCTATCGACAAGGCAAAGGTATCTCTAGACTCTATCATTGCAAAGTTGATTGCATATGAATTGAATAGCTATGATGGTAGTGTTCAAAAGACAAAGTCAGCCTTTAGAGCATCTATTTTCTTTGCACTAACTAGAAAATGAAAAGAAGTCAGCACTAGTTGTGAATCTAGGCCAAACAGAGACATGGATGATG
Source organism: Cryptomeria japonica (assembly GCF_030272615.1). Lineage (NCBI taxonomy): Eukaryota > Viridiplantae > Streptophyta > Pinopsida > Cupressales > Cupressaceae > Cryptomeria > Cryptomeria japonica. The sequence goes on from NC_081407.1 coordinate 183,072,629, forward strand.
AGGAGATTCTGATGGAGTTTGAAGCTCTTCTTGCCAAGAGACTTCCAAAAGGCACCAAAAAATAAAGAGGTAGGCTTCCTCTAAATTTTTTTTCTTGCAATAACATAGGACATATAGCTATTAACTATCCTAACAATGACAATAAGGATAAACTGGAAAGGTTTAGAAAGTATAAAGGAGGAGGTAGGAGAAATTGTCTTGTTTTAGTAGATGAAGGTGTTACCGATGAAGAATATGAGGATGAAGAGAATGATGACATAGTGTTTGTAGTTGTAAAGGAAGAGGTGTCTGATCAGAAAGCCCTTGTCTCTTGCATTGACAACTCTAATGAGTGGATCATTGATAGCAAGTGTTCTCACCACATGACTAATGACTGGAGAAAGTTTCTGTCTCTGGAAGAATATGATGGAGGCATTGTTAGCTTTGGCAATGATACACCTTGCATGGTGAAAGGAAAAGGATCCATCTTACTAAATGGAAAAAGAAGTGTGGATGATGTCTACTGGGTAGAAGGCCTTAAGCACAACCTTTTGAGTGTTGCTCAGCTAAAAGACAAAGGTCCCATTCTGGAGTTCAAAGGTGGAGTCTGCAGAATAATTGGAAAGAGTGGTGAACTTATTGCCGCTAGTAAGTAGACCAAAGGAAACCTATTTCATTTTAATGCCAAGATTAGTCAGTGCCTGATGACAAAGTTTGATGACAATTGGATATGGCATAGGAGACTTTGTTATATGAATTTTGATAATATTGTAAAGGCAAGTAAGATCAAGGCAGTAAGAGGATTTCCTTTGCTGAACAAACCGAAGAATGCTTTATGTAGAGAATGTCAACTTGGGAAGATGCCTTCCTCAACATTCAAAGGTAAGTCTTTTTCAATAGAGAACCTACTTGATCTAGTGCACATCGACTTGTGTGGTTCAATGAAAAATAGAAGCATTCAGGGAAATTGGTACTTCATGATTCTTACTGATGACTGCTCAAGAATGATGTGGGTCATATTCTTGAAAGATAAGTCTGAGGTGTTTGGAAAATTCAAAGCCTTCAGAGCATTGGTGGAAAAGGAGAGCGTCAGAAGAATAAAATGCCTAAGAACTGATCAAGGAGGTGAATTTACTTCTGGTGAATTCAATAAGTAATGTGAAGAGAACGACATCAAGAGACAACTATCTACCCTAAGGACACCACAACAGAATAGTATACCAAAAAGGATAACAAGATGGTAGTTGAAGTGACCAGAACTATGTTGATCCAAGGAAAGGTTGCTCACACTTTTTGGAGAGAAGCAATGAGCACTATATTCTATACCATGAATTGGGTACTCATCAAGAAAGGTAAAGACAAAACCCCCTATGAGTATTGGAATGGGAGAACTCCTAATGTGAGTTATTTCAAAGTGTTTGGAAGTAAGTGCTATATCAGGAGAGGTGAGCATCTGAGTAAGTTTGATGCTAAATGTGATGAAGGAATATTTTTGGAATATTCCACTAAAAGAAAAGCTCTCAAATGCTACAACAATAGGACTCAGAAAATTGTTGAGAGTATCAATGTCAGGGTTGATGAATCCCCTGAGGAGCCTGAGGAAACCTACAGCAAGCAAGCGGATGATGAACCGGGTGTAACCTTCTGGAACTGGTAAAAAAGGAAACAAGTTGAAAACACCAGAAAGACCTTAGTCTTCCTATACTGGTAGACATTGCAATAGGTTAAGAAGAAGATGAAGTGGAAGAAGAAGAGGAAAAGAAAGCTGAACCAGCTAGGGTCATTCCTAGGTATGTGAAACTACATCATGATCTGAAGTAGATCATAGGAGATAAAGATGCAGGGATACTCACAAGGAGAAAGGTGAAAGAAAACTCTTGCATGATTTCTGAATTTGAGCCTAAGACCACTAGAGAGGTACTTACCGATGAATACTGGATAAAGGAAATGGAAGAGGAGTTTTATCAAATAGAAAAGAATGCAACATGGTCCTTGGTACCCAAACTGGAACACAAGAATGTAATAGGTACCAAATGGGTATTCAGGAATAAGCTGAATGAAGAAGGCATTGTGGTAAGGAACAAGGCAATACTTGTATGCAAAGAATATGCTTAGGAAGAGGGAGAAGACTATGGAGAAACCTTTGCCCTAGTGGCCAGACTGGAAGGTGTTTGAATGCTACTTGCATTTGCAGCATTCAAGGGATTTAAGGTATACCAAATGGACGGGAATTCTACATTCTTGAATGGAATCCTAGAAGAAGAAGTGTATATTGAGCAACCAAATGGATTTGCATTGTCAAAAGATAGTAACATGATGTGTAGATTACACAAGGCCCTATATGGATTGAAACAAGCACCAAGGGCATGGTATGAATGGTTACACTCTAATCTTGTGAAGATTTGATTTCAGAGAATGAGTGAGGACAACAACATCTACCTGAAATCTAAAGGCAATCAGATTCTGATCTGTGAAGTATTTGTAGATGACATAATCTTCGAAGGAGATGATAAAATGAGCCATGCATTCGCAGATGAAATGAAGAAAGATTTTGAGATGTCTCTGACTAGAGAGATAAAGTTCTTCATTAGTCTAAAGATTCAACAAATGAAGGAGGGTATCTTCATTACCCAATCCAAGTATATCAAAGAGGTATTGAAGACCTTTGGCATGGAGGAGAGCAAACCGGTTGGAACACCGATGGTGACTGGCTATAAACTGACAAAGGAGGATGATACAATGTTGTTGGATGAGGAGTATCGGTCGATGATCGGTAAGTTGCACTATGTGGTGCACAAAAGACCAAATACTGCTCATGCAGTGGGCATAGCAGCCCATTTTCAGAAGAGTCCAAAATAATCCCACTTGGTAGCAGTAAAGAGGATTCTTAGATACCTGAAAGGGACAATTGATTATGGATTGTGGTATCCGTACAATGGCGACTTTGGTCTCAAAGTGTTTACAGATGTAGATTGGGCAGGTAATGTGGATGACCAGAAGAGCACAACCGGTGGAGCATTCTTCCTTGGTGGAAGACTAGTCTCATGGATGAGCAAGAAGCAGAGTTGTATTTCCCAGTCTACAACTAAAGCAAAGTATGTGGCAGCTTTAATGAACTACACTTAGGCAATCTAGAAGAAGCATGTACTGAATGGCTTCAAAGTGCCTATATCTGAACTGGTGAGTATTTTCTGTGATAATACTAGTGCAGTCAATATTTCCAAAAATCTAGTATTGCATGCTAGGACAAAGCACATGAACTCAAGTATCATTTCTTGAGAGAAAAGGTTCAGAATAAAGAGGTTGTATTAGAACATGTTTCCAGTAAGGAGCAACTAGTAGACATATTCACTAAGCCCTTACTGAAGACTACATTTACCTATTTGAGAGGTGAATTAGGGGTTCTTCCCCTTCATGAAGTGAACTAAAGTTGTGTGCTCCACATCAGTCAGGTACTACCATGTCAAATCTTATAGGATTGATGTGTTGAAGGATGCTACTCCACAAGGGGAGCAACATATAGGAGCTTGCAAGCTTGTGCCTTCACTTTAGCATTGTTGTAAAAGGGCGAGAAGATATTTGATGAAGAAGATATATTGTTTGGGGAGAATATATTGAACATGTACACACTGACCAGTCTAGATGGTGGTAGTAGTGATCATTTGAAACTGAATCAGATGTTACTAAGCAATGATACACTGAGTATTGCCATCAATGCCAAAGGGGGAGATTATTGGTATATGATGAAGAGCTGGCAATGTATGTTGTCATTTATGTCAATAGGTGAACCGGTATGAACTGGTATGAAGATTGGAAGTAGTTATGATCAACTAGGATAGAGTGGATCAGTGTCAGGTTTAACTATATTTGACTACTGGTTGGTAGTCCCTGTTCAGCTCTAGGGTTTTCAGTTTGGCCTATGTAGTGTAACCGATGACATTTTGTGGTGAGTTAGTTAAGAGATAAGGATGAGATCATGGTGCCACGTCAGCTATGTGCTTGTGAGCATGAAGATCGAATGCATTTGAATGTCTACCTTGGGAATGCACAATGTTCTGAGCGGTGTATGAAGTGTGCATGATGGGTTACTGATTTACAAATGCAGTGAAGAATGGATGATGCAAAATGACTTAAGATCTATTTTAGATCGTTTCATTATATGCAGTGGATCTAATGGTTAGGATTGGACAGCTTGTAATTGTAAACCTAAAATGTTTAGGGTTTAGGGTTTATGCTACTGACCTAATTGTTGTCTATAAGGTCGACAATGCTTGTTATTGTAGGTTGTTGGAAAATGATGTGTTTGTGTCTGCATGTTGAGATACTTGCCAAACCAAAGTGTGGAATCTGCAGAGTGTGATTGCAGGGGAGAGGAGATAAAAAGGATATGCCTTAGAAAGTAGTGTTGTTATCAAATCAAATCTTTTTCTGTTGACTTCTAACCATTTCAACAGAAGGAAAATCCCTTGACTGGGTAGCTTTAACAGGCTTGTTGCAAATCCTCTAACAAGGTGACTCAAGTTTATTGAGTTCTTTAAATCCTCTAGCAAGGTAACCTTTAATAGGGTTTATAGCCATCCCTTAACCGGGTGTTGGGTGATCTCTAATAGGATCAGTTCCTAACATAACCTTATTGTAAAGTCTTTAACTGGACTAGGCTCCTAACAGAGCGGACTTCAAAAGAGTTCAAAACAAGCTTGTGGGTATTCATCCCCACTATGGTTTTTCCCATTTGGGGTTCCACGTGAAAAAATATATGTTATGGATTGTGAGTTTTCATGTGATGATTGAGTAGATGTTGATTAAGTTAGTTATGCATGCAGTTCTAAATGATTGTGGTATTGTTGATACAACGCATACTTGATTATATTAGGAAGTAGTCATCAAGATTTGAGATCTATCAAATATTGTCTGAAGTATCTGTGTTTAACTAGTATACCCATGGTTAAGTTCAGTGGTGAAGATAATCAGTCAGCATTGTTTTAATATGATAAAGTGTTGAGAAAGTTTTTGTCTATACTAATTCAGCCCCCCCTCTCAGTACCAATTAGGGTACTATTTGTTCATCATTATTCATCATAAAAATTACAAAGACCTTACACTCATAAACTAAAGTTGCGATACAATCCGCTCTGATTGAACCCAAACTTTGAACCTAAACTTTCAACCCAAACTTTGAACCTAAACTTTGAACCCAAACTTTGAACTTTTGAAATTGGTTCAATGGCTCAATGTTAAACCTAAGGCATGACATTATTCCTTTGGGCCACCATAGAAAAAATTTCATAACTTTTTACTGAGGGCTTCGTTTCTTGTGAAATTTTAACTGTAGAATTAGTAAGCCAAGTAGAGCATAACCCATAAATCCTTTTTGAATAGGACACATAAGAATTTGTATTTAATTGGTTGGGCATATGGGTAACTGAAAAATAAAAGCATTAAAATCTCCCAACTGACATGGAGTTTGGCCATAAAAACTGGTTATTTTGGAGGAAATGAGGTTAAAATTATCTCTACAAAAGGATTTTGTGTCATCTTTCACATAGTATGAAAAATAATGATTATTTTTTTATGACTGGAAAGTAGGGGATCTCGATGAGGGTCCTTAAAATTTTGAACAAAGGTGACCAACACTTTCAACATTAAAACATTAGCAATAGCTGGTTTTTAGTTGATTATGAGGATTTAGGCACAAGCAAAAATATCGAGGTAACATTGTCTCTGATTGGGGACGAGGACTGTAAAGGACTAGGAGAATCCAAAATATCTCTAGGAGAGAAGAAGATTAGTGCCTAGCCATTGGGTAATAGAGTCAAGACAAATAGAGCACATGGCGCTTCTTGCATACAAGTGGAGGGGAGAAGAGCAACAACTAACAAGCCAAAACCCAAACTAAACCAAGGTTGAAAACTAATACAAGCTACACCTAGATCACACCAAAAAAAAATTTACAAAAAATTGGGCAAACAACCCATTCCTCCAAGAATGCAACTGGCTGCTCATATAAAGTCATCAACTAGTTGTGAGAAGTACCTGCCAGTGTGGAAAAGTGGCTGATATATGAGTAGAATCATTCCAAATAAATAACCTGCAACCACTGTAAAGAAGGATCCAATAACAACACATTGTAAAAGCTTCCTCAAAAACATATTAGATCGAAAGAGCCACTCTGCATCATAGACTTTTGGCTGCAACATGCCAACACCATCTTGAGTGAGTTGATTCATACTAGAAATACCACAGCCTTGCATATGAATGTTAGAAAAATAAGCCATGCTTTTGATGGGACAACCTTCTCCAAAAGTGCAAGAATGATCTGTGAGATAGTTTTTATCTAAATCTAAACTTTGACTCTCTAGAAATTCATTTTCCAAGAATTCATTATTAACATTAGCTTCAAAACAAAACAATTCCAACATGGGATGACTATCAAATAGCTCATCTTCCCAATCAAATTTGAATACCTCTAATTCAGATCACCTATGTGATATCATAATAGAGGTGAATGAGTTTCCTTTGGTTTTTATTTCAGTATTCTCAATATTCTTCAATGTTAGTTTTGGGTTGCAACAATTCCTCATATCTTGCATGCAATCAAACTGAAAAGACTCGTACCTTGTCTGCCTATCAATATGAGAGATACCCCCTACTTTTTCACCACAAGGCATCTCTTGTTTATGTTGATCTGTTATGCTTCCTTGATCAAAATCATTAACTGAAATTGCATTAGAAGTATCAAATGAAAAAGATTCAAATTCTGAAAAGAGACATTTTCCAACAAACTTCCATCTAATTGTTCATCATCAAATCCTTGCTCCATAGAGGAAGCATCCGAGAAAGTAATTAAAGTTTATGATTGTGCAGTTTGATCACCCTCATCTTTAAATGAATTATCATTCTCAACATGCAAATGACAAATCCCTACAATGCTAGGAGAGCTATTTTAAATCAGAAGAGGTTCTTGGAAATGTCCATCATTAAAGATTGTTAAATTTTGAGAATAAGAGATAGGTAGTGCTGACTTTGTTGCTTTCATAACAAGTTTCTTTTGTAGAGGCTCTTTCTTTGGATAAAAGTTCTTATTATAAAGACAAATTTTAGATTGTGGCTCCCTCACAACACATTCATCCATGCATTTCATTCCACTTAAAAACATATCATTGTCTACCTCAATAGACTCGTTTTGTGCATCTTTTAAATTTTGTATTTTCTTATGCTTCAATTGGAATTTAATTTCAGTTTGCAGTACAACAATAAAAACATGTAGTTGATTACTTTCAGTTGGTTGGCAAGCTTGAGGAATTTTACCAACACATCTATTGAATCTATCAATAAAACCTCTCATATATTCATCCTTTTTCATCTGAATTTGAAAGAAATTCAATAATAACTTATAAGTATCAACCACAGGCTAAAATCTTCCAAGGAATTTTACCTTTAAATCATCCTAGCTAGTAATGCATCCATCTTGCAAATTCTAAAACCATTCAGTAGCATTTCCAACAAGGTTGTCAAAAAGCAGTCTCACAAAGATATTCTCTTCTTGCACTCCAAGAATCCCATAGGTAACCCTGACTACTTTAATGGGATCATCAAGATCTTGAGTCTTATCTCCAGCAAACTTTGGAAATGATTCTCTTGATCCTTTAGGAAGGGCTGAATATTGGGGCAAAGAAAAAGGTCCAATTTTAGTCCCCCATGGCTGAGCTGTAACTAAAGCCATAATACACTAGAATTATTTTACCAAAATATTTTGCAAATTAATATACAGAGTCACCAATATCTTTATACATAGAGATATTTGACATAAATAAGGAAATAAATCACTGATCTTTCATTTCAATGGCTCAATGTTACACCTAAGGCATGACATTATTCCCTTGGGCTACCATATAAAAACTTGCATAAATTTTTACTGAGGGCTTTTTTTTTTTCTCATCCTGATGTAAAAAAGAGGGGGCAACATTATTTTCTAGATTGCACAGTTTTATTTTTCAGAAGTGTTGGGTCTATGAGCTCATATTTTGCCATTGATGGAATGAAGAAGATTTTGTTGATCTATGCATTTGTCAATATTTTCTTTTGATTACAATGTGCTTTGTTTTGCTTTTAATTACCTTTCATTTCCATTTCTGTTACATCAAACTATGTATATGCATTTGATTCTGAAACTTTGATTTCAGAAATAATTTGTATGTTGGAAAGAAATTTGTTGTTAGCTCTTTGCCTGGGTTTTATGATTCCACTTGTCCTTTGAGGTATGAGAGAGACTCGACCAAAGTCCAAGGCATTTTGATTCTATTGGAAAGGGTATTTTTTTGGGAGTGGATAATTAAACTATGTTTTACTTATCTTCATTTACTTCATTATAAATCTTCTATTTGCATCATTGTCATGGCTATGATGAGATGTTAGTTACCTTTATTGCTTTTCAGTTACAAGTATATTCAAAAAATATACATTTTTATCCAATGAAGGGATTTGTACCTTCATATCAAAATTCAAAGAGCACTTGCTCTCACGATTTCAAGTGACTCAATTGTTGGTTCTTGTTTTTTTGTCTTTCAATTTAAGCATTTGGGAGTCATTTTTTAAAGGTATTTAAGAAGGACAAATCTATTAACCTATAGTGAGAAAATGCTAATTGAGTGAAAGATAGGAAAAATCTGAAGTGTTTGTGTACTGATGAGAAGAAACAAGAAAATCGATGTAAAGGTCAAACTGATGGAGTAAGTGAAGAACACAAAGGTGTCAAAACCAATAGAGGTAGAATTGGCAAAGCGTGGCCAAGTGTTAAATGAATCCAATAGTGAAAGGGAGAGAAGTTTTAGCAGAGTAAGAATCTATAGAAAGGCATTATTGCAGGGTGTGTGGAGTCTTTCATAGATCGGTAAGATTGAGACCGATAGTGTAGAGTATTGAATGTTAGTTCTGATAGTAAATGTAAAGTACAGATGCCAATAGCTAATAAGATGAGATGGGGGGGTGAATCATACAAACTTAAACTTCCATAAAATTAACAGATTCAACCTTGATAACTTATACTTTAGCAACTTAACCAAAAACTACCTAAGCATGTTAACTCATAAACACATAATCATCATAACACTCATAACACCGGATTTAACATGGAAACCCAAATAGGGAAAAACCACTGTGGGATTTCAGACCCACTAAGAAATATCTTCTAGAGTATGCTCGGTTAATAGCAAATATCGTTCAAAGATTACAAACACATTGCTAGATGTGACCCAGTTAAGGGATTTCCCTCAGATCTATTAGGATCTTCACTTTGTTAGAAGTGACCTTGTCAAAGGATTTCAAACACTCACCTAGAATGTTACCTTGCTAGAGGGTTTACAAATAAGATTGTTAAGTCCACTTGGTTAAGAGATTTTCTATCACTTACAAAATAACAGTAATAAAAATCTATCTGCAACTTCACATCTAAAATGCTAAAGCAGATCCTTATTTGCTCAAAACAATCTAGTCATAGGACTTATCTTGTCCCTCTACTAGGCTCTCTACTCTATCATTCAAATAGGTCTTCAAGCTTCTGTGCTTGGTAATCACTATGTAGCATCCCTGTGCATACGCTTGCCCGCATACATTGTTTATTAACAATTCCTTATTTATAAATAGTTGCTAACCACTAAATCTCCTTGATCACATTTCCCATGATCAATCTTAGCCATCAGATCTTCAAACTTGACCAGGTTGAATGTAACCTTCTGATCTGAAAACATTTTACCTTACCTAGGGACTTGCATTCCCTTCTTGGAACTTGCATAAGGTTATTGTGGTTCAATATGCATTGTAGATCTTCCTGTCGACTTTCCTTTGCCATAGATCCTTAACAATCTTCATGTACGACATACCAATCATTTATACATCTCCAACTAATCATTGCCCTTCATTAAATAATGCTTTTATCCATCCCATGTGCACTGTCATAACTCAGTTGCAACTCAGTAAATACTAAACTTTACTCGGTAGATATTTTGCCTTCATTAACCGATATCAATAACCTTAGGTTTTACCGACTAGGTTCTTTAGGGTTTATCGACTAAATTCTTTGCTCGGTTGCATAGTATAGTATTAACCTTACAATCAACAACATATGTAGGATATCCAAACAATATAAACATCATGATCTCATCATTGTCTATCGGTAATAGTTGCCCATTGAATAACTTATTCCTCCTCTTTATTTATCACATTCTTTTTGTGTCTTTTACCGACATCTTAACTCTCTTCTAATCAATCTTCTCAAGATATGGCAACATCATACTATCTTAGATAATCAATTTCTTGTCATCAATGATAAAATAATATTATAAAGATAGTTATCATCCTTCTTCAGTTATATCAATAATCTTCAACAACCTTCTCAATATCCTTATTGAATATCAACAATCTTTCTTACTATAATGCCAACAATCTCCCCCTTTGGCATTGATGGAAAAACCAATAATTAAATGGTAATACCAGCAAGATATTCAAATTGATTCAGATTCAGATTGTTGTTAGACTTCTCCTGTTATCCTTGATCTGTTATCTTCTGAAGTCTTCTCCATTTTTCATTAGGCTTTTGAGCTATTGACTTACATTTAGTCTTCTCCATTTTTGCAATCTACTCCCCTTGTCATTAGTCTTCTTTTATTTTCAACATTCAGGGTTTTACCATGTAGTCAGCCATTTAGTCTTCCAACCATTTAGTCTTCTTCCCCTTTAACAACAATGCCAAAAAATAAAAGAACTAAATCATGATTTCTTCATCTGTGAAGTGATTTGCTTTGTTGTGTAACATCTGAGTCTTGGTCAGATCAACTTGTCTCTATTCACTTTTTCTTGCACACCTTTAGAAAACCTTCTAAAGTGCATAAATCAACATCAATCCACACATAATATTCTATAGATTCATCGAATTGATGCTTTCACCGAACTCGGTTAGTAAGTAGAAGATACTCAAAAGTGTCCCTTAGTAGTGGCTTTGTGAAGATGTCTGCTAATTGCTCCTTTGATTTGATATATTCCAACACAACTTTCTTCTCTTGAACTTCTTCTCTGAGATAATGATACTTTATAGATATATGCTTTGTCTTAGAGTGCATTACTAGATTCTTTGAAATGTTAATGGCACTAGTATTATCATAGAATATAGTTACTAGCTTAGTAACTTTATCATTTATACCTTCCAACAGTTGTTTGATCCATGCTATATTGGTACAATTCAATGTTGTAGCAACATATTCAGCTTCTGCTATAGATTGAGAAATACATCCTTGTTTCTTGCTAAGCCAACTTACTAGTCTTTCTCCCAAAAAGAAAGTTCCACCACTTGTGCTTTTCCTATCATCTATGTTGCCTACCCAATTAGAATCAGTATAAACTTTTAAATCAAAATTATTCCTCTTTTCATATACTAAGCCATAATCTTCAGTGCCTCTCAGGTGTTTAAAAATTCTCTTGATTGCTATCATATGGGTTTCCTTGGGATCTGCAGAGAATCTTGCTACAATACCTACTACATGTGCTATATCCGGTCTACTATACACAACATATTGTAATTTTCCAATCATAGATTGGTAAAGTGTCTCATCAACAAATGCAGATTCATCATTCTTTGATAATTTATAGTTAGTAGTCATAGGAGTACTTACTGGTTTAGGGTCATCCATTCCAAATTTCTTCAAGATTTCCTTTATGTACTTGGATTGAGTAATGAAAATCTCATCTTTCATTTGCAATATCTGTAAACCTATAAAATACTTTATCTCACCAATTAGTGACATCCCAATTCTTTGCACTATTTCATTTCCAAAGTTCCTGCATAAGGAGTCATTACCACAAAATATATGTCATCAACAAATATGGCTAAGATCAGTATTCCATTGTCCTCATCTTTCATCATGTACATATTGCTATTTTGAGTTGTCCTTATAAAACCAATCTTGATTAAATAAGAGTTCAATCTTTCATACAATGCTATAGGTGCTTGTTTTAGACTATATAAGGCTTTTTTCAGTTTGCATACCTGATCTTTACTCCTATCTTCAACAAATCCTTTAGGTTGTTCAATGAAAACTTCTTCTTCTAGTATACCATTCAAAAATGCAGATTTAACATCCATTTGATATACCTTGAAATTTTTGAAAGTAGCATATGCCAACAATGTTCTTACTCCCTCAAGTCTAGCCACAAGTGCAAAAGTCTTACCATAATCTATTCCTTGTTCTTGAGCATAACCTTTGCAAACTAGTCTTGCTTTGTTGCGAATGACCTCACCTTTTTCATTTAGCTTTTTTTTAAAAATCCACTTAGTACATATTACATTTTTGTCTGATGGTCTTGGGATTAGTGTCCATGTGTCATTCTTCTTGATTTGATCAATTTCTTCTATCATAGCATTTACCCAATCTTCACTATTAAATGCCTCTTTCACTATTCTGGGTTCAGATTCAGAAATCAGACATGTGTTCTGTCTTAGTTTGTTTCTTGTCATCACTGGATCATCTTTATCTCCTATAATTTGACTTGATGCATGATGTCTTCTGACATATTTGGCTAATATAGGCTTGGTAGGTTTTGTATGATCTTCTTCATCACTCGGTAACTAGACATTATCTTCATTTTCTTCAACATTTTTCTTGGTAGGACTTGTCGGTTGAACATAAACAAATTCTTCATAATCTTCTAGTTCTTTGGAATTTCCTTCATCATTTCTTTCTACAAATTCATCAATTTTCACATTTGCACTTTCCACTATTTTGTTAGATGATTTGATCAGACATTTAAATGCTTTACTTCTAAAAGAATTACCAAGAAATGTTCCTTCTTCACTTTTCTGATCAAACTTTCCATTTCTATCATCTTTGTGAACATAGCATCTACTTCCAAAGATTTTAAAGTAACTTACATTAGGTTTCTTGTCATACCAGATTTCATATGGTGTTTTCATAGTTCCTTTCTTCAATTGAACTCAGTTTAGGGTGTAAACTGCAGTTCTGATTGCTTCTCTCCGAAATGTTTGAGGTACCCTCTTTTCTATCATCAGGGTTCTGGCACAATCCACAATTGATCTGTTTCTTCTCTTGGCTATCCCATTTTGCTGAGGTGTTCTCAGTGCAGATACTTGCCTCTTTATACCATGATCATTGCAGTATAAGTTAAATTCATCAGAAGTGAATTCTCCTCCTCTATCAGATCTAAGACATTTCAGTTGTCTTCCTGTTTCATTTTCAACTCTTGCCTTGTACCATTTAAACATTTGAAAAGCTTTTGATTTTTCTTTTAAAAACATAATTGACATCATCCTTGAGTAATCATCCAAAAATAATATGAAATATTTATCACCATAATAACTTTGAACTTTCATAGGACCACAAAGATCAGTGTGTACTAGATCTAAAATTCCTTTAGAAGTGTAGGACTTACTTGTAAAGATTGATCTTGTCATCTTACCCATCTAGCATCCTTAGCACATAGCATTCTCAGGTTTTTCAAGACTCGGTAGACGTCTTACTCGGTGCTTCTTACTTATTTTGATCAGATTATCAAAATTTACATGACAAAACCTTTTATGCCATAACCAACTATCGTCTATCTTTGCATAAAGACACTTGTTCCGGGTTGAATCAAGATGAAATGTATTACATTTTGTTTGTGTCCTGGTAGCAGCTAACTTTCCATGCTTGTCATGAACTTTGACAATCCCTTTCTGAAATTCTATTCGGTATCATGTATTGTTTAGCTATGCTACACTAAACAAATTGTATTTCAAACCTTCAACCTAGTATACATCATCACATTTAGCATTGTCAAGAAGTGTTATAGATCCTTTACCTTTCATCAGACATGGTGCGTCATTACCAAATCTTACATAGCCTCCATCATAGTCTTCTAATTTAACAAACTTGTGTTTATCACTTGTCATATGATGTGAGCATCCACTATCTATGATCCAAGAATCATTATTATTTATGTGAGATATTAGGGCTTTTTCTTCATCAGATCCATCTTTAATAGCCACATAAACAACTTCCTCAGTATCCATTTCATTAGATTTGTCATCGTTGGATTCCTCATCTACTACTAGACATGTCTTTCTATGTCTCCTTCTGAAGTCTCGGTGTCCTCTATATTGGTTATCTTTCCGCCTATTATCTCGGTATTCTCTCTTTTCATTAGATTCTTTGTCAGGTCAATTAGAAGCCATATGTCCTATTTTATCACAATTGACACATTTTAAAGGTAGCTTTCCTTTATACTTACCTTTTCCTCTCGATAACCTTCTGGCTAATAATGCTTCAAATTCTTCTTGCTTCTTGATTTCCTCATACAGTTTGTGCACTTTTTCCATGTTCTTGTGAAATATTTCACTTTCTCCACTGTGATCCTCTTCAGAGTACTTACTTTTTCTATCATTGTAATCATCAGAGTCACCAATATGAAAAGAACTGAATGCAGATTCTACTTTATTTACTGAAGACCCACTGTTATCAAAATTATTTTACTCAAATGCATGTAGCTTACCAATAGTAGCATCCAAAGAAACTGGCATGTTAGGTACAGACCTCAATTCATTGATTGCAGAGACTCGAATAGCATAAGTTGGTAGAAGGGTTCTCAACAACTTACTTGTTATATCCTTTTCTTCAATAGTTCCACTTGCTCCTTTAATTTGATTGACAATCTCCTTTAGTCTTGTACTGTATTGGGTTATGTTCTCACTTTCATTCATCCTCATGGATTCAATTTGTCCTCTTAGACTATCTACTTTTTCTCTTTGAACATATTCATCACCTCTATATACAGATATGAGCTTAGTCCACATTGCTTTTGCATCATTATAGCCTTCTAGATCACTAAACTCTGAGTCGGTCAATGCTGATGTTATTTCAATCATAGCTTGAAAATGTTCTTTCTTTGCCTTGATCTCTTCCAAGGTCATAGGGTTGGTGCTCGATGCAAATGCAACTTCATCATTTTCGGCCATGTGGAGAAACTTGACTTGTTCAGCTTCTATGTATCCCTTTTATACATCTTCAGACCTTTGCCTCAAGTACCTTTAAACTTTTTCTTCTAGAGTCCAAAGCTTTGATACCAATTGTTAGTTCTGATACTAAATGTAAAGTACAAATGCCAATAGCTAATAAGATGAGAGGGGGGAGGGGTGAATCATACAAACTTCAACTTCCATAAAATCAATAGATTCAACCTCGGTAACTTATACTTTAGCAACTTAACCAAAAACTGCCTAAACATGTTAACTCATAAACACATAATCATCATAACACTCATAACACCAGATTTAACATGGAAACCCAAATAAGGAAAAACCACTGTAGGATTTCGGACCCACTAAGAAATATACTCTTCTAGAGTATGCTCGGTTAAAAGCAAATCCTGTTAAAGATTACAAACACATTGCTAGATGTGACCCGGTTAAGGGATTTCCCTTAGATCTATTAGGATCTTCAATTTGTTAGAAGTGATCTTGTGAAATGATTTCAAACACTCAGTTAGAATGTTACCTTGCTAGAGGGTTTACAAATAAGACTGTTAAGTCCACTCAGTTAAGAGATTTTCTGTCACTTACAAAATAACGGTATTAAAAATCTATCTGCAACTTCACATCTAAAATGCTAAAGCAGATTCTTATTTTCTCAAAACATTCTAGTCATAGGACTTATCTTGTCCCTCTGATGGGATCTCTACTCTATCATTCAAATAGGTCTTCAAGCTTCTATGCTTAGTAATCACTATGTAGCATCCCTGTGCATACACTTGCTCGCATACATTGTTTATTAACAATTCCTTATTTATAAACAATTGCTAACCGCTAAATCTCCTTGATCACATTTCCCTTGATCAATCTTAGCCATCAGATCTTCAAACTTGACCAAGTTCAATGTATCCTTCCAATCTGAAAATGTTTTACCTTACCTAGGGACTTGCATTCCCTTCTTGGAACTTGCATAAGGTTATTGTGGTTCAATCTGCATTGTAGATCTTCCTACCAATTTTCCTTTGTCATAGATCCTTAACAATCTTCATGTACAACATACCAATCATTTATACATCTCTAGCTAATCATCGTCCTTCATTAAATAATGCTTTTATCCATTGAGCTGTTAAAATCTTCTGATTTTGCACTTGCTCTCACCATTGCAAGTGACTCAACTGTTGGTTCTTGTTTTTTGTCTTTCAATTTGGGAATTTGGGAGTCATTTTTTAAAAGTATTTAAGAAGGACAAATCTATTAATCTATATTGAGAAAATGCTATTTGAGTGAAAGATAGGAAAAATCTGAAGTGTTTGTGTACTGATGAGAAGAAACAAGAAAATCGATGTAAAGGTCAAACTAACAGAGTAAGTGAAGAACACAAAGGTGTCAAAACCTACAGAGGTAGAACTTGGCAAAGTGTGGTCAAGTGTTAAATGAATCCAATAGTGAAAGCGAAAGAAGTTTTATCAGAGTAAGAATCTATAGAAAGGCATTATTGTAGGGTGTGTGGAGTCTTTCATAGACTGATAAGATTGAGACCGATAGTGCAGAGTATTGAAAGGTTGCAAAACTTTATTTGCAATAGGGAATTTATTTGTGTATTTGAATCTTCATATTGTTTTCACTAAGTAGGTGCTTAGTGCACGGTTTGTAGCTCCTTTAGGTTGTAGCCTATAAATTGTTTAGGATTTGGTGCTCTTTTGAGTCTGTGCTCATAAATTAAGGGTTGGTGCTCCTTGGGTTGGTGCCCTAAAATTGTAATCAGATCATTTTTCATTGTGAGCTTGTATTGGAGCAAAAGATCTCCAACAACTATTCTCATCGAGGATTTTCCCACATTGGGTTTTCTTCGTATCTCTGGTGCTATGTGATGCATACTTGTGTATATGTTATATCAATGTTATATAAAATCCTTTCACACACTTAGTTTGCATTGTTTGGTTTACCGGTCAACACTTTGCTTGTTTTATATTGTACCGGTATAACCCTGATTAGGAAAGAAGTATTTAAATCATTGATTCACCCACCTTTTAGTGATCCATTGTGTCCAACAATTGGTATTAGAGCCTAGGTGCCCTGTTTTGTCAAGCGTTCTCTGTTAGGATTCCCACAAATACTGAGAGGGGGGGTGAATCAGTATCTAACCGGTGAGTTGAATTTCTTAACTTAAAACATGTAGAACATATTATAACAGTATACCAGTATGCAAGAAATAATGCAATAAACAGAATTAAAAGAATCCACATGAAAAGTACACCATGACACAAGGATTTAACAAGGAAACCCGGAGTGGGAAAAACCTTAGTGGGATTTGTGACCCACAATATCCACTTACTAGCCAATAAGAGAATATTACTTACAAGAGGGGCCTACACATGTAGGAAGGCCAACTACCTAGAGCTCATTGCTTAATGGGAAGTCTCACTGACTTACAATGTGGATTGTACAAATCTAATAGCTTGTACTATTTTACAATAGCATCTATAATGCCTAATCTTGTATCAGTTTCTGCTTTATTCTTTACATAAAACCTTTAACCTATATTTCGCATAATAGGTCTATCTTATATCTTCTTTTCTTGCACACAAAATGTCTACAATGATCTCTCTTATATATAAGAGTCATTTTACAACTTGCCAAGTCGGCTTACAAAGTTTTTACAATAATAAACAAAATATAATATATCAAAAATCCTGTCAGCCTCTGTGCCGGTATGCTTCCTTTCTCTGTGCCGGTGTCTGTGGTCTAAGTGCCGATGTAGAGTGTGATCTGTTGATGCAGGTGAACTATCTTGCCGGTGTAATGCCTTGCCGATGCCATATGATTGTAAGGTTGCCATCAATGAAAAACCTTCAATCACATACAATGTCTCATTGGAGTGTGCATATGCCAACATTCTCTAGCTTGGGTAGATCCTGTCAAGTGTGCACAATGGCAAGAAATGAATCAGCCCCCTCAAAAGCTCCTATGTTTGATGGTGTCAACTATGCCTTTTGGAGTAGAAGAATGAAAACCTATTTATCTTCCCTAGGTTTTGATGTGTGGATGTTGGTTAAGAATGGGTATACAATCCCAAATAATCCCCATACTAATATAGATGCTAAGAAATAATATGAGAATAATGTTAAAGATAAAAATGTTATTCTTAGTGGGTTATCCCATAATGAGTTCACTAAGGTTATGTACTACTCATCTACCAAAGAAACTTGGGATAAGTTGCAGAAAATATTTGAAGGTGATGCTAAAATCAAGGAAGCCAAGTTACAGACTTTGAGAGCACAACTTGAGGGTTTTAAGATGAGAGATGAAGAGAAGATTGTTGACTATCTCCAAAGGATTGATGAAATAACAAACACCATTAGAGGGCTTGGAGAAGAAATAAAAGATGAGGTGGTAGTGAAGAAAGTACTTAGATCTCTCACATATAAGTAGGATATAAAGATTTCAGCAATAGAAGAGGCAAAATATCTAAAAACCTTTACAATGGATGATCTATATGGCTCCCTAACTGCTTATGAGATGAGGACTTCCTCTTTAGAGGTCATGAAGAAAGAAGTTGCATTCAAAACATCAAGGAAAGGAAAAGAAGATTCTACTCAAGATGGAACCATTGAAGATTCTGATGATATCATGACAAACTTCGTTAGAATACTCAAGACGGGTTTCGACAAATATAAAGGCAAGCTACCCTTGAACTGTTTCAATTATGGAAAGATTGGACATTTTGCTGCCAAATGTCTCTATGGTGATAAGAATAAAGTTGATCAATCAAGTGGTAGTAGATCAAATGGTAAGGAAAAGAAGAAGAATGTCTATCGGGATGGTAGAAGAGGCAACCAAAAGTAGAGCAGTCTTTACACACATGAAAATAATACCACAGATGAGGAGAGTGCCTTAGATGACTGTTGCAGTGAAGATGAAGTCAGAGAAAACATTTTTATGGCCCAAGAGGTTTTGGTACCAAAAGAAGGAGCAGAAGAAGAGCAAGAAGGAGAAGTAGATCTTTAAGAAGAGCTTATCAGTGCCTTGGAAGAGATAAATAAAACAAGAAGAGATCCAAAGAAGGTGAAAAAAGTTGCAGTTGAAGAACAAGAGATGTTGGAGAAATCTCTTAAAGAATCCAAGAAAACAATTGCAGATCTAAAACTTCAATTGGAAGAGGCCAAGAGGATCTATGAAGTTACTAGTACTAGCTTCAGTGAAAAGGAGAAGGAGTATCAAAACCTGGAAGAAGAAATTGTTACTCTTGAAGGAATTAGAGAAGAGCAAGAATGAACTGATGATAAGAAGCAAGTATAAAATCAACACATAGGCCCTAGATAAAATGTTTGGAAAACAAAAGTCTTCAAAGGATACTGATGGCTTAGGAAATGAGGAAGGACAAATTTCAAACAACAGAGACACATCTGATAAGGAGATATAGTTCACTTCTTGAAATGAAGGTGAAGAGAGGAAGACATTCATGGTAAGCAAGGATACTGGTAAGAAGACATATGTAGATGCTATTAGAAATCGCCAGACAAGCTGGCATACACAATAAATGAACTAGAAGCCACACTCAATGTACTAAAATGAAGATCCAAGGAGAAATGCAAGAGTTGATCATGAAGGATTCACTAGAGTTAGTAGCATGAAAGGAAGACCCCCAGTGAGGTAGTCATTTGTAGGACCAAGGCAACCTAATCGGTATATTCCAAACTTTCATGGTTATTGTCACCAGTGTAATAAGTTTGGTCATAGAATGGTAGATTGTAGGAAGATGAATGTAAACCCCAGTTTTGAGAATAGAAACTCATTTGCTGCATTACAAAGTACAAATGTCACATGTTATAATTGCAATGAGTTTGGTCATAAGAGTTATGAGTGTAGGAGAAATGTGCAGATGTCCTACAAGAATACTTTGAATACATATTTCAACAATAATGTGAAATGTTACAAGTGTCAAAATTTTGGTCACATAGCAAGGCATTGTAAGCTGAGAATTGATGAGCAAAAGAAAACAATACCGGATTAGAAGATAGAGACAAAACCAGAACATAATATTACAGAAGAGGAGAAGAAAGAAGAAAAACAGGTTTAGATAGAGAAGGAGAAGAACAAGATAGAGTCAAGCTTGATTGTGCAAACTGATCTACATGCTGAAAGGAGGAATCTATGGGTAGTAGATAGTGGTTGTTCAAATCAAATGACTGGAGACAAGAAAAAGTTTATCAAGCTTGATGATTGGAATGGTGGTTCTGTCTGGTTTGGTGACAACTCCTCTATCAAGATTAAGGGTCGTGGTACATTGAATATTGATGGAAAGCTCAAGGCTCATGATGTGTACTATGTGGAAGGAATAAAGCATAATTTGTTGAGTGTAAGTTCGATGTGTGACAAAGGGTACAAGTTCACATTTGACTCTATCGATTGTTAGATAAGCAAGAAGAGTATCAGTCAGGTTGTGGCATAAGGAAAGAGGACAGATGGAAAAGTCTACAATCTGAAGGAATGCTATGAGTTACAATGTATGATGGGATAGGTTGATGAAATTTGGTTGTGGCACCTAAGATTAGGCCATGTGAACTTTGATAATCTGGTGAAGATAAACAAAAACTGGTATGTAAGAATTATTCCACAAATAACTAAACCAACAGGTAGTTTTTGTGATGAATGTATTAGAGGCAAGAAAATAAAAGTAAGTTTCAAAACAAAAGAGTATAATACCTCAAGACTTCTAGAATTAGTACATACATATTTGTGTGTACCAACAAGGACAAGGGCTATGGCCGGTGAGAGATACTTCATGCTATTCATTGATGACTATTCAAGGATGACTTGGGTGAAATTTTTGAATGACACATCATAGGCATTTGAAAGATTCAATATTTTCAGAAGAATGGTTGAAAATGATAGTGGATACTGATTAAAGTGCTTAGGATTAGACCGTGGTGGAGAATATTCTTCCAATGAGTTTATTGACTACTGTGAGACACATGGAATCTAGAGACAATATTCAGCAGCAAGAACACCACAACAAAATGGTGCGGTAGAGAGGAAGAATAGGGTAGTGGAGGAGATGGCTAGAAAAATGTTGAATGAGACCAACATACTGGATGGCATGTGTGTGAAGTAGGATACCTACAGCTGCAACACAATTACTCAATAGATCATTACAAGCATGGTTAGCAAATTAAAATCAAATGAAAGATAAACCATGACAAAGTGACCTATCACCTCCTAAGAGATGGGAGTATGAATTTTCTCTCAGAGCTAGATGAGAAATCCCAGTGACTTGACTACACCTAGTGCAGTGTCAAAAAATTGTGACCCTATCCATTTATGACTACATTAGGGTCCTCATGCATGCGAACTCAAATCCTCTTGCCTGATCGGAGACTGGAAAGTGCTCAGCTTGTGAAAAATGCTTCTTCCTTGGCATTCACATCACTCTGTCCACACTCTACCTTGGAGAAAGGGGTAGGATAGGGGCATGGAACCCCTGTCCCTACCCTATTTTGGGGCATGACCTTTCTAGTGAAAGCATTGTGGGTTGTGCAGTGAGTGGGAAATCTCCCCGATGTCAGCCTATGATGAAATCCAAATCCTTCAAACATGTATTTAAGGGGCATTCATCCTCTCATTTGCATAAGTTCAATAAGTTGGATAAGTGGGAAATTCACAAGTGATAAAGCATTCAAGAGCATTCAAGCATTCAAGCATTGTTTTCTAGCATTGAGCATTCTCAAATCTCCCTTCAAGGCTAGGTGTCACATTCAAGTCATGGATTCAACCATTGAAGAGCATATTTCTTTCAACATTAAATTCCACACAAGCATTTCTATCAACATTGCTACTACAACCTCCCTTGAGGTGATTTACAATTCATTCTTTCATTTACATCTACTTGCAAGTACTTTCTTTCATTACTTGGTTAATTCTAGAACTAGGGTTTGACCTAAAGGCAAACCGCCAATCCCAACCCATTTTCCTCTCTTTTCTGTGTGTAGGTTGTAGGTGTGTAGTTGTACTTTTAGATTCGGGCTTTATTTGTAGACATAGAAATTTTTTTTTCGTTTTGCAGATTTTTTGGTGGACCGTGTACATTCTCGCCATGGTTCAAACAAATTTTCATCAAATTTGCAGGACGACTTCATCTCGACATTTTACTACCAAATCTAGGTGCACAACTTCAGCCCATATTTAGATCTCAAGTTATAACCAATTCTTTGTCACTTTTGCACTACATAATTCAATCAATTTTTATTTCAAATCAAACAAAGGGAATAAGGGGATCATCATAACATCCTTAATTCATTTAGAATTCAATCTATCATCTTTGTGTGGAGATTGGATCTAGTGAATTACCCCTTATCTCCTTAATGTAATGGTGAAAAGTTCTTGAAAAATAATCAATAGTAAAACTCTCATCTCTCTTTGAGGGAAAGGGTTAGTTTTCCACTTGATCTATCACTCACCATTTTCCCACCATCACACCTAGATGGAGGATTTAAAAGGATATGATATGCAAGCTAGATGAGTGTATGATTATGCTAGATTGATCCAAGAGGCTAATTAAGCTAATGATATGCATGATAAAGCTAAATGAGAGTTGATTATGCTAGAATATGATCAAATTAAGCTAGATCTAAGATGCAAAACATAATAACAATACTAAACTAGAATGCTAGAAATGATATGCCTATAATAATAATGCTTAAAATGATATGAGATGGGATGTGCCTATAATAACAATGCCTAAAATGATATGAGATGGGATCCTTTGTGCTCCAAAATGGGGGATATTTATAGGATTTCCAAGGCTAGGGGTGAGGTGGCAAGAATCAATGGTCAAGATTGAATCTGAAGATATCAAGTTTCAAATAGAAGGAGGTTGGAGAAGAGGTTGGAGGGAGGGAA
Organism: Cryptomeria japonica; assembly: GCF_030272615.1. NCBI lineage: Eukaryota > Viridiplantae > Streptophyta > Pinopsida > Cupressales > Cupressaceae > Cryptomeria > Cryptomeria japonica. The sequence goes on from NC_081407.1 coordinate 183,095,517, forward strand.
ACTTGTCATCTTTGTGGTGACAAGTGCTAAGGAGCCTTTCTCATAAGAGGGCAAGTGTGCAAGGGAGAAGACATGTGGCATAAGTGCCATGTATCTCAAAGGGAGAATATCCAACCCATAGGAGGTTAGGATAATGTGGTTAGGATGTGAAAGATAGGATAGGGTTAGTTAAACCCAGGGTTAGGTGGAATGGGTTAGGTTAGGGGATGGTTAGGTTAGTAGGCATGTGGGTAATTTGAATTTAAAAATTCAAATAATAGGAAAAGGCTAAATAATATTCAACAACTCATAAATTGATTTGTTTTAATTAATTAGGGGATTAGAAGAAATGAATTAAATGGGAGGACTAATTACTTTAGATTAATTAATCAAAGGGGACTATGTAAATGAACCTATTAAATAAATCCTTAGATTTATTAATAAGAAGGTAAATGGGGGAATTTAATCAAATTGCTAATGAATTTAATTAAATTGGGAAGGGGGATTAATTAAATAATTGCTTATTTAATTAAATATCTTCAGACAATTTTTAGTTGTATACATTTTCCCCCTCTTTGAAGCGAGGTGTGATGATGCATTGATTCAAAGAATAATCTCATTTTGATGATGGTGATGTGATATTGATTCGATAGGATGCCCCAGATATTGATTGATAAATTGTGATACGATGATTCCCCCTCAGGAGATCAATTGAGATAATTGACCTTTGGAGTGTTTGGATCTTTGCAAAATTGATTTTCCAATTAGAAATGATGTGATTTCCGCAACTGTGATTGATGAAAGTGTGAGTTCTTCAATCACTTTAATGTGGTTCTCAATGTGATGATTGATAGAGCTTGATTTAATTGATAAGATTTACTAGATTGATGAGATCAAGATCTACTCTAGTTTCAAGACTGAGACCTCCTATATAAGACAAATATGATCAAAGCATCTAGTTTTAGGAACAATATATCTTGTATAAGACTTGATCAAAATGGCTGGTTCTAGGAAAGATACATCCTATATAAGACATGATAGAATGAATCAGATGAGATGGATTGATAGAATTGATAAGATTGATTGGATAAAGAACTGACATTTTGTTGATATCCTATTGTAGGAAGATTCAGATATGTTGATGTTGTTACATTTGAGGGAGTAGCATAAGATTCACATTGGGTTGACAATATCTAGAGAGAGATGAGTCATCATTCTAATTGTGTATAGATTTATGATGATACATTAATGATTCTTGTGATAAATTTTGCTTTGGATAAGATGAGATTTTGTGATCCTATGCAAGAATGAAATGCAAGCTAAATACAAATGCAAAATGCAAATGAAATGCAAAGCTGTAATCGGACTAGTCACTAGGTTATTGCTTTGTGTCATCATTGAGCTTTTAAGATATGGGAAGCAAGTGAAAACATCGATGGTATAATTAAACCATGATGACCTAATCACTACTTTCTTGGATTTTGATAATCCAAGCTAGCACAAGCATCAAGGTATAATTGAACCAAGATGACCCGAGTGTTGCTTGTGTAAAAACAGGTAGTATTAACCATTAAAATATGCAAATCAGAAATTTCTTTGATGATACTTCGATGATCATGTCCTAAGACAAATTTATACATATTAAAGATTAATTTAAAGATCGTAGACAAGAAAATATCATGTTCCTTCCTTGTTCCTCTAGTTAAAGACATCCTGGAGTCACTCAGAAATCATGATAGCGAAAATCAAGATAGATAAGTTGAACTAAAGTATTAAAATCATTAGTCAAAAGATATCATCCATTGATATGTGTGTGTCATTCTTAGACTGACATCTAATAGTTTTGATGGTTGATAATTTAATCTTGTGTTCAACGTTGGATGTGTCTTAGTTTCGCTTGATAAGAGTTGTCTAACTGTTGTTCTACCTTTTTTATTAAGCTCAAAATGATCGAAAATTTTGCCCCCAACTATGTGTAGGATTTTGCTCCAAGCCTAAAAATAAATTTACTATGATATACCCAATGATCCAAACCATGGTGAGAAATCACTTGTGATGCCTGCGTATGTACAAAGGCTTATTTGCGGATATGGAAAATGCTGATAGAAATGAATGCAAGTAGAAGGATGCATGAACTAATAGATGGAAGAGATAGCTAACAGATAGTGCCTATTGCCAAGTTTTCACCATCTATTTTTATTGCATTGGTTAGTGATAAATACTAAGAGGGGGGGAGTGAATTAGTATGCCAAAAAAGTCTATACTTAAACACTTAAACAGTTTGAAGATAAACTAGTAAAATAGTTTAATAGACAGACCGGTTATCACACATGCAAACCAAAATGCAAATAAAGCATTCACCCACAAAAGCAATACAACCATAACACAAGATATTTGATGTGGAAACCCAAATGGGAAAAACCACGGTGAGATGGAACTCACAAGTCACTATCTGTAGAATAGAAACCTGACCGGTTAAGGTCAAACAGGTTAAGGTCTTACAATGTTCTTCACCAGAACAGATCCTATTAGGAATCTCAATCTCTGTTAGGAGATAAGTCCGATTAAAGACTACCTATTTTAGATTCATAGAGGTGAACCACCTGGTTAGAGGATTTTACAAAAGGCTTTTGGGCCTACCCGGTTAAGGGCTATAGACTTGTCAAAGATGTGAGTAATCAACAAGTGTTTGATCTATCTAATAGCACAAACTGCTTGGTTAGATCCAGTATAGCTCACTGCTAATGCATTCCAGCATTACTTCAGTCTTCTCTATCTCTCACTCAGTTACAACTTGATCTTCTTAGATAAGATTGCTCTTACAATAACTCAACAACCACCTTAAACCCTAGCACAACATAAACCCTTTCAATAACAACCTAAAACCCCAGACATGATGTCCTTTTAAAGGAATCTGATTTCATGTCGGTCCAATAGGATTACATTACAATTTCCTAGGTTCAATAAATCTAGACATACTCAGTAACATGACACAAGAAGCACCATCAGTGTGTCAACACCATCAAATAATCGGTGGATTGGTAACACATCACAAAAATGCCAGTTGGTAACTCATCACAAAGTATTACCGGTTCATACAAAATACTGGTTGCTAGTTTGACAAATGAAGACTGGTAAGAGTGTGTTATGCCACTTTGCTTCCTCATACCACTTGAGATCTATGAACCGCTTGGGGTCGACATGCCGCTTCAGACTAGGAAACACATTCTACAAAATCACCAATAGTCTAAAGACTAGAATACAACATACCGGTTAGAATAGATACCGGTTGAGCTCTAGCTCATACATATAAAGTGAATCTCAATGCAAGTGTGTGTCCATCAATGACAATCACAACATAGACATCAAAAATGCCAACAATCTCCCCCTTTGGCATTGATGGCAACACTTAGGAAAATAAATTTTGCACAATTAAGTGTTTTACAACAAAAACATGCCATTAAAAAAATTGCTCAAAATTGCTCCCCCCAAGTATATACACTATCCCTTAATCAATTCAATGTATAACAATTTTGCATATAGAGAATAAAGCATATATCAAAACATATATCAGAATTTTAAAGCCAGATACTTGTCCCTATTCTTCTCTGAAATAGATAGAGTACTTCTCCCCCTTTGCCAACAATGACAAAGTACCGTTAAACAACCCTATTTCCATTTGATATTAAAATAATAGGATTTTATGAAAATAAAGAATAATACCTATCAAAAACCGATTTATAGTCTTGCAAAAATTGTTTCATGGATAAAGACCAGGACTCAAGTAGGGAGGTGGCCACTTCTTTCTCTATTTGCATCTAGGATACCTATTCTTCCATGGCATCAACTATGCTCATCTCCTACGTAACTTTCAAGGCATCGAGGTTCAGATAACACTTCTGAAGAATTTGCAGACATGGAAGGAAAACTAGTAGTAGCTCCTGCAAATCTCTAGACCGTGTACTGATCTCTTGTTTCATTTTGGCTGACTGGATCTAAAACCGGTAAACGGTTTGCCCATAAGTTGCAAAGGAATCATAAGGTGGCTTAAATGTGGTTAACTAAGACTGTAAGTCCATTTGAAGCTTTTGCTTTTGGGCTAGCTCATCATTGCAGAATAGATGGGGTTGATAGATTTTGCTTAGTAGCAGGTTTCCCTCATCCAAAGCCTCCCTTATATCCTTTTGGTCTTTCAGAAGTTCAAACTGGAATTCATTCAACTTTTTCACCAGAGCAATATTAAGAGCCTTTTGATTCTCTTTCTTGATATTTGCCTCAGTTGCTTCTTCCAGACTCTGCACCTGATCATCCACTACATTACATAGGAGCTTAAGCTGTGCTAGTGATGATTCAGTGTTGGGAAGATTAGTAACGGGGATCAAACTGGTAAGGGTGTTTATAGCCGTTTGAATTATATCTTTCTCCTTTTTCCTTTAAATGATTTCAAGGCACTCTTGAGAAACCTTGATGCTTTGCATTAGCTCTGATTCACTTACAGACTGGAGATCAATAGGACTGGATATATCAGCCGGTTTGGCTTGACTCTCGGTTGCTTTCAGAGTCTCCATCTGTGTGCTCTTCACCACTTCCACTGCCTTGTCTGCTTCTTCCTTCTTTTTCTCTTCCTCTTCCTTCTTCTTCTTTTTCATTTCTTTATCCTCTTCTTCTTTCTTTTTCCTCTCATCTTCTTTCTTCTTTTTCTCTTCACCTTTTCTTTTCTCCTCTTCCTCTTTTTTCTTCTCTTCCTCTTCATCCCTCTTCTTTTTCTCTTCCTATTCCTTAGCTGCTTCCTATCTATCCTCAGCTTGCTCACTGCCCTGTTCAGCTTGTTGCACCTATTCTGTTCCCTTAGAAGGTATGTCCTGAGTGACATCTTCTATGTCCAGGGCATCGACATCAATAGTGTTAATTGGTTCTTCAACCGGGTTTCCTTCTTCATCAAAAAATTCATCCGGTTTGGATATGACCGGTTCTTTTTCTGCTTGCAGGTTGGTCATACGTTCTTTGTGACCTTGAATAACATGATTCATATACTGATGAGTGTCTTTTTCAACATCATCAATTCTTCCCTCTAACAGCCAGAGTCTTCTTCTCCTTGTGAAGAAGAGTCCATTATTTTGGTCCAAAATGTCAAATAATTTTGAGTTTGAGAGTTCAGGAAAGTACTGGGCAAAGACTTTCTCCCTAATCTCCTGTTCTTTTTCTATAGCAATGTGCCATGTATTATCTAATGCCTTATATAATGAATTTGGTGGCTAAGATTTAATCTCTGATGGTGACCAGTCATTCTTACACAAATAAATAATAGTTTCTTATAGTACTTCTTTCTCCTCATCACTAAAATCATCATAGTAATCTACTAAATCATGAAGTAATTTTCTCCAAATATTCTTTACTATTCTTTGACAATGTGTCAAAGGTTTATATGAGGAGATATCGATATTTACCGGTGCAGATGCTGCTGGTTCATTCTTCTTCATCTTCTTTGTTTGTCTGGCCTTCTTTGGCATTTCATCAGACTCAGTCTCCTCAGAGTCTGGTTCATTTGAATTAGTCTTCCTTTTTCTTTCAAAGACTTTTGTCGATGCTACTACTGGTTTCTTCTTTGTAGGTGACCACTTGGTCACTCTTGGAGTTGCAGTAGTAGCCGGTTCCGATGCTGCAGGCACTGCCTTTGCTTTCTTTGCTGCCAGTTCTTTTCCTTTCTTAACAGAGGGTTCCTCAGCCAGTGCAATCCTCTCTAGATAGGGTCCTATCCTCTTTTCCTTGGGATCAAGAGGTGAGGCAATAAGGGTTGAGGCATACCCTCCCAGCATATCGTACATCACCTCATAGCCCATTGGCTCCACTACTTCCATTCTAGGCTCAACAGCCTCCATTAAGCATTTGTCCACCTAGATGGTGAAATAGATGTCATCTTCATATTTCTTAATAATATCACCTCAGATCCTCATCCTTTGGCTCATCTTCTATCTGAACTCATCAAAATATTTGTTCAGCACATCAGGGTAACTGGTTTCGATAGCTTGAATGCTTTCCTTGATCTGCTTGGTTATCGGTTGGTCAGGAGACCACTGGACATCTCCTACTCTAGGAAAGTAGCCTTGGAAATAGAAGAACAATCCAACCAATAGTTGTCCAAACTTGAATCTTAGTGCATTATCCTATTTAATCGACTTCAGATTAGACAGGAGTTGCCTCTGCATACTGTTGCATAGGTCAAAAGATGCATCTTGTTTAATCATCTGGTAAGCAACATTTACCATTGTAGCAGATATAGAATTAATCCTGCTAGCTAACAATGTTCTGTAGCCTATCACCATGCAGGCGTACTTCACCAGATCATCCTTGATAGGATTAACTATCATACCTCGTGAGTCGCTTGTTGAACCAGTGAGCTTAGCCATTTCCATTTTGCTTACCGTTCTTAGGGCTAGCACTTCCCCTGTGTTGTAGAAACTAGTGATTGCATGAATTGCCTGTGGTGTGATATCATGCATCCTCTCTAGGTACATCTTGTCACCATGGACTCTGCTCAAAATGATCCTAATATGATCCTCTGTAAAGTCTTCCAGAAAGTATACAACATTGTGGAGTTTCTTCTTCTCTAAGATACTGTATTCCAGTTTGATTTTCTTGTCCTTGCTGCAAAATAAACCTAACTGGGTGTGAATAGCTAAAGACCCTAGGTCTTCTATTTTGCAATCAATATAGTCATAAATTCCCTCTTCTACTATCACTCCATCTGGAACTTGTGATAGGGCATTATACTTGGACTTCTTTTGAATGAAACTTTCTGACTCAATGGATGTACTAGAACTGGTATGAGATGCGAAAGCCATTGTAGAGTATTTTAAGAACATGAAAAATACCTTTAAAACATGAACTTAGGGCTTCTTGATTCTCCTTCACTCCACACTTCGTTGATTGCCAAATAACCGCTTTGTGCTCTCCACTTGACCGTTTGCAAACTGAATTTGAATATCCTTCAAGATTAGTCAATTCCTTGAAATCTCAGCTCAAATTGCCTTTTCTTCGCTTTGCACTTTGAAAAACTTTTCTTTGCTCAAAAACAGATAGTGAGAAATGATTTGAAATATACTTTTATACATGTCTCTCACCTACTGCCATTAATGCCCCTCTATTAGGGCGTAAACCTTAATTTGCCTTTTTACCATTTTCGGTCTTCTGCCAAGCGACAGGTATCACATACCGGTTAAGGTCTTTTACTGGTGTAAACCAAGGGTTCAAAAACATTTCACCATTTGCTCCCCCTAAGCCTTTTTGGAGCTTAGTTTGTCGGTTTTGATATTTCCACACTCGGTGCAGAAACCAGTTCCTCTTCCAACATTGTTAGTTTCTTCCTCTAGGTTTTGTTCATGTCTGCTTGAACTATTTCAACATCAATTTCCCCTTCCTAAGTGACTAGTATATCATCAGATATACTCTTTCTGCTTCTGCAGAATCTTGCAATGTGACTCGGTTTGTTGCAGTGATAGCAAACCAATCCAGGTGCTCTCCAAGGTCCATTTTTCATGTTTCCATTCTTCCTTCTGCATGTAGCAGCAGTGTGACCATGACCATGACAAATCCAATAGTTTGCTCTCCATCCAGTTGTCGCTTGATGGCTACTGCTTCTTGACTCATGATTGAAGACATTAAACCGGTTGTAGTTCTATTTTACAAAAGGTTCAGGACCAACTCCTTGGGTCCTCTAAGGATATCTTCTAGTGTTGTTCATCATAGACTTGCATTCAAATGCTCTATGCCCAAACTTGTTGCATGCATAACATTGACCATTGAACTTATTGGATCTAGGTACATTGTTGATAAAGGAAAATTATTGTAGGCTTTTCTCCTACATACATTGGCAGTGTGTCCTTCTTCAAGACAGTTAAAGCAAATAGGTTTGAATTTTTGCTTACCTTTTCCTTTGAGTGTCTGTTGCTTCTTTGATGCTTCAGCATTTGTTCCTGAGGATTCTCCTTCCACATGTCCAGAGAAACCAAGTCCATTGGTATTCTTTATCAGTCTAGATGACTCAAGATTTTGCACTAGCTTGACAGTACTTTTGTTGAACTTCACAAGTATTTCCTTTGACTGGGAGAGTTCTTTAGAAATAGCAGTATTTGTCTCCACTAGGCTTGCATTTTCAGAGATGGCTATGTTTAGTTCATCTTGTACTCTTTTCTCCATTTTACTCTCATGAAGGCGAGTAGTCAGTGCACTAATCTCTTGTTTCAACTTGGAGATCTCAAGATCTCTGTCCTTTAACAAATCTTTAGCTTTCCTCCAGTTCTCAAGCTCTTGACTAAACCAGATAGTCAGTCCTTCCAACTCCTTTCTCAGATTGGAGTTTGAATCATTCAGCTTATTTACTTCTACAATCATGGCTTCCATATTTGCTTCATCTTCAAAACTATTTTCAGATAGCTCCATCAACTTCTCTGCATGTTCTCTCCTTTTTGCTTGAGATGCCTTGTATTTGACCATAAGATCATCATAGGCTTGCTCAGATTGAGTGAGCCATTGAGTAAGTTCCCTCAAGGTGTATTCCCCCATATCTCTTTACAAGTGGTTAAACTTATAGAAAGGTAGGCTCTGATACCAATTGATAAATACTAAGAGGGGGGGTGAATTAGTATGCCAAAAATCTCTATTCTTAAACACTTAAATAGTTTGAAGATAAACTGATAAAATAGTTGAACAGACAGACCGATTATCACACATGCAAACCAAAATGAAAATAAATCATTCACCCACAAAAGCAATATGACCATAACACAAGATATTTGATGTGGAAACCCAAATGGGAAAAACCACGGTGAGATGGAACTCACAAGTCACTATCTGCAAAATAGAAACTAGACCGATTAAGGTCTTATAATGTTCTTCACTAGAATAGATCCTGTTAGGAATCTCAATCTCTCTTAGGAGATAAGTCCAATTAAAGACTACCTTGCTAGAGGATTTTAGATTCATAGAGGTGAACCACTTGGTTAGAGTATTTTACAAAAGGCTTTTGGGCCTACCTGGTTAAGGGCTACAGACTTGTCAAAGATGTGAGTAATCAACAAGTGTTTGATCTATCTAATAGCACAAACTGCTTGGTTAGATCCAGTATAGCTCACTGCTAAAGCATTCCAGCATTACTTCAGTCTTCTCTATCTCTCACTCAATTACAACTTGATCTTCTCAGATAAGATCACTCTTACAACAACTCATCAGCCACCTTAAACCCTAGCACAACATAAACCCTTTCAGCAACAACCTAAAACCCTAGACATGATGTCCTTTTAAAGGAATCTGATTTCATGTCGGTCCAATAGGATTACATTACAATTTCCTAGGTTCAATGAATCTAGACATACTCAGTAACACAACACAAGAAGCATCGTCAGTGTGTCGGCACCGTCAAACAATCAGTGGATTGGTAACTCATCACAAAAATGTTGGTTGGTAACTCATCATAGAGTATTACCGGTTCATACAAAATACCGGTTTCCAATTTGGCAAATGAATATTGGTAATAATGTGTTATGCCGCTTTGCTTCCTTGTACCGCTTGAGATCTATGAACTGCTTGGGGTCGACATGCTGCTTCTGATCGAGAAACACATTCTACAAAATCACCAATAGTCTAAAGACTAGAATACAACATACCGGTTGGAACAAATACCGGTTAAGCTCTAGCTCATACATATAAAGTGGATCTCAATGCAAGTGTGTGTCCATCAATGACAATCACAACATAAACATAAAAAATGCTAATAGTTAGATGCATGCTATTGATGGGTTCCTTGAGCTGATCCCTGTCCTATGTTGATAGCTGAAATGCTCCTGATCCAAATACTGTTGTGACCACAAATGGACCTAGCTAGTTTAGTTCAAACTTCAATTTCTTTTCTTGAGCTGATTGGTTGCATGGATTTTCCTTTAGTGCTAGTTCTCCTGCTTGAAAGGCTCTTGGTTTGACCTTGTTATTGTAACTGCAACACATTCTTTATTGATGCATCTTCAAATTATCAAAGGCATTTTGTCTTTGTTCATGGATCAATTCTAGCTCTTGCAGTCTAGATACTTGTTGTTCTTAATCTATGATAAGACCTTTTAATGATACTCGTAGAGAAGGTATCTCTACTTCTATTGGCAGTATTGCTTTTGATCCATAGACAAGAGAGAAAGGTGTGGCACCTATTTGTGTGTGGATACTAGTACAATAGGCCCATAGAGAAGGGTTGAATTGAATATGCCAGCATCATTCACTATCTTTTTGAAGATTTTCAGAATATTTTTGTTTGATACTTCTACTTGTCCATTCCCTTGTAGATATTAGGGTGTGGAAAATCTATGTTGGATCTTGAATTTCTCACATAGCTCTTATACATCCTGATTCTTGAACAGTTGCCCATTATCAGTGATAATGGTCATGGGTATGCCATAGCGACACATGATGTAGTTCAAGATAAATGCAGCAATTTATTTTCCTATGATATTGATGAGAGGTACTGCCTCAATCCATTTTGTGAAATATTCTATAGCTACAAGCATGAATTTGTGACCATTAGATGAAGGAGGATGTATCTTTCCTACTAGATCAGGAACCCATTGGTAGAATGGCCAAGATGTTGCTAAAGCATGAAGTTATTGTGTTGGTGCATGAATTAAATTTCCATGGATCTGACATTTTTTGCATGTTTTAGCTATATGAAAAGAATCGCATTCCATAGTTGTCCAATAATAGCCCAAGCGTATGAGTATTTTCAAAAGGGTCAGACCATTGAATGAGTATTTTCTAGATCTCATTTAAAAAGGGTATCCATGACAAGAGTATAATGGGAAGATTGGCAAATAAAGTTTCTCTTTTGGTTCTTTGACAAGTCAGGAGGGAGGATATTATCTTTCAAGTATGTATAAGTTTGGCCATACTGGGAGGAATCATATCCAACAAGGGGATAGATAGTTTGGGAATCAACACAATTATGAGCCAGGTAAAATAACTCTTTCACCAGGAATTTGTAATGCTCCTGATTTTCATGTGTCTGCAATAGAGAAGCAAGTGTTGCCATGGCATTTGTTGCTTTTTTGTCATTCCTAGAAATCTGCTAAACAGTTATTTCGGCAAAGTGTTTCTTGACATCATCAACCATCTTATAAGGAATTAGCTTTTCATCATTTTTTTTATAATCATCATTGAATTGATTAGTGACGAATTGAGAGTCTCCAAAGACCTGTAGCTGTGTAATGTTCCATTATATGGCCATCTTTATTCATGTGACCAAAGCTTCATATTCTACTGTGTTATTAGTACATGGAAAGCTCAATTTGTATGCCTTTGGAATTGTATGAACTTGTGGCGTGATGAATAGAATGCTTTCTCTTGATCCATATTGTGTTCCATTATTCATGCTTTTAGTTAAGATGAGAGGAGGGGGTGAATCATAAATACTTCACCATACAATATATTCACTAGATTCAACCTCGGTAGCCTTTACTGATATGCAACTATGACTGTAAATCATTCAATACTCATAAACAGATACACTTAAAACATCATAACACATTTAACACCAGATTTAACGTGGAAAACCAAATAAGGAAAAACCATTGTGGGATTTTGGACCCACTAAGAAATATACCCTACTAGAGTATGCACGGTTAAAAGCTAATCTAGTTACAGATTATAAAAACACATTGCTAGATGTGACCCAGTTAAGGGATTTCCCTTAGACTTGTTAGAGTCTTGCACTTTGTTAGAAGTGACCTTGTCAAAGGATTTCAAACACTCATTTAGAATGTTACCTTGCTAGAGGGTTTACAAATAAGTTTGTTAAGTCCACTCAGTTAAGAGATTTCCTATCACTTACAAAATAAATAACAGTAATACAATATATCTGCAACTTCACATCAGAAATGCTAAAGCAGATTCTATATGCTCAAAATAATCTTGTCATAAGACTTATCTTGCTTTTTTTTGGGCTTCTCAATCTGTTCTTCAACTAGATCTTCAATCTTGTGTGCTCGGTGACCACTACTGTCATGTCACTTTTCTTCTATTTTTCCTGCATGCATTGTTCATCAATAGTTTCTTATTTATGAACAATACCTAACCACTTAATCTCCTTGATCAAATTTCCCATGATCAATCTTAGCCATCAGATCTTAAAATGTGACTAGGTTCATTGTATCCTTTGATCTGAAAACATTTTACCTTGCCTTGGAACTTGTGCTAGGTTATGGCCGTTCAATCTGTGCTGTAGATCTTATCTCTTGTATTTTCGATGTCGTAGATCCTCAACAAACTTCTTTTGTGACATACCAATCATCTGATCAAATCTAGCTCGTTGGTATTCTACATTTAATAATGTATTTATCCATCCAATTCATTATGTTATTACTCAGTAAATACTGAACTTCACTCAATAGATATTCTGCCTTCTTTAACCAATAGTGATAACCTTAGGGTTTACCGACTAGCATCTTGCTCGGTAACATAGAATAGTATCAAGCCTTAACTAATTCTAAAGCTTGAACTCTTTTCTCCTTCTTGTTTAGTCTTTGAATACTCACATATAGGATATCAAAACAATCAAAACAACTTAATCTCATCACTGTCTAACTCGGTAATAGTTGCCCATTGAATAACTTATTATTCCCCTTTTATTTTCACATTCATTCTGTGTCTCTTACCGAAATCTTTATACTTATCAAAACATACTAATCAAGATATGGCAACATCATACTGAATCAAAAAATCAATTGCTTGACATCAATGACAAAATAATGTTATTAAGATAGTAATCATCCTTTCTCAATTATATCAACAATCTTATTGAGATGCTAACAATCTCCCCCTTTGGCTTTGATGGTAAAAACAACTGTAATGGCAATACCAACATGATTTATTTCAATTGATTCGGATTCAGATTGTTGTTTAAACTTCTCTGAATTTTTTTGGAATTCTCCCCCAGTCATTAGTCTTCTCCCAACTTCTTTTGTTAGTTCCTTACAAATTAGTCTTATCCCCCTTTGAGAACAATGCCAAAAAGAAAAAACTAATTCATGATCTCTTCCTTTGTGAAGTAATTTTCCTTCCAGTCGCATTCACGGTTAGAACATATTTGTCTTCAATCACTTTTCTTGTACAACTTAAGGCAACCTCCTAAAGAGTATAAAGTAGCATCAACTCATAAATAGTTATCCTTTAGATTCATAGAATTGATTCTTTCACCAAACTCTGTCAGTGAGTACTAGATAGGGGTAGGACCCCTAATTGACTTCTGAGATACTCAAAAGTGTCCCTTGGCAATGGCTTTGTGAAAATATCTACTATTTGCTCCTTTGAATTGATATATTCTAGCACAACTTTCTTCTCTTGAACTTCTTCTCTGAGATAATGATACTTTATAGAGATATGCTTTGTCTTAGAGTGCATTACCAGATTCTTTGAAATGTTAATGGCACTAGTATTATCACAGAATATAGTTACTAGCTTGGTAACTTTCTCATTCATACCTTCCAACAGTTATTTGATCCATGCTATATTGGTACAATTCAATGCTGTAGCGACATATTCAGCTTTAGCTGTTGACTGGGAAATGCATCCTTGTTTCTTGCTAAGACAACTTACTAGTCTATGTCCCAAAAAGAAAGCTCCACCGCTTGTGCTTTTTTTTTCATCAATGTTTCCTGCCCAATCAGCATCAGTATAGACTTTTAAGTCAAAAACATTTCTCTTTTGATACACTAAGCCATAATCTTCAGTGCCTCTCAGGTATCCGAAAATTCTCTTGATTGTTGTCAAATAAGTTTCTTTGGGATCTGCAGAAAATCTTGCAACTATACCTACTGCATGTGCTATATCTAGCCTGTTGTGAATCACATGTTGCAACTTTCAAATCATAGATCAGTAAAGTGTCTCATCAATAGATGCAGATTCATCACTCTTTGATATTTTACAATTGGTAGTCATAGGAGTACTTACAAGTTTAGAATCCTCCATTCCAAATTTCTTCAAGATTTCCTTTATATACTTGGATTGAGTAATGAAAATCTCATTTTTCCTTTGTAGTATCTGTAGACCTATAAAATACTTTATTTCACCGATTAATGACATCTCAAATTCTTTGCACATTTCATTTCCAAAGTTCTTGCATAAGGAGTCATTTCCACAAAAAATAATATCATCAACAAATATGGCTAAAAGTAGTATACCATTGTTTTCATCATTTTTCATATACATGTTGCTATTTTCACTCATCCTTATAAATCCAATCTTGATCAAATAAGAGTGCGATCTTTCATACCATGCTCTAGGTGCTTGGTTTAAACCATATAATGCTTTGTTCATCTTACATACCTGATCTTTATTCTTGTCTTCAATAAATGCTTCAGGTTGTTCAATATAAACTTCTTCTTCTAGTATACCATTCAAAAATGCAGATTTAACATCCATTTGATATACCTTGAAATTTTTGTAAGCAACATATGCCAACAATGTTCTCACTCATTCAAGTCTTGCCACAGGTGCAAAAGTCTCACCATAATCAATTCCTTCTTCTTGAGCATATCCTTTGCAAACTAGTCTTGCTTTATTCTGAATGACCTCTCCTTTTACATTTAGTTTGTTTCTGAAAATCCACTTTGTACCAGTTACATTTTTCTCTTTTGGTCTTGGGACCAATGCCCATGTTTCATTCTTCTTGATTTGTTCAATTTCTTCTGTCATAGCATTTATCCAATCTTCATTACTAAATGCGTCTTTTACTATCCTCGGTTCAAATTCAAATATCAGACATGTGTTTTGTCTCAATTTGTTCCTTGTCATCATTGGATCATCCTTATCTCCTATAATCTGACTTGATGCATGATTTCTTTTGACATACTTGGCTAATATGGGCTTGGTATGCTCTGTTTGATCTTCTTCATCACTCGGTAACTGAGTATTTTCTTCATTTTCTTCATCAACTTTCTCGGTAGGATTTCTCAGTTGAACATAAACAAATTCTTCATAATTTTTTGGTTCCTTGGAATTTCCTTCATCATTTCTTTCTGCAAATTCATCAATTTTCACATTTTCACTTTTTACTATTTTGTTAGATGATTTGATCAGACATTTAAATGCTTTACTTCTAGAAGAATAGCCAAGAAATGTTCGTTCCTCGCTTTTCTGATCAAACTTTCCATTTCTGTCATCTTTGTGAACATAATATCTACTTCCAAATAATTTAATATAACTTACATTGGGTTTCTTATCATACTAGATTTCATATGGTGTCTTCAAAGTTCCTTTCTTCAGTTTACTCAGTTCAAGGTGTAAATTGCAGTGTTGATTGCTTCTCTCCAAAATGTTTGAGGTACCCTCTTTTCTATCATCAGGGTTCTGGCACAATCTACAATTGATCTATTTCTTCTTTCAGCCATCCCATGTTGCTGAGGTGTTCTTGGTGCAGACATTTGTCTTTATACCATGATCATTGCAAAATAGGTTAAATTCATCAGAAATGAATTCTCCTCCTCTATCAGATCTTAGACATTTCAACTGTCTTCCTATTTCTTTTTCAACTCTATCCTTATACCATTTGAACATTGAAAGGCTTCTGATTTTCTTTTAAAAACACAACTGACATCATTCTTGAGTAATCATCCACAAATAATATGAAGTATTTATCTCCATAATAACTTTGAACTTTCGTAGGACCACAAAGATCAGTGTGCACTAGATCTAAAATTCCTTTAGAAGTGTAGGACTTACTTGTAAAGCTTTACTTTGTCATCTTACCCATCTAGCATCGTCGACATATTGCATTCTCTAGTTTTTCCAGGCTTGGTAGACCTCTTACTCGGTGTTTCTTACTTATTTTGATCAGGTTATCAAAATTTACATGACAAAACCTTTTATGCCATAACTAGGTATCTTCTAGTTTAGCATATAGACAATTGTTCTGAGTTGAGTCAAGATGAAATGTATTACCTTTTGTTTGTGTCCCGGTAGTAGCCAACTTTCCATGTTTGTCATGAACTTTGACACATCCCTTCTGGAATTCTATTCGGTATCCTGTATTGTTTAGCTGTACTACACTCAACAAATTGTATTTCAAACCTTCAACCCAATATACATCATCAAATTTAGCATTATCAAGAAGTGTTATAGAACCTTTACCTTTCATTGGACATGGTGCATAATTACCAAATCTTACATATCCTCCATCATAGTATTCTAAATTAATAAACTTGCGTTTATCACCTATCATGTGATGTGAGCATCCACTATCTATGATCCAAGAATCATTTTTATTTATGTGAGATATTAGGGTTTTTTATTCATACCTTTCTTCATCTGATCCATCTTTGATAGCCACATAAACAACTTCCTCTGTATCAGTCCCATCAGATTTATCATCGTTGGATTCCTCATCAGCTACTAGTCATGTCTTTCTATCTTTCCTTCTGAAGTCTCGGTGTCCTCTATATTGGTTGTCATTCTGTCTATCATCTCGGTATTCTCTCTTTTCACTAGATTCTTTGTCAGGATAGTTAGAAGCCATATGTCCTATTCTATCATAGTTAAAACATTTTAAAGGTAACTTTCCTTTATACTCACCTTTGCCTCTCGGTAACCTTCTAGCTAATAATGCTTCAAGCTCTTCTTGCTTTTTGATTTCTTCATATAGTTTGTGTACCTCTTTCATGTTTTTATCAAATCTTTCACCCTCTCCACTATGATTTCCTTCAGTATACTTATACATTCTATCATTGTAATCATCAGATTCACCAATATGAAAAGAACTAAATGCATATTCAACTTTATTTACTGAGGACCCACTATTATCAAAATTACTTAACTCAAATGCATGTAGCTTACCAATAGTAGTATCCAAAGAGACTGGCATGTTTGGCACAAACCTTAATTCATTGATTTCAAAGACTCGAATGGCATAAGCAGGTAGAAGTGTTCTAAGCAACTTACTTGTTACATCCTTTTCTTCAATAGTTCCTCATGCTCCTTTGATTTGATTGACAGTTTCCTTTAACCTTGTACTATATTGGATTATGTTCTCACCTTCATTCATTCTCATGGATTCAAGTTGACCTCTTAAACTTCCTACTTTTTCTCTCTGAACATGTTCATCACCACCATACATAGATATAAGCTTGGTCCACATCGCTTTGACATCATTGCAGCCTTCTAGGTCATTAAACTCTGATTCGGTTAATGCAGATGTTATTTTAATCATAGATTGAATATGTTCTTGCCTTTCCTTTATCTCTTCCATTGTCATCGGGTTGGTGCTAGGTGTTATGTAATCATTCTCTAGATAATATGTTGCATATTCTCCAATTCCTCATTAATGCAGCTTCTTCCTTTTCTGCCATGTGGAGAAACTTGACTTGTTCATCTTTGGTGCATCCCTTTTATACATCTTCGGATCTTGCCTCAAGTACCTTTAAAATTTTCTTCCAGAGTCCAAAGCTCTGATACCAATTGTTAGTTAAGATGAGAGGGGGGGGGGGTGAATCATAAAAACTTCACCATACAATATATTCACCAGATTCAACCTCGGTAGCCTTTACTGATATGCAACTATGACTATAAATCATTTAATACTCATAAACAGATACACTTAAAACATCATAACACATTTAACACCAGATTTAATGTGGAAACCCAAATAGGGAAAAACCATTGTGGGATTTCGGACCCGCTAAGAAATATACCCTTCTAGAGTATGCTCAGTTAAAAGATAATCTAGTTACAGATTACAAAAACACATTGCTAGATGTGACCCGGATAAGGGATTTCCCTCAGACTTGTTAGAGTCTTGCACTTTGTTAGAAGTGACCTTGTCAAAGGATTTCAAACACTCATTTAGAATGTTACCTTGCTAGAGGGTTTACAAATAAGACTGTTAAGTCCACTCGGTTAAGAGATTTCCTGTCAGTTACAAAATAAATAATAGTAATACAATATATCTGCAACTTCACATCTGAAATGCTAAAGCAGAATCTATATGCTCAAAACAATCTTGTCATAAGACTTATCTTTCTTTTTGTTGGGCTTCTCAATCTATTCTTCAATCAAATCTTCAAACTTTCGTGCTTGGTGATCACTACTGTCGTGTCACTTTTCTTCTATTTTGCCCGCATGCATTGTTCATCAACAGTTTCTTATTTATGAACAATACCTAACCGCTTAATCTCCTTGATCAAATTTCCCATGATCAATCTTAGCCATCAGATCTTAAAATGTGACTAGGTTCATTGTATCCTTCGATTTGAAAATGTTTTAACTTGCCTTGGAACTTGTTCTAGGTTATGGTCATTCAATCTGCACTGTAGATCTTATCTCTTATATTTTTGATGTCGTAGATCATCAACAAACTTCTTGCGCAACATACCAATCATCTGATCAACTCCAACTCATTGGTATTCTACATTTAATAATGTATCTATCCATCCAATGCATTCTATTATTACTCAGTTGTTACTCGATAAATACTAAACTTCACTCGGTAGATATTCTACCTCCTTTACCAATAGTGATAACCTTAGGGTTTACTGACTAGCATCTTGCTCGGTAGCATAGAATAGTATCAAGGCTTAACTAATTCTTTAGCTTGAACTCTTTTCTCCTTCTTGTTCAATTTTTGAATACTCACATATAGGATATCAAAACAATCAAAACAACATAATCTCATCACTGTCTAACTCAGTAATAGTTGCCCATTGAATAAGTTATTATTCCCCTTTTATTTTCACATTCATTCTGTGTCTCTTACCGACATCTTTATACTTATCAAAACAAACTCATTAAGATTTGGCAACATCATACTGAATTAGAAAATCAATTGCTTGACATCAATGACAAAATAATGTTATTAAGATAGTAATCATCCTTTCTCAATTATATCAACAATCTTACTGAGATGCTAACAATCTCCTTTTGTGAAAATGCTAAGAGATGCCTGCTCCTGGACTGATATTTGGGTGATGTATTATAAGATATGGATCTAACCCTAGAATGTATGCATATGACTAGGAAAAATTGATTTGCCATCTATTGAAGGGTTCCAAATGTTGCTGCACTTCATGTTCTGATAGAGAGATTGCTGGATGTAGATCAATTGTGCCAATGGTAATTGTCTTTGTTGGTTCTATCAGGATAGATGACCTCTCTTGATAGTATTCAAGTAAGGTGTCAAATCTCCCATCTTCTAGTGCCTTGAGGAGGTTTTCATCATTAGATGCATCTATTCTTTTTACTTTTTGGCGATCTAATGTTGCCGATAAATGGTTTTCAACAGTAGAGCTGATATTGTTTTCTTTATTTTCACTTTTTTGAATAGGAGATTTTGCACCCACTTGACTGGAAGATGCATTGTTGAAATTCTTGGTGAAAGTTGTTGTAGATTCAGTTGTATTAAGATATAAGGATCTAGTAGGGTTATTAGGAAAGGTATCAATGGCAGTATGTGTTTCATTTCCCTGTCCCTAAGTTCAGGATGGGTTAAGGGTAAAGGATCCTTAGGTTGAATTGTTTCAAAGATATTAAGGGTCATGATAGAGATGTTAGAGATTTCAATATGTATTTCAATGTCTGGAATGATACTCTTGTCAAAATGGTCTCTCGCAAGTAGCTCCAAGTCAACCGAATGTGATCCCAACTCAAGTGATCTAGTTCCTAACGTTTGCCCTACATATGCATGAACTACATTGACACCTAAATCTTCTTCTTCTCTTTAAATTTCAAATTGTTCTTTTTTTTTTCCATGATAGTGAATATTCTTTGTTCCCTCGATCTCTTAGCTGCATTTGTTTTTCCATGCTTGATAAAATTGAGGCAAATGATTTTTCCTTGGATTGTGTGTTTGAAGATGATGCCTCCCTGTTATGTGGAACAATAACCTCTTGAGCCGGTTTTAGATTACTATAACACTGTAATGGATTTGAGTCTACTGAGATCATGATTTCCTTCCCATTGTATTGAAACTTCAAGAATTGATGATATGTTGATGAAATAGCCTGTATGTCATGTATCCATTGTCTTCCCAAGAGTATGTTGTATGAAATGGGATAACTGGTGCACAACTACTTGTAATATTATTTTCAGGCACACATACCTCAACTAACTCTTCATGTACATTATTTTGGATAAATTCATGTGTTATAGATACAAACTAAAAAATACTTTCTTCATTGGAACACACCGTGCAACTTTCTGTCTCAAAAGTATTATCATCCAAAAATGGTGGCACCTCATCATTCAAATTCTCATCATCACACATAACTGATTCATGTGAGAATGAATCTATGTCATCAAAATCTTGCACACTAGTATTGTCTTCATCAGATGTACAACTTTCCAATTTTTCATACATGCTGTTAGATTCATCTAAAACATAAGATTGTGGATGAAACTCCTATGGGATCTCATTGCTGGAACAACTACTATTGTTGTCATATGGTGTAGTAACTAAAATTATCTCCATCTCTATATCAGTTGTGTCACATAATTTCTCACTAACCTTTTCTTCATTAACATGAGGAATAACCACTATTTGAGACAATTTCTCTTCGCTCATATTTTTGTTTGAATCATAATTCATAACATGGTTAGTGTGATCAACATGGATGCAAATGCTTTGATATTGGTCTTCACTTCTTGACTCACACCTTTCTTCAACATCTAGCATCACAAGACAACATATTCTTGCAAATAGATAACCCTTAGGTATTCCATATTTCAAGTTATTCTCAATATCCATTGCTATCCTATAAGCCTGATGCATGGTTTTGGGATCCTTGTGTCTTAGAAAATAGTTCATTTCCTCATCAAATGTAGCTAGGTAAACAACTAAACATGCTGCATCATTTGGCCTATAGCTACTAGGAATGCCATCCAATGTTCTTTAAAATTTGAGATTGAAAACATGGACTAACTCATCTTCTTTCTTTTTAATATCCATGAATCTTTTTATAACTGAACTTGGATTAACTCTTTCAACAAATTGTTCCATGAAGGCTGCCTTTAGTTCATCACATGAAGAGATAAAACATGATGGAAAATTAGAGAACCAATCTCTAGCATCCTCCTTCAAAGATTGAACAAAAAATTTCATGAGAACATCTTCTTTACTTATCTCAAAATCTCCCATCAAATCAGAAAACTCTTGCAAATGTTGATGTGCTAATTCTAATCTTTTCCCATTGAACTCTGGTAGATGTTGCCTAAACTTGGTAGGAATAGGGTTTGGGAAACCTTGAATACCATTAAAACTAAATATCTTATATCTTTCTGTAGAGAACATCTCGTTGTGACTTGATAGAGGTTGAATACTTTTCACATTTACAATGGATATTTCATAGGGATGTATAGGAAAACAATACATCTTCTCACTCATTTCCCTACTTCTTTCCTTCATCTTGATCTTAAAATATTACAATGCATAGATCAAAATATACTTCATCCAACTTAGTACAAAATCTGAAAATTATATCTCAAACGTATGTAAAATAATACTACCATTCCCTTTCTTAGTACTTTACTCACTTAATAGGGAAACATTTTCTACACATGATTTTCATGAAAATACATTTGACTCATGAAAATAAAAAATACCTAGAAATGTTGTAATGACTAGAAATCAACCTTCTAGCTTGCAACAGTGATAGATCTAACGCTATCTTCACCTATTCCTTAAGTTCTTTTTGTAGAGTTACCACCTCTTTGCAGAGGACAAAAATTTGAACAACTGGACTTTCTTCACAAGTCAAATTTGTTCAAAAACCAACACTACAACACCTCCTTATCATCATATGGCATCATATAGATTCCATCCTCAACTTGTCAGGGTACTTCATCACAAGAGCTCAAATATGCTTCATCTCTTCTGCAAATTATTTGGTTCTTCTTCAGTTCTTCAAATAATGCACACTGGTGTAGAGATCTTAGAGTTGCCACTCATAACTTGTGAGGTATTATGTAGTAATCATAAAATATCGATAGATCTACACATAAATTACATTAAAAGATGATTTACAATAGATTCTCTGGAAACATTCATGAGAATTGACTCAACTGACAAGGGATGGACTTAACAAGCTCATGACTCTATAAGACACAATGATTTTTAGCGATTGTTCCCTAGCAAAGTTGTCATATTGTTGGTTCCCAAATGGGTTTACACTCTGAGAGGTAGAAACCAAGTTGATTCTTCAAATATCTATGGAGAACCCAACTCAAACTATTAAAATCCTTAAGAACTTGGACCAACTAACAAGGATTCTATAGATCCTTCTACACTTTAGGCTCTGCAGAACCCAGGAGGGTGATCCCTTGGTCAATTTTATGATATTTGCACCATACTCAAAGATTCACTAAAATAAAGTAGATAATCTCATATGAAGTCTCAACAACAGGGAGAATGCTCAAGGAAGGCAAGTCCTTCAGTGATCCTCAACCTAATTAGAGCATGAGATGGGTGGAGCACACAATAACAGACATGAATTGAAAGGTATTCTGATAATCAACCATTTTATAGCAAGGACAGATGAATGGAGTAAAAAATTGACTATAAAGACTCAGATAAGCTAATGACCAGTTCCTTATTTTATTGGGGAGTCAAATTTATGAAATATAAGGTGAATTATAACATAAATAATCTGATACATATTGATCTAAGAATATATTTCTTTACAATACATCTCAGCCATAACCCAAGCCCAAACTACTTATCAAAATCCATGCACAAGCCCTACCACTCTGCAACTTTGTTTAAGCATTTAATTGACCCCTTGGATCAAAGCATAAACACAAATCACATGCATCATAACAATGCACTGAAAGAAATAAACCCTTGATTTATTTTATTCAAAAGATAGTAAAATCATACAATGGAGAGAAATAAGCATGAATTATATTTCATTTATTCAAATTATATATCTATCATAAAATAATATACAATTCAGTCCTTCAAAACCTACATAAAATATGACACAAGACTCATTCTATTTTTTGCTCTACAAAAGACTCTACACTTTGCTCATTTGCATCTAGACCTACTAAAGAAACCAGAAAAGGAACCCTAAAGGAACCAAAATTCGGAATCCTGTCTCATGGCCTTGAAATCCCTTTTTTAGAAAAAAGGGAGCAAACAAGCTACATGCCAAGAGAGACACATGTCATCAGAGGATTTAATCTCAGCAATTAGGCCTAAGAGGCCATATGCGATTCTATTACAAAAAAAATTCCTTATAAATTCATAAAACTATCCATACGCTAGCACTCGTGATAAAACAGAATCATAATCTATAACTGAATATTGGTAGAAACAAAAGTGCTTGAGTCATGCTATTATCACCCTAATGCCTTTAGATGGAGTGTGAGATGCTACATTATTTCCTACAGAGCATTTCCCTTCCCAAAAGGGAGATTGGATCTTGGCAAGAAGTACAGTCACCCCCAAACTAGAGGAAGACCTCTGGCCTTTATGCCTAGAATCAGAGAAAGTGGAAGGAGGAGCTTATAGGGAAACATAATATGTTAGGAAGGGGTCTCAGCTTCCATTCCATCTCAAAGACAACTGGCTACAAATCCCCACTCAAACAAATCCTTCTTTCATTCCCTGTGGGCTCCTTCCTCAAACCCCTTGCCAGCTAGTGGCAGAGTAGAAGAGGAGGATGTATCATAAGTGGCTTTTTATGATAATAAATGGCTTTCATGCCCCCTTTGACAATCCTTCAAACTTTCACAACCCCTTTGACAATAAGCAAACTCACACAAAAGAAAGAACATCCATCTAGTATCACAAAGCACACAACAACTCCATGCACGATCCTTCTCAAACACCATCTTCTTTGCTAATGAAAAAATGCTCACAAAATGAAGAGGTTTATTTTCTCTTATACGAACTGAATCACCACCCCATTGTATTTATAATCAAAATCACTTCACTTGGTGGTGCTCATTCATGTGAAAAATCGTCATTCTGGTGCTTTCTTCTCATCCCGCCAGCTATGGACTATAGAAGTCATGCCTATCAAATCTAGGACACCATCACATCTAAGCTATCAATCCAATACCTCCTACTAAGGCTCATCTTACATGAATGATTATGTTTTGATCTTATCCTTCCTTGATTGTACAATTTATACTTCAGAATCCCTGACAACAAGCAACCTCTAATTTTATTGAGAAGTCTGTGATCTTTCATTTCCAACTCAGAGGTTATCCAAATCCCCTTATGCCTCTAAAATTGTCATCCTTGCTTTTCTAATAAATCCTTGACTTAGTACAAACCTTCAAAAGAGATCCCTCAGGAATGAGATGACATCCAAGTGTCTCAATTTGTCGCTATCTATTCCATGTCGACAAGCCTACATTCTATCTATTCTAACTTTCCCATGTGGGTGACAAACAATGCCTGACAAATCAAAAGATCACCAATGGTCAATTTGACATTGACCTTTCATTGTGGTATGTGGACCCATCAAAATATGTGATGTAGCAACGCCAACTCAACTTCTAGCCTAACGCTGTCAGGGGCCCCACCGTCGGTCTTCTTGGTTAGCTCAAGACACATGACATCATCTTGTGATGTTGCAATCTATAACCTTCTTGCATATTTCTTCATGGGGTTGTGAAAACTATTGGATTTATTCACTCTTCACCTTGCGGCCATGTTGCCCACCAACCATTGTAAATTAAACGTCGAGAACCTTTTCACCTAGATTAAAATTTTTTTGTCCATTCAAGTACATGCAGATAAGAAATCCCTTAGCAACTCAAAATTTAACTGAAAGTGACCAGTAACATCAAACATTTGAAAGGTCAACATCCAGCTCACCTTGCCCGCTTAGGACACATGGCATCATCTCATGATACCGCAATCCTTATCTTCCTTGCACCTTGAACCGCAGGGGAGTGTTGGTCGTAGGATCTGCTCGCTCGTTAACATAAAGTCACTAGCAAAGAATTAAAGATGCAAACTTAGGAAAATTTAATGTGCTAAAATAAAATATTAAAGGGGGCCCGCTAGATGATAGTGAAAAGACATAACCCTAGGGAATAAAAAGGGGGATCCGACCACAGGGCCAAAATAAAATATTTCGCGCTAAACTTAGGAAATATAAGGGGCTAACAAAAGAATTAATTCCTAGGAAAATAGCATGCCCCCCTCGACGATAAGCTAACTGTCATGCCCAAACTTTTGGGCAAAAACGGAATAATTTCTTTTTTTTAAAACAACATAATTTCATTATATAATTTACAATAAAAATGGAATAGATAAGTTGTCTTAACTAAGGGTTAACTCAAGATTAAAGAATGGTTTACTAAAGTTGATTTAATTAACTAAATCGATATGGCGACAATAATTAGAGAAGACTAATTATTCCCTAAAAGGGGTCATCATAACTTAATTAATTAATTAACTAAATTAATTAATAACCCCTAATTAAAAGTTCTCCAATAATTGTTAAAGAGACATTAATTATCTCAATAGTATTAAAATACTCAAGACTAAATGAAAATAATGTAACTCATATTAAAAATAATTAATTGAACGTATGCAAATACACTTTTAAATATAACTAATAAAGTTAACCAAATCAATTATAATATTTTCCAATTAAATTCATTTTATGCTAAAGTCAAATTTTAAGACCCCTTAGACATTTAAATTTCAACTATTTAATTATTCAGCCAATAATGACCTCATAGCCTAAATTTTTACAGTATACAATTAATAAATTTCATTATTAAAATCCCCCAAAGAAATTTTAACCCAAACATCCATATTTATTTAAATATAAAAACTAACTATATAAAATTTCTCATTAATAACCCTTGTTAATAAAATTAAATCAATTATGTGAATAATATTACCATAAAAAAATTAATCCCTCAAAAACTAATGTAGGAATAACTTCCCAAATTAATTAATTAAAATAAAAATGGGTTTCTAAAATAACTTTCCTATTTAATTAATTAAAATGTAAATGGGCATTACCCATCTCAAATTGAAAAGAGTTTCCCCCCCTCTTTTTAATTTTAAACATATTAAATTTTGAACCCTAACTAGGGTTGGATTATTCTTATAACTTACCTATTCTTTTCTTTCTTTCCAAATGCTAACCCTAACCCAAAAATGGGTTAGGGTTTCTTATCTTAACACATCTTTTTTTTTTTAATGCTAACACTAACCCGAAAATAGGTTAGGGTTTCTTAGTTTAACATATCTTATTTTTTTCCTTTCTTTTGGTATGTGTGTGTGTGTTTGCTTGCAGGGTTTCATGGCGGCGAAGGAGGGAGGCGGAAGGCGTAGGGTGAAGGTTTGAAGGAGGTGGCGACACACAGGGGTTGGCGGTGCTAGCCGCTGTGAGTGGCCACCTATAGTGTGGGCTGAGGCCACCATTGGGGGTCGCTACTCGCAACAGCACCATGACGTCCCTATGGGACACGGCCTACAGTGGCGGACGAGACCGCCACTGTGGGTTGTGGGCCGCAGTGGTGTCACAAGTGCCCCTGTGGGACATGGCCCATAGTGGTGGTCGAGGTCACCCTTGTGGGTTGCGACCCACAGAGGGGCCCAACTCGCCCAAAGGCAACTTGTTGGGAGCTTCGGCCCTAAGGCAAGGGAGACTGTATCTTTTTTTATATGCTATTAAATTATTTTTTTCGTTTCACATTTAAATAATTAAATATATATATATATATATATATATATATATAAAAGTATGCAGACATGCATAAATGATAAATAAACCAGAATTACTAAATAACCAAATATTTCATTTTCTGACTAATAATACACCTATATTTTTTTTATGTTTTTTTTCTTCTTAAAGCAGCATACATATTTATTTTTCCTTTTGTAGAATCAGTAACTTAGTTTACAACTAAGAAAATAGATATTTCTTTTATATATATATATATATCAGCATTTTCCATAATTTAGAACAAGTTTTATTTAGTAAAACAAAATGGATTATATTTTCATTTCTTCCAATAACATGAAGTTTTTTTTTGAATTCAGAATAGCTAGCTCTATATTACCCTAATATATATGCATTTCCAAAATTATAGCTTTAGTAGAAATGATTTATTTTTACAGCTACAAATTAACCTTTCTAATCTATTTATTTCCTACTTAACATGCATTTACAAAATAGAAAAATTAGCAAAAATTAATTTATTTACAGCTGCAATATAAATCTCTCTAGAATCCATTGATTTAATAACAACAAGAAGCATTTGCCTATTAATTTTTTTGGTGTATAACTATAAACAAATAAATATTTTTCCTCTTTTATTAAAACCTGCACTACTAACATTTAGATGATTTCATTTCTTTCTGCATTAAATAATTAAAACAGAATAAAATATCATTTTCCAATCTTTTTCCAGCAACTATATCAATACATAAATAATCCAAAAATGCATTCATCTTATTTAAAGGATAAATACTTCAGGTTACAATACAATGCCCTTTCTTTATATTTTATGGCAAAACTCAATCAAATAAATACATTTTATTATTTGCAACCTAAATACAATAAGAAAGTCTTTTTCTTTTCTGCAACTAAAACACAATAATAAACTCCTTTTTCTTTTCTACAACTAAAATACAATAATAAAATCCCTTTTTCTTTTCTGCAAATAAAATACAATAAACAATAGGATCATCTCAAGTTTTTTCCTCCAATATTTTCCCAAGCAAAACGTGCAATAAAACTTGAAGGTTGTGACCATCGAGCCTCACCTCCCAACCTAGGATTACTAGAAGCCACCCCCGAGCTAGGAGAATCAAGGCTAGACGAGAAACACACATTCAAACACATACAAGTAGAAAACTCATAACAACAAAAGACACTCCCAACCCAAGGATTAAACAATGTCACTTATGTGACTTTTCAAGTGCCGTGAAGGTGGACTAAGTACCTCGAGGAGAATTCTACAAGTAGAGAACATAATGCCATATCAAGGCTCCAAATATAACACATCCAAAAGTTCCAAACTTGTCCCTATAATCCTTTATGTCCCCCAAGGCATGCAAGCCAACAAAACTCCCCTTACCCCCATTGCATAAACAAATCACTATGCAGCAAGGGTCACAAAATTCCTTGTGAATCACTCTCTTCCAAAGAGAGCCTCTCACTCATAGGTTGTCAAACAACCCTTCACCCCAAGGCCACTCTACCCTCCCAAGGGTGAGTTTGGCCTTCAAAACTCCCAAAACAATAACATAAAAACTCAACCAAAAACACATAAGGAAGAACTTTACATCTTCCTACACATATAAGAAAAACAACAATAATGGAAAACAATTATAACAATAGTCTTTTCAAAAAACAACATCATACTTGAGATAGGAGTTCAACCGACCTTAAATCTACCAAAAGGGTAAAAAAAAGTTGTAGGAGAGCCGCCGAAATCCACAACTTTTTTTCTTCAAGACTTAGCCAAAATCTTCCCAAAAATACTTACAAAAATTGCTCCCAAAAATCTAAGTCTCCAAAATGGAGAGTGGGTGATCAAACTTCTCTCTCCCAAATTATTCCCTATGAAGACACTCCTGAATCTTTCCAACCCACTTGGGAAGGGTGAAGGATGTTCATTGGTTGGTCTTCCCAATACCTTACAGACTCTCTAGCCAAGACACCTCAAAAAAGGTAAAAATAATCAAGAAGAGCAATGCCACTCATGAGGAGGGTTATCTAACCTAGGAAGGCTCTTCTAAAGATGAAATTTGGCCAACTTGGGAAACTCAATTTTTGGGGAGGCTAAATAGGCCCTAGGGAGTGGACACATGGCTAAATTTGGCCTTCTGCCATAGGTACATCATATGGCCCACTAAAAATGCCCCTAACTTGACACTAGGAGTTTGTTTAACCCCTAGAAGTCCACCCAAAGTTTACCTACGGGTCAACCTTGAGTTGACCTTTCTAATGGCTCCCTATCCAAGGTGTTCTTGGGACCATTCTAGGATAATTGAAAAATAATATGCATTGGTAAAACAAATTTCCTCCAAAAGGGGCATGTCATTGTCAACTCATCTTACAACACGTGTCAAGTGACACCAGAAAAAGAATTACACATCACTAAAATACACATGGCAAATGCCCCTTCTTTTTGGAATTTATAAATTAAACAATTTTAAAATTAAACATATATCCAAGCATAAGATTTACAAATTAAAACACATTTACAAATGAGGTGTTGTCTCTCCAAATAGACAACCCTTGGTTTCACAATCGCACATAGGCCTAGGCTTGATTCTCTGAATAGTTTCCATGGTCACATGGAATAATTTTCCTGGACATCTCACTTGCACATTAGTAATTCCAAAAATCACATACAATGTTATAAAAAAGAAATACAATTTAGACATCACATACAATTTCAATTATAAAAATCATGTATCCAATTATCTAATAATATCCACATAAATAATCTACTAAATGGCATCATCATTATAATCATGGAATTAAATCATTTATAGCACAATTTGTAGCATCAAAATAAAGTACTGTGAATCAAAGTAAATGACATAATCATATCAATGTTATACAAACACTGGATCATATAAAATCTATATCCATAATGGATCAAAATATAGTATCAATATTAGGTCCAACATGAAAATAACTGAAATGCTATGACGGCTTGGGGTAGGGACTCACACCCTTCCCCTCTAGGCATGAACTTCCTCTTGGAGTTCATCAATAAGATTGGGGTAGTGAGATCTCATCTGTGCTGCGTCCTCCCAAGATGTCGTAACCTTGTCATAACAATCCCACTTGACCCTAACCTGGTCCAGCTCTTGACCTCAAAGAGACAGTGTCTGGTGAGCCAAAATGCGGATGGGCTCCAAAGCTATCTACCCATCCGACTCCACCTGTAAGGCATCCCAATCCAGAATATGAGACTCATCATAAATGTACTTCCTCAATACTGCTACATGAAACACATCATGGATGCGTGATAGGCTAGGTGGAAAAGCTAGACGATAAGCAACTAGTCCTATCCTCTCCTCTCAAGGATCTCAAATGGTCTGAAAAAGAGAGGTGTGAGCTTAGAACCCTTTCCATAATGGATTGGACTCTTATGCAGTCTCACTCTCAGGAAAACTTTTTCGCTAACCATGAAGCTACGGTCTATCGTCTTCGCATCTGCATACTTCTTATGCCTCTCTAAGGTACTGTCTAATTAAAATCATCTGTTGTTCCATATCATGAAGCATCTCAGGACCTATGGCTACTCTATCCTAAATGCAGTCCCAACTCAAAGGTGTCTTGCAAGTTCTATCATACAAAGCCTGAAAAGATGGCATCCCCAAAGAAGTGTGATGCCCATTGTTACAGGAAAAATCTACTAAAGGAAGGTACTCTTTCCATCTGGTCTGATGATCTATGACGTACATGCGGAGTAGGTCTTCTAACACCTGGTTTACCCTCTCTGTTTGTCCGTCCATTTTTGGATGATAGGCTGTACTAAAGTTGAGTCTGATACCCATTGCTTCCTGTAATGCCTTCCAAAAGGAAGAAGTGAAGAGGGAATCTCTATCTGAGATAATCTTGCGTGGAATGCCATGAAGTCTGACAATATCCTGTAAGAATACCTATGCCACTACTAGTGCTATGAAGGTAGTTCAGATTGGTGAGAAGTGGGCCACCTTGGTCAATTGTCACCATGATGGCATCATGATGATGTGTTTACATAGGAAGACCAATGAAAAAGTCCATCATTATAATATCCCACTTCCACTCTGGTATTGCATGAGACTGGAGCAATCCACCTAGATGATGGTGCTTTGCCTTGACTCTCTAGCACTCAAGGCATCTAGCTACTAGTACAACAATAAACTACCCCATACCTAGCCAATGATATAACTGTCTCAAATCTACATGCATTTACTTAACTCTAGGATGCACTGCATAAGGAGCTCTATGAGCCTCCAATGCAATGAAATCACACAATCCTTCGGAAGAAGGTACATAGATGCACCCTCTATAGCGTAGTAGTCCATCAGACTCTAATGAATAATCTGCAAATTTCCCTTCTAGGGTCTCCTGAGATCGCACTACCTGACATACCTCTAGATACCACTCATCCTCTAGCAGCTACTGCAATATATGGCCTCTCAAATTTGTGTCCATAGTCATGGAGCATATCTCACGACGTCTCCTACTCAAGGCATTTGCAACTACATTCTCTTTCCCCTTGATGGAGTGAACATCAAAATCATAATCACATAAAAACTCCATCCATCTCCTCTGATGAGCATTAAGATTAGGCTGAGTGAATATTTACTACAAGCCTTGATGATCTGAATGAAGCTCAAAATGATGACCCAAAAGGAAGTGTCTCCACCTCACAAGTGCATGCACTACTGCTGCAAGCTCAAGGTCATGCATAGGGTAGTTAAGATCATGAGTCTTAAGTTTCCTAGACTCATATGCTATAACTCGACCCGCCTCCATAAGGACTACTCCTAATCCATCCAAGGAAGCACCTATGCATACCATGAAATCGACCGAGGGGTCTGGGACAATAAGAATAGGTGCACTAGTGAGTGCGCTTTTTAGATCCTGGAAGGCCCTCTCACACCTTTCTTCCCACTCAAATTTCTTTCCCTTTCACTAAAGGGATGTAATAGGATGTCCAACCCTAAAGAACCCCTCAATAAAGCATCTGTAGTACCCTGCTAGACCCATGAAACTCCTAGCCTTTGTCACACTAGTTGATGTTGGCCAATCCATAATAGCTCTGATCTTCGATGTGTCAACTGAGATCCCATCACCGGATATAACATGTCTTAGATGTCTAACCTCTGATCTAAAGAATGAAAACTTTGACAGACTACCATACAACTGATTGTCTCTCAAGCACTGCAATACCTGTCTCAAGTGCTCCTTGTGCTCCTCGTGCTCCTTCTCATTCTGCTAATATATCAATATGTTGTTGAGGAACACAATCACAAATCGGTCAAGGAAAGTGCAGAATACCCCATTCACGAGACTCATGAATACATCTGGAGCATTTTTAAGACCGAATGGGACCACAGTGAACTCATAGTGGCCATACCTAGTACGAAAAGCGGTCTTGTGGATATCGCTCTCTACAATCCTCAACTGATGGTACCTTGACTTCAGATCTATCTTGGAAAACACTTTGGTACCTTGAAGCTGATCAAATAAGTCATTGATCCTGGACAAGGGATATCGGTTCTTGATGGTCACTTTGTTCAACTACCTATAATCCATACATAACCGAAGGGATCCATAGTTCTTCTTCACGAAGATGACTACTGCGCCCCAAGGGGAGACACTAGGATGGATTTGACCCTTCTCTAAGAGTTCCTCAAGCTACATCTTGAGCTCATTAAGCTCATTTGTGGTCATCCTATATGGTTCTCTCGAAACCGGCTTAGCTCCCAATACAAGATCTATGTGAAAATCAATCTCTCTACTAGGTGGCATACTAGGTAGTCCGAAAGGAAACACATTTGCAAATTTCTCAAGGATGGGATGATCATCTAGGGAAGACTCTTTCTCATTCTCTTCCTCTCTATCACTGATGGTGATGAAAAACAACTAACATCCCTTTTGCATGCTCCACTTAAGATGCATAGCAAAAATCATACTAAGTGATACGGGCCTCTAAATCCCTGAAATAACTATGGAGGTACCCTGATCATCCACACACTCAATATTTTTCTGGCGGCAATCCATCTTGGCTCTGTGGGCATATAGCCAATCCATGCCAATAACAATGCCATAAGATTATAGAGGTGTGACTCGAAGGTCTACTAAGCTAGTTGTACTCCCAATCTGAAGCTGACAACCCCTAACCACTAACTCAACAGACACTCTAGCTCCTGAAGCCAACACCACTTCCCAACTAACACCTTGCCTAGATGCCACTAGCCTGCAATGCTCCACTACCAATAAAGATATAAAAGAATCAGTAGCTCCTGAATTAAACAAGATAGAAAAACTGCTACCTCTAATCATACCTACAACCTCTATGACTGTGGCCTGATGCTCTACTTGGTAGTTGTCAACCACTACAAAGACTCTATGGGACTTACCCATGTCCCCAACTGTAGGTTTTGAACTTTCCATCCTCTGATTTTCCGTCATCTGACCCTATGGACACTCTCTCACCATGTGCCCCATGGCCCCACAAGTGAAGCAAGCACCATGTGTCTGGAACTGAGCACCCTATGGCCTAGAGTATCCATGTCCTCATGCCATGCTCGAACCACTAAAACCACCCCTGGAGGATTACTGAGTCCATGCTAGAGATGTGTAAGGACCCTATGATCACTAGTCGCGCCTAGGACCCTGTGAATGCCATTGCTTGGGCTTAAAGCCCTACTGACCCTATGGAGGATTTTGCCTCTAATTTTGTTGTGACTGTTGTGGAAGAGGGGGTTTATAGGACCCCAATGAATTCTCGTGGTTACCCTTCCAGTGGGGTTTCTGAAACCCAAAAGACTGCGGTATAGGGTTTCAGTTTTGATGTCGATCCCGCGTGTCCTGTGATTTACCCTAATTCTCTTTTGCTATCAAGGCCTTCTCCACAACAACCTAAAGGCTTCCTAGAGCTATCATCCTAACTGGTTCTGCAATGCTAGCATTCAACCCCATGATAAACTGGTTGATGAGTAACTTCTCATCCTTCAGGTAGTCCACGTAGGGTAAGAGCTTGAAGAACTTGCTTTCATACTGGGACACAGAGAGACCCTTCTACTGAAGGTCATGGAACTCATCAATCTTGCACTTCCTATAGTGCTCTGATAGGTACCTATCTCTGAATCTCTTTGTAAAAATGTCCCAAGTAATAGTGTCCCTAGATAATTCATTCTTGTACTCCTCTTGCCTCCAACATGTGGAATTCGTCCCTCTCAGAAGGTGAATAGAAATATGTACCTTCAAATTGCTCTCATAGGGATGTAATCCAAAGCACCTGTCTAAACTTAAAAGCCAAGCCTTAGCCTCTACCCCATCTATGGATCCTACAAAGGATGGTGGCTGAAGACATAGAATCTCCTTGATCTGATCTCTAGGATCACGGGGTGCTCTCTCAAAAATAATTGGTGCCACTACTAGAGTTGCCTCAAGTAAATGGTCTGACTCAGGCTCATGCTCAGCCTAGGCTTGGGCCTCTATATGGTTAGGAGGTGGACTCCTACTCCACTCCCTAGCTGCTGATCTATGACTCCTAGAACTCTAGTGCTCTACCTGTTGATCTACTGCTGGGAGTCTATCCTGAACTATGCCTATCAGGTTCTGGAGTGCAACCAAAATGTCTCTATTGGGGTCAATCGATTGTTCGGGAGGAGCTTCACGATCCCCTTCTGGATCCGTCTCATCCCGCACAATTCCCTCATGTGCCATGCGAGCACGTATAGGACCCTTACCGCGCTTACGAGCTTGTCGCGTAACCGGCGACATCCTTAATGACCAATAAAATAAAATAAAGTAAATAAATAAAATTAATAACAATTCTTAAAGAGAATAATATTAAAAGTGAAACGTAATGGAAAAAGGTTCCTAGTGTTGGAAACCTTAATCTGATACCAAAATGTCATGCCCAAACTTTTGGGCAAAAATAGAATAATTTTTTTTTTTTAAAACAACATAATTACATTAAATAATCTACAATAAAAATGGAATAGATAAGTTTTGTCTTAACTAAAGGTTAACTTAGGATTAAGGAATGGTTTATTAAAGTTGATTTAATTAACTAAATCGATATAGAGACAATAATTAGAGAAGACTAATTATTCCCTAAAAGGGGTCATCATAACTTAATTAATTAATTAACAAAATTAATTAATAACCCCTAATTAAAATTTCTCCAACAATTGTTCAAGAGACATTAATTATATCAATAGTATTAAAATACTCAAGACTAAATAAAAATAATGTTAAATCATATTAAAAATAATTAATTGAACGTAAGCGAACACACTTTTAAATATAACTAATAAAGTGAACCAAATCAATTATTGTTGGTGTAAATAATTATTCATCTTGGATATTATTACACCTCACTTAAGTTTACTTATGAAATGCATTTCATAGTAGTTTGGGTATGAGAGACTTGGGTGTTTATGCCACATTGGGATAGTATGTGTAGGAGAAATTCCACCTTTTGTGGTGTTGATCTTGTTACTACTTTATCATATCCACTTATTGTGGAGTGACAATTCCACCTTCGGTGGGTGATCCACCTCATGTGGAATATTTTATTATTTCTCCTACCTACCCACACCTATTTCCTACCTACCCTTGTTTGTTATTGAGCCACATGTCATGTTTGTGTGCTCACATATCCATATAGCCTTGCCTATATAAGCAGGCTCATATTCATTGTAACAACAACTATTGATCATTTTCTATTGATGAGAATACAGTTTATTCTTGTCCTATATTGTGTCTCTATTTTGTACATTTCATTGAGCTCTTGATCTTGGCAAAATCTCACATGGTATCACAACCATTAGAGCATCATTGATTCATCTTGAAGAGGCATTATTGCGACGTCAAGAGGCAGATCTAAGGAGCAACATCTTTTGGAGGCATCCTAGACTAGATCCGACCTCATCATTGCATCCAGGTGGCCGTTTCCATAAATTTTGGTTAGAAAGTCAGCCTTTGGTGAGAAATTTTTTTTGCCCATTTTGGCTATTATTGTACGGATTTCAAATTTTTTTTAAAAAATTTCCAAAAAATTTTGAAAAATAAAAAATAAAAATTTTGAATTTTTTTTTTCGAAAAAATAAAAAATTTCGGAAAAAAATTTTCGTTAAAAAAAAGAATAAAAAAAAATATGAAAAATCAAAAATCAAAAAAATCATTTTGGGGGTCCGAAGACCCCCCCCCAAACCCATAGCAACCTCCCGCTGTGTCGTCCTCCGCGCTGCCCCCGCCGCCTTTGGCACCTCCCGCCGACAACTCCAGCTAGCCCTCCAGCGGGCTTAGCACTACCACCATTGCCCACATGGATCTGCCGCCACTACTACTGCCCACGTGGATCCGCCACGCGGCCTTATCAACAGCCCAGTTGGCTGCCAAATCACTTGCATAGTCAGCACCATGTCAGCGCCCAGTCAGCCATGAGGTTTTGGTGATGGTCATACAACTATCAAATTTAACCCCATAGTTCACTGATGTCATCATTTTTAAAAAATTTTGCAGGCCCCTCTCATTGAGCTTTTTGATTTTGTAGTTCAACTTCAAATGGCCATATCTTGCACATTTTTGCTCCTTTTTTGGTGCAATTTTTTTTTGAAATGGGCTATAATTTCGTATACTTTCACATCGTGGAATTATTTTCTAATTTTGATGGACAGATTTTTTCAGAATTCTCAGTTTTTGGTGATTGTACCTATCTAATCCTTGTTTCTGCAACTTCCAGGACTCCATTTGGGCTCATACGAACTCCTTTTCAGGTGCTATTTTTTTTGAAAGTGCATGATTTTTCCTCTACTCTCATAATATGCTATCATTTTACATCAATTTTTGGTAGAGATTGTACTTTCATCATATGGTCTTATTTGGCCAATTTGGCACTTGTATTGCATAGATCTATCTTGCTGGTCTTTTGCATTGTTGTTCTTAGCCTATTGGGGCAATTTAAAACAAGATCAAAAGTCCACCTTGCTATTGTTTGCAAGTGGCCTATTATACACAGACTACATATAAAGTACCAAAATCATAATTTTGGGGGGGGTACTTTGATTGAGTGAATTTGGAGGGTGTCTCTTGTGCTTTTGTGCTCTTGTGTTCCTTCCTTTTTGCTGCTATGGGTTCTTCTAAGTTTCCTCTCTTAACTTCTCATAATTATGCTACTTGAAAAATTGATGCATGGAGTAAACTTATGGAAAAAGGACTAACTCATTATATTGATGGAACTATTGTTGCTCCTGTTGATCCTAAGGTTGATCCAGTTGGTCACTTGGATTGGTTCACTAAAAATATCATGACAATTGATACCTTAAGAAAGTATGTATCAAAGGATCTCATTTTTCATATTTAGAAATGTACTCTAATAAAATATGCTTGGCAAAAGTTTCAAGACTTGTATGGTCAAGTTGATGAGATTAGGGGATATCGGATTGATATTGACCTCACCATGTTAGATCCCAAGAACTTTGATACTATACAATATTATGTTACTAAGGCAAATGAGTTGAGGGCACAACTCAATTATTTTGGCATTGATAAGAAGGATACTCAATTGATCTTCAACTTGATGGGCAAGCCTCCACAAGAATATGCAGCATTTGTTTCTAGTTTCCAAACCCATAGGATGACAATGGGCTCAAGCTACATAATGCCTACATTTGATGCTTTCGTTGAAATGTTGATGATGGAATAAACTAAGTTGATAAGCATGGGCATTCTTAAGGCTTCTAAGTCTCAAGCATTAGTGGCAAATCAAGGGAACAAAAGAAATAAAGGAAAGGACAACTCAAACAAGAGTAAATGGGAATCGAAGCCTAAAGACAAAGCATAATCTTCTCCACAACAAGGAGATTCATCCTCTTCCAAGAGGGATAACTCACCAAAGAGGGAGAGACCTACTTGTGCCTATTGTAAAAAGTTTGGTCACGAGGAGCGTCATTGCCATTCTAAGAAGATTGATGAGATCACACATATCCTCAAAAAGCATAACATTGATTTGCCCAATGTCTACAAGAAGGATGATTCATCAACTTCTACTTCCACACATTCAAAAGGAAAAGGGCAAGAATTCATGGCTTCTACAAGTGCAAAGACTCACTCTTTTGGGACAAGAAAAGGAAAATCTATTTGTGCTACTACCAATCATGATTTAGAGAGATGGCTTCTAGATTCAGGGGCTTCTCATCATATGGCATCTTCGCAGTCTATGTTCTCTACATTTGAGCCTTGCACCATGCCACAGATTTTGATGGGCAATCATATATACATGGATGTGATTGGGAAATGATCTATTGACATTGGGGATAACTCCTTCAATGATGTGTTGTGTGTACTCCACTTGACAAACAATCTCCTTTCTAGCTATCAAATCACACATGGTGCAACAAAGAGAGTTGTGGAGTTCACACATGAGTCAGTTTTCATTAGAGACTTAGAGACTAGAGCTATCTTTGCGATTGGGGTAGTTGATCATGCATCTCAATTATACTCCTTTTTCAAATTTTGTTGATGATGATTTCACATTTGATGATTCTACACATGATGATCACACTTCTTGTGATGGTTCAAATTTTGAGGAGAACTTTGGGCACTTGAACATGGGGATTCTCACATGTGACCCCATTCATCTCCTCATATTGATATCACATCACCTATTGCACCTGATGATGCAGATAGTGTGACAATTTTGCCTTCATGTGATTTAGTGCTGTCGGATATTCATTATCTTCCAACTTCAGATTCATGGGATGATTACTTGATAGACATTGCAGGTTTATTTGTGGAATCCTACATTCCCGATTGGGGAGATATCATTGATGACATTCATCTTCTCTTTGCTGAAGATGATCCTTCTTTGATTGTTGTGAGGGAACACGTTGACCCTCTTGTTCATTCTCTACATGATCGTTCTTTTGAGATTGATATGATTGTGGATACTTATGTACAATAGTTGGAGGAGGTCTCTTTATGTTTAGAGGAGACATGTGAGTCTTTGGGACATGTTCTACATTCATCTCCACTAGATCTTGGAGTGCCTTTTTCAGCAGTGTGGCACAATTTACCACCTTTGGAGGGGGTATCTTTCAGCATCGACATGGGGACACTTGAGCAGTTTTAAGATATTCCTTTCATCATGAGTTTCTTTTATACATCTTCCCTTCATGATTGGGGAGACTTCATGGATACACCTTTGGTTTTGTTTCTTCCTAAGGGGAGGAATGTTGTTCAACGTTCATGGAGCAATTTCTTCATACATCAAGTTTTTATCATTGGTGCAGATTCCACATTGAGGGGGGGATTCCTAGGTTCTCTTCTTCTCTCATATTGGGGGGACTTTTTCCTCACATGGGGTTTTGTTCCTCACATTCTTCTATGAGAGTTCTCTTGTATAGTTTTCATCTCTCTTTTGGGGGAGGGTTTTTCTCTCTTTCCCCTCTTTGTGAGAGATTTCATTGCATTGGTTTGCATGCATTTGCATTTGTACATGGGTACCTAACTTGGCCTCATAGATGGGAC
Organism: Cryptomeria japonica; assembly: GCF_030272615.1. Taxonomy (NCBI): domain Eukaryota; kingdom Viridiplantae; phylum Streptophyta; class Pinopsida; order Cupressales; family Cupressaceae; genus Cryptomeria; species Cryptomeria japonica. The sequence goes on from NC_081407.1 coordinate 183,134,711, forward strand.
CCATCTTGCATTGCTTAGTTGCATTGTAGACTTTAGTGCATTCCCCTAAGTTGCACTTAAGGGGGGATGTTGGTGTAAATAATTATTCATCTTGGATATTATTACACCTTACTCAAGTTTACTTAGGAAATGCATTACATAGTAGTTTGGGTATGAGACACTTGGGTGTTTGTGCCACATTGGGATAGTGTGTGTAGGAGAAATTCCACCTTTTATGGTGTTGATCTTGTTACTACTTTATCATATCCACTTATTGTGGAGTGACAATTCCACTTTTGGTGGGTAATCCACCTCATGTGAAATATTTTGTTGTTTCTCCTACCTACCCACACCTATTTCCTACCTACCCTTATTTCTTATTGAGCTACATGCCATGTTTGTGTGCTCACATATCCATATAGCCTTGCCTATATAAGCACGCTCATATTCATTGTAACAACAACTATTGATGAGAATACAATTTATTCTTGTCCTATATTGTGTCTCTATTTTGTACATTTCATTGAGCTCTTGATCTTGGCAAAATCTCACAATTATAATATTTTCCAATTAAATTCATTTTATGCTAAAGTCAAATTTTAAAACCCCTTAGACATTTAAATTTCAACTATTTAATTATTTAGCCAATAATGATCTCATAGGCTAAATTTTTACACCATACAATTAATAAATCTCATTATTAAAATCCCCCAAAGGAATTTTAACCCAAACATCCATATTTATTTAAATATGAAAAACTGACTATATAAAATTTCTCATTAATAACCCTTGTTAATAAAATTAAATCAATTATGTGAATAATATTACCATAAAAAAATTAATCCCTCAAAAACTAATATAGGAATAACTTCCCTAATTAATTAATTAAAATGAAAATGGGTTTTTAAAATAACTTTCCTATTTAATTAATTAAAATGTGAATGGGCTTTACCCATCTCAAATTGAAAAGAGTTTCCCCCCCTCTTTTCAATTTTAAACATATTAACTTTTGAACCCTAACTAGGGTTGGATTATTTCTTATAACTTTCCTATTCTTCTCTTTCTTTCCAAATTCTAACACTAACCCAAAAATGGGTTAGGGCTGCTTATCTTAACACATCTTTTTTTTTTAATGCTAACCCTAACCCGAAAATGGGTTAGGGTTCCTTACTTTAACATATCTTATTTTTTTCCTTGCTTTTGGTGTGTGTATGTGTGTGTTTGCTTGTAGGATTTCATGGCGGCAAAGGAGGGAGGTCAAAGGTGGAGGGTGAAGGTTTGAAGGAGGTGGCAGTGGCCGAGGCCACCACTGGGGGTCATGGCGCCGCGGCGTCCCTGTGGGACATGGCCCGCAGTGGCGATCAAGACCGCCCCTGTGGGTCACAGCTTGTAGTGGCACCATGGGTGCCCCTATGGGACACGAACCATAGTGACGGCCAAGGTTGCGGCCTACAGAGGGGCCCAAACCACCCAAAGGTAGCTCGCAGGGAGCTTCAGCTCCGAGGCAAGGGAGACTGTATTTTTGTTTTATATGCTATTAATTTTTTTTTTTCTCACATTTAAATAATTAAATATATATAGATATATAAGTATACAGACATGCATAAATGATAAGTAAACCAGAATTATTAAATAACCAAATATTTCATTTTCGGACTAATAATATACCTATATTTTTTTTATTTTTTTTCCTTCTTAAAAGCAACATACATATTTATTTTTCCTTTTGTAAAATCAGTAACTTAGTTTAGAACTAAGACAATAGATATTTCATATATATATATATATATATATCTGCATTTTCCATAATTTAGGATAGGTTTTATTTAATAAAAGAGAATGGATTATATTTAATTTCTTACAATAACATGAAGCTTTTTTTTGAATATAGAATAGCTAGATCTATATTACCATAATATATAAGCATTTGTAGAATTATAGCTTTAGCAGAAATGATTTATTTTTACAACTACAAATTAACCTTTCTAATCTATTTATTTCCTACTTAACATGCATTTACATAATAGAAAAATTAGCAAAAGTTAATTTATTTACAGCTGCAATATAAATCTTTCTAGAACCCATTGATTTAATAACAACAAGAAGCTTTTGCCTATTTATTTTTCTGGTGTTTAACTATAGACAAAAATAAATATTTTTCCTCTTTTATTAAAAACTGCACTACTAACATTTAGATGATTTCATTTCTTTCTACATTAAATAATTAAAATAGAATAAAATATCATTTTCCAGTCTTTTTCCAGCAAATATATCAATACAGAAATAATCCAAAAATGCATTCATCTTATTTAAATGATAAATACTTCAGGTTACAATACAACGCCTTTTCTTTATATTTCATGGCAAAACTTAGTCAAATAAATACATTTTCTTTTCTACAACTTAAATACAATAAGAAACTCTTTTTCTTTTCTGCATCTAAAATACAATAATAAACTCTTTTTTCTTTTTTGCAATTAAAATATAATAATAAACTCCTTTTTCTTTTTTGCAACTAAAATACAATAAACAATAGGATCATCTCAAGCTTTTCCTCCAGTATTTCCCTAGCAAAACCTGCAATAAAACTTGAAGGTTATGACCATGGAGCCTCACCTCCCAACCTATGATTACTAGAAGCCACCCTCGAGCTAGGAGAATCAAGGCTAGACAAGAAACACACATTCAAACACATACAAGTAGAAAACTCATAACAACAAAAGACACTCCCAACCCAAGGATTAAACAATGTCACTTATGTGACTTTTCAAGTATGGTGAAGGTGGACTAATTACCTCGAGGAGAATTCTGCAAGTAGAGAACATAATGCCATATCAAGGCTACAAATATAACACATCCACAAGTTTCAAACTTGTCCCTATAATCCCTTATGTCCCCCAAGGTATACAAGCCAACAAAACTCCCCTTATGACCCCCATTGCATAAACAAATCACAATGCATCAAAGATCACAAAATCCCTTGAGAATCACTCTCTTCCAAAGAGAGCCTCTCACTCATAGGTTGTCAAACAACCCTTCACCCCAAGGCCACTCTACCCTCCCAAGAGTGAGTTTGGCCTTGAAAACTCCTAAAACAATAACATAAAAACTCAACCAAAAACACATAAGGAAAAACTCTACATCTTCCTACACATATAAAAAAACAACAACAATGGAAAACAATTACAACAACAACCTTTTCAAAAAACAACATCATACATGAGATAGGAGTTCAACCAACCTTAAATCTGCCAAAAGGGTAAAAAGAAGTTGTAGGAGAGCTGCCCAAATCCACAACTTTTTTCCTTCAAGACTTAGCCAAAATCTTCCCCAAAAAACTTACAAAAATTGCTCCAAAAAATCTAAGTCTCCAAAATCAAGAGTGGGTGATCAAACTTCTCCCTCCCAAACTATTCCTTATCAAGACACTCCTCACTCTTTCCAACCCACTTGGGAATGGTGAAGGATGTTCAATGGTTGTTCTTCTTAATACCTTATAGACTCTCTAGCCAAGACACCTCTAAAAAGGTAAAAAGAATGGGGAAGAGAAATGCAACTCATGAGGACGGTTATCTAACTTAGGAAGGCTCTTCTAAAGATGAAATTTGACCAGCTTGGGAAACTTAATTTTTGGGGAGGCTAAATAGGCCCTAGAGAGTGGACACATGGCTAAATTTGGCCTTCATCCATAGGTACATCATATGACCCACTAAAAATGCCCCTAACTTGACCCTAGGAGTTAGTTTAACCCCCAAAAAGTCCACCGAAATTTTACCTACGGGTCAAGCCTGAGTTGACCTTTCTAATGGCTCCCTATCCAAGGCTTTCTTGGGACCATTCTAGGATAATTAAAAAATAATATGCATTGGTAAAACAAATTTCCTCCAAAAGGGACATGTCATTGCCAACTCATCTTACAACACATATATTAAGTGACACCACAAAAAGAATTACACATCACTAAAATACACATGGCAAATGCCCCTTCTTTTTGGAATTTATAAATTAAATAATTTCCAAATTAAACATACATCCAAGCATAAGATTTACAAATTAAAACATATTTACAAATGATGTGTTGTCTCTCCAAATAGACAACGCTTGGTTTCACAATCGCACATAGGCCTAGGCTTGATTCTCTGAATAGTTTCCATGGTCACATGAAATAATTTTCTTGCACATCTCACTTGCATATTAGTAATTCCAAAAATCACATATAATATTGTAGACACCTAAAAATGTCTCATTGGTCATGTACTAATTCTTCTTCTAATTGATTAAATAATATTTATTATTTAAATCTATTTCTTCTAATTTCATATTTCCTCATCATCTTACTAATTATTCTATTTCTTATTCTTTCATCATTTAATCATTTTAATCATTTTCTAGATATTAATTAAATATTTATTATTTAATTAATTCTGATTAATTCTCCAATTTAAATAATCTTCGTTATTTAAATAAATTACTAATTATTCGATTTCTATCTCTAATCATCTAATCATTCAACCCTCTTCTAAATATTAATTAAATATTTATTATTTAATTAATAGTGATTTAATCCTTTAAATTAAATAATCTTTATTATTTAATTAAATTCCATTTCTAAATAATTAAATAGTTTCTTTAAATTATTTAATTAACTAATTAATTCTTCAATTCTAAATCCCCAAATTATAATTTCATATTCTTCTAGTTTCTCCCAAATTCAATTGCATGTGCATGATTTCAAAAACCAAATTGAAAATCAAAGTTAAGTTCTAAATATATTCAAATGCTAAATTGAATTAATAAATTCAGTTATTTGAATAATATCTCATGCAAAGATTAAATTAATAATCTAAATCTAAATGCAAGCATATTCTAAATTAATTAATTCAATCAATTAATTAATTAAATCATTTATCTCTCCAATCTCTATTTTCATCTTTCAGTTAGCTTTTTCTAAATTAAGCTCTCTGTGTCATCCTCTTTATTTCCTCCAATCATTCTTTTTCTTCCTTCAGTTAACTCTTTCATCAATCAGTTGACTCCTTTAATCTATTCAATCTATTGAGTTCCACTCCTGCAATTAGCAGTTCAACTATCAACTTGCATTTGAGCTCACCTAAGTTCACACCTCTTGATCATTGTGTTCCACCTTTCAATAAATCTTCTCCAATTTTCTATAAATTGAGCATCCAATCTCCATTTTCAACAATCACGAACTTTGAATCTTCGTGTCACTTGCAAGTTACCAGCGCAATATATTAGAGCCATCATATCATGAAGAAGAGAAGAGAAATGGAAGTTCTACGTAGTCACGAAATAGGGAGTTTTTTATTTGATTTGATGATTTATAGTTCCTATATTTCTTAATTGTGTTATTCCATTGTATTGTTTGTTAAATTCTGATTAGGATAGGGATTCATGATTTCACTTGTTTCTAATTGATTACTTTGTTAAAAGAAGAATGAATTTTGCATCCCACATTTTGGTGAACCCGACTTGAACTAACAGCAATTTAACCTTTTTCTATGTTTTGTGTGATTTTTGCAGATTGTGTGGATTATTCATTTTTCTTCAGGTTGCACGAATTTTGAGAAAAGATTTTTCATCACACATTAGAGCTTACATCATCATGCAATCATATAGACAGAATCATGCATTCGACCCTTCGAGGTCACACATTCGTTCAGACAAGGTCACTCAATCGCCCTATCCAAATCACGCAATCGCCCTTTTGGGATCATGCATTCGTAGGAAGCTTTGTTGTTTAATTTTTTCTTCCATCTGTTATCTGTTCTATTTAATTCTATCTTAAAATTTGTTAATCCGGGATCAAATTGCTTTTTATTTCATAATTTGATTAACACTGTTTATGACAAGAAAAGTTCAGTTCAAGATTTCAAGTGCAAGAAGGACAAAACAACAAAGGAGAGAAGCCAAACGATATCAAAAAGTTCTCCAGGTAGAAAAATTGATACAGGATTTGGAAGAAGAACCAGCCTTAGACAAATATAATAGCCTAGTTCTTTCTTATACAGTTAAATATGATCTAATCAATATTGAATGGATGATGAGGGATTTGGCTAGGGCCTCACAATTGGTTTCGCAGGTTCCTAATCGGGTTTAGTTTTCTTGTATTTTTCTAATTTTTTTTGTTTGTTGTCTGCATTTTGTCACACAATCAAGGTGTTAGTGCTATGCAATTGACCAGATACCATCACACATTCGGTCTATCAGATTTATGCATTCGGCCTGTTAGATTTACGCATTCGGTTTGTAAGTATCATGCAATCGCTTAGGTAGTATTACGCAATCGCCTCAGTCAAGTTTTGAATTTTTGTTTTTTGTTGTTTTATTTTGCTACTAATCTTCTATTTATACCCTATAGTAGATTTACAGAGAGGATTAGATTAGTAATTTGGTATGCACACTTCACACTTCAATTTTTAGTGCTTAAAATCAACAACAGTTAAAATGGACATGCATGGATAACTTCACACTTCAATTTTTAGTGCTTAAAATCAACAACAGTTAAAAAGGACATGCATGGATAATCTCACACTTCGTTGTTGGTGTTTAAAATGAACATGGGCTAAAATTGACATGCGTGTATCTCACACTTGGTTTTTGGTGTTTAAAAATCAACAAATGGTTAAAATTGACATGTATGCCTTCATTCTTGGATTTGGTGTTTAAAATTGACATGCACATGCGGATCTAACACCTAAATTTGGGCTATAAAATGAATGTGAATTAGGCTGCATTAGATTAAATCATTTTTCATTTTCTTAATGGAAAAGAACTTTTCATTGTATCTGGGGTGGACCTACAGTTGCACTAACTGACTTTCTACCTGCCATCGGGCTTTTGGGAGAAAGAAGGAAGGTGACAATGACATCCATATTTTCTTTTATCGTACATAGTGAGGGGTATCTTTGACTAGGGATTTCATCACCCCACAAAGATACTTTGAATTGGGATGCGTTGGAGATATCTCTCCCAGCGTACTCTCGAGCGAGTTTTTTGAGCCACTATATAAATATACTGGTCAGGCGGCTAGAGTGTTGAGTGAATTCAACATATGTGGGGGCCTTCCCTACACTGATAAGCTCAACTAAAGCCTTAATTGGCTTGCTCTGAGAATTCATCATTGGATCAGGACCCCTCAAAACCTAATACTAAGAACCAATTTAGTTGCCAAAAATCCTACATTCAGTGGTTCTGGGAGTGTGGATCATACCCCATAGATACCCTTCATGTACCTTACACTATGATATAGGAATCCCTTGGCTATAAGATCCTTAGATCTTCGGGGTAAGAGAGACTAGCATGCCCAAGAAGTGTGTGCCATGGAGTGGAGCCAATGCTGCCAGACTCTCTATCTATTCATTTTGTTTCGGTATTTTATTGTGAGGGCCTCACTGAATAGTGTCCACTATCTAGCCTAAGATTGTATTCCGTGCTTTTTTATGTATCATTGTGATAGACTAGTATTGAGTCAGTCCTTTGGGCTATTTCAGGCCCTCTCCCATGTATCTCTGAATTTTTTGAGATTGTATGAAAATTGAGTCAGTCAGCTATACATACCTACCATCAATTGTTCTTAGATTTGGAAAACTACAAAACATTGTCCTACACACGAAGTTACAGAAAACAAAGTCCATTTTGAAACGAAAACTCAAAATTCCTTACATACTTGTGACCCTAGGTAGTCTTTTACATCATCTATTGCATAGTCCCACTTACATCCTCATTATCGTCCTACATCTTTTACATAGTCCCACTTACATCCTCATTATCATCCTACATCTTTTGCATAGTCCCACTTACGTCCTCATTATCGTCCTAAGTCTTTTTTGCATTATCATCCATATTAGTTACATTATCATATGCGTCTTCATCTAGACCTCATATACATCTAAGTCCATTGTCAGTTATAGGTTCATAGCATCTGCATTCATGGGTCTCCTAGGTGATGGTTTGCTCCCCTTCGAGCAACCTAATCTAGTTCCAAATGGTGGTCAATGAGAAATCATTGATGGTCTAACTAATTTAGCTTGGAATTTAAGAAGAAGCACACCTGAATATATGGGAGTCATACACGAGATTGACATTGAGTCTAGGATTTCTCGTATAATTGATAGAGAGATTGAGGCTGAACAACTTCGTCAACAAATAGAAAGACTTGCATTAGAGAAATCTAGAAATGCTAAAAAGGTCTCACATCAACCTCCTCAATAGAGTCTAGTATATTCTTGCATACCTTATATTTACGTCTACAGTCTAGTGTTAGGCCATCATCTTGCATAGAACCACCTTCATATAGGCAATTTTAGATGCCCATCACAAGGTCCTAGAAAGCGAAAGGAATAATGGACCCGAACAACACACAATATATAAACCCTACTTGGAACATGGACATGTCAATAGGTCAACACTCAGGTACATAGACAATGTCCACCATAAACGAATTACAATAGCATTTGACAAAAGAAGAAATTGAGTTTGCATAGCAAGACCCACATGTCCTCATGATCTTAGATGCACTTATACATAGTGATAGGGACAAGTATCTTTCACTATTAATACAAAATGGGGCAAAACTACCTGAGGATTTTGATGTCACAAAGATTTTACCACTAGGAAAAACTTTAGGTCAAGATAACAATCAAACACCACCCTTGATACAAATACAAGCAATGACCTCCAGTTTTCCTCAAAATGTACTGCTCCAAACAAATGTCAACACAAATGCAAACTTTCCAACAAGCAAGTCATCTTCAGCAATCAATGCTAGTATACCATCACAGAGCATACCAATAATATCAAGTGTCTCAGCACCTATTCAAACACAAGCAATAAGTGTAACCCAACCTCCAGTTTCCTATTCTATGGGATCCACATATAGTTATCAAAATGCAAATCTAGGTATTGCCAATATAGTAGGTACAACTCAACCAAACATGGGTTCACATATCACCTATTTCACAGTACCTAGTGGAACACACAACACACAAGGTTATAATCTTGGTACCTTCCAACAACCTCCTAGTTATGCAGCCATGAATCCTTTTGTGGGACATACACAAACACAAGGTATACATTTGACACCAACAAATATTCTGACACAACAAATACAGAATTTGCAACAACAAATGATGACCATGCAAACTGGTAATGATAAAAAGAGCTACACAATGCAGGACTTATGTCCTTACCCATTTGATCACACATTATACATGCCACCTTTCCCACAACATTTTGAAACACCCAAATTTGACAGATATCGAGGGAAGGGTGATCCTAGAGATCATATTAGAGAATTTTTTATGGTATGTATAGAAGTTGCCTCAGAAGATACTTATCTAATGAGACTATTTCCTAAAAGTCTGGGAGGTCTAGCTTTAGAGTGTTTTTCACATCTACCACCAACCATCACATCATGGGGAGAATTAGCTGAACAATTTATAGAAAACTTCTCGCACAACATTAACACCCCAGTTACTTTAATGGACTTATATGCCACTAAACAATATGAAAATGAAACATTTGCATCCTTCATACAATGATGGAGGGCTCTCTATAGGAGGTGTAAGACAGTTATCCCAGAAACAGAGCAAGTGGATATGTTTACAGAAAATTTGATTCCTAAGATTAAATATCCAATACAAATCCAATGTCTAACCACATTCAAACAAATCACAGAAAAGGCTCTCAAATGTGAGAAGGGATTAGTAGAACAAGGTCTTATTAAGTATGGCAACACCAACAACAATGAAAAATATAAGTTTTGGTTGAAAAACAAAAATGTGACCAGTGATGGTATTGTAGATGCCAGAATGATAAACATAACTCAACCTGTTTTATCTTTGGGAACAAGTCAGTCAACAAATCCACATACAGGGAATAACACAACATCAGCAAATGTAAATGCTACGCAAAACATTAACACAAGATACCCCAGGGTAAACGCTCCAAGAAGAAATTACAAACCTTTAGGAGAACCAATTGAGTCAGCACTCAAAAAGTCAATACAGACAAACATGATCACTTCACCTGAAGTAAGAGTGTATGAACCAGGTCCTTTCAAACCCACATGGTGGAATGATAATGATTTATGTGATTATCATAGGACTAAAGGTCACAAAATGGCAAGTTGCTATGAATTGAAAAACTTGGTCCAAGATATGATAGACCAAGGGGACATCACAATCGATACCGATAAGACATCAGAAAACACAAATCATATGATTTTTAAGGATCCTTTTGTTAAGCATGACAAGGGAAAAGCTACCACATCAGGTACCGAAGGCAATATGGCTAACTACACAAAGGTCTCATACAACTACACTATTCATGCCATTAGCTCAAGAGATACAACAAACAATGATTCAAAAGAAACACCTGATCAAGAGGACCAATATCAAGATACTCATAGAGATGATCACCAAATTTGCATGATATCTGAAGCACCAAAGTATGATGATGATACAAATCTTTGTCTCAGAGACTGGGGGCATGATCTACCATCTCACTCAAGTTGGTTTGAAGATGAACTCATTGGACATATTATGGATGTAAAACATACACATCAAGACTATGAAGAGGGATTTAACATAAATCTTGATAAAACAACCTATGATACAAATGATACAATTGCTATAATCACAATTACTCCTAGAGACAGAGATTGTGCAGTGGTTACTCACAGGTCAAAGGTAACTTTAAAAGGGATACCACAAAATCAATCACCAGCAGTAGGGACTTACAATGTAGTTGAGAAACTTAAGAAAAATCTAGCACATATATCATTATTTGAACTATTGTGTACTTCACCCAATCACAGAGCTATACTGAACAAAGAACTTCAAGATTTAGTAGTGGATAGAGATATAGATGAAAATGCCTTCCAGTCTATGGTAGGAAATCTGACACAAGGCACATGTATTGCATTCATAGAACAAGATATTCCTAGTGATAAATTGCTTCATAATGACCCACTACATCTAGAAGCTTACATTCATAAGAAAATAGTCAGAAGAGTACTCATAGATGGGGGAGATGGTCTCAACATTTGTACTTTAAAGCTGGTCAAAGTACTGGGATATTCTGAACTTCACATTGATTCTTCCAAAAGGATAAATATCAAGGCTTACGATGATGAAGAACGTCCATCTAAAGGCATTGTAACATTACCTGTACAAGTAGGACCAATAACAACAGAGGTCAGTTTTCAAGTCTTGGACAGAGAGCTGGGATATAACATGTTATTGGGCCGCCCATGGATCCACACCATGCAAGCAATACCATCCACATTTCATCAGTGTGTCAAATTCCCATACAATGGTATTAAAATCACCATAAAGGATGATCCAAATCTGTTCCAACATTGCAATTATCTGAAAGATAGTGTGGATAATCAAATACCTATCAATCAGGCCACAGCTCTCACTACACAGCTAGAAGCATTAAAGATCACAGAAACAAAAAAGCTATGCCTACAACATCCTCCTTACAAATAAAGGATATGGGTTGTGGAGAATACTCTTTTGCAAATACTTTAAGTGGGAAATAGTTGTCTCTTTCTCCTACATCCTTTGGGAAACCTCACACTACAATACAAAAGAAAGAAAAAGGAAAAGAAATTGTTAGAGACACATATTCATGCTCTTTCATTAGATGGGGTGACTTATAGGAAGAATCCTTGAACAAAGATGTTAACCTTTGGATATATAGAGAAGAAGATCATATGAAAATATCTAGAATACACACAGATCAGTATGGCAATGGATTCAAGATACTCCAAAGACATGGATATGATGGTACCATAGGCCTTGGGTTACAAAAACAATGAAGACTAGAACCTGTTGTTCCTAATGATAATCCAGGAAATCAAGGATTGGGATACAAGCATGTACAACATATCACACAAGCCAAACATCGTACCCTTGATATACTAAGTCAACCAAGCAAACCATCAGATTACATATCACAAAGGAATTTGTCCACACAGGCTCTTCCATCTTCATCTCAAATAAGCAATCAGGTACCTACATCACCAAGTGTAGAATCAGATGGGGAAGACATGAGACAACTCTTGCAAGAACCTACCATGGAGTTACAAAATGATGCACTTATTGACACAACAGTATAGGCTAATGTGGCAATAGATGTAGGATTACCCCCACCACTTGAATCACTCATGGTTATTGTCACTACTTCTACCACGAGAAGCAACTCAGGCTCAACCTACTGAAATAGATGAAGAAAGATTGCAAAGGCTTATACCAGGCTTATGAAGGGTCACTAATGTGCAAAGAAGACCAATCAATCTACAATAGAATCGGGGACAGGAACAAGAAGAAATAAGTGATGATAACTCATATGATGAAACATATATTGAAAGTGAGAGAGACTCTCATGATTACGAATTCTTATCACTCCATGATTCTAGCCCACTAGAAAGTGTAATATTAAGGAATCAAATAAGGCTTATACAGGATGAAGATACACAGAGCCAGTCAAATAATCAAGTCTTCATGTTATCCGAGTCTACTAAAGAAGGGAGTAATGATTTACCCCTAGTACATTCACACTTGATTGATTGGGGTCAAGGAGGAAAACCAACACTGGATTGGTTTGAAAATGACGAAGCAATTTCAAAATTTCTAGGAGTCAGAGAGGGAATTCCACAAGGTGATCATAAAGCAGGGTTTTCTATAGACCTAAATAGAATGGCATACTTTGGAGAAGAAAGTACTTCTCAAATAGAAGATAAGGATCAAACTACCCATAATGACAAAAGTGACTTGGGTAATCTTCCTATGGAAAGAGAAAGTTCAGCATTACTTACAGAGGCAACAAAAGAAGTAAATATAGTAGAAGGGGAAGTTGTACATAACATCCATCTGGCAAAATCACTGAGCAAAGAAGAAAAAGATAGATTCATTCATTTTTTCAAGCAACGACCTATCAACTTTTCTTGGTCCTATTTAGACATGTTGGGCTTAGACCCTGAATTAGTGTTGCATCACTTACCATTGATACCAGGAGTTAAACCTTACAAGCAAAAATTGAGAAAAATGCATCCAAGTATCACATTATTGGTTAAAATAGAACTACAAAAGTTGTTGGATGTAGGTTTTATTAGACCTATTGACTACACGGAATGGATATCCAACTTGGTACCTATGACTAAGCCCATAGGAGGCATAAGAATCTGTACAGATTTTTGAGATCTAAATAAAGCTTGTCCTAAGGATGACTTCCCACTACCCAATATCGACATGATAGTTGACCTAATAGCTGGAAATGAGATGCTATCCTTAATGGATGGTTTTTTAGGATACAACCAGATTAAAATTGCACCAAAAGATCAACATAAAATGACCTTTACATGCCCATGGGGAACGTACTACTGGAATGTGATGCCATTTGGTCTTAAAAACGCTGGAGCAAAATACCAAAGAGCCATGACAATGTTGTTTCATGATATGATCCATAACATAATGGAAGATTATGTGGATGACATATTGGCTAAATCACAAACTAGAGAGAGTCACATTGTAGCTCTTACATAGATATTTGATTGGTTAGAACAATATAATGTCAGATTAATTCTGAAGAAATGTGTGTTTGGCATAACAACAGGTAAACTATTAGGGTTTATAGTGTCAAATAGAGGAATTGAAATAGACCCTGCTAAGGTCAAGACAATCATTGATATGCAACTTCCATCAACACTTAAACAAATTAGAGGATTACAAGGAAGACTGCAATCTATAAGGAGATTCATAGCACAGTTGGCAGATAAGTGTCACCCATTCCAACATTTACTCAGGAAAGGAGTTACTTTTAAATGGACAGAACAATGCCAGGAAGCTTTCCAAGCTCTGAAAGATTATCTTTTGAACACACCAGTGTTAATATCCCCTACTCCAGGACATCCTCTATTGTTATACATATCAGCAACGAACTCAGCTCTGAGAGCTCTATTGGCACAACATGACAAAAATGGAAAAGAAAGAGCCATTTATTATATAAGTAGGACTCTGATTGGCTATGAGCTTAATTATACCCCCATAGAGAGAGAAATCTTAGCAATAATCTTTGCATCCCAAAAGCTCAGACACTACATGTTGAGTCATAAGGTATAACTCATTGCACGCTTTGACCCACTCAAGTATCTATTGAGCAGAGCAACATTGACCGAGAAATTGGCTAAGTGGGTTATGATCTTGGGCGAGTTTGATATAGAATACATAGACAAAAAAGCTATCAAAGGGCAAATCATAGTAGATCAATTAGCAGAGGCTCCTATATAGGACAATCACCCATTACTAATAGACTTTCCAGATGAATCCGTGTTTACACTAACTGCCTCAGTAATGTGGAAGTTATACTTTGATGGGTCATATACAAGTCACAGATCTAGAGCAGGTATTCTCTTCATTACTCCTCAAGGGGATGTTATACCTAAGTCATTTAGGATCAATTTCCCATGCACCAACAATATGGCAGAATATGAAGCTCTCCTCACAGGGCTTCGTACAACTGTGCAATGGAAAATACAAGAGTTACAAGTCTATGGTGATTCACAGTTGATTGTAAACTAGGTCAATGATGATTACAACACAAAGGATGACCAACTCATGCCTTATAAGAAGTTGCTCGAAGATTACAAGGAGCACTTTAGCAAAATTACCTTCAAACAAATCCCCAGAATATAAAACAAGGTAGCAAATGCAATGGCAACCATAGGATCTCTTCTAAATATGCCTACTAACAAAACTCAATTTGAGTTTATCATAGAATAGTTAATGCTACCTGCATATGAGACCCCCCTATCAGATTATGTATGTGCAATTGTGGGTCCAGAATCACCTTGGTACAATGAAATATATACATATTTGCACACCCAATACATGTCACTGGATCTATCTAGAAATCAAAAGAAGACCTTTATTCATTAGGCATCTAGATATACTATTATAGCTAATACTTTGTATAGAAAGGGTTTTGATGGAACTCTTCTCCAATGTCTGGACAAGAATGAAGCACACCTTGCTTTAAAAGAAGTCCATAATGGAATCTGTGGGGCTCACCAAAGTGGTCTGTCATTGTCAAAGAAATTGTTGAGAACAGGGTATTACTGGCCAACCATGGAAAAAGATGCTTACAAGTATGTACATAAGTGTAAACAATGCCAAATGCATGGAGACCTTATTCATGCACCAACACAAGATCTTCAACCCATCACATCACCATGGCCATTTTCATAATAGATATTAGATCTAGTAGGTAAAATCAACCCTACTTCTCCCAACGGGCACAAGTTTATCTTGACAGCCACTGAATACTTTACCAAATGGGTTGAGGCAATTTCTTTACCATACACCACTAGAAAGTAGATAGAAAAATTCATTCTCAACTACATTATATGTAGATATGAAATTCCAATGTGCTTTGTTACAGATATGGGCATCCATTTAAAAACTAGGAAGTGAAAGAGTTGTGTGAGAAATTCCACATACAATAGATATTTGCCATGCCATATTATCCACAAAGTAATGGGCAAGTTGATGCTACAAATAAAATAATATTGAAAATTCTTAAGAAAGTAGTCACTGACATAGGACAGGACTGGAATCTCCAGTTAAATCCTGCTCTTTGGGCTTACAAAATAGGAGTACGCACACCTACAGGAGCAACACCATATTCCTTGGTCTATGGTACAGAAGAGATACTCCCCATTGAAATAGAAATACCATCTCTAAGAGTATCCTTACATAACATTATATCAGAAGAGGACTACAGGGTAGAAAGGTTGCAAGAACTCGAAACCCTTGATGAAAAAAGACAAACAACATTTAATCATCTACAAGGATATCAAAATAGACTGAGATGAAGTTATAATAAATGGGTCCACCCATGAACTTTTCAAGTGGGAGATCTAGTACTTAAAGAGAATCAAAGGAACCTAGTGGAACGAGAAAGGCTAGGGAAATTCGAACCTAACTGGCTAGGTCCTTTCATTATAACAAGGGTGATAGGCAATGGAGCCTATAATTTGGCTACCATGGAGGGAGATCCAATCTCTGACCCTATGAACAACATGCACCTTAAGAGATATTATACCTAAGGGCTCTGTAGTTTAGGTTTTACTTTACGCATTGCATATCATATCATTTAAAACACTGTGTTACATGTAGTTTCCTTTTTAGATGCATTGCATTCTTAAAGTTCTGCATTCTCATATAGAAGCATCAATAAAACAAGGCAACTGTTCAAGTTTATCATTCATTTGCATCTTGAGGAAAACAAGGGTCATCTCCTTTCTTAGATATTTGGACATGAAGTCTTTGAGGTTCCAAAGTCATTCATTCTCAACATTACCCTGTGATGATGCTTTACTTATGGTTGGGTAGTGATTACACTATTTGAGACTTGTTAACCCACAATCTATCAATTGCTATATCTCACACCTTAACAAGATCTCTAATTCATTCTAGAGACCTAGTTGATCATATGACTAGTGCAAAATAAAAAATTCTACTTTAGCGCCATTGTAATTATCACACCCAAGTAGGTTTCATTACTTACAAGTCAAGAAAAGAAAAAAAAGAAAAAAAAGAAGAAAAAGAGCTATGCCAAATATCCATCTAAAGGCAAATAGAGCAATGATATATAACTAAAATATCATGTATACAAATGCGATAAAAAGCTTGACTATGGGAACATGCAAGTAACTCCATCAGGGCTATGGACGCCTACTAGCAATGGAGCAATATTTGAGAAATTACAGTCTATAACCTCGTTGGAGCTCTCAAGGCTTGCTGGCAACGAGGCTCTATTCGAGATGCTTTTGAAGTTAGAAAAATCATGTAGCTAGTCATATAGGATGCTAAGGATCTTTAGTGAACATAAGACTGGGAATTAATGCATTTGCACACACATGGGCAAAAGAAGATCAAAGTTTCAAGAACCAATGGGGAAGTTTTCCGTGTCTCCATTTGTAAATCCTAGTCACTAAGTGTGTTGAGATGAATGTTCTGAAGGGCCTTAGAGATCGATTGACTACTTATCTAGGAAATGTTTTGCACCTCCATTTCAATTGGTGTATTCAAATGCAAAAAAAAAAAAAAAACACAATCAACCTTGTTCGAATAGGAAATGCATCTTCATCCTACACATTGCATTCGCATAGGTCATGTCAAAAATTCATTTGTCTCCACATACATTCTGCTAATCATCATGTCATACAGGTCTGCACACTGGGGCCATAACTGAAAAAATCCTAAAAATTAGATAAAGTTCTGAAAAAATCCAAAAAACCATATAAAGTCCTGAAAAAATCCAAAAAGTCATATAAAGTCTTGAAAAAATATCCAAAAACATTGAAAAACTTAAAATTCGAAAACAATGAAAAACTCAAAATTCAAAAACAATTGAAACAATAAAAAAATACCAAAACATCCATATAACGTCCTGAAAAAAATCAACCAAAAATATTCAAATATGATCATGAAAAAATCATTCAAAAACATTCAAATATTGATCCACATAATCCAAAAACATCGAAAAAGCTCTTGGAAAAGAACTAAAAATAAAAAATCAATCAATCAGAAAAACTTGCAATTAAATGTCTTGTGAGAAACAAATACCCTAGCAGATATCCAACAAAAACTTTGCATGAAGTTAATAAAGGATGTGACTATCC
Organism: Cryptomeria japonica; assembly: GCF_030272615.1. Taxonomy (NCBI): domain Eukaryota; kingdom Viridiplantae; phylum Streptophyta; class Pinopsida; order Cupressales; family Cupressaceae; genus Cryptomeria; species Cryptomeria japonica. The sequence goes on from NC_081407.1 coordinate 183,152,400, forward strand.
AGTCAAACATCTGCAATCAACTAATCAAACTATCTTATCAATCGTATCATATCCATATCAAAGTGATCATTATCTTGTCTTAAACAGAAGAGGATACACTTGAAATCAAACAGGTCAGTCTTAAACGGGGTCTACAACTTTCTGAGATCAGACATTATCAACCATCACATCAAACAACTGAGAATGAAGGCACAAGGTCAGTATAATTGCTAAATTTTGTCCAAGTCGGTCTTTATCTTTTATCATTTGGCAACAGATATTGTTCCTATGCTACTCAAGGATGTCCATAAGTGACTAGAGGAGCTATGATGGGCATTATCTTTTTCTTTGTTTGTTGTTTGTGGTGTGAACCGATGAAACTCTAGGGAAATTGCTCTAGTGGGTGTCTATGATAAGAGCCTTCACATCAAGGTGAAATCACCACACATACCTCGACCCCTAACGCAATTCCCAGAATGGAGGGTTCACTCCTTGTCTGCTACGTTTTTGTTTCTACAATGAGATATCTTTGCATCTTGGTTCCTTATACCCTGATGGGTTAAAGCTTCATTGTTCAATAATAAAGCTTAGTGATGAATGTATATTGATGCAATAAAATATGTGACACAGGTTCGTGATTTATTCAATTTCATTCTCATCTCATTTGCTTATTGATAGTTTGTTGATTTCTCATCTTCTCTCTAAATCGTATATTCTTTCTAAACATTCTTTTCTCATTGTCTCTTTCTAAATCATTTTCTATCATCTTCAATTGCTTCTAATTCTCATCTAATTCATTCTATTTCATTCTAAGGTTCATTCTCTCATATTCTATCTTAATATCATCTTCACATCACCTATCTTTATCTCTAATCAACTAACCATTCTTCTATCTTTCATCTCAATTTTTTTTTTTTTGAGAGATCATTCATGTCTTTAATGCACAAACAATCTCTTGAGGGGGCATTACACCCTAAGTATCACCGGGGCATACTGGGGCAATTTTTTTTTATTATTCTTTGAAACAATGTCATTCTGACATTGTCTCAAAGAGGGGCAAATGTAGACACCTAAAAATGTCTCATTGATCATGTACTAATTATTCCTCTAATTGATTAAATAATCTTTATTATTTAATTAATCTATTTCTTCTAATTTCATATTTCCTCATCATCTTACTAATTATTCTATTTGTTATTCTTTCATCATTTAATCATTTTAATCATTTTCTAAATATTAATTAAATATTTATTTTTTAATTAATTCTGATTAATTCCCCAATTTAAATAATCTTCATTATTTAAATAAATTACTAATTATTCAATTTCTATCTCTAATCATCTAATCATTCAACCCTCTTCTAAATATTAATTAAATATTTATTATTTAATTAATAATGATTTAATCCTTTAAATTAAATAATCTTTATTATTTAATTAAATTCCATTTCTAAATAATTAAATAGTTTCTTTAAATTATTTAATTAACTAATTAATTCTTCAATTCCAAATCCCCAAATTTTAATTTCATTTAATTTCATATTCTTCTAATTTCTCCCAAATTCAATTACATGTGCATGATTTCAAAAACTAAATTGAAAATCAAAGTTAAGTTCTAAAATATTCAAATGTTAAATTGAATTAATAAATTCAATTATTTGAATAATATCTCATGCAAAGATTAAATTAATAATCTAAATCTAAATGCAAGCACATGCTAAATTAATTAATTAAATCAATTAATTAATTAAATCATTTATCTCTCCAATCTCTATTTTCATCTTTCAGTTAGCTTTTTCTAAATTAAGCTCTCTGTGTCATCCTCTTTATTTCCTCCAATCATTCTTTTTCTTCCTTTAGTTAACTCTTTCATCAATCAGTTGACTCCTTTAATCTATTCAATCTATTGAGTTCCACTCCTACAATTAGTAGTTCAACTATCAACTTGCATTTGAGCTCACCCGAGTTCACACCTCTTCATCATTTTGTTCCACCTTTCAATCAATCTTCTCCAATTTTCTATAAATTGAGCATCCAATCTCCATTTTCAACAATCACGAACTTTGAATCTTCGTGTCACTTGCAGGTTACCAATGCAATATCTGAGAGCCATCATACCACGAAGAGGAGAAGAGCAATGGAATTTCTATGCAGTTACAGAATAGGGAGTTTTTTATTTGATTTGATGATTTATAGTACCTATATTTCTTAATTGCATTATTCCATTGTATTGTTTGTTAAATTCTGATTAGGATAGGGATTCATGATTTCCCTTGTTTCTAATTGATTACTTTGTTAAAAGAAGAATGAATTTGGCATCCCACAAATATTATCAAAAAGAAATACAATTTAGACATCGCATACAATTTCAATTATAAAAATCAAGTATCCATAACATCCACATAAATAATCTACTAAATGGCATCATCATCATAATCATGGAATTAAATTATTTATAGAGCAAGCATCCACAATTTCTAGCATCAAAATAAAGTACTACAAATCAAAGTGAATGACATAATCATATCAATGTTATCCAAACACTGGATCATATAAAATCTATGTCCATAATGCATCAAAATATAGTATCAATATTAGGTCCAACATGAAAATAACTGAAATGCTATGATGACTCGGGGTAGGGACTCACACTAACTCTCGGCCTTAAGTGAAAAAAGGTAATGAGGAATTATAATAGTCTCAAGGGGTTTAATAAAAGACTTAATTAAAATGCATAATCCCTAAACCCTATGACAAAGAACAAGATTAATTCAAAATGACCAAAGTTTTAAACTAAGGCATGAAGATTTTTTGCAGAGTCATATTTTGAGGACTATCACCAGGTGCTTCGCTGAATTTTGCTATCCAAAATTTCTTCAATCTAATATGTTTCCCTTGGGGGTGCCTCTTTCTCCAAGTTTGTTACACTGTCTTTACTAAATTTTGCCTCATGGTACTGATATAAATCTACAATGTTGAATATAGGTGAAATACCCAAACTATCTAGTAACTCCACTTCATATGCATTTCCAGAACTTAATTTCCTCAAGATCTTACAATGTCCAAACTTCCTTATCTGCAACTTACTATAGTTTCCAACTGGGAATCTCTCTTTTCTTAGATATACCATCACTTCATCTCCAACTTCAAATTCCTTTTGTCTCCTTATACTTGTTGTTCATGTCTTCCAAATGTTAGTTGAACTGAGTATGTACTATCTTCATATGTTCTACAAATTCTTCTTCTTATGCACTCCTCTTGTCTTCATTACTGATATCCATCAACTCTGATATACCTCTAGGGTGTGCTCCAATAATAGTCTCAAAAGGTGTTCTTCTGGTACTCATGTTCACTGAATTATTGTAGGCAAACTCTACATGTGCAAGGATCAAGTCCCAACTTCTGGTTTTCTCTCCAACTAAGCATCTCAACAAATTTCCCAAACTTTTATTTACCACTTTTGTCTGTTCATCAGTCTGTGGGTGAAAAGTAGAACTGAATTTCAAGTTTGTCTTCATATTCTTCCAAAGTGTTCTCCAAAAATATCCAACAAACTTAGTATCTTTGTCAGAAATTATGCTCGTAGGTAATCCTTGTAATCTCACCACCTCCTTGAAAAATAGGTCAGTAACATGCACTACATCTATTATCTTCTTACAAGTTATGAAATGTGCCATCTTCGAGAATCTATATACCATCACAAATATAAAATTATCTCCTCTCTATTTCTTAGGCAATACAAGTATGAATTCCATGCTTATGTCCTCCCATAATCTCTGTGTAACTATCAAAGGCTTATACGATCCAACATTCTGACTCCTACCTTTTGCAAGTTGACAAATCCTATAGCTATACTCAAATTTCTTGACATCCTTATGAATCTAGGGCCAAAAGTAATTCTAACTTACCAAGGCTACTATCTTATCAACACCAAAGTTTCTAGCTAATCCTCCACTATGCTTCTCCTTTATCAGTCTTTCTCTCATAGAACTCCTAGGTATACACAACTAAACTCCTCTAAACAACATCTCATCTTGAATGAAATTGTCCAACCACTTACTTCTATCCACCATAACCGGTTCCTTACAAGCTTTCCAAGGTTCTGCAAAATCCAACTCATCCTTATACAAGTTCTTCAATTCCTTAAAACCTAATACCTCCACTCTCATCTCTATTAGAAATTTTTTCCTTCTGCTCAAAGCATCAACAACTCTATTTGACTTCCCACTTCCATTCTTTAAAACAAAGGTATAACTATGCAAGAAATCCACCCATATCATGTGTCTTCGATTCAACTTCCTGTAACTATTCAAATACTACAAATCTTGGTGATCAATACACAACACAAACTCCTTAGGAAACAAATAATGTCTCCACTTCTTCAATGCTTGAATTATGTCATAAAAATATTTGATCATACACAAAATATCTTCTTGCAACATTCAACTTCTCACTGAAATATGATGTTGGTCTACCTTCCTCACTTAACACTTCTCCAATTGCATTCCCACTTGCATCATAGTCCACTTGAAATACTTCTCTAAAATCCAGTAAAGCCACATAGGCTGCTCTATCACCTTCTACTTCAAAAATTCAAAACTCTTATTTTCTCCAGATGTCATAGTGCTTCAAATTGAACTAAAATTTCTAATGAACTTCCAGTAGAAACTAGCCAATCCATGAAATGATCTTACCTCTCCAATGCTTCCTAATGTGGACCATTATATAATACCCTAAAAATGGTCACCTAAACCATGGGCCCCTAACCTAGGCTACACCACCAAGGTCCTAACCAAAGGTAATTAAATCAATCATGAGCACCTAATTAATTAATTTCTAAATCATCAATGTCACATTGCAAGTAAATAACTCTACATTAATTAAATATTTATTTAATTAATTGATCACTACAAGTAAATCATTTTAATCAATTATCCTATTTATTTAATTAAATATCCTAGCATATTTAATTAATAAATCAATTTGCCGTTAAATCATTAAAAACAAATTAATTTGAAAAAAAAAAAAATCAAAAAAGGAATTAAATTGAAAAATCTTAGAAAAGAAATTAAATCAATTAAATATCAAAATTGAATAAAAATATGAAATAAATCAGTTTTTTTTATTTTATCTTAAATTTAGTTCAACTTCCTTTAAAGCTGAGAAAAGCAACCAGTTACATCAATTCACCTAGATTGTGCTTCCTCTTGGAGAATCTCGACCACTCATCATTAATTGATCTTGACCGCTGGTCTCTCTCTATATTTTCTATAAATTCAGGTTCTCATCTCTCATTCAAAAAAAAACCTGGAGATTTATTGTTATTATGTTATTTTTGCTCTAGGTTCATTGAGATTTTGTGCATTGAGAATATTACATCATAGTTTATTGCATATTAATTTAATCATATTAGCTTAATCTTCATCTAGCTTAATCTTGCATCCATTTAGCTCAATTTTGTGCTCATATAGATTAAATCCTTCATCTTGGTGTAGTCCAAACACTGGTATTGCTTAGACAAAATCTGACAGGAAGTCTATACTCACATCTTTTAGAAGGGAATAGGTCGATTTTTTATGGTTTTTAAATTCATTGATTATATCTGTCTAACCATGCATGCAATGATTTATTGAAGTGTTTGTGCCTTACAACTTGCAGATTACCACTTTTCACACACAGTCTTGCCTATTGAAGTGGAAATTCCTTCTTTGAGATTTTCTTTGCAAGATCTTATTACTGAGGAAGATCACAAAATATCTAGATTGCAAGAACTAGAATTGTTGGATGAACGTCGGCAAGTGGTGTTTGATCATCTGAGAGCTTACTAGAAGAGAATGTCTAGAGGTTATAGAAAGAAAGTTTGACATAGAGAATTTCAGGTTGGTGACCTTGTTTTAAGAGAGAATCCTAAAAATCAATAGTTTCGAGAACAAAAAGGGATGTTTGAACCCAACTGGTTGGGTCCTTACATCGTTACAGCAATCTTTGGCTCTGGTGCCTACCAACTCTTAACACTGAAAGGAGAACAACTCCACGAACTGATCAACACCAGCCACTTGAAGAAATTATACACTTAGCATTCTTTGCTCCAACAATCTATATAGCTAAAAAGTCCTGAGAAAAATCCTAAAAATCATAAAAAAGAATAAATAAATAAATAAAGAACAAAAAAGAAAACAATAAAACAATCAAAATATGAGGAAAAAAATCAAATGCCTTGGTGAAAACCTAGTAAACAGGCACCTTGGTAGTAAAAAAAAAAGAGAGAATATCTGCCAAGAAGGTGAAAACCTAGTAAACAAACCCCTCTTGTATTGAAGTGATCCATCTATCAACGCAAATTTGGCATTTCCTGCATCTTTGCTTTAGCTAGTACATATCCTGCATCTTTGCTTTTGTGACACCCTGGTTCTTCTTGGAACCCTCATGGCTTGAAACTGATCAACATCCTAGCCTTCGGGTAGTCAACTAAACAATATAAATGTCCTAAGCAATTTAAACAAGTTATCTTTATATCTGTAGTACTAGGTCACCCAATCTGCATCAGTCACCTGACTCCAAACCACTGTAGAGTTTTACCACTAAGTAAACAAGCAAAACAAGAACAATGAAAACAATCACTAAAACTATTTGAGATTTAATTGAAAATTTCTCTGTGTGTTGTCTTTTAAATTAGTTTCTAATTATTATTCGCTCTGAGTAACTCGAGGAAGTCTATCTTGACTAAGAGGAGCAAGGACTGGGGGCATAATACTTTTCTTTATTTTCTGCCTGTAGGAGTGATTTCGATGATCTGGAAACATCTCATAAGTTGGGTGTCTGTGATAAGTGCCTGCACATAAAGGTGAAATCACCACACATACCTCGACTCCATTCATTTGTATTCTACAGGGAGGTTGGAATCATTTCCTTGTATGTTTTGGGTAAATTTTTTTATCATGCAATCTAGATACATACTTAATTTGTCCTAGGATATGAATGATACAAGGGTCATTGTGGACAAGATAATCAACATTGCATATAAAAGGGAACTTTGCTTTGTCTAGTGTGTTTGCATGCAAGCAACATTCAGGTCATCCTGGTTCTATATGCCTTGGTGCTTATATTCGCTTGCTATATTAAAATGGATGTTACATTTAGGTCATCCTGGCTCTTTGTGGCTTGGTGCTTATGTTTATTCCTACATTTCTGCTCAGTGATGATAAAAAGAAAATTAAAATCCAGTGACTTAGTCCTAGTTTGCATACATGAGCATATCATATAGATCAATAAGCCCATTACGCATTCATTTGCATTCATACTATTACATGAAGAATAACAAAAAAATAAACATTTGCATTATTCGATCATCATTTTCACTTATTAAATCATTTATTTGTATATGAAAAGAAACAAAAACATCCATATTCATCTGCATTGCATACATACATACTGAAAAAGAATGCATTCATATAGAAAAACAACATATAGAAAGACATCTCATAGATTATCTCATATCGATAACACAAGTACAAATGAGCTCAAAGCACAAACTCATATATATCTCATCAAATATCAATGTCAAAGAGTACAAATGATATCAAATTTCATAAATATTGTCAATCGGGGCAAGAATTGTATAAACTACAAAAATGGGATACAAAATCTAGGAGATATCTAAAAATCTAACTCTCCACCTCTCCCTCATCACTTGGAGGAGGTGGTGGTGGCTATTGAATAGGGGCATCATCTTGTTTGGGTGCCCTAGCTTGCTCTGATCAATCTATGTACTGAGAATAAGGAACTACCTATCTATCTACTGGGACCACCACAGTATAGGCTGCTATGTAGTATGTTGCCCTACTCATTTTATGAACAACCTCATGCTGAAGGCTGACACACTCTTGTCTCATACTCTGTAGTTGCTGATCTCTCTCCATGATCCATCGATCTCTCTCCGCTATATGTGCCTACATCACTGCCATCTATGGCTGCAAGCCCTTGACTCTCCCTCTCAAAACATGAATAATGTCTAAGGGTGTCTGAAATCTCGCTCCTCCCTCCTCACCTCTGCCACCCTGCTCCTCTCTCCTCTGTCATACCTGTCTAGGAGCATACTCATTGCCAAGGCTTGCTACCTCACCCATCTCAACATCCACTATGGCCTCTCCTCCCCTATCACCACCTGCATCTCCACCAAGTGCTCCTAAAGATCCTCCCTCTCCCCTCCGCTATTGTCATCCTATTATTGGTGCTCTGCTGCTACTCGTACTCAGATCTCCTCCACCCCTGCTAGATGTCACCTCTCTCTACACTCATGCAGACACATCATCACCCTCATCTATATGAGGAGAATTCTCTCCAGGATCTGTGAATTGAGGAAATGGATGTCTCTGAAACCAATCTCTATACTAGGGCAATACTCCCGCATCTGCAAATCCTCAAGGTAGTCCCATATCTATGGCTATAAACTGCTAACACCTGCATGGCCAAGGCATATGACACTCTAGGCCCCATCCTCATCTCTCCTCATTAGAAGATCTAACATACATTGTAAACTCCTAAAAGATACTCTGTGGCTACCCATACTACCTCAAGACCCTACTAACTACAAAATGCTCAATAATAACTGAAGATATATCCAAAAGTGGCTACATCATAAACATATCTCTCTACTACCTCCTCCAGTCATCCCATTGCTCTAGACCCCTATATGGTCTCTTGACTACTGCTATCATGTCATCCAACTATCACCTCTAGTAGTTAGTCTTTCCCAGGTGGGGCTATGTGATATAACTAGAATATCTATATGCAATAGGCTATCCATCCTACCGCTCATCATCCACAATCAGTCTACAAACTGGGATGTGCTCCTAGGCACAAATCTGCAAAACTAGAACACATACCACCATACTCTTCACCCTTCTATAGGCGATCTCATGTATCTCATGGTACATATTCATGAGTAAGAATGAACCCCAACCTAATATGACTGGATGAGTAAGCAATCTCTCCAACATCCTACCCCATCCACATAAGAATCCCTCTTGTCCCCTATCAGGTATCACGAAGAAGCCAATAATGCCAGCCAAAATGTGTTAGGACTTGGAGGCAACTAAGAGGGGGGGGGGGGTGAATCAGTTGTCTATTAATTTCAACCCAAATATAACTTAATCAAACTTGATGCATAATACTAGTAAACCAAAATTAATGTCGGTTGATATTTTACCAATTAATAGCAATACTGGTAAAGTTTAATGCATGAAACAAAAAGACAAATAACATCCACAATACATAAAACAAATATTTGTATGTGGAAACCCTATAAGGGGAAAAAATATGGTGGGAAACCTTACCCACAATTAGATGATACTACTGCAGATAGTATGTGTGTACAAATGGGGTTTGCACATGCAAAAAGGCCAACTACCTAGAGCTCACTACTCAATCACAAAATGAGACTCACACTGACTACAATTGGATGGTTAAATCCAATGATAATGTACTACTCAAAGTAGCATCTTCATATGTTGGATTCAGTACCGGTTAAGCTCTAATTGTTTTCTTCAAAACCTTCCTTTAATCTTCAAATGTTGTCTACGTGAGTAGCTCTACTTATATTCATATATACCTTATTAGATTCCTCTTCTACTACCATGTTAATCTCACAAATGAGATCTTACATATATACCAAAACCTAAGACCAAATGTGTAGGTCTAGTCACTAAGAATATTACAATTAAATCAATTACAAATGAATCAATATGTGATGCATCATGTCACCTAAATGCATTTACATTAATAACCAATCAATAAATCATCTCCATAACGTGTCATGCTAATCTAGAATAGATAACGCATGCCAATCCATAACCTAGACCAATTTGCTGGTAACATCAAATATTTAAACTCGATTAGACCAATAGCCAAATAACCAAAACCAAGTGTCCAAACCATGTCTTCAACATAACCAAGTGATCTCTAGATGATAACAAGTCATCCTCTGTGCCGGTGAACAATATAACCTGCCGGTGAACCAAATACCGATGGCTATGCATAAGTCATTGAACATGCCAGTGAACATAAACAAAGATCTCCAAAAGGATAGGTGTTGACAAGTGTTGACAAGTGTTGACATCAATGAAAAAACCAATGCAACACATCCATAATACCAATAAAATGAAAGCAAGAGGGAACTATGCTATGTACCTTCTCAATAGATCATCCCAAGTGATAGACTGATCCAAGATAGTGTCATCATGAAATATGCGTCTTAATGCCTCAATGCCCTGTCGTGGAGTGGCATCATAATCAACCTTATCTCTAACAAATGGTATCCTCAAAATCATGTATACATCCTCAAGAGTGATAGTCATCTCCCTAGTCGGTAGGTGGAATGTGTTATGCTCACTATGAAATCGCTCAAATAAAGTTGTGAGTAATCTGTGATTCATACAGATATCAGGCATTTGAAGCAAGTATCAAAATCTGCACAATCTGATATGTCCTCTTTGTGTGTCTGATAAGTCTCGCACTAATCTCATAGTAAGTGGATATGTACATCTGAACTGAATATTAGGCAACTAAACCTACAAAATTGAACACACAATGCTCACTACATGATCAAATTTGAGCTAAGAATGTATCAAAAGTGCTAACAAATCCAAATTTACAAGAATAAAATTCATCATTCGATGTTTTGATCATTAAAAAAAATACATTGTTTTTCATATGAGTAAATACAGTCAAGCAGAAAGTCGTACGACAACATATTATGCATAATATGAGAAAACAATCCAATACGAGAATTTGTAACATGCAGAAGTATTAAATCATTACTGAAGAACATCCTTGTACGATTCAAGGGTATACACCATACACCAAATCTAATGACTTAATATGAGCAAAGAAAATTAGCTAGTTACTCGTATGACAACCCTAGTTGGCCATATGACTAAATGACTAGGGATGAACTTGAATGAAGTTTAGAACTAAAATTTCAACAAAAAATTCAAGAAATATGGAATGAAACAAGCTTAAGATCGATCACTTACTACTGGGGGATATTTTTGAGGTTAATTATGTTGTCTTTAGCATTCGAATCAGTGACTTGGAATGGGAATTTCCATTTTTCTCTAGAGAAGGTTTTTGAAATTTTGAAATTTGAGAGGTAAAAATCAATTGAAAATGACCCCTTCAACCCCTTATATAGGTGAAACCCTAATTTTTAATCTCTCTCTAATTGACACAAAATTTGTACTCTTAGCTAAATCAACTGTCCTGAGTCCATTTTTGGGGTCGAATCTAACATCAATTTTCTAGTCAATTTTTCACAACGTTGACCACTTGGCACTTTCATCTTCGCATCACTCTTCACATCACTTTGCACTCAAATCTTTTTTGAATAAATTTGGATCTCACATTAATTCTCCAATTGATCTTTATGCTTAGATTATCATCGATATATCATTTTATTAAATAAAATTGCCTAAAATCACTGCGATCTTGCTATCTTTCGATTTTGCTCTCGAGGAGCCATACTCATTATGTTAACATTACCAGTGATTACATCATCAAAAGTCGAGAAATTTTTCAAATCTTCATCTAAAGTTGAGTAGAAAATATTTTCAATCAAAGATTAATTGAACTTCAGTTAATCTCTAGGGGCATATCAAGTTTGTCCTCATCTGAATCAAACTTTAAATCAGTGTTCAATTCCATCGCATCAAATCAAGCTGGACATTCTATTTCGCTAATGGGTTCTTGTTGAATCAAGTTTAGAATCGGTTTTATCTCTTCGTTCAACCAATTCTAGTTCAATCAAGTTCTAGATTTGTGCTTGTTTCTTGATCCATCAAGTTCAAGATCAGTGTCTCACTCTTCAATGGTCCTAGTTCAATCAAGTTTAGGATCGGTATCACTTTGATCAATCTGTTCAGTTTCATCATTTTAAATCAAGCTAAATATCTCACTCTTCATCGATTTGTGATCAATCAAGTTCAAAACTGATATCTCTTCGACATCAACTATTCTTTGAATCAATGTGCTGCTCACACATCAATTCAAAGAGGAGCAAATGTAATACCCTAAAAATTGTCACCTAAACCATGGGCCCTTAATCTCGGGTACATCACCAAGGTCATAACCAAAGGTAATTAAATCAATCATGAGCACCTAATTAATTAATTAATTTCTAAATCATCAATATCACATGGCAAGTAAATCTTTATATATTAATTAAATACTTATTTAATTGAGTGATCATTCCAAGTAAATCATTTTAATCAATTATCCTATTTATTTAATTAAATATCCTAGCATATTTAATTAATAAATCAATTTTCCATTAAATCATTAAAAAGAAATTAATTTGAAAAAAGAATTAAATTTGAAAAAAGGAATTAAATTGAAAACTCTCATAAAAACAATTAAATTTCAAAATTGAATAAAAATATGAAATAAATTAGTTTTTCTGATTTTATCTTAAATTTAGTTCAATTTCCTTTAAAGCCGAGAAAAGTAGCCAATCACATCAATTCATCTGGATTGTTCTTCCTCTTGGAGAATCTCGACCACTCGTCATTAATCGATCTTGACCATTGGTCTCTCTCTTGATTTTCTATAAATTTAGGCTCTCATCTCTCATTCAACAGAAACCTTGGAGATTTATTGTTATTATGTTGTTTTTTCTCTAGGTTCATTGAGATTTTGTGCATTGAGAATATTACATCTTAGTTTATTGCATATTAGTTTAATCATGATTTCTTTAATTCATCTAGCTCAATATTCATTCATTTACCTTAATCTTGCATCCATTTAGCTCAATTTTGTGCTCATATAGATTAAATCCTTCATCTTGGTGTAGTCTAGTCACTCGTATTGCTTAGACAAATATTAGAGAAAGTCTATACTCGCATCTTTTAGAAGGGAGTAGGTCGATTTGTTATGGTTTTTATATTCATTGATTCTATCTGTCTAACCATGCATGCAATAATTTATTGAAGTATTTGTGCCCTACAGCTTGCAGATTACTACTTTTCACACACACACATTCAACAATTACTCTTACCTTCTCAGGATCCAATTCAATCCATCTATAGATATCACAAATCCTAAATAGACCAACTCTTCTTTCATGAAACTGTACTTCTTAATGTTTATCAATAACTTCTCTTCTCTCAATCTCTATAAAACTTGTCTCAAATGCAACATATGTTCTTTCTTGGTCTTAGTAAATATCAAAATGTCATCCAAATATACGATAACAAACTTACCCAAGAATTTATTCAATGCCTCATACACCAGCCTCATGAAAGTACTTAGTGCATTAGTCAATCCAAAAGGTATCACCAATCATTTATATAGTCCTTCATTTGTATTGAATGTTGTCTTCCACTAATCTCCTTCTCTGATTCTAATATGATGGTATCCACTCTTAAAGTCCATCTTTTTGTAGTATCTGGCTCCACTCAAACAATCTATAATGCCATCTATCCTAGGCAGAGGAAATCTATACTTCACTATGATCTTGTTTATTACTCTAGAGTTGGTATGCATCCTCCATTCTCCATTCTTCTTAGGTGCTAACACTGTCAGTACTACACAAGGAATCAAACTTTCTCTGATCAAACCTTTCCTCAACAATTCCTATACTTGTCTACTCAACTCCTCATTCCTTGCCAATTTCATCTAGTGTGCTACTTTATTAGGCAAACCAACTCTAGGAATCAGGTCCATGCAATGACTGATACTTCTCATAGGGGGTAATTATTGCTAGTGGGCCAACATCCCTCATGGGGATTCACGACATGGTTTAACAACCTCCTATGGATTCTATAAGTCTAGTGGTTGTATCGGGCATTGATAGGTTGATCTTTTGGTGCAATGACAACCCTAGCTTGTAACAAGTGGTATCAAAGCTTGATCACAGGTTCAAATCATGCAGGCCACAGTGAGTGACGCTGGGAGGTGGATTGTTGGAAGTGGGCTAGTTTCCCTCATGGGAATTCATGACATGGTTTAACAACCTCTTGTGGATTCTATAAGTCTAGTGGCTATATCAAGCATTGATAGGTCGATCTTTTGGTGCAATGACAACCCTAGCTTGTAATAGTAATCCATCAGGTACATTATCTGAAATGATGTCTCCATACTCTGTCAGCAATTCCTTTATCTCCTCTGATTGTTCTTCTTCATGCTTCAAATCTTCAGTCTTCTTAGGAACTATAGAAAAACAATAGTGTATATATTCTTCCTCCCATCATGTATTGCCCATCTATCAAACTGCCAAGTTCTACCCAATAAAATATGATAAATATCCATAGGCATAATATCACACAAAATTTTATCATGATAAGATCCATTTTTTAATTTCACCAAACATTGTTCACTTACTAGTATCTTATGATCATCCTGAATCCACACTATCCAAAAAGGTTTGGGGTGCTTCAATCTTTCCAACTTTAGATTATTCACCCACTCTTCCAGAACAAGATTATCTAAACTACCACTATCAATAATAAATTTACAAAACTTACCAGATACCTTACATCTTTTCTTGAACAAATTCCTCCTCTGCAAGGGCTGCTCATCATCTCCAATATGAACCAAAGCTTTCCTCATCACCAATAGTTCTCTATCTTCCTATTTATTAGTTGATTCTTCCACCAATGCTTCTCTTCTAGTGTTCTTTGGCTTCCTACATTCAAAACCACAATGTCCTTCTCCTCCACACTTAAAGAAGGTTCCTCTAAACACTCTTTTATCTTGTCTTCTATCATCTTTTCCATAACACTTTCATCTCTAATAACTTCGTTGTCTTTATTCTGAGCTATACAGGGTCCTCTTCCTTCATAATAACTTCTTCCTCCTTGAAATATTCCTCTGGAAAACCTTCCACCTCTACCTCTTTGCTTCTTCTCATGTATTTTATTCAGCCTCTCCCCTGCTTTTAGGGCATATTGATAAGCTTCCTCAATACTCTGCAACCTGATTAGAGTGAGTTCATCTTGTATTCACATCTGTAACCCATTTAGATACCTAGAAACTTTTTCAATCTCATCATTAGTATGTCTAGATTTGATATTCAATTTGTAGGATGCCTCGGTATAGTCCTTCACACTAGATTCCATCTGCTTTAGGTTCTGCAACTTCAAAGAATAGATTTACTTGATAATCAATAGGCATAAACTTTGATTTAAACTTGTTGACAATCTGCTTCTAAGATTTGATCTTCTCTTTATCTCTTCTCTATCTATCAATCTACAAATGTTCCCACCAAATAGGTGCATGTCCTTTTAACTTAGTGCAATTATATCTTACCTTCTTATCTTTCGTGGTGCCTTCAAAATAAAAATACTTTTCCATCTCTGTGATCCAATCTAAAAATTCATCTGAATCTAGCTTACCATCATAATTTGATGGGGTAAAATGTGGTCTAGTATTTTCTCTTGACAATGCTCTTATAAACATCTCTTCGTCTAGATCATTCATCGGTGGATTTGCTCCTTGTTCTCTAGCTACTTGTTCTTTATCATCACTCACATCTTCAACATGTCAACCTCTCCTATAGGCCATTTCAACAACTTCCAATTGGACTGCAATTCCTCTCAACATTTCCTCTCTAGCTGCAAGTCGGATCCTCAATATGCCACCCCACAACAAAATATTATAGGACTTTCCAATCTCTAGAATGAAAACTCACTCTCATACTACTCGATTTAGTCATGATTAGAGGGTCCTGAAAGAGAACATTCCAAAGTATGCAACAAGAGATGCAATCATAGAGGGAGGGTCCTCAAAGAGAATAGTCCAAACCATGTAGCAAGGGTCAACACAATAGAAGCAATACAATGTCATGGAGGCAATGTGGAATAGACTTGATTATGTTACAAGCTAGGATTGTCATTGCACCAAAAGATCAACCTATCAATGCTTGATACAACCACTTGACTTATAGAATCCACAAGAGGCGGTTAAGTCATGTCACAAACCTGAGCGTTGCACTACACAACACAAGGAGACCAAGGGAACACACCTAGCAACAACCCCCCCAGCACAAGCGAGGGATTTGAACCTGTGACCAAGCTATGATACAACTTGTTACAAGGGCAGTTGCCGTTGCACCAAAAGATCAACCTATCAATGCCCGATACAACCACTATACTTATAGAATCCACAAGAGGTGGTTAAGCCATGTCACAAACCTGAGTGTTGCACTGCATAGCACAAGGAGACCAAGGGTGCACACCTTGCAACAAATTATGTCATGAAAATCAATTACAATCTGTCGGTAACATGTGGGCTCATAAGATTCGGCTCACATGCCTGATTACAAACATGCTTAATTACAATATCTGGGATTAAGAAAGAATGCAAGCCAACTCCAGATCTCCTAACCTTCAGATTTGTCTTCTATCTTCCAATAAATGATTCACATTTACAAGTATACATTGATTTATATGATCAAGAATGATTCATGTTGGCTCAAGATGAAACAAATGTTGACAAACAAGATATATCGTGTAAAACAATAAGGTCGACCTCCGCCAAAGAGATCCTTTCAAAAAAATTCATAGAATGAAGTGTAGACGCAAGGGAAGGTTGGCCACACACCAAGGAACATTGGAAACAATTAATTGAAGCTTTGCAAGCTACATAAATGATTCGCAAGATTTGCCAATAGCAAATAGGTCCAAGCAGTTCTGGTGTTTTGAGCTAGAAAATTGTCTCAGATTATGGAAGTGATAACTTGCCAGAAAAGATCCAAATGTCACATGGAATTAGGATAAGGTAGATGAACATGCCCATGAATAAAATCCATCTTTGCAAAATTCGGTGAGCAAATGCAACGAAACATAGAAAGAAATGTTGAAACTACAAAACAAGAAACAAATTGAGAAGAATTTTTTTTTGTTGATGCAAGATTGCCATGAACCAAGGATGCTCATACATCAATAACAACCAATTGATTTTGGTCAAATCAAGAGGATCGATGGTCTAGATTTAAAGATTGAGAAGAACTTGTTTTGGTGTGATAATAGAATGTTAGAGGAACTTGCACAAATTGACTTAAACAACTATCTATTGAATTCTATTGGATAGTTACAAAATGGGGTAGATTCTCTATGCTGTGATGATAAGAACAAAAGTATAAACCAATTAAAAGAAAGATCGTAATGCAACATAGAAAGTTGTATAGATCATGTTGTATGATAATGATGTAAAATACTTTTTTGTTTGATCTATGATGAGCTCTATCTTAGACAACCTTATGGAGGTGAAAACAAAGCATACAAATAGGAAGTAAATCGGTAGAGTGTTGTCCATATGATGGAATTGATTATTTATTACATTTATGTTTTGTCATTGATGTCAACACTAGCTGTTATGGTTGTTTATTGGCTTTTGGTAAAAGGATTGGATTAGGAAGATTATCAATTGATCATCGGTATTATCTGGATGATGGAATAAGTTTGTATGGCTGGTTCATATGCTCTGAAGTATGTTTCAGTCAGTTGGTATTGACTTAATGATCAGATGCTACCTCATGTTTTGGTAAGTCCGCTTTGTAGGTCTGGTAAGGGTTTCACTGATAGAGCTTTATTGAATATCTTTGATGTAATGCATAAGTGGTGTTGGTGCAGCTTCTAGAAGGGATTCAGTATGCTGATGGTGATTGTGTTCATGCCTCGACTGATTGGTGTCATTTCTTTGGCATGTGTGGATCTAATTTAGGTCCGGTGCTATATAGGTTATGGATCGGTTTTCATGTAACATGTTGGTGGATCCTGTGATGCACTTCAGAGATGTTTTATTGATTGGATGATGTTTGTTTGGCCTTAGGCCGACATGTTTTATGATTTTATTTCAAGATTATGTAATGGATCTATTAAATTATCATTTGGGTGGCCGACCTAATTTTTCAGGTCCTAGGTTGGTATAAATATATGTAAGATCTCATTGTAGATCATGTATGAAGGGGAAAGGAGCGAATAATGTAATAATAATTTGTGCAGAGGATTTGGTCGATCATAGGTGATCGAGTTGGGTTTATATAAGAGGTTTTAGAACTCCGGTATTGAGCTTAACCAGAACTATAATCTAGCATGTTTGATGCTATCACCAATAGTTCTTCTTTCTGGATTGTTGTCCAAATATCTTGAGGTGTTTGGCCTCTTCTATAGTCAATGAGACTCCATTGTGATGAGCAGTGTGCTCTAGGAAGTGTGCCTTCCTATATGTGCAGGCCCTATTGTAATAATATACTTTCTGTAGAAGTATCATCTGACTGTGGGTAGGGTTTCCCACCATGGTTTTCCCCTTTATTGGGTTTTCCACATAAAAATCATGTTGTTATGTGTTATGATTGGATGGTATTGATTCTGTGGTTTTCAATTAGTCTTTAATGTTTTATTAGTTATTCTGTAAAAGGTTTTAAGTGCTTTAATTCACATAATCTGTTAACAACTGATTCACCCCCCCCCTCAGTTGTTCACTAGTTATCCTAACAATTGGTATGAGAGCCTGGTCCTCTTTTTGCAGAAGCTTAACCACTTGAGGAATATCCTATGGCAACTAATAGTTCAACTACTTTTTTTCAAAAGGACAACCATAGGCTTGATGGAACAAACTATGGAGTATGGAAGATTGAAATGGAGACTCATTTAAGATGCATTGGAAAGGAAATTTGGGAAATAACTCAGAAAGGTTACACTCCTCATGATCCGGCATCTCGCAATCCTGCACCGACAGACTTGGAAAAGAACATTGAAAATGACTGCAAAGCTAGAGAAGCCCTCTTAAGCACCTTATAAGATCAACAAATCATGGGACTATTAGATAAATCATCAGTGAAAGCTATATGGGACAAGTTGGATACTCTAAATGAAGGTGATCCCAGTGTTAAAATTGCAAAACTTGAATGTTACAGGGTAATATATGAAAGCTTGAAGATGGAGGAAGATGAAATAATTTATGCATTCATGGAAAGGATAAATGAAATTATATTAGGAATTCAGTGTTGTGGTGGATCTCTGAGCGAGAAAGAGATTGTTTCAAAAGTATTAAGGGTTTTGCCACTGACATATAAGATGAAGGTAACTACAATTAATGAGATAAGAACCATGCCTAATTCTTCTGTCAATAGAGATACTCTTGTTGGGAAGATATCTACTTTTGAGCTTGAGGAATTTGGTCCTCCAGGAGCTACAAAGATTGATATTGCATTTAAGGCATCTACATCATCAACTGACAAGAAAGATTGGAAAGTTTTGTATGCAAAGGAATTGGAAAAGATTAGGAAAGAAGATGACTAGCTTGAGAAACTTGAAGCCCTATTTTCTAGAAGGATACCTAAAGGTCCAACAAGGAGTAAGTATGAAGGAAAATCTCCTTTCAAATGTTTTGCTTGTAATAAGATAGGTCATTTTGCATCTATATGTCCTGAAAGGAATTCAAAATTGGAAGAAAGATGAAGAAGATCTTTTAAGCCTAACCCTGAATATCAAATTAAGCATAAGTATAGGAGAAAAAAAAAAAATCATGCTACTATGCTGATGAGGAAGGAGTAATTGATGACTTAGAAGAAGAATCGACATGAGATTCAGCTTGTAGATCTGGCAATGGAAAAGATTGGGTATTTTATGCTACGAATGAAGATGATCAAGAACCATTTATGAAAAATGAGGAAAAAGCCCTTGTAGAAAAAGTTGAAGACAAAGATGAATGGGTAATAGATAGTGGATATTCTCATCATATGAATGGTGACAAAAGAAAGTTTCCTTGAAGGTTGCAGTCTCAAATGAAAAGAAGTGGCTCCTTGAGGTGCAGAAGTTTATGCCTTGGTAGTGTTTGAGGCATGACAATTTTTGCATATAGTTGTAGATTGATAATTAAGTTTTCTTTTAGACTACATTTGGTTATAGTTTCATATTTTAGCATTGGGTACAAGTGCAAGTATAAAATCTATGTTAGATAGAATGGCTCATGTGGTTATGTCACATAGATCTTTGTGACAATGCATTGTAGTTCAATAAGGAAGGAACCAAGGCAGTAAAGTGTGTTGACATGAAGGAAAAAGAAGACAGTGGAAGATCAAAACAAGTAATGGTAGTTAATTTTTGAAGAAGTATGTTGAATAGAAAGAAGTACAACAAAGAGAAGTAAGATCAAGGTTTCTCATCTTGAGCATGTGAGCATTGGTGAACAAGTAGCAGATATAGCGTATTGGTTCAGGGGCTGAAATGTTATAATTATACATCCTTGAACTTGTTGTGCTTTGATGGAAATGGAGCATATAAATTATGGTCCCTAGGGGGAGATCATAAGTTACAATGTTAAAAAATATTGCTAGTACAACAAATGAGAAAGTCACAGAAGGAGATGATCCAAATAGAGGTCTACAACTTTCCATGGTTTTCTGCCATTCAAATTTTTTTATGGTTGTATGTGTGAGCTTAGGCACAACTTTATTCGTATGCATGCATACTAGATTATATTTCCATAGGAGGAGAAGATGAGAATATTTGTTACCCTTTTCCATTGCTACCAAAGAGGGCAAATATACATATAGTTGACATCAATGCCAAATGGGGAGATTGTTGGCATTGGATTGTCATTGATGTCAGTATATTGCCTTGTTGATAGAAAAGATGAGTGTCACAAGGATGAAGCACATCTTGACAGAGATGATGCAGTGGAAGTTGATAGAGTGGATGTGTATGAGACCTATGTTCATGTTTATGTTGAATAGTCTAAGAGAAGGTTGCAAAAAGCATGGAGGTTGCATTTGGATAGAGAAGAAAAACATGATGTCAAAAGAATATGCACTAAAGGAAGGGATTAGTACTGAGATGGGTCAACATGATAGAGATGTCTTAGAGACCTTCGAGCAAAGAAGACAAATTGTGCATAGAAGAAACATACTATGTGTGTAATGGTTTTGACTATTTATCCCACATTGGCAGTACATCAGTAATATAGAGTATCTATATAGATAGAGGAGTATTGGTTAAGTGTCCAATGGCACACATGCTTTTTTTCCTAAGCTTGGAGCACATGTAGAGGTGTTAAGAAGTGTTAGGCACAAGATCATAGTGGTCAGGATAGACCATTAGATGAAGTTTGTGATGTTGCGATGAAACCATGAGAGTTAACATGAAGTGTTAGGCGCAAGATCACAACAATCAAGATAGACTGCCAACTAAGGCTGCAATAATGTGATGAACTATCAGGCACATGATTGCAGTAGTTTAGGTTGACCACTAGAGGAGGCTACGATGTTGTGATTAACCTTAAACTATCACAACAATAATTGAGTTGCATCCTCGTAGTTCATAGGTAACATTGGAGTGTTAGGCTGCAATGTGGTGAGATATTTCCAAGTGATTTGTTGGGGTTCATAAAGCTAGAAGGATAGAACAGAGCTTACTCTTGCATGGAGAAGTGATGTCACCAAGAAAGGCTTGTGATGAAGTGATCATCTATGACGTGTCTAAAGAAGTAAAGAAAGTGTTGGCTTGTACATTTTGATGATATATGTTGATGTCATCTCATGATGTTGGAGTCCATCACTACATGCCCCTCACAATGTGACATAGATAAAGACCCAAGGAGATTGTGTTGACAATAATAAGAAGTGGTGTATGGAACCACCATGATGACAATAATGACCAAATATTTTTGGTCAAATCATGAGGATCGATGATCCAGATTTAAAGATTGAGAAGAATTTATTTTGGCATGATAACAAATAATGTTAGGAATTTGCACAAATTGACTTAACAACTATCTATTGAATGCTATTAGATAGGTACAAAATGGGGTATATTCTCTATGTTGTGATGATAAGAACAAAAGTGCAAACCGACTGAATGAACGATTATAATGTAACATAGAAAGTTATACAGATCATGTTGTATGACAACAATGAAAAGTATTTTTTGTTTGATCTATGATGAGCTATGATTTTGATGACCATATGGAGGTGAAAACAGAGCATATAAATAGGATGCAAATTGACATAGTCAGTGTGAATACTGGACTGAGAAGATAGTGAGTTGCAAAGATGAAAGAGTGTGAACCAAACTTTTGAAGAAGAAGAGTAGAACTACAAAGGTTCATATTTATTCATTGTATTACAACAATATTGTAGTTTTGTATGTTAGTGTAGGGGATTAGTGTCTCTTGAAGGTTGGTTCCTTCAAATCAAGTGATTGTAAAGGGATTCATGTGCCAGATTCTAAAGTAAACTGTAGGGGTTGGTGTTCCTTTGGATTGTTATCCATAAATTATAGTGGTTGGTGCTCCTTTGGACTGGTGTCCATAAATTGTAGGGGTTGGATTTCCTTTGGATTGATGTCCATAAACTATAGGGGTTGGCTTGTTGTCTCCTAAAGGTTGGTGCCTTCAAATTAAGTGATTGTAAAGGGATTCGTGTCCCAAATTCTAAGGTAAATTGTAGGGGTTGGTGTTTCTTTTGATTGTTGTCTATAAACTGTAGTGGTTGGTGCTCCTTTGGATTGGTGTTCATAAATTATAGGGGTTAGTTATCCTTTGGATTGGTATCCATAAAATGCAGGGGTTGGTGCTCTTTTGGATTGATATCCATAAAATTTAGGGGATTGGTGTCTCTTGAAGGTTGGTGTCTTCAAATTATTTGTAATCAATTGATACATTTGTGAGGCTAGATTTGGACATTAGGTCAAAGAAGCATTTTCTGACCATGGTTTTTCCCATCTTGGGTTTTGTATGTATATCTTGGTGTTGTGTGATATGTTACTAATCCTCATGTTCTTCTACATTCTATAGTTAATTACTTGTGAGTGCTGAAAATAGGTTTTAGAAGTATTAAAGTATATACGGATTCAGCCCCTCCCCCTTCTTAGTGTATTTGTGTGTTCAACAAACACAATCAAAACTATGTCAACTTTATTTTGATGGATCCTTCACACAAAATAGACTAGGTGTAGGCATACTTTTTGTAATTCCTCATGGAGATTGCATCACAAATTCATATCAGTTATCTTTTCCTTGTGTAATATGGTGAAAAATAATGAGGGGAGATCAAGTGGAAAGCTTTACTCTAATGGTCTGATGAAAGAATAAGTGTCTGGTAGATTATTGAGAGGGGGGTGGTGAATCAGTATACTACGAAACTGATACAAACTTTCCAATCTCAAATTCAAACTCACAAAGTAAACTTTCACTATCAAGATCAATACTTAACATCAACTAGTTAACTGTTATAACAACTTAACAGTAGACAACTTCAATCTTGTGAAAATCAAAATGCTTAATCATATCTCAACATATTCAAATTATCAATGCTTCCAATTAGCATGCCTTATTAGAGTAGTTAAGTAGTCAATCAAATCAACAAATAAGATCATAACCACAAAAACACTCACACTTGACACAAATGTTTATACGTGCAAAACCCAAATAGGTAAAAACCATGGTGAGATGAAACTCACAAGAATAGCTATCTGAATGATTCTGAAGTTTGCCCTATTAGGAGCTAGGCCTATTAAAATTTTTACAATAAGTCCTGTTAAGAACTAATTCTGTTAGGAATCACCTGATTAAGGGATTTACAAAATGCCTTGATTAAAAGAAAAATTCCCTGTTAGGAGTAACCTCGGTAGAGGGTTTGAGAATCCAAGCTAATGGACCACCTTGTTAGAGGATTTAATAAGTAACCAAACTTGTTAGAGATTACCTGATTAGGGGATTTCAATTCTGTTGTAGTTGTTAGAAAACAACAGGTTTTCTTGATTTGTCTGAATAGCATTACATTTGCTTGATCAAATCATTTTAAGCTTCAATCTGCTTCTACACAAACTGTAGATCCATTCTCCAGTTAGGCAACCACACACTCAACTAGTTTCAACCAACACTTTGCCAACACTCTTACAAACAACTTCATCCACCTTAAATACAAATCAATTATGTCGGTAACACAACAAAAACCTAATTCTCTCATAGAGATTACAAACAAGTCTGTTCAATCTTGACCGTTAGAAATCATAACAATCTCTTCACATTCTTCAAGAAAATTCTGACCGCTCCATGATCACCGCTTCATCGGACTTTGTAATTCATCATGTGCTATGCATTAGATGCAATCCACTTTGTTGATTTCCTAGACAATCAAACAAATGAACAAACATGCCAAAAGAATCTGAACTTATCCTCATACAATGATCAAATGTGTCACCATCATTACCGCTCATCATTAGATCTTAAACCAACAAACTTGATTGGTTAGGATTTAACAAAAAATAACTAGTAGGGTTTACCGGTTACAATGCATAGAAAAGGGTTTAACCTTATACACCGGTTTACCGGTTCAACTCACAAACTTAACATACGGGTTTACAACATCTTCCACAAATCTCTTCCTACTGGTTACAAGACAATATCAATAATAACAACAATAGCAACAATATATTAAATACCATTACCAATTCAATTGACATCAATGACAACATAACATATCATTAATGCAATCTTCATGAAAATGCCAAGAATCTCCCCCTTTGGCATTGATGGCAATACAAATATCAATGCCTCTGATTGCTACTATGATTAGTGAATAGGAATCCTGGTTTACATTACCAAGTATTCACCATGCTCTGTCTATCTTCATCCTGTCACTGGTTTCCCTTTGTCAGTCACATAATTCTTCTCCCCCTTTGAAAACAATACCAAATTGAAAGTAAAACATGTAGTGTCAAAATTTCACTATGCATCAACAACATAGTGCAACTTGATGCTCCCCCTATGGAATACATCCACTTCTTCATCAATCCATATAAAAATTCTACAAGTAATACAGGGACTAATGCAATTAGCATCATGCTCAACTAACTTCATGAAGAGGGACAAACCCCAACTGACTTCTAAGATACTCAAAAGTGGTCTTAGGCAGATTTTTGGTAAAGATATCCGCAAGCTGCTCTTGGGTAGAAACATGCTCTAAGACAAAATCTTTACTTTGAACTTTTTCCCTCAAAAAGTGATACTTAAATTTGATGTGCTTGGTGCGAGCATGCAAAACATGTGTTAGGATTCCATAGATACTGAGAGGGGGAGTGAATCAGTATCTGACCGGTTAATAGATTTTCTTGACTTAAAACATGTAGAGCATATTAATACTGTATACTGGTAAACAGAAAGTAATGCAATAAACAGAGATAAAAGAAACCACATTAAAAAAACATCATAACACAATAGTTTAACGAGGAAACCCAGTGTGGGAAAAACCTCAGTGGGATTTGTGACCCACAATATTCACTTACTGGACAATAAGAGAATATTACTACTACAAGAGGGGCCTGCACATACAGGAAGGCCAAGTGCCTAGAGCTCATTGCTCAGTTACAAAATGGATTGTATAAATCCAATGTCTTGTACTACTTTAAAATAGCATCTACTATGCCAAATCCAGTACCGATTTATAGCTCTGCTTCATACATAAACCCTTAACCTATAATTCACATAATAGGTCTGCCTTATTTCGCCTAGTTACATTCCTCCATACATACTTAATTGTTCTACAATGATCTCTTATATATATGAGTCATTTTACAATTTTCCAAGTCGGCTTACAATGATTTTACAATAATAAACAAAATAAATTACAATCAAAATTCCTGTTGGCTTCTGTGCTGGTATGCTTCCTTTCACTGCCGATGCCAGTGGTCTGTGTGCCAGTGTAGAATCTGACTTTGCTAGTGCTGGTGGATTGCCTTGCTGGTGTCATAGGATTGTATGGTTGCCATCAATGACAAAACCTTCAATCACCTACAATGTCTCATTGGAGTGTGCATTTGCCAATAATCTCCCCCTTTGGCATTGATGGCAACACTCATGAGAAAAATTCAGAAGTGTATCCAAAAATTGAAGTCCAAAAATTGTTACCAAAAATGTGTGCTCCCCCTGAGCAAATGATACTTAAGTTATTGGATTTTTCTCATACCACTACTCCCCCTTTGGCATCAATGACAAAGGTTGTCAAGGTGTCAATTGAGTGTGGTTTCCAATTTCATCCTTGTAACCGGTTGGTTACAATCTGAAAAAGATCTGCAGAAACCAGATTCAAGCTCTCAATGAACTTTTTTTGTCTTTTATTGCAGCCTCTATCCTCTAAACTGTACTGGTGAGGTGTTGCATTTTCTTTGCCGATGTTTTCTATCCTTGAACCAAGGCATTAGATATTTATTTCCTTAAGGTGGTGAGGTAGTCTAGTTTTG
Organism: Cryptomeria japonica; assembly: GCF_030272615.1. Lineage (NCBI taxonomy): Eukaryota > Viridiplantae > Streptophyta > Pinopsida > Cupressales > Cupressaceae > Cryptomeria > Cryptomeria japonica. The sequence continues at coordinate 183,178,612 of NC_081407.1, forward strand.
GACTTATTCTCCATTTAAGATCCTTAGCCTTACCTTTTATTCTTTCCTTTTCTCTTCCCAGATTTAATAGTTCTTCCTCAAAACCTATTACCTTCTGCTCAAAAACTGATAATGAATCAGATGAATTAATAAAATTGTCAGCTAGTTGATTTATTTCCTCCTATATCTTGTTGATCTTTTTGTCTATGTCAACTATCAAAAAGTTAGTCTTACAAGTATCTCTGTATAAAGTTTTGAATTCCTTTAATGTGCTACATAATTCCGGTAGAAGTGTGTCAAACTGCCTTGTACACTTCTTTATTTGTTCCTCAAAGAATTTGTGTTTTTCTTTTTCTAACTTCTCCTTGAATGCTTCCTCTTTTATTTGTTCAACTATCATAGTGTTGTCAGTAATATACTTAGACAAAGTGTCAAGTTGACTCAAAGAATCTTTATTGTCTACATTACATTTTGGAGCTATCATCTTCAAAATTGGAATTGTGTCATCTATAGCCTTATATGCTTGTGAGTTACAATCTATTATTTTCTTTAAGGAGTCCAAAAGATCTTCTGTTACATTAGTTGATTTGAATCCTACAGTTGAAGTGCCAACACTCTGTATCCTACCGGTGGGAGCAATACCTTTCTTGTGGTGACCTCTGGTAGGACAGTTTGTGCTTCCATTTCCTTAAGCAAAGGTTTGTCTTGCTCAGTGTTACCAACTGTCGGTTTACCTTCTGACTTATCAGTTGTCGGTGGCTCACTAGCCATATCTATCTTACCAGTTCTGTCCTTATCTACCACAATGTTAACTTTCTAAGTATCAATGTCTACTATGTATAATGCCTCAGAATTAGGATTTGTGTCCTCTTGTGGTACATCCATACTCTCATTTTCCAGTTGATCTTCATTAGTTGCTACTGGTGGAGTATCTTGAGATGGTGGGGGAAGATTATCTATTATTTTAATGCTTGAAGGTCCACCAACCTTGCCTTTTCATTTATCCTTCTCTTTCTGATACACTTTGATAGGTTTAGGATTTCTATACTCTTCTTGTTTTTCTTTCTCAACAAGGAATATGTCCCTTGCATTAGCAGTTTCCTCTGCAACCTCATTTACTCTACCAACCATAAGTGCTATATGTCAGTGTGTAGTTGAGAATACTGTCCAGTTAGCCTCTAAGATCATATCATCTATCTCCTTTGGTGAGTTAACAGGATAAACAACAAGTAGTTTCTCAATTTTGATTTTCTTGTCAAGCTCTACAACAACTTGCCTTCTATCTTCAAGTCTCTTAAATAGTTCTACTGGTAATTCATCTACAACTTGCATCAAAAATTTCTTATAGATATCCAAGTGTAGAATTACACTATTTTCAACTTTCTCCTTGTCATCAACTGATAATGTATCATAGAATTTGTTGATATTTTTTAGCTATCCATCCTCTGTTATTTCATCTAGTAGTTTGTCAATTGGAGCAATATTTTGTTGAGTCTTTTTCTTTGGTGTTAACTTTTTCTTCTTTGGAGTTATCTTCTTAGTCGGGGGCCTTGCTGCCTGTTGTTTTTGTCTAGTTCTTCTAGGCGAAGGTGTGGATACCGGTGAAGGTTCTCTTTTCCTCACAACTCTTTTAAATGCAGCTGGCATGTCACTTTCTGAAGAAGTTGCTATCGGTGAAAGGTGAGTTTATAGCTATAGTGCTTCTAACTCATCTTCAGTGATACCAATTTGTTTAAGTACATCTTCTTTGATAGCCTTAGCTTGACTTGATCCTCTTCTCACTATTGCTTCTACCTTCTTTACTCTTTTCTTTGATTAAATTTGATTCTCAATGGTCTCAGCACTGCCAAATACCTCTTCCTTTGGTTCCTTAGGTGCTTCCAAAAGGGGTTTTGCATATGTTTCAATTATATGATCATCAGTTTCATAACCCATTTCAGTAACCCAAATGGTTCTTGGGATAACTACTTCCATCCAAATCTCATCCTTCTTAATAACAAAGCATATTTCATCCTTATACTTATCTACAATTGTTTGTGATAATCTAACTCTAGTGTTCATCTGGACCTTCAATGCTTGAAAGTATTCATTAATATTCTTTTCTCTGTTTTCACCCATGTTGTTTAGTAAATCAGATAGCTGTTTGCCTACCGATATGTCAAAACCAAGATTTTTGTTGCCTATATCGGGCACCTGTTTTGTTATATGTAGCATTAAACAGATAAGTAGGTTACCAAATCTAAATGTCCCCTTTTTGTCCTTCTTGATCTTTCCAAGATTGTTAATTAGTTCATCCTTCAACCATTCACACACATCTATTTTTGCATTATCCTTGATCATATCATAAGCACTCTTTATGCATAAACTAGAAACTAAATTTAACCTGTTTGCATGTGTTGTTTTATACCCTAAAATCATGCTAATGAATCTGACATTGATGTCGGTTACATCATTTACTCTTAAAGATCTCTTGTCAGATGTTTCTCCTATCAAGTTAGTCACTAGGTCATTTGAGACCTTCTTTGTCTTATCAGGTCCGTTACCAGTGGAGGGTAACCCTATCACAGCCTTTACTGCCTCTTTAGTTATTTTGTGAACTAAATCCAACCAAAAAAATTCACCATGAACCTTGCTTAAAACTATCCTTATAACATCCTTAGGGAATTCTACAATATTAAGGATTTCAGTGAATACTAGGGTTTTGACTATTTTGTGTTCAAGTTTCACATTACCGAATTCATCACAAATTATAGTCTTATACATGTTCATAATTTCCTCATCTCCTAATTCTTCTATGTGGCAATGAATGTACATTCTAGGGTCTTCTGCAAAAACTACTCCTTTGGGAATTTGAGAAAATGCACCAACATTATAATCCTTTTTAGCAATTTCAGGAACTAACTGAAATATGGGCCTAGGGCGTTTGATTACTTTGACTACGGTAGGGTTTGCTATGAATTTAGGTACAGAAGAAGATGCCATGATTATAAATACCTTTCTCTGCCTTAGGAGTGATTGATTGTTGAATTGCTTTGCTTCTTTGCTCGAAATGCCTTAACTCTAAAATTTCGCACTCTTTGAATGTTTGAATGCTCGGTGAAGTAGAATGGAGCCAAAAAACACTGATTTATAATGTTAATTTTGCCAACCACCACATTTAATGCTTGTCGATTAAGTAATGACTTAACTTATCTGCCGATATAGAAGTAATTTCAACTTCTCACCATCAATCGAGGGAATAATAGCATGTTTCACATTTGATTGCCAAACCCTCAAAGAAATTTTCTTTAGTTAGATGAAGACTCTCCTGCTGGTGGAGTGTTACTTTCTTGTACCGGTGGAGTGTTACTCTGTTCTGTTGGTGGAGGAGTATTCCTATCAACATTTAGTTATGATTTCTTGCTCCATTGTTTTGAGAATTCCTACTTCACTTCTTCAACCTTTTCTTTACCTTTCAAACTAGAACCATTGTTGTTTACCGGTGAGGACTTGCTTCTACAAAATTTTGCAATATTTTCAATCTTGCTATAGGCATAACAAGTCACATTATTTTTCTGAATAGCTTTCCCATAACCTATGTCAGTTTGTGTTCTACATTGATTAGATAAATGTCTAAATCTTCCACAAACATAACATCTCACATTCATTTTGCAATTTTTAGAATTATGACCAACTTTGTTGCATTTTGAACATTGACCGATGGGTGTATTGCTATTCTAATAATTTCTAGATCTACATTGATTTTCTCTATGACCATACTTATTATAGTTAAAGCATTTGCCATTAAATTTATAAGCAGTAGGTTGTCTTACCAATTTGCCATGATCCTGTGTATTTGCAGTACTAAAGCTTTCACGGGTTTCAAAGCCAAGACCATTAGTGTCACCATTAGGTTTCTGATTCTTCAACAAGTCACCAAGTTCTTTTGAGCTTTTCTTGAATTTTTGTTTATGTTGATTTGCAATAGCCAGTTCTCTTTCCAAGATACCTTTTTGTCTCATGAGTTCATTTGAGTCATTTTGTGCATGCATTAGATCTATCTTCAACATATCATTTTCATAGCTAAGTCTAGTGTTCTCATTTGTAGCATCATTCAGTCTTCTAGTCAAGTCTTCTTCATTCTTCTTTCTATCTTCAATTTCTTTACAAAATCTCATAGTCATATCCTGCATCTCATTCTTTATTGTCATGTTTTCTTGTTTCAACTTATTCATCAGATCACTAAGAGTTTCCCTTTCATCATTCTCATTTTGCATTTTTTCACAAAGTTCTCTTCTCTTATTTCTTGCAATAGTAAGATTTTCTTGAAGTGCTTGAATAATATCCTATGCAGCCTTTAGATCATCTTCAAGTTTGATATTTTTCAATTTTTCTGCATCATAGTCTGAGAGAGTTGCTTCTAATTGCTTCATCAAGTTTTCCATCTCTACCGGTGTCAAGATCTTCCTCAAGTTGTTAGGCTTCTGAAAATAGAGGACCAAGCTCTAATACCAATTGTTAGGATTCCCACATATACTGAGAGGGGGGGGTGAATCAATATCTAACCGGTTAATAGATTTTCTTGACTTAAAACATGTAGAGCATATTAATATTGTATACCGGTAAATGGAAAGTAATGCAATAAACAGAGATAAAAGAAACCACATGAAAAACACACCATAGCATAATAGTTTAATGAGGAAACCGGGTGTGGGAAAAACCTCAGTGGGATTTGTGACCCACAATATTCACTTACTGGCCAATAAGAGAATATTACTACTACAAGAGGGGCCTACACATGCAGGAAGGCCAAGTGCCTAGAGCTCACTGCTCAATTACAAAATGGATTATATAAATCCAATGTCTTGTACTACTTCAAAATAGCATCTACTATGCCAAATCCAATACCGGTTTATAGCTCTGCTTCATACATAAACCCTTAACCTATAATTCGCATAATAGGTCGACCTTATTTCGCCTAATTACATTCCTCCATACATACTTAATTGTTCTACAATGATCTCTTATATATATGAGTCATTTTACAATTTTCCAAGTCAGCTTACAATGATTTTACAATAATAAACAAAATAATTTACAATCAAAATTTTTGTCGGCTTCTATGCCGGTATGCTTCCTTTCACTGCTAGTGCCAGTGGTCTATGTGCTGGTGTAGAATCTGACTTTGCTGGTGCCGGTGGATTGCCTTGCTGATGTCATAGGATTGTAAGGTTGCCATCAATGAAAAAACCTTCAATCACCTACAATGTCTCATTGGAGTGCACATTTGCCAACAACATGATTCTTAGAAATATTTATGGCACTTGTATTATCACATAAAATCTTGATATGTTCTAAGATCTTCATCTTAAAACCTTCCAAAATGTGCCTCATCCAAATAGCTTATGTGCAATTCATATAAGTTGTAGCATACTCATCTTCAGTAGGAGATTTTGAAGTATAACTCATCTTCTTACTACTCTATGAAACTAGCCTTCCTCCTAGAAAGAATGCCCCACTGATAGTACTTTTCCAGTCATCAATATTTCCTGCCCAATCAGCATCAGTGTATTCCTTCAAATAAAAGTTTCCTCCATATGGATACCATAATCCATATTCAACTGTACCTTTTAGATATCTAAAAATTCTCTTGGTTGCAATCAAGTGTGCTTCCTTTGGATTCTTCTGAAATCTAGCAACTATACCAACTGCATGGGCAATATCTGGTCTACTATGAATAACATAGTGTTATTTGCCAATCATTGATCTGTATTCTTTTTCACCAACAAACTTAGATGCATCCTCCTTGCAAAACTTACAACTTGTAACCATTGGTGTTCCAACTGGTTTATAGTCACTCATGCCAAAAGTCTTCAAAACCTCTTTCACATACTTAGATTGAGTAATGAAAATACCATTCTACATTTGCTGTATTTGCAAGCCTATGAAATTTTTTACTTCCCCTACTAAAGACATTTCAAACTCATTTTTCATTTCATTTGCAAAACTATTTCTCATGACATCATTACCTCCAAAAATAATATCATCAATAAATAATTCACTGACCAGTATTTCATCTTCTTCAAACTTGAGATAAATATTACTATCATCATTGGTTCTTGCAAATCCTATCTTCATCAGATGTGTATGAAGTCATTCATACCATGCTCCAGGTGATTTCTTTAATCCACACAAACCTTTATGTAATTTACATACCATGTCTTTCTCATCTGTCAATGCATAACCATCAGGCTTCTCTATGTATACCTCTTCTTCTAATATCCCATTCAAAAATGTAGACTTAATATCCATCTGATATACCTTGAACTTGTTATGGGTTGCAAATGCAAGTGAAGTTCTAACACCTTCCAGTCTTGCTACTAGTGCAAAATTTTTGTTATAATCTTCTAATTCTTCTTGAGCATAACCCTTGCAGACTAATCTTGCCTTGTTGTGAACTACAACACCATCTTCATTTAACTTGTTTCTAAATACCCATTTAGTACCTATAACATTCTTGTTTACTGGTAGGGATACTAGGGTCCAAGTGTTGTTCTTCTCAATTTGATCCAATTCCTCCTCCATACCTTTAACCTAATGATCATCACCAAATTCCTCTTGAGCATTTCTAGGTTCAATGATGGAGATCATGCAAGAGTTCTCTCTTATTTTCCTTCTAGTTAGTTTTCTAGCATCATTTTCCCCAATAATCTGCTCAGGACTGTGGTTCAGTCTTACATACCTAGGAATAACATGATCATTCTCTTTAGGTTCAACTTCTTCATTATCATCTTCTTCTAAATTTATTTGTTCCAATTGAATAAGTATATTAGGATTTTCTTTACTAGTTACTGATTTAACAGTTTTAGGTTCTAAAAGAAAAATGCAAGGATCTTCATCCTTTTTCTCTGAACTGGTTCCTTTTGAGACTTCAGGATATTCATCTACACAAACATCAACACTCTCAACAATTCTTTGTGTTTAGTTGTTGAAGCATTTGTAGGCCTTACTCTCGGTGGAATAGCCAAGAAATATGCCTTCATCACTCTTAGCTTCAAACTTGCTTATGTAATCACCTGTTTTGATAAAACATTTGCTACCAAATATTTTAAAATAACTAACATCAAGTGATCTCCCATACCAATGTTCATAAAGGGTCTTGTCCTTACCTATTTTCATAAAAAATTGATTCATTGTATAGATAGTTGTACTTACAGCTTCTTTCCAAAATGTTTTCGCTACACTTCCTTGTATCAACGTTGCCCTAGCAGCTTCAACCACTGATTGGTTGTTCCTCTCTGCTATACCATTCTGCTATGATGTCCTTGGTGCAGAAATTTGTCGCTTGATACCATTCTCATCACAATACTTAGTGAATTCCTCAGAAGTAAATTCACCACCTTGATCTGTTCTCAGACATTTTATCTTTTTGACACTCTCTTTTTCAACTAAGGCCATGAATGCCTTGAACTTACTAAAAGCTCCATTCTTATCCTTCAAGAATGTGACCCACATCATCCTTGAACAATCATCAATGAAGATCATGAAATATATATCACCTTGAATGCTTCTTGTTCTAATTGTGTTGGCAATTTAGCATTATAATAGACAATGAAGGATTGTTGACATTTCAATAAAGGATATTGAGAAGGTTGTTGATGATTATGGATACAACTGATTAAGGATGTCTACTGTCTTAATATTATTATTTTGTCATTGATGTCAAGAAATTGATTTTCTAATTCAGTATGATGTTGTCATATCTTAAGAAATATGATTTGAAGAGTATAAAGGTGTTGGTAAAAGACACAGAAAGTTTATGATGGATAAGGGGATGAATAAGGTATTCAATGGGCAACTATTACCGAGTCAGACAATGATGAGATCATGATGTTTAGATTGTTTTGACATCATACATATGTTATAAATTGTAAGGTTAATACTATACTATGTTACCAAGCAAAGAACCTAGTTGGTAAACCCTAAGGAACCTAGTCGGTAAACCCTAAGGTTATCGCTATCAATTAATGAAGGCGAAATGTCTACTGAGTGAAGTTTAGTATTTACCGAGTTATAACTGAGTTGTAACTGAGCTGTAATAGAATGCATTAAATGTTTACATGCATTATTTAATGAAGGATGCTGATGAACTGGAGTTGCTTAAATGATTGGTATGCTGTAAATAAAGTTTGTTAAGAATCTGTGGCAATGGAAGATCGACAGGAAGATCTACAGTTCAGATTGAACCACAATACCCTAGCACAAGTTCCAAGAAATGTATGTAAGTTCCAAGGCAGGGTAAAATGTTTTTAGACTAAAAGATGCATTGAACCTGGTCAAGTTTGAAGATCTAAAGGCTATGATTGATCATGGGAAATGTGATCAAGGAGATTAAGTAGTTAGCTAATTGTTTATAAATAGGAAACTATTGATAAACAATGTATGCGGGCAAGTGTATGCACAGGGATGCTACATAGTGATTATTGAGCACTGAAGCTTGAAGACCTATTTTGAATAACAGAGTATCGAGCCCAGTAGAGGGACAAGATAAGTCCTATGATGAGATTGTATAGAGAAAATAAGAATCTGCTTTAGCATTTTTAGATGTGAAGTTGTAGATATGTTTTATTACTATTATTTTGTGAAGTAACAGAAAATCTCTTAACCGAGTGGACTTAACAGCCTTATTTGTAAAACCCTCTAACAAGGTGACATTCTGATTGAGTGTTTGAAATCCTTTAACAAGGTCACTTCTAACAAGGTGAAGATCCTAACAGATCTGAGGGAAATCCCTTAACCGGGTCACATCTAGCAATGTGTTTGTAATCTTTAACAGGATTTGCTTTTAACCGAGCATACTCTAGAAGAGTATATTTCTTAGTGGGTCCGAAATCCCATAGTGGTTTTTCCCTATTTGGGTTTCCATGTTTGTTGGTTAACGAATTGGATTTCTCAAAATTTACAAATAAATATGCCTATTGCCCAAATAGAAAACCAATGATAACCAGTAGTTGGGTAAATAATTATTGCTCTTACCCTCTACATTAAGGTACAACTCCCTATATAATATTCAATGAATTTTGAATAATTTTCTCTTTATGTGATTCACTTTTAACCAGAAAGTAAACAAAAGGCTTCAACATTCATTAGTCAACACAATATGAATGCTTAATGATGGATAATGAAATTCATAATAAGACTTTTAATCTCAAATGGAAATTAACTCTTAGGATGATAAAAGAATGTTTGAATTCTGATTGACACTCACTCATGTCACACAGGACAAGGGGAATCAGGAAATTCAAAAGCTTACAACTAGTTTCATTTACCAAATTGATTCACAGACTTCAAATGAAAAATCAGAGAAAAGAAACTGATACACGAACACATAATCATTCCAACAAAAATTTTATGCATTCAAAACACACAGGTTTCTCAAATTGTACCATATATTTCATTCCACTCAAAGATGGGCATTTCACTGAAATTACAAGTGAAATTAGTCTAGTCATCCAAGTTTTTACACCAAAAATTCCATCCCAAGCAAAAACATCCTTACAAATATATATAGCTACCTAGCTTAATTGTCTTTTTTAAACAAAATACCAATATGAAATTCTAGAAACAACCATCTATAACTGAAATTTAACTAAATGGCAACAAGCCATAAACATAGCATAACTAAAAGAACAAAAAATAGCCTAAATTGTCTCTGAAGCATGTGTGGTGCCACGTATATTTCGCCACTCCATATGAGCCATGGAGAAGTTATGAACTACTTGGTAATGTGGGAGCCCAATGTGCAAGATGCATTGCTTCCACACTTCTTTATCCATACCCACCTGCGTGACTTTAGTTTTGTGCAATTCCAAGTGATCTGAATAGACAACCAACATGGATTCAATGCGGGCCACTCTGGTAAAGTCATCACGGGTGAAGGATTTTGATTCTTTAATAGAATTGATTTTCCCTTTGAAATTCTGCACCATATCTACTACCTGTTCAATGGTTTGTCCGTCTTCCTTCAGAAGTTGTACATCGATGCACTTTAAGTCTTTCTGCATCACGACAATGAGTTCTTTCAATTCTTTTAGCAACTTAATGGATTCTTCATGACCTTGTTTTATGATTGAATTTCTCCATTCAATGTTTTCTTTGGCCATATGTAGTACCTTGTCATCTAAATCATTTACTACCTTTTCTGCAAGGAAGTTCATGATGCCATACTTTTGTACATCTTTCATTTGAACCAGTACTGCAGCCCATTTTTTCCTTTCTTTTTCCCATGCCGACACTTCTATTTCCAGCTCTTGAGTCACAGTCACAACATCCTCGTACGCCTTTACCAGATTAGCAATATATTCTGTTCCTTGTTGGATTATGAACTCAAGCCACTCTTCAAAGGTTTCTGCTAGCACATGATTTCTCTGAACCTTATCCAACAAATTTTGGTTCATGGGACATCTAGGATCAAAATTTTGAGGAACCTCTGATAGGGGTTGTGGGCTGGGATGATGAATGGCATTAATATACTCTGCCATCTGCTTCACAGTCTACTTCAATTCTCGTTTGTCTTTCTCATCCTTCCATGTTCTGGACAACATTCATTTAGCAGAGGACTCTAAGTGTTTTGCATCAGCAGCCCTTGAAGCAGTTCCTAAATCAAGCTTTTCAACAACGAAATCCTGCTCCATTGCATTTTCTGGATCTTTGTCAGAAATAGGCCTAGCCACTTCAGCTACCCAATGCCCTGTATTCTCATCCACTTCCAGCATAGCTTCTGCTTTTAGCTTTTTGGACTTAGGTGTTTTTCTGAGGCATTTTCTCACCATATCTTCCATGGGTACGCTGATAGGGACTACATTATGTTTCTTACTTATTGATGCTCCTAACCACCTTAAAACATTTGACGATATCTTAGCTAGCGGCGTTTGACATTCGAATGAATGCATGGTTACCAAGGTAGTCACTTGATCGCGGCCTTCCCCAAACTGCTCCTTTTCTTTACCTACATCTTGAGATGGAGGATTGTTTGTTTTTGGTTCACCCATACTCACTTACATCTCCTCAGTATCAAGAACTATGATGGTTTCTTTTCCTATGATGTCTATACCTTTCCTTTTACTCCTAGAACGGGTGACTCAAACTGTTGAGGGGCCAAATAGTGGTTCTTTAAGTCTTCTAGTTTGAACCTTTTCACTTCAAGTATCAGTGACACCTGCAATATCAACAACAATGTTAGAAGAAGAAATTGGTACAGTAGCATGAGATTGCTCAACTGATTTCTCGATTGAGCCGACAGCAAATTTTATTCCAGGCCTACAATCTCTTAACCATTTCTCTATTCTCCTTATTACATTAAAGGTTCTTGACTGAATATTTTCTTCTTCTTTCCTATCCCAATCAATTTCAGGAATAGGCTGCACATGAACTCTTTTATTGAACTCTGAGTCCAATACATCTTCATCTTCCGCTTCTTGTATTCCTGCAATGTTCATGGGCAATTTCAAAGTAATAATTTGTTGTAAAGTGAACCTCGACCATAATCTTCTCCAAACTTCAAATTCATCACAACAATCCTCCCAATAATCTTCTAATTGGGGTACATGTGAGAAGTTCACATCAACATTCAGGTGCTTCATTGCATATTCTTTGCTGTCGAACCCCTGTCGAGCAACATATGGCAGCAAATTCATCTTCTTGAGTTCCAATTCTAAGTTCAATGCATCAGAAATAGTTTGGCAACTATAATGTCCGAGTTCAACTAGGAAAATTGCTTCAGATTCACTTTTCATCCCAAATCTCTTATCCACATGAGCTAGCTATCTGCTAACTTCTAAAAGTACATAGCTGTCAAGAGCATATCTGGGTAATCTGAAAGGTTCATCTTCAAAGTCTCCAATTTTGATATAAGTGAATCTAGGAAATTGAATGAAACAACTCTCGTATGTGGTGACCAACTTTAATGCCTCAGGTGACATCCTATTATTCAAATTTCCCTATAGTTCAAAAGTTAATCTTCCTGCAAAGACATCATTCCATCTCAAGAAATTTTCTGTGTATCTCTGTATTTGCAAATGTGGATAGCACTCGTAGACCTTCATTCCATTAACCTAGGGTTCCTGATGTAATCCCATCCATTCTCTGATACATGCTAAAATATAGAACAAGTATGAAGTTATGTGAAAATTAGCTATTCCAACAAAATTACTCAACCCTTCATGCAATCTCTCAGCAATTACTTGCGCCCAATCCAAGTATTTTTCACTAGCTAATAATACCTGAATGTAAAAATACATCCAGTCCTCCCAATAGAAGGCATGTGAATTCCCCCTAAGTCTATTCAAAAGGACCACAATATCCCTAACCTCTATGATGAAATGCTCTCTTGTTAAGGGTTTGGGCAACCTAGAACCTCCCTTTTGTATTTTAAGGATCCAGTTCCTAGCTATGACACTCTGATAAACACTTCTCTTCTCAGAGAAAAATGCGTATGAGGTTCCTATGGACCAATCCTCATACGGCTCTTTGTGAGGAATTCTAACTATAGCCATTACATTTTCTCTATCAATTCACACTAGCATGTCTCCATTATTGGCTCTAATACACCTATTACCAGCATCATATCGGTTCATACATGCATATACTAATTCTGGGCAAGGAGCAGCAATTGGGAATGCAGCGGCCTCAACAAGACCACTATGAACTATCTTTTCCATCATGGAATTAGTTGTCAGGTTCTTGGCCCTCTCTAAAAAGTTATCTAACTCATCTTGAATGAAGGTCGTATCATCTAACTCTAGAAGGGTACTAACCAGGCATGATGTTCGACCCAATTTGGGAAAAATCGGTCTCATTTTTGCTTTAAATTGCATCAATCTGACAGCATTCAATTCCAAAGCAAAGAATTACACTTTCCAATTTTTAGAACTAAACAGAGCAGGGGAAAAATAAGCAATTGAACTCACCTGTCCTCAACATCAAACTATGAAACCCTTGGAAGAACTGAGCTAAATTACGTTCTGCATCTCCACTCTTCGCCAATAGCAACAATAATTACCTTACCCGAGACACCCCATATTTAAAGATGGAAAAGACTGAAATGAACCAACACACGCTTCGGCCCAGCTTATTCTCCCTGTGAAACCACTTGTGATTCGATATAATTATGACATTCTTATTAATTAGAAATCAACTTCACACAGTCGACATGTCTTCTCATGATTGTTTCCATAATTACAATTTGAAAACATGAAATCCAAGGAAAATTCTATTTTGATTGCGGCGCCTTTTCTTCCATGACACCATCGGGCTGAATTGAAAACATCGCTTTGAACCTTGAACTCATTTTTAAAGAAGTTCATTGGTTCAAAGTTCAATGACAACAAGTCACATTTGAGAACAAGAAAAAAGAGACAAAAGGAACGTTCAAAAGCACGTGAATGAACCTTGAACCTTGAATCATTTCAAAATAAAAGTTCAATGGTTCAAGTTCAAAGCGACCACAAGACTAGTACTAAAAAGACAGCCGCAAAACACAAGACAAAGACTGATTGAACCTTGAACCTTGAACCATAAAGGTTCAAAATTCAAGTTCAATGACTATGCTAATGACAACTTGGAACTTTATGGAACACATTTCTCTTGAATTCGAATTGTGAACTTTATTGAAGGTTCAACGAATGAGTACGAAGCTCATTTAATGAAGACTTAAGTCCTAGAAAATAATTACCCTCTTTTTTTTGATAGGCTATAAATGAAAAATAAAAAGGGGACAACAATGTTAAATCTGGTGTTATGAGATTTATGATGTTTATATGCTTTTGTGTTTGCATGATTAATAGTTTTGGTTATATTACTAAAGTATATGTTACCGAGGTTGAATCTGATGTTTTTATGGAAGATTAAGTTTGTATGATTCACCCCCCCTCTCATCTTGTTGGCTATTGGATCTATACTTACATTTAGTATCATAACTATCGATTGGTATCAGAGCCTTGGACTCCAGAAGAAAAGTTTAAAGGCACTTGAGTTAAAGATCCAAAGATGTATAAGAGGGATGCACTAAAGCTGAACAAGTCAAGTTTCTCTACATGGCATAAAAGAATGAAGCTGCATCTATTAGAAGTTGGAGAATATGTTGTATACTATCTGGAGAATGATTTTTTTACACCGAGCACCTATCCATTGACAATGGAAGAAATAAAGGCAAAGAAAGAACATATCCAAGCAATGATTGAAATAAATCTGCATTGACCGACTCAGAGTTTAATGACCTAGAAGGCTACAATGATGCAAAGGCAATGTGGGATAAGCTCACATCTATGTATGGAGGAGATGAACATGTTCAAAGAGAAAAAGTAGATAGTCTAAGAGGACAACTTGAATCCATGAGGATGAATGAAGGTGAGAACATAACTCAGTACATTACAAGACTAAAAGAGATTGTCAATCAAATCAAAGGAGCCGGTGGGATTATTGAAGAAAAGGATATAACAAGTAAGTTGTTAAGAACCCTTCTACTAGCTTATGCAATCTGAGTCTCTGCAATCAATGAATTAAGGTCTATACCTAATATGCCAGTTTCTTTAGATGCTACCATTGGTAAGCTACATGCATTTGAGTTAAGTAACTTTTATAACAGTGGATCTTTGGTAAATAAAGTTGAATCTGCATTTAGTTCTTTTTATCTTGATGAATCTACTAATTACAATGAAAGAACGTATAAGCACTCTGAAGGAGATCATAGTGGAGCAAGTGAAAGATTTCATAAGAACATGGAAGAAGTACACAAACTGTATGAGGAAATCAGAAAGCAGGAAGAGTTTGAAGCACTATTAGCTAGAAGGTTACCGAGAGGCAAAGGTAAGTATAAAGGAAAACTACCTTTGAAATGTTTCAATTGTGATAAAATAGGACATATAGCTTCTAACTGTCCTAACAAAGATTCTACTGAAAAGAGAAATTACAGAGATGATAGACAAAAGGATAATCATCACAGAGGACACCGAGACTTCAGAAGAAGAGATAGAAAGACATGCTTAATAGCCGATGAGAAATCCAATGATGATAAATTAGATGACACTGATACAGAGGAAGTAGTTTATGTGGCTATCAAAGATGGATCAGATGAAGAAAAGTATGAAGAAAAATCCCTAATATCTCACATAAACACTAATGATTCTTGGATCATAGATAGTGGATGCTCACATCATATGACAGGAGTTAAACACAAGTTTGTTATGTTAGAAGATTATGATGGAGGCTATGTTAGATATGGTAATGATGCACCATGTTTGGTAAGAGGTAAAGGATCCATAACACTTCTTGACAATGCTAAATGTAATGATGTTTATTGGGTTGAAGGTTTGAAATACAATTTGTTGAGTGTAGCACAGCTAAACAACACAGGTTACCGAATAGAATTTCAGAAAGGAATTGTCAAAGTTCATGACAAGAATGGAAAGTTAGCTGCTACTGGGACACAAACAAAAGGTAATACATTTCATCTTGACTCAACTCGGAATAAATGTCTTTATGCAAAGATAGATGATACTTGGTTATGGCATAAAAGGTTTTGTCATGTAAATTTTGATAATCTGACCAAAATAAGTAAGAAGCACTGAGTAATAGGTCTACCGAGTCTTGAAAAACTTGAGAATGCTATGTGCTGAGGATGCTAGATGGGTAAGATGACAAGATCAAGCTTTACAAGTAAGTATTACACTTCTAAGGGAATTTTAGATCTTGTGTACACTGATCTTTGTGGTCCTATGGAAGTTCAAAGTTATTATGGTGATAAATATTTCATATTATTTGTGGATGACTATTCAAGAATGATGTAAGTAATGTTTTTAAAAGAAAAATTAGAAGCTTTTCAAATGTTTAAATGGTACAAGGTAAGAGTTGAAAATGAAATAGGAAGATAACTGAAATGTCTTAGATCAGATAGAGGAGGAGAGTTCACATCTAATGAATTCAACTTATTATGCAATGATCATGGTATTAAAAGACAAGTCTCTACACCAAGAACTCCACAACAGAATGGAATAGCTGAGAGAAGAAACAGATCTATTGTGGATTGTGCTAGAACACTGATGATTAAAAAGAAAGTGCCACAAACATTTTGGAGAGAAGCAATAAGCACAACAGTTTACACCCTGAACCGAGTACAATTGAAGAAAGGTACTTTGAAGACACCATATGAAATCTGGTATGATAAGAAACCCAATGTAAGTTATTTTAAAATCTTTGGAAGTAGATGCTATGTTCACAAAGATGATAGAAATGGCAAGTTTGATCAGAAAAGTGAAGAAGGAACATTTCTAGGTTATTCTTCTAGAAGAAAAGCATTTAAATGTCTGATCAAATCATCTAACAAACTAGTAGAAAGTGCAAATGTGAAAATTGATGAATATGCAGAAAGAAATGATGAAGGAAATTACAAGGAACCAGAAGACTATGATGAATTTGTCTATGTTCAACCGACAAGTCTTACCGATAAAACTGTTGAAGAAAATGAAGAGAATATCCAGTTACCGAGTGATGAAGAAGATCATACAGAGCCTACTGAGCCTATATTAGCCAAGTATGTCAAAAGACATCATGCACCAAGTCAGATTATAGGAGATAAGGATGATCCAGTGATGACAAGGAACAAACTAAGACAGAACACATGTCTGATATCTGAATTTGAACCGAGAATAGTGAAAGAGGCATTTAACAGCGAAGATTGGATAAATGCTATGATAGAAGAGATTGATCAAATCAAGAAGAATGACACATGGACACTAATCCCAAGACTGAAGGACAAAAATGTAATCGGTACAAAGTGGATTTTCAGAAACAAGCTAAATTAAAAAGGAGAGGCCATTCGAAACAAAGCAAGACTAGTTTGCAAAGGTTATGCTCAAGAAGAAGGAATTGATTATGGTGAAACTTTTGCACCTGTTGCTAGACTTGAAGGAGTAAGAACATTGTTGGCATATGCTACTTTCAAAAACTTCAAGGTATATCAAATGGATGTCAAATCTGTATTTCTAAATGGAATATTAGAAGAAGAAGTTTTTATTGAACAACCTGAAGGATTTGTTGAAGACAAGAATAAAGATAAGGTATGTAAATTGAACAAAGCTTTATATGGTTTGAAACAAGCACCTAGAGAATGGTATGAAAGATTGCACTCTTATTTGATTAAGATTGGTTTTATAAGGACAAGTGAGAACAACAATATGTACATGAAGAATGATGAAAATAGAATATTGATCTCAGCCATATTTGTTGATGATATTATATTTTGTGGAAATGACTCTTTATACAAGAACTTTGGAAATGAAATGAGCAAAGAATTTGAGATGTCATTAATTGGTTAGATAAAATATTTTATAGGTTTACAGATACTGCAAATGAAAAATGATATTTTCATTACTCAATCCAAGTACATAAAGGAAATCTTGAAGAAATTTGGAATGGAGGATTCAAAACTAGTAAGTACTCCTATGACTACCAACTATAAATTATCAAAAAATGATGAATCTGCATCTATTGATGAGACACTTTACCGATCCATGATTGGAAAGCTACAATATGTTGTTCACAGTAGACCAGACATAGCACATGCAATAGGTATAGTTGCAAGATTCTCTGCAGATCCTAAGGAAACACACATGACAGCAATCAAAAGAATTTTTAGATACTTGAAAGACACTGAAGATTATGGCTTAGTATATCAGAAAGGAAATGATTTTGATTTAAAAGTTTATACTGATGTTGATTGGGTAGGCAACATTGATGATAGAAAAAGAACAAGTGGATGAGCTTTCTTTTTAGGAGAAAGACTAGTGAGTTGGCTTAGCAAGAAACAAGGATGTGTTTCACAATCAATAGCAGAAGCTGAATACGTTGCTACAGCATTGAATTGTAATAACATTGCATGGACCAAACAACTGTTGTAAGGTATAAATGAGAAAGTTACTAAGCCAGTAACTATATTCTATGACAATACTAGTGCCATTAACATTTCAAAAAATTCTATTATGCACTCTAAGACAAAGCACATCTCTATCAAATATCATTATCTTAGAGAAGAAGCTCAACAGAAGAAAGTGGTGTTGGAATATGTTAGCACAAAGGAACAAATAGCAGATATCTTCACCAAACCACTACCAAGGGACAATTTTGAATATCTCAGAAGTAAGTTAGGGGTCCTACCCCTATCTTCTACTCACTGATTGAATTTAGTGAAAGCATCAATCTGATGACTCTATCAAATATCTTTTAGGAGTTGATGCTGATTTACACACTTTAGGATGTTTTCTAAAGGTGTACAGGAAATATTATAGGAAATAATGCAAGAAACAATACAGGGAACGTGAATTGCAGAGAAAATGCTCTAACCGAGACTAAACTGACACATTACAACAGGAATTCACTTCACACATGAAGAAATTATGTTTTAGTTCTTTACTTTTTGGCATTGTTGTCAAAGGGGAAGAAAATTGAGAAAGGGGAGAAGACTGAGATTGGACACAAAACTGAGAAGTCTAATGTATGGGGGAGAAAATCTATTGACAGCAAGAGAGCATTTCAGCATTTTAGAATCATAGCAATTTGAATCTTTTAAAGTCAACTAAATTGGTTTTTCCATCAATGCCAAAGGGGGAGATTGTTGGCAATTTAGCATTATAACAGACAATGAAGGATTGTTGACATTTCAATAATGGATACTGAGAAGGTTGTTGATGATTATGGATACAACTAATTAAGGATGTCTACTATCTTAATATTATTATTTTGTCATTGATGTCAAGAAATTGATTTTCTAATTCAGTATGATGTTGCCATATCTTGAGAAATATGATTTGAAGAGTATAAACGTGTTGGTAAAAGACAGAAATTTTATGATGGATAAGGGGATGAATAAGGTATTCAATGGGCAACTATTACCAAGTCAGACAATGATGAGATCATGATGTTTAGATTGTTTTGACATCATACATATGTTATAAATTGTAAGGTTAATACTATAATATGTTACCAAGCAAAGAACCTAGTCGGTAAACCCTAAGGTTATCGCTATCGGTTAATGAAGGTGGAATGTCTACTAAGTGAAGTTTAGTATCTACTGAGTTATAACCAAGTTGTAACCGAGTTGTAATAGAATGCATTAAATGTTTACATGAATTATTTAATGAAGGAAGCTGATGAGCTAGAGTTGCTTAAATGATTGGTATGTTGTAAATAAAGTTTGTTAAGAATCTATGGCAATGGAAGATCGACAGGAAGATATATAGTTCAAATTGAACCACAATACCCTAGCACAAGTTCCAAGAAATGTATGCAAGTTCCAAGGCAGGGTAAAACATTTTTAGACCAAAAGATGCATTGAACCTGGTCAAGTTTGAAGATCTGAAGGCTATGATTGATCATGGGAAATGTGATCAAGGAGATTAAGTGGTTAGCTAATTGTTTATAAATAGGGAACTGTTGATAAACAATGTATGTGGGCAAGTGTATGCATAGGGATGCTACATAGTGATTATTGAGCATTGTAGCTTGAAGACCTATTTTGAATAATAGAGTATAGAGCCCAGTAGAGGGACAAGATAAGTCCTATGACTAGATTGTATAGAGCGAATAAGAATTTGCTTTAGCATTTTTAGATGTGAAGTTGCAGATATGTTTTATTACTGTTATTTTGTGAAGTAACAAAAAATCTCTTAACCGAGTGGACTTAACAGTCTTATTTGTAAAACCCTCTAACAAGGTGACATTCTGATTGAGTGTTTAAAATCCTTTAACAAGGTAACTTCTAACAAGGTGAAGATCCTAACAGATTTGAGGGAAATCCCTTAACCAGGTCACATCTAGCAATGTGTTTATAATCTTGAATAGGATTTTCTTTTAACCGAGCATACTCTAGAAAAGTATATTTCTTAGTGGGTTCGAAATCCCATAGTGGTTTTTCCCTATTTAGGTTTCCATGTTAAATCTGGTGTTATGAGGTTTATGATGTTTATATGCTTTTGAGTTTGCATGATTAACAGTTTTGGTTATATTACTAAAGTATATGTTACTGAGGTTGAATCTGATGTTTTTATGGAAGATTAAGTTTGTATGATTCACCCCCCCCCTCTCATCTTGTTGGCTATTGGATCTGTACTTACATTTAGTATCATAACTATCAAATTGGTCCACATAGATCTGTATGAACCAAATCTAACAAGTTCTCTGCTGAGAAGGATTTTCTCTTGAAAGTTGAAGAAGTCATCTTTCCTAACTGACATTCTTTACAAAGAGAATTAACTGGTTTGTCTAGCTGAGGCAAACCTCTTACTGTCTTGGATTTGCTCACTTTAACAATGTTATCAGAGTTTATATGATAAAATCTCCTATGCCAAAGCCAGATATCATCTATCTTTGCAATCAAACAGTTGCTAACTTTAGGATTAAGATGAAATAGATTACCTCTAGTTTGTTCCCCGATTGCAGTCAATTCACCTTTGCTATCAAAGATTTTGTACATACCATTTCTAAAATTGAGTAGGTATCCTTTTTCATTAAGTTGTACCACATTCAAAAGATTATGCTTTAGGCTTTTAACCCAGTAGACATTGTCAGCACTGCTCTTCCCATTAAGAGAAATAACTCTCTTACCTTTAACCATACAAGGTGAGTCATTACCAAATCTGACAACACTGCCATCAAATTTCTTCAAGGAAAGAAATTTGCTCTGATCACTGGTCATGTGATGTGATCAACCAATATCAATGATCCAATCATTAGAGTTATCCATCCTAGACACTAGTGCCATCTAATCTGATATCTCTTCCTTAATAGCTACAAACACAATATCTTCACTAGCATCATCATCAAATTCTTCATCAGTAATACCACTGTCAATAGAAATAAGACAATATCTCTTGTCTTTTCCCTTATACTTCTTGAATTTATCTCTCTTGTATTCATTTTCACCATTAGGATAGTTAACTTCTATATGACCAATCTTGTTGCATGCAAAACATTTTGAAGGTAGTTTGCCTCTATATTTCCCAGTACCTCTAGGTAGTTGTTTTGCCAACAATGCTTCAAGTTCCACTAAGTTGTCTTCATCATCAACATCTCTACTAGATCTAGATTCAAACCATGACAAGTATCTCTACTTTTTCTCACATATGGGTTAGAGATAGAAGCTCTGAATGCAGAATCTGATTTCTGTACACTACCATCATAGCCATTTAATTCAAAAGCAGTAAGATTGCCAATGATAGAGTCAAGAGTTACCTTAGTTTTGTCAATGGAATTCAACTCTTGAATAGCTACAACTCAGATAGCATAGACTGGTACTAGGGTTCTCAGTACCTTATTGATCACTATGGCATCTTCCACTTTCCCTCCTGCACTCTTTATTTCACCAACTATCTCTTTTATCCTTTGACCGTACTATAGGATATTCTCACCTTCAAACATTCTCATGTCATGAAAATTTCCTCTTAGGCTCTCCTCTTTAGAAATCTTAGCATGTTCATCATCACTATAAATCTCTTCAAGTATTTTTCCATACTTCATATGCAGCTTCAAGACCATGAACATCTACATATTCAGCATTAGACAGGGAACTTATAATAGCCTCCAATGCTAGATAATTTTCTTGTTGTTCTTTCTTTTGATCATCAGTCAAATTCCAGTAGGTACAATATACATATTTTCTACATGATCCCAATACTGACTTCCTAGACTCTTAATGCAAATATTCATTTTGTCACTCCATATCCTATAGTTATCTTTGTTGAACATCGGACCTTCTTTCTTCATCATGATCTACAAGATATTTTCCTCAAGCTGTTAGGCTTTTAGGTTAAAGAGGACCTGAGATGCTCTGATACCAATTGATGGTATGATGAAAGAATAAGTATCTGGTAGATTACTGAGAAGGGGGGAGGGGGGTGAATCAGTATACTGAGAAATTGAAACAAACTTCCCAATCTCAAATTTAAACTCATAAACTTTCACCGTCAAGATCAATACTCAACATCAATCGGTTAATTGTTATAACAACTTAACACTAAACAACTTCAATCTTGTAAACATCAAAATGCTTAATCATATCTCAACATATTCAATCTCTCAATACTTCCAATTATCATGCCTTATTAGAATAGTTAAGTAGTCAATCAAATCAACAAATAAGATCATAACAACAAAAACATTCACCACTTGACATAAATGTTTATACGTGGAAAACACAAATAGGTAAAAACCATAGTGAGATGAGACTCACAAGGAATAGCTATATGAACTCTTCTAAAGTTCACCTCATTAAGAGCCAAGCCTATTAAAGATTTTACAATAAGTCTTGTTAAGAACTGATTCTGTTAGGAATCACCTGGTTAAGGGATTTACAAAATGCCTTGATGAAAAGAAAAAACACCCTGTTAGGAGTAACCTCAGTAGAGGGTTTGAGAAGCCAAGCTAATGGACCACTTTGTTACAGGATTTAATAAGTAACCAAGCTTGTTAGAGCTTACTCAGTTAGGGGATTTCAATTTTGCTATAGTTGTTAGAAAATAATAGGTTTTCTTGATCTGTCTGAATAACATTACATTTGCTTGATCAAATCCTTTTAAGCTTCAATCTACTTCTACACAAATTGTAGATCCATTCTCTAGTTAGGCAACCACACACTCAACTGGTTTCAGCCAACAGTTTTCCAACACTCTTACAAACAACTTCATCCACCTTAAATACAAATCAATTAGGTCAGTAACACAACAAAAACCTAATTCTCTCATAGAGAGTACAAACAAGTCTATTCAATCTTGATCGTTAGCAATCATAACAATCTCTTCACATTCTTCAAGAAAATTCCAAATGCTCCATGATCACCACTTCATCAGACTTTGTAATTCATCACGCGCTATGCATTAGATGCAATCCACTTTGCTAATTCCCTAGACAATCAAACAAATGAACAAATGCGCCAAAACAATCTGAACTTATCCTCATACAATGATCACATGTGTCGCCATCATTACCGCTCATCATTAGATCTTAAACAAACAAACTTGATCAGTTAGGATTTAACAAAAAATAACTGGTAGGGTTTACTAGTTACAATGCATAGAAAAGGGTTTTACCTTATACACCGGTCTACCGTTTCAACTCACAAACTTAACATACTGGTTTACAACATCTTCCACAAATCTCTTCCTACTGGTTACAAGACAATATCAATAATAACAACAATAGCAACAATATATTAAATACCATTACCAATTCAATTGACATCAATGACAACATAACATATCATTAATGCAATCTTCATGCAAATTCCAACATACTCCCCTCAAAAGAAGGGTGAAAGTTTCACCAAGGATTCCTTTCAATTTTCATACATATTACATTTAAAAGAGGGGTTGAATTCTCTAGATCCAATCGCTAATGATAAGAGATTGAATACTAAGTGAATTTTAGTAAATTTGGAATGTACTAGGAAAATAAATTAACCCTCTTTAATAATAGATAAGTTGAAATAAGAAAATTGAGATGAACTGTAGAAGTGACAAAGAAGCGATTATATCTTGAGATAGAGATGCAGAATGAAGTTGTACATCTGGAATTAGCTATAGAATGTCATGACAAAGCTTCCCTGCAAATCTGAGAAAAAATTTCAGGGAGCGTGTTGAATTTGCACACGGTCCTCCGAAAACTCCGCATGTTGAAAAGGGTTTTTCCATCTCTCAAAATGAAGGCTAAAGCTGCAATTATAGCTATGCACCTACAACCTACACACAAAAAAGAGAGGAAGATGATGTTAGGATTGGGGATTTTCCTTCACATCAAACCCCATTTTGGAATTAATCAAGTGATTGAAAATTTTTGCAAGTAAATGAAAAGAAATGTCTAAAGTAAAATCCACCTCAAGAAGGGGATATGATTGAAACATTCATGAATTTTCTTCAAAGGATATGTTAAATAGGATGTCTTGAAGTTTGATAGAAATATCCTCTTCAATGGTTGAATCCTTGACTGGAATGCAAAACCTATCCTTGAAATGAGACTTGAAATGCTCAATGCTTGAATGAATTCTTGCACTTGATTTCACTTTATGATCAACTTCACTTATCATAAACTTTGCTTTATTCTACTTATAATCTACTTGTGCAAATAGGAGGAGAAGTGCTCCTTATATACTTGCCAATTATAGGTATTTAGGTAATTTCCTATCATAGGTCAACATAAGGAAACTTTTTCTCGCCTAGCTATTGACAAGCCCAATGCAAGAAAGGATCAAAGGGGGCCCAAAATAGGGCTAAGACAAGGGCACCATGCCCCTGTCCTGCCCTAATTTAGGATAGGAAACAACTAAGAGACAATGAAGAATTATGGAAAATGCAAGTTACTGATGGTATGAGCATGCTTCGGGTCTCTGATCAGGCTTAAGGATTCGTCCACTAATGCAAAGACCCAAATGCGGTCAAAAATTGCAAGGGTTACAATTTTATGATGCTACATTTAGCCCCCACTTTAGCAGGAGTATAAGTGTATGCAAATACTACTGGTAAAGTACAATGAAACAAGATTGAAAGACTTAACATATCAAGGAGGAAAGATACACCAAACCCCCAGTGGACTAAGTATCTTATGACTTCGATTGACAAAGTAAAAGGGAAGATCAGGAGGGAGAACCATGACTGCAAGTAGTAAAGTTCCCCTCACTCTGAGTCATGAAAAGAAAGCATACCAAAAATTACAAAGCAAATCCAAGTTCACTAAGTAACTTTAAGTATAAAGAAGGAAAATATGAGAAGAGTGTATGCCCCCATATTAAAGAGATCGTGCATGCCTTATTGGGAGTGATTGCTTTAAGGTAGGATACACCTAAGAGAGAGAAAGAGAGGGAGTACATTATCGCAAGGATTTATCCCCCAATTGAGGAATAAACCCAAGGATAATGAACATAAAACACAAATCACGAGGTGGCTTTGCTTTCCTCAGGATTAGTATGTTGTATGATAACTCATGTATATCATGTATATATACATACAATAGCCCTCAGTCCCCAAAGAAAGGAAACCACCTTAGAAGAAAGGGAACACATGTGCCTTTTGAGTCAACATGAAATAGACCAAAAGACATCTCAATGGTTTGCATCATCCTCAAGTAGACATCACTATGGACAACAAATAGAAGAATAGGAAAGCACATAGAAGAATGGTCACAAAAGAGAAAGAAAGGAGAGAGGTAGAGGACCTATGGTACTAATGCAACTAGTCTAGCACAACATCCACTCTTGCTGATCACTATTTTGGAAAGGTGGGAAACACACCAAAGGAGTGACATCGAGCATAGTAGATGAAGCTATCACAAGATCCAAACAAGGACTATGCTCATGTGATAAATCATTTTGTTCATTTCTAGGAGCTAGGATTAAGGCATTTGAAAATTCTGCAGATAAATGTTTGTCAACATCAACATATTCATATTCACTATTAGAAGCATTAGGAGTTGTATTGCCATTATGAATAATATTTTCACCCATTTTTTTATCAAGATTTATAAAAAGAGGATCTATAACATGAATATAAGTATAACCATCACATGTTTTTTTCAACTTACAATTGGGAGAGTTAGGCTCAACAACTTGCTTAGGAGAAAATGGTATCATGTTAACTGTTGGTGTTTTGGGAGATTGAATAGTTTGAGAAACAACTTCATGAGCTCTAGTATGATGTTTTCATTAGCATTCTCTCACACAATGATTTTGTCTAGTCTTAGCGGAAGGCTAAGAAGACTAAGGTATATTTTTTGAAGGAGGAATGTTCTCATCTTTGGTAGTTGGATGGTTAGGTTGAGGTCTTTTAGGCTGGACGAGAGGAGAGGTAGGTCTCTTCTCTCTATAAGAGGAAGGAGGTGGAACTGCACCATATAAAGGAGCAATGTTTGGTGTAGGAAGGAGAGTAGGGCCATCATGAGGAGGAGGTATAAGTCTAATCTTAGAAGGAATATTATTGTTCTTCTTAGGAGAAGGCATGGTTTCATCCATAGGAATAGGCTAGGAATCTTCCTTAGGAGGAAGATTAGTTCTATCCGTTAGAGGAAGAACTTCATCTTTAAGAATGATGGGAATATCAAGTGTTGGAGTTCTAGGTTGGCTTGAGGATTAAATCATATATTTCTTCTATTTTTGATAAGGTTGAAAGAGAGCATCACTTCTTGGTGGAAGAGATCCAAATTGTTGAGGCCAAAAATAATTTATAGAAATACCTTGGCTTCTTTTGGTTGGTAAAAATAAGCTATGGTTAACAATTATGATTTCTCCATTGTGGGGAAATTTCAAACACTTATGGATTGGAGAAGAAACAACCTTCATGGAAGATAGCCAAGGGTATCCTAACTTCACACGAAATTGCTCTGATGAAGGAATGATAATAAAGCCAACATCTATAGTTTTAGTATGAACCTCAATAGGAAGTGTGATATAACCAATAGTAGGACAAGAAAATCCATCAAATAACTTAATGACCATATTAGCATCATCATAGAATAGTTGATGCAAATGTAAAGTATAAAGATATTCTTCAGTAATGACATTAGCCATGCAAGATGGATCAATAAGCACACCATGAAAAAAAATTCCTTGGATCTTCGCAACTATGTATCAAGGGCAATCAAGTGCCTTAATGGTCTCACTAGGATCAAATCTAATACATGGATCCTTAGGTGTTTCTTTATTCTCTACCATATTAACCACATTTGGAGCTGTGAAAGTGACATCAGAGGGAGGGAAAGAAGTGTGTCCAGTCTCAATCACATTAGAGGTATGAGAGGGTAATGGATTAGTGAAAATCTTAAGATTTTGACTACGAGGAGCTACTAATTTGTTTCCCTTATCATTCACACCTGCCACAGATATAGTATTATTATTAATCAAGTCTTGAATCTTACATTTTAATGCAAAACATTTTTCAGTATCATGACCAGGTTGACGATGAAATTGATAAAAAGAATTATCATCAAAGTGAGGTAAATTTGCCTTAGAGGGGTCAACTAGTTTTATTGGAGGAAGTATAGTAACATTTATTTGTAATAACTGAGACATGATGCTATACAAAGATTCATTCAAAGGAGTAAATTCTTTCTCTCTTTTGAAAAATTTAGAAATAGGAGGCACACCTATTGTAGCATTCACATTGTTGTTGTTGATGGTATCATTGAATTTGATGAAGCCTTTGTTTGGTTTGAACTTCGCAAATAGTTGTTGAGCACTCTCACCCTTATCACTTGGATCCATAGGAGTAGATTTCTCCATTTGATTCACAGTCAGTTGATAATTATGAAGTGTTACGCATAATTGCAGAAAGGAAGTAAACTCATAAAAGAGAATTTTTTCCCTAATGTCTTTTTGTAAATTATAAATGAAAATTCTTTGAATATCATTATCAGGCATTGGAAAATTAATTTGAGAACACAAATTCTTGTATCTACCAATGAAATCAGTCACGTTTTCTTTAACACCTTGTTTAGAATGCATTGAATCAGTCAAAGTGATTTTACGACCTATCTTGTTTTTAAATTGTTCAATAAAACAATTTGCTAATTATTGAAAATAAGTAATAGAATAAGAAGGAAAAGAACAATACCATTGTAAAGCCTTATCTCTTAATGTTCTAGTAAACAATTTGGCAAGAAATCTTTGATCATAAGTAAAGCCAGTACACAAAGTTTGGGATGTTTTGACATGTGTTAAAGGATCACCTTTTCCATTATAGAGTTCCAATTGAGGGACTTTAACATGTTTAGGAGGGACAACTCTAACAATATCAAGAGAAAGTGAGATTGCAACATCAAATGTGAGCACACTAAACTTGGATTGACTCATTGAAGCAATTTGTTGTTGCAATGAAGACACAATTTGAGCAAGGTTATTAATGGTTTCTTTGGTTGAAGAATTTATGTTAGACATGTTTGATTGTTATTGAAAGAAGGCATTGATTGAGAATAAGGTGGTGGGACACTATGGTATTTAGACATAGGTGATGATTGAGTAGGTAATGGGACACTGAAAGGAGGAGTAAAATGGTTGAATTAATTTCCCCCTAATGTCACATTGATTGGTTGAGAGATAATATGAATACTCATTGAAGGCATAGATAAAGATGTCGAATTGAATGAAGAAGAGGGATTACCCCATGACTAATGGTTGTAGGTATGGCATTTTGATTTGAAGTAGCCATGATGTTTGAAGTGAAAGTAGGAATACTAGTCATAGAAGTGGTCAAAGGAATGGAATGATTTATTTGTGTAGAAGGTTGTGAATAACCTAAGGTCTCAACACAACCCTTCATAGGCATAACATTAGAGTCAACAATGTGAGCAATATCATGCAATATATCAATTACATTCTTATCACTTTGAATTATGCATTTTAGGCCTTCAATTAATGGAAGAGCTTCACTATTAGGATATTCTTGGGACATCCATTATTGGAAGTTGTCAAATTGATTGTCCAATTTTGGAAGTTGATCTATAGAAACTATAGTCAAAGATTCTTCTTCATCATGGGAATCATCAATTGGATAGGTAGAGATGGTATTAGGATGGGAAGAATTAGCAATATCCTTAGTGTAGAAGTCACCCAAATTAGGCTCCATCTCTTCGGGAATTAAACCTTGGGAAGCCTCAATTCTAATGCTTCGTCTAATGGGGATAGTCTAGGTATGACTAATAGTTGTAAAACTCATGCACTAGAGGGAAAATTTGAAATTTGAACTTGAATTTTGAATTTTGGGAACAAAGTTTGCAAAATTGAATAATGCAAAATTCAAGAAAATGATGATTATACAATTTGAACTTTGTGGAAAGAAGAAATGACACAATCTCCAAGAAATATTTAGAATTAATAAAAAGAGATTGAAATTTAAAATTAGGGCCAATGGGATACCACTTAATTTCAATTTTAAAATTGACAAAATTAAAATCTTAAAATTAGGATAGATTATAATTAACCACTTAATTCTAAATGTTTTCTTGAAAGTTGTAATGTTGAAAGTGGGAAGTGTTTTTGATTTTAGAGGGATTAAAATTCGACAAAATTAGCCAATTTTTTGGATTTAAGCAATTAATTACAGTCATAACAGTCTCCTAAAATGTCGAGAAAAAAGACAAGGATCGTGTTGAAGTTATGCATGATCCTCCCAACTTTTTCAGAAATTTTCAGGGATG
Organism: Cryptomeria japonica; assembly: GCF_030272615.1. Lineage (NCBI taxonomy): Eukaryota > Viridiplantae > Streptophyta > Pinopsida > Cupressales > Cupressaceae > Cryptomeria > Cryptomeria japonica. The sequence goes on from NC_081407.1 coordinate 183,207,793, forward strand.
AAAGCTATGATGATTTGAGAGCTAACCCAAAAAATTGATTGATTTTATGATCTCTAGATAGGCGAAATTAAGGTTTGAATGTCGAAATAGGACCTATTAGGGTTTTGAAAAAGATAAGAAATTGAATTGCAATTTTGAAAAAAAGGTCAAACCTAATGGATAGGGCCACCTTAAATAATATTTAGAAAACTCAAATTGGTTGAAATTAATTTAAATTTGCACAAAATCCAATTAAATTTGAAAACAAGGGTTTTAGGACCTAACCACTAAATTTTGAAATTTGGGAAAAAGGAGGGTAATTCAAAATTTGAATTTTAGGCAAGAAGACAAGTCTGAAAAAAGTTACAAATGTGAAAATTAAATGTAAATCCAATTTTTGCACAAGTTCAAGTTGATATTTGAAAATTAGGGTTTTGACAATTAACCACTTAAGTTTGTAAATTTGATTTGCAAATTGAACAAGACAATGAAAGAATTGAATTTGACAAGCAATGTAATTTTTAGATCTAAGACAATAGATAGCAATTTTTGCAAAACACAAGTTCAATTTCAATTTTAACAACTAGGGTTTTGAATGAATTAACCACTAAGTTTGTGTAAATTGTAATAAAATTAAACTTGTAAAAGAAAAATATGCAATAATTTTTAGTGTATAGCATGTAAGACGTCGGGTTCACCAAAATGTAATATGGTGAAAAGTGATGAGGGGAGATCAAGTGGAAATCATTACTCCCCTCAAAAGAGGGATGAAAATTTCACTGAGGATTCCCTTCAATTTTCACACATCTTACATTTAAAAGAGGGGTTGAATTCACTAGATCCAAACCCTAATGATAAGGGATTGAATACTAAGTGAATTGTAGTAAATTTGGAATGTATTAGGAAAGTAAATTAACCCTCTTTTATAATAGACAAGTTGAATAAAGCAAATCGAGACAGTGTAGAAGTGACAAAGAAGCGATTATATCTTGAGATAGATATGTGGGATGAAGTTGTGCATCTGGAATTAGCCGTAGAATGTCAAGATGAAGCTTCCCTGCAAATCTAAGAAAATGTTACAGGGACCATGTTGAAGTTGCACATGATCCTTTGAAAAATCCGCACGCCGAAAAGGGTTTTTCCGTCTCTGAAAATAAAGCCTAAACCTACAGTTACAATTGCACACCTGCAACCTACACACATAAAAGAGAAAAATATTATTGGGATTGGGGATTTTCCTTTAGGTCAAACCCCATTTTTGAATTAACCAAGTGATTGAAAAATGCTTCAAGTAAATGAAAGGAAATGTCTAAAGTAAAATCCACCTCAAGAAGGGAATGTGATTGAAACATTGATGAATTTACTTGAAAGGACATGTGAAATAGGATGTCTTGAATTTTGATAGAAATCTCCTCTTCAATGGTTGAATCCTTGACTTGAATGCAATACCTAGCCTTGAAAGGAGATTTTAAATGCTCAATGGTTGAATGAATGCTTGGATGTTTGAATGCTTGCACTTGATTTCACTTTATGATCAACTTCTCTTATCATTGAATTCACTTTATTTTTCTTATGATCAACTTGTGCAAATAGGAGGGGAAGTTCTCCTTATATACTTGCCAATTAGGGGTATTTAGGTAATTTCTCATCTTAGGCCGACATAGGGAAACATTTTCCCACTCAACTATTGACAAGACCAATGCAAGAAAGGATCACAGGCGGGCCCATAATAGGGCTAGGACAAGGGTAAAATACCTCTATCCTAGGATGATAGGAGCGCCACGTCCCTATCCTACCCTAATTTAGGATAGGTAGTAGCTAAGAGACAATGTAGAATGATGGAAAATACAAGTTGTTGATGGGATGATCATGCTTGGAGTCTTCGATCAGGCTTAGGGATTCATTCGCTAATGCAAAGACCCAAATGTGACCGAAAATTGAAAGGGTCACAATTTTATGACACTACATCTTGTACCAATAATATTAGAGAATGTGAGGCACTCACTAAATGTCTATGGGTTACAGTATAATGGAAGATTTAGGAGCTTCATGTTTTTGGTGACTCCCAACTAGTAATCCAACAAATAAATGATGACTATCAAACTAAAGATGAGAAATTAATGCCTTACAAGAAAATGGTGAATGACTTTAAGAAATACTTTGTAGTGATATTCTTTGAGCAAATAACTAGAGAGAATAATCAAGTTGTGAATGCTATGGCTACAATAACGTCTTTGATCTACATGCCACAAAATACAACCCATTGTGAGTTCTTTGTGGATAATATTTTGGTCCCTACATACCATATCTCTAGATCTAAACTTATATGCATTATTGGTCTTGATTCGCCTTGATATGGCAACATATTCTCCTACCTCTGTGATACACCTTTCCACCTAACCTTTCCAACTATTAGAGTATTCAGGTATTTACTTGATTGATTAAATAATATTTGTTTAATTATTTAAGTTCCCTTTATCTCTTTTACACTTAAGCTAACTTTAGGTGCATAATAATTAATTCTTTTTTTAATTATTATGTGCAAACCTAGGTTTTCTCTTTTAGGGCTTCTTAACCTAAAATAGGTCAAGAAGCCCTAAAAGGGAAAACCTAGGTTTGCACATAATAATTAATAAAAGAATTAATTATTATGCACCTAAAATTAGCTTAAGTGTAAAAGAGATAAAGGGAACTCAAATAATTAAACAAACTTTGTTTAATTAATTAAGTAAATACTCGAATACTCTAACACCCCCCCTTAAGCTATACTTAGGGAGAAGCTAAAACCTAGAACAACTACTGAAAGCAAGAAAGATGGGTCCCGACAACAAGGCTTGATCAGGTACCCAAATATAATGAAATCTCTATGAACTGGAGAAATAGAGAAAACCACGTGGGAACAAAACTCTACTCCAAAATGAGATGGAAAAGAACATCATTGAAGCATGAAGAAACTACAAACTCTATTGAAGAATAACTGCTGAGCTAAAGAACCTCCACTAAAATAGAACATGACCAGGTAGAGAAGACTATGATCTGTATGAGTGCCCTCAAATGACACTACTTGAATCAGAAGGCAAACAAGGCAAACAACTGAAATCAAAGATACAGATGGTATGAAAAACCAAAGCCTAAAGAGCTAATCAATCGAACCACGAGAGCATTATAGGAAGGTTTGTCCTATTGATTTGAAGCCCTAAAAGGGAAAACCTAGGTTTGCACATAATAATTAATAAAAGAATTAATTATTATGCACCTAAAGTTAGCTTAAGTGTAAAAGAGATAAAGGGAACTTAAATAATTAAACAAATATTGTTTAATTAATCAAGTAAATACCCTAATACTCTAACACCCCCCTTAAGCTAGACTTAGGGAGAAGCTAAAACCTAGAATAGCTACTGAAAGCAAGAAAGATGGGTCCCAACAACAAGGCCTGATCAAGTACCCAAATACAATGAAATCTCTATGAACTGGAGAAATAGAGAAAACCACATGGGAAAAAAACTCTACTCCAAAAAGAGATGGAAAATCAGGAACACCCAGCAGTAGATGTAGGCTCTGATACCATGAAGAAGTTGAGAAAATACAACTTCAAAGATCCCAAGAACACCTGCATGCAAATGCCTATCACATGAGAAGAATGGAGGCACATAAAGAAAAAAAGCATAAATGCTCTGAAGAAGAAAATTGATTCCCTTTCTGAATGATAATTTTCTTCTTTAGAGCATTTATTCTTTTTTTCTTTATGTTCCTCCATTCTTCTCATGTGATAGGTATTTGCATGTAGGTGTTCTTGGGATCTCTGAAGTTGTATTTTCTCAACTTCTTCACCAACAATCAATGTTGTACTTTCATTTGACAAACCTACTGATACATCATCAATGTGGACACATTTTACTATCTAAGTCTTGATAGTACTCTCCTTAGATGTATAGAAAGTGAGGAGGTTCAAATCAACCTATGAGAGGTTCATGGGGGTATATATCGGGTTCACTCTAGCAGTCCAGTATTAGACAAGAAACTTATGAGAACTGGTTACTACTTGATACACAATTGATTTCTACACCATGGCCCTCTTTTTAGTGGCAACTCAATCACATGGGAAATATTCACCCTCCATAATCTAACAACCACAAGTTCATCATAATAGCCACTGAGTATTTCACAAAGTGGATTGATGCTATTCCAGTCACTTAAATCACCAGTAAGTATATCACAACATTCATACTCAATTTCCTCATCTACCAATATAGTGTTCCCCTTTCAATTGTGACAAATGGGTGTCCTTTCAAGAATCAAGATATCTTTCAACTTTGTGATAAATTCCATATATGACATCACTTTTTCACTCCATATTACCCCCAAGGTAATTGTCAAGTTGAGGCATCTAATAAAACTATTCTCAAAATCCTCAAAAAGATAGTCAATGGCATTGGAAGTGATTGGCACATCCAACTCAATCCTGCATTATGGGCCTATTGCACAGGTTTCTGTACACCCAATAGAGACACACCATACTCACTTGCCTATGGTACTAATGCTATCTTCCCAATTGAGGCTAAGTTACCATCTTTATGGGTCTCCTTGTGCAATCTTATCAATGATGAAGACTACAGAGTCTCTTGTTTATATAATTTGGAATTGTTAGATGAATGCAAATAAAATATCTTCAACCACCTCAAGGAATATGAAAAATGCATGAGTTGTAGTTACAATCATAAGGTGAAGCCACACACATTTGAGTTTGATGACTTGGTCCTCGTAGAAAACCATAAGAATTAGTAGGATCAAGAAAAATGTGGTAAGTTTGAACCAAATTGGCTAGGCCCCTACATTGTCACAATAACTTATGGCTCATGAGCATATCAGCTATCTACCCCTAATGGTGAACCATTGGAAAATCTTATCAAAAAAATTCACCTTCATATGTTCTACACATATCATTTTCAAAGAATCCTTCAAAAATAAAAATAAAAATGAAAAACATTAAAAGGAGAAAAAAATTATAAAATAAAAAAACATCACCTTGATGAAACCTAGCAAACAGGAATCTTGTGTGACACAAAAAAATGAAAAAACTGAAAAAAGTAAAGAGAAATAAATTCGTCCAATGGTGAAAACTGATGAATACTAAGGGCGGGGGTTGAATTAGTATACCCAAAAACCATACCAAACACTTAAGCAATTTTACTATGGACCGGTATAGCCCTTTAAACAACAAACTGGTTAATATGCAAACAAGCCAAATAGAAAATAAAGCATTCACCCAAAATAACACAAGATATTTTGACATGGAAACCCAAATGGGAAAAACCACGGTGAGTAAAACTCACAAGTCTACTATCTGTAGAATAGCAACCAGACCGGTTAAGGCCTTACAATGTTCTTCACTAGAACATATCCTTTTAGGAATCCTGGTCTTTGTTAGGAGATAAGTCTTATTAAAGACTACCCTATTATAGGATTTCAAATCCACAACTATGAACCACCTTGTTAGAGGATTTAGAACAGGCTTAACTGAGCCTACTCGGTTAAGGGTTTCTGACTTGTCAAAGAGATTAGTAATCAGCAAGTAAGTGATCTACAAAGTAGCACAAAATGCTTAGTTAGATCCTTGATTTCTCTTTGTTAATGCATTGCAGCATTACTTTAGTCTTTTGTCCTTCACACGTTCAATCTCTGTCGCAAGATATTTTTTGCAAAAACCTAATCTTCTTACACAACTCTCCTCAAAACCCTAGACATGATGTCCTCATATAGGAATATGATTTCATGTTGGTCTAATGAGATTAGATTACAATTTCCTACATACAGTTTATCTAGACACAATTGTAACACGACATACTATCACCACATCGATGTCAATGGATGATAACTCATCACACTTTATAAGTTTGTCGATTAACAAAATAAAGTATATCGATTACCAGTTTACAAACAAAGACTAGTAAATTGGAACATAGTGTTCCAATCTTAGAAAGATTGACTGCCACTTGGGGTCCTTGTACTGCTTGAGGTCCTCATACCGCTTGAGGTCCTTGGTCATGCTTTGACTAGTAAGATCCTTCTACAAACACCGATAGTCTTCTACAAACAAAGACTATGCATACATTGGCATATAATACCAGTTTGAATAATTTATCACATACTACCAGTTGAGAATAACTCAAACAACAAATAAGTGTGTCCATCAATCACAATCACAACTAAGTACAAACATAATCAAAATGCCAACAATCTCCCCCTATGGCATTGATGGCAACACTTAGGAAATTTTGACATCTAAGTGCTTACAAAAAAATGATGTCATAATCAAAATTACTCCCCCCTAAGCATATACACTACTCCCTTTGCCAAAATTACAAGTATATACTACTTCCATTTGCATAAAATTTTCAAATACCACTCCCCCTTTACCAACAATGACAAAGTAATGCAAACATCCCACAAAGATTTACCAAAATTATATTGCATAACATAAAAACACAGTATATGTTTATGACAATAATGAGTAAAACTTTTCAAAAATGAATTTAAAGTTTTTTAGAAATTCCTTCATGTCTGTAGACCAAGTATCTAGGAGTGAGGCAACAATTTCACTCCAAGTCTTCATCTAGAATGCTAACTCCTCCATGGCATCCATAGTGCTCATTTCCTGAGTGACAATAATGGCTTCCATGTTCAAAAAGCACTTCTGAAGAATTTGCAACTTAGGTAACAAATGCAACTAAAGCTTCTGCAGATCTTGAGTCCACTTGCAAATCTCTGAATCAATCCTGGCAATTTGTTGCCTGTGAGTCTGTACAATCTGCCCATACACTGTGAAGGAATCATATGGCACTTTGAAGGTCTCCATAAGTTGCTTTAATTCCAAATGGAGTTGACCTTTCTTCTTTAGAGAATCATCACAAAATAGATCAGGCTGGAATATTTTGCTCAAAAGTTTATGTCCTTCAGCCATTGCCAGACTGATATCATCTCTCTGATGGGTCAGCTTGGCTCTGTCTTCATCAATTTTCTTCACAAATGCAACTTTTAGTGCTTTTTAATGCCTTTTCTTTGTAGTAGCCAGGGTAACATCTTCCAATGATTGCACTTGATCACCCACCATTGTGCATAGAAGCTTCAACTGGGCCAGTGAGGAATTGGTATCGGAAAGATCAGTATCGGGGACTAAGTTTGAAAGAGTATCAATAGAAAATCGAATAACATATTTTTCTTTCTTCTTTCTTAGTTCCTCCAATCTTTCTTGAGCAAGTTGAATACTTCTAAGTAGCTCATTTTAATTACAGATTTGGTAAGACAAGCAAGAGTCAAGTCACTATGACCAGTGGGATCAACCTATTGAGATTGAACTTGATCTTCGGTTGCCTTGGGAATCTTGGAAGTCTGTCCTCCTTTCTTTTCTTTGATCTCCTTTTGTCTCTTCTTCTCCTGCTCTTCTTTTTCCTTGGCCTCCTTGTTTTGTTTTTTTCTCCTCTTTTTCCTCTTTCTACTTCTCCACTTTCTCCTTCTCTGCTTTCTCCTTCTCAGCTTTCTCCTTTTCCGCTTTCTCCTTCTTTTCTTTCTCCTTCTCTAATTTCTTCTTCTTCGCTTTCTCTTTCTCTACTTTTTCTTTCTTTTCTTTCTCCTTCTCCGCTTTCTCTTTCTTTGCTTTTTCCTTCTCTACTTTCTCTTTCTCTGCATTTTCCTTCTCCACTTTCTCTTCTTTTTCCTTCTCTTCTTTCTCCTTCTCATCTTCCTCCAGTTTAGTACCTTCAACATCTAATGCATCCACATTGATAGGATCATTTTTCTCAGCTACTCTTTCTCCCTGATCATTGAAGGTTTCATCCGGTTTTGATTTTTATAGGTCAAACACTTGCTCAGACTATAGATTTGCTTCAGATACCTTTTGCATCTTGACAACTTTTTGAGCCTGTAGATGAGTGTTCATTTCTACTTCATATATTTTTGCTTCAAGTAACTAAAGTCTTGTCTTTCTCATGAAAAAGATGTGATCAAGAATCTGAAATAATTCTGAATTAGAAGCATCTGGGAAATATTGAGCAAAAAATTGCTCCCTAATTGTTTGCTCCTTTTCAATGAAAATGTGTCATTTATTGTCCAAAGAATCATGCAAAGAATTAGAAACTATAGGTTTAATATCGATTGGGGATTGATCATTCTCACATAAATACTTAATGAGTTCTTGCTCTACCTCCTACTTTTCAGTATCATTAAGATCATCAAAACAATTTTTTAGATCATCAAGAATTTTCCTTCTAATATTCTTTATAATCCTTTGATAATGTGTCATAGGCTTGTAAGAAGAAATGTGTATATTTACTGGCATAGAGGTCATAGGTACATTACCGGTTAGCTTGGTATTCTTACCTAATTGCCTCATCTTCTTCATTTCAGCTTCCGATTCAGTGTGTTCTGAATCTTGTGCTCCGTTCTTGGTTTTCCTCTTCCTCTCAAATACCTTTGGTGGAATAGCCTCTAGTTTCTTCTTGGATGGTGACCTCTTGGTCACTTTTGGACTGGTAGCAGATGTAACCAGTGTTGATATTGATGGAACAACTTTCTTCTTCCTCTGCTTTGGTACTTTAGTAGGATTAACCCTCTCAGAGTAGGTACCAGTCCTCTTCTTCTTTGGATCAAGCGATGAAGCAAGTAAGGTAGAGGCATACCCAGTGAGTATATCATTCACCACTTCATAGCCCATAGGCTCAGCTTCCTCTTTTCTTGGCTCAACTACTTCCATTATGCAATGATCCACTTTGATCGTGAAACAAATATCATCTTCATACTTCTTAACCAGGTCACCTGATAGCCTTGTTCTCTGGTTCATCTTCAATTTGAACTCATCAAAATACATGTTCAGAGTCTCCAGATAAGTAGATCCCACTACTTGTAGACTCTCCTTGATTTGTCTTGTAACCAGTAGGTCACTTGACCATTGAACATCACCAACTCCCAGAAAATACCCTTGAAAGTAGAAAAACAACCCAACAAGTAGTTGATCGAACTTGAACCTTAGTGCCTTGTCCTCTTTGATGGATTTCAAATTCTCCATGAGTTGTTTTTGCATGCAGGTACACAAGTCATACTCTGCATCTTCCTTGATCATTCGATAAGTGGCATGCATCGCAGTTGTAGGAACAAAATTCATCTTGCTAGCATAGAATACTCTATACCCAATCACCATGCACACATACTTTACCAAGTCATCTCTAATGGTGTTGACAGTCATTTCCCACTTGTCGCTCACAGAACCAGTGAGCTCTTCCACTTAGGATTTTGTGATCTTATGAAGAATAGGGACTTCTCCAATATTGCAGAAACTGGTGATAGCATGGATTGCCTCTGGTGTGATATCATGGGTTCGCTCAAGATACATCTTGTCACCATGAACCCTACTAAGAATAATTCTTATATGATTTTCTATGAATTCCTCGAGAAAATATACTACATTGTGGACATTCTTCTTCTCGATCATGTTGTAGTCCAGTTTAATCTTCTTATCTTTTCCATAGAACAAACTCAACTGGGAGTGAATCACTACAGACCCTAGGTCTTCTAGTCTACAATCAATGTAACCAAAAACATCCCCTTCAAAAATGACTCTGGTGAGAATTTGAGATAGGGCATTATAATTCAACATCTTCCTAAGAGATTTGGATGACTCCTCAGGTGCCAAAGAACTAGAACTGACTTTGGATGGAGAAGCCATGTCTAAATTATTTTGAATGATAAGAGTGATTTGACAAAAAATACCTTTTCACTCTGAACTGGGGTTCGCCGATGTCGAGCACAACACACTTCTCCAAAATCTTGCTTTACCACTCTAACCTCCACTCTGGATAGCTTGAAATGACTGATGGGTCTTGCACAAGATTTCTTTCTAGATTTTTTCAAATGTAAGATTGATTGCTTTTGTTGTGCAGCTCAAATTAGAAAAATGCTTCTTCAAAAATAGGTAAGTAAAAGTGAGTACAAGAGTCTCCTTTATACATGCTCCTACCTGCCATAATAAATGCATCATTGATAGGGTACAAACCCTAATTTTAACTTTTACCACTTCATTTCTTCTATCAGTCGATAGGTAACCAATACCAATAAAAACACTTTACCGATATACTCCAGGGGTCCGAAATATTGTTACTGATATGTTCCCCCTTAAGCTTTTCAAAGCTCAATTCGCCGATTCAAGGATCTCCATAGTGGGTGCGGAAATTGGTACATCTTGTGGCTTCTCTTCATATTTCTTTTTCCAAGTTTTATTCATATCTGCTTGTACGGTTTCATCATCGACCTTTCCTTTACCTTCTAGGTGGACAAGTCTATCTTCCGATGGGTTCTATCTTAGTCTACATGATTTGGAAAGATGTCCCATTTTGTGACAATGATAGCATACCATACCGGGTGCTCTCCATTATCTGATGTTCACATTTCCATTCTTTCTCCTACATGTTGCAGCAGTGTGACCGCTACCACCATAGATCACACAGGTTGCATGCCAACTGTTTGATGCTCCATAAACATTTGACCAGTGATCATAGGTTCTATACCGGTTTGGGTTCCGGTTCATAAGAGGTTCTTGGACAACTCCTTTTGATCTCAGTGCATAACCTCCAGGGTTGTTCATAACTGATCTACACTCAAAAGATCTATGCCCAAACTTGTTGCATGCATAACAATGACCATTAAATTTACCAGTTCTAGCCTTGTGGTTATACACATTATTTTGCATGTAAGGGAAATTATTATGTCTTGCTCCTACATACATTAGTAGTATGTCCTTTCTTGTGATAGTTAAAGCATACAGGTTTGAACTTTGACTTACCTTTTCTTTTGTTGTTGTTCTCAGGTACCGGTTTCTCTTTTGGTGCATCAATCTTGGTTCCAGAGGATTAACCTTCCTCATATGCAGAGAAACCAAGTCTAGTGGTATCCCTTGATGGCTTCACTGATTTTTGGTGTTGGTCCAGTTTTGTAGAGCTTAGGTTGAACTTTTCAAGTATCTCCTTCATCTTAGCAAGTTCTTTTAAAAGAGCTTCATTGGTCTTCATTAGGGTTTCATTCTGAGAGATGGTTGCATTGAGTTCTTCTTGAATTTCTTCTTTATCTTCCTTACCTTCTTGTAGATAAGCAGTAATGGTACCAATTTCTTGATTCAACTTAAAGATCTCGTGCTCCTTGTCCTTCACTAGATCCTCAACTTTTCTTCGGTTTTCTAGTTCTTGACTCATCCTAATAGTCAGTGCTTCCAACTCCCTCCTCGGGTTAGTTTTGGACTCATTGAGTTTCTCCACTTCTTCGACTAGGGCATCCATGTCTGCTTCATCAGAAGAGTTGTTTTCAGTAATTTCCAGCATTTTCTTAGCAAGTTCTCTTCTTTTGGCTAAAGAGGCTTTATACTTGACCATAAGTTCATCATAGGCTCTCTCAGATTCAGCCATATGGTGAGTGAGTTCCCTCATACTATATTCCCCAATATCTCCTTTCAAGTGGTTAGACTTAAAGAAAGGTTGACTCTGATATCAATTGATGAATACTAAGAGGGGGGGTGAATTAGAATACCCAAAAACCTTACCAAACACTTACGCAATTTTACTGCAAACTGGTATAGCCCTTTAAACAACAAACCGGTTAATATGCAAACAAGCTAAATACAAAATAAATCATTCACCCACAATAACATAATCACCATAACACAAGATATTTTGACGTGGAAACCCAAATGGGAAAAATCATGGTGAGTAAAACTCACAAGTCTACTATCTATAGAATAGCAACCAGACTGGTTAAGGTCAAACTGGTTAAGGCCTTACAATGTTCTTCACTAGAATAGATCCTATTAGGACTCCTGATCTCTGTTAGGAGATAAGTTCTATTAGAGACTACCTTGTTAAAGGATTTCAGATCCCCAACTGTGAACCACCTTGTTAGAGGATTTAGAACAGGCTTAACTGAGCCTACCCGATTAAGGGTTTCTGACTTGTCGAAGAGATTAGTAATCAACAAGTAAGTTATCTACAAAGTAGCACAAAATGCTTAGTTAGATCCTTGATTTCTCTTTGTTAATGCATTGCGGTATTAATTCAATCTTCTGTCCTTCGCACATTCAATCTCTATCACAAGATACTTTTTGCAAAAATGTAATCTTCTTACACAACTCTCCTTAAAACCCTAGACATGATGTCCTCATATAGGAATCTGATTTCATGTCAGTCGAATGAGATTAGATTACAATTTCCTAGGTATATTGCATCTAGACACAATTGTAACATGACACAGAATCACCGCATTGGTGTCGGTGGATGATAACTCATCACACTTTACAAGTTTGTCGGTTAACAAAACAAAGTATACTAATTACCAGTTTACAAACAAAGACTAGTAAACTAGAACATAGTGTTTCGATCTTAGAAAGATTGACTGCCACTTGGGGTCCTCGTACCGCTTGAGGTCCTTGGTCATACTTTGATTGGTAAGCTCCTTCTGCAAACACCGATAGTCTTCTACAAACAAGGACCATGCATATGTTGGCATATAATACAGGTTTGAATAATTTATCACATACTACCGATTGTGAATAACTCATACAACAATAAGTGTGTGTCCATCAATAACAATCACAAATAAGTACAAACATCATCAAAATGCCAGCAAAAACCACTTTGACAGTGCTCTAGGCAAGTACCATGGTGAAAATCGGGTTGTTGGTGCCATGTGTAGGGATTTTTTCTACTCTCTCCTTCAATACTCAACATCATCCTTTCAATTTTCACACACTCAAATCCCCTCACTTCATAATGATTATGTCCATCCTCATCATTACTTTTGATAATATAGCTAGGTTTTTTCTAACATACATAATAAAATTTTCTCAGCTTTTGATTTACCCATAATACTCAAGTCCTACTTGTAATTGGGGAAATATCCTTGACCTAGTGATGAGAGTGGATCCTTAGCATCACATATTGTGAGGAGATTTTATTTTTCATACCTTCCTTCTTTTCATGCACAATCTACAATAAAAAATCATTTGCATTGCCAACCTGCAATAAAGTTTTTGCTCTTCTTCACAATAAAGTATCAATTTCATGGAGGAACTTAGTTTCTAGTGAGATACAAGCAGTATTGGTCTTTCAAAAAAAAAAACTTTTGGTAGACTATGGCTCTAATAGGATTTTGAGATCTTCATGCTATATTTCCTTTATCAAGATAAATCATTGTGACCATATCAAACACCTTAACATATGTGGAAATCGTTGGAATCAAGGAACACTAAGATGGGGATGAATCAGTGTTCTACAATTTTTAACATTCTTAATCTGTCCTCTAAACCACTTAATGAAAATGAATAAGAGTGGAATGCAGAAACACAAAGAAAATAACCACAACACCATAACACCAGGATTTTTACGTGGAAAATTGGTTAAGGGAAAAAACATGGTAGGATTAAGACCCAAAATATTAATATACCTTATTAGAAGTATAATAATATTACATGAGGGGAATGCACATGCATTCAGGCACACTACCTAGATCTCACTACTCAAATTACAATAAGGGCTACCACCTTGGAAGGCTCACTACCTTACAAATGATTACAGATAATAATTGAAATGTTTGAACTAATAAGAATCATCTATGAATGTTAAAACTAGTTTTGGTTAAGCTCAAAATACTTTGTTCTACAACAATACTCTATTTTGTTGTTTTGCTAAATTCTGGAACACAAATCCTTTGGTAGCACATGTGAAACCATGCACAATCACTCATACATACTTTTCACACATACACTGATATAAAAAATGATCATATCAATCACTCATATATATCTGCAACATTAAATTAAATCTTTTACATGTCGGCCCAAAAATGAATAACATGCAAATGAAACATGTTACCCAAGTTGACTCAATCTAATCCAAAACAATCATGCAAACCAAAAAAATTGTCCACATGCTTCCCATATGTCAGTTTATCATCCTCAAACACATTAAAAATCACCAAATTACTCTGCATGATCCACACAATGAATCTCCACACATTATTGTTGATGAACACTATTCTATCTAAAAACGTATCTACTGGATCCTCCAACTCACTCAAGAATAAACACTGGAGGATATAAACTTGGAATAAGGCATATTACACACCCACAACACTTCTCCAAGATCCAAAAAACCAAATACTCAACACAAGTGAACCGTTAACAAAATTATTGTACATTACTGAATGTCCTGTTCTATCCCACCAGACTTCATTGGACCTTAGTCTCACTTGGTGGTATGAATGTATTATGAACTACAGATTGGGTATCTGATTCTAGTTGCCATCAATGACAACATTTGAGCAATAGTACAATGTCTCTTGTAAAAAATATCCCCCTTTAGCATTGATGGAAACACTTAGTGAAAAATGACTAAGTGTCAAACCAAAACTAAAATAATATACACTAAAACAAGAATCTATCAACTAGACTCCAATAATTAGCAACTCCCCCTAACATAAACATTTTTCACTCCTCTACACTCCCCCTTTGAAATCAATGGTAAAGGTAGGGTTCCAAAAATAAAAAAATCAAGCTAAAAATTCTATTTACATATGTACACATAGTCCTTACATACTCACAAAAATTTGAAGATGTCTACATAATAATTCTTCAATGTATCCAAATGGCCATCCCAACCCTTTTTCAAACTCTCCAACACCATTATAAATCCACTAAACAGGTAAGCGTGTGCCTCTATTGTTTTTATTTCTTCCAGATCACTGTTGACCAGAGCATGTTGAGTATTCTTCAAGGCATCGAGCATAACATCCAACTTAGGAGTAATGCAACTCCAAAGTTCTCTAACTCTTCCAATTATTCTCTCCCTATCATGATTCAATCTTCTAATTTTCTCAAGAAATGATATCACTTGATTTTCATGACTTCTCAAGGAAATTGATAGAGGATCAATCGACTAAGATATAAATGCTAGATCATCCTCATGCTCCTTAGATTTCTTCTCAATGCCTTCAATGAACATTTTCAAAGATAGGCATGATTTGTACAAGTTTCCACCTTTGGATAGTGCATCCTTCATACTCTTCACATAGGCATCTAATGTGACTGTCATTGGAAATCTTATTCAATATTTGGAACCTCTTAGAATAAAATTCATTCTGCACTTTCTCCTTAGCAAATTTCTCAAAAGATTGAAAGTGTGTATTTACAGAGTTAATCAAACTTTTTAACTAGCCGGATGGGGCGTGTAAAGTATCCTTCTAAAATGAAGGCATTAATTTTTCCAAAATACTGGATGCCATGGGTAGAAACATACTATCCTCTGTATGTGACTTCAAAAGATCCCCACTAGCCTTTGCTTGAGAAAATGATGCAAGTTGAATATCTTGGATAAGAGATGGAGAAGCGATGTCGATAGGACCTTGCACAAATAATGGATCCTCAATTATTTGCTTTCCCTTTAGTGTCTCCGCAATGTCTTTTTACTCACTCTTAACTTCAATCTCAACCTCCACCTTCTCCTTTTCTACATTATTCTCAGTATCTGCTTCCTTCTAAAAAACTAGAGGGTTAACTGCATCAACCAGAGGATTATCATCCTTGTCCTTACCTTCATCTTCTTTTTCTGCATCCTCTCCACCCTTCTTAGCTACATCTTCAACTCTAACTTCTTCTTGTACTCTAACCTCTACTGGATCAATTGTTTGAACTTATGGGACAAAGGTATCATCCATTTTCTACTCAATTTCCTGAGATGACATGCTTTTCTCTCCTAGATGAGATTATTTGTGTCCTTTTACTTGATTAACTTCATATTGACTCTCAAGTAATATTTTCATCAAAATTTTCTCTATTTCTTTTGCAACTTCATCAATTTTATTGGACATGATTTTGTTCACTCTATACTTACTCTTGAACTCATTCTTTGCTCACTTAAGTAATCTTTCTATCTCCACCCTTAGAGATTACAGAGCATAAATTAACTTAAACATATTCTTTCAATCTCTCATCTTCTTTATTTGTTGTTTATCTCCTAGCATCCAAAATTTCATAAAAGCTCTTGGGTATGACTAGCATTAGTTCAATTAGAGATTTACTATATACATTCAAGTACTCTACAATTGATTCCTCTAAAGTTCTTTTGCTGGATTCATCAAAATTTGCATACCATTCTGATAATGGCTTCAAGTTACCATTGTTCACAACCTCATTAACAATTTCATTCAAAGACACAGGAGGCTTAACTTCAAGTTTTCCTTTCTTTAATGCCTCATCAAGTTCAAATGGCTTAGATTATTACAAGATGGTTTCTCTTTTTAGAACTTGGTGGCCTTAGCATCTTTGGCTTTAACCTCCTTGATTACTTCATCAGATTCAATTTCCTCACCATCTACAATCACAAATCTGACTATCTTCCTCTTCTTCTCACCACCACCAGATTGCTTGACTGATGGTTTGGGATTGCCATTAGGCTTGCTTGAAGACTTCTGAGAACTTGAGGAGGGAAAAACACTCCTTGACTAACTTGGCTTAAGAGTAGATGCTTCTTGTTTAGCCTTCTTCTCCACCTTAATAGTTTGCTCCCGAGAAAGGATATTCTCCTCCCTTGCTTTCTAGACTGCTTCCTTAGATATTCCCATGCTCTCTACAAGAGCCTCAACTTCTTTCTAGACTTTCTTTTGTATCACCAATTTATTGAATTGTTGATGTAGCTTTAAACTCTTTTCTACATAAATCCCAAATCTTCCATCCTTGGGATCAGCTAGTTTGCTTAGCAAATGTTGAGCATATATATCCAAGATTTTCTCTTGAGCTTAATAACCCATAGGCATAATCCATACTATCTAGGGCTTCACAACTTCCATTGAGAATTGATTAGTATCCACCATAAAACAAATTGTGTCTTGATATTTTTCTACTATGGAATTAGGGATTCTTTCCCTCTCATGCATTTCCTCTTGGAAATTTTTGAAATATCCCCATAAATTATTATTTTGGACCTTAGAGTCACTAGACTTGTATAAGTATTCTCTAATTTGAACTCCTACCTATTGGCAATTGACACTCATGTGGTGATCTTTGATGTTTGATTTATGGTTTAGAGTTGTCATTGATGGCAACTCTTCTTGGATATTTGATCTGACAATCATGATTCATCTTATCTAGAAGCTAGAGGTAACCAATAGGCAATTAACTAGTAAAACAGGGTATCTAGGTAATGTTTTGGTCTGGAATGATTTTAGATGATTACAGTGTTTTTTGTGATCTCGGTGAATGGGAAGATCCTTAGGAAGCATGTGATTATAATCTTTTGGTCCGGTGCTATGTTTTGTTCAAGATTGAAGCTAACTTGAAGCTACACATTATACTTCTTCAAGCCGACTTGAAGGAGATTTCTTTTATGTTAAGACCAGATATATAAAATCGATTTGGCAATTGATTTTTGATATATTAATGGTATGCTGATCCTTTTTGGTGTGATTGAGCACAATTTCACATGTGCACTTTTCTTTCAGATAATCTGGTAGCTGATTGAGATAGAAGCATAGTATTGTTGGGTTGATGATGATTATAATGAATAGCTTCATCATATGTTCTCATTGATGAAACACATACACACATATATGTTCATATTGTCTACCGATATGACTTCAAAGTTGTTTATGCTACAACCGATATACTAGAGATTTATATATAGCCGGTACATGGTGATAACTAGTATATACATAGAGACAACTAGTGGATATACATAACTCGACATCAACCTAAAGATCCAGTGGAGATTATCAAAGGAGCATCAAAGGATAAACGGTTTATGTCTAACTCCAACTGGTATTTTTGTTCCAATTAGTATTCATTGATTATGTGATGAGTTATCACTAGTCGTGATGAATTATCCTCACTGACAATTTTTGGTGGTATTTTTGTGATGAGTTATGATTGTTTGACAAGATACACTCCACCTAGAAAATTATGATATGATTTCTTGAGGCCGACATGAAATCTAAATGTCTATATATTGACATCACAATGAATTATTTTGTATGAGAAAAGGAGATATGTTATAAGATGATTTGAGTGAGGGCAAAAGTGTCAAGTTGCAGAGCATGTTGGTAAAGAAGTGTCGAGTGCATAGAAGAGGATCTATACAAGCAATTTGTGCTACTACTAGATCACATCACATGTTGTTTTCTAATCACTGCAATAGTCAAATCCCCTAACCGGGTAATCTCTAATAAGCTTCATTGTACAAATCCTCTAACCAGGTGATCCATTAGTTTGGATTCAGAAATCCTCTACTGAGGTTACTCCTTACAGGGTACTACCTTTTACAAGGTATAGCTTTTGACTAAGCTTTGGGATCTTTAATAGGATTCGCTCCTAGCAGAGCAACTTTTGGTAGACCTTAACCAATTAGTTATCTATTACTACAGATAGTAAACTTGTGAGTCCCATCTCACCGTGGTTTTTCCCATTTGGGTTTTCCACGTATAAACAATTATGTTATGGTAGATCTTTTACTTATTGTGGATGTTGTTATATCATTTTGGATTGCATCCATATTGTTTATCAAACTTGTTAAGTATATCTGTCGGTCAGTATTTAAAGTAGTATTGTTTTTGGTGTCATTGATTTGCGTCCACCCCCCTCTTGGTGCTTTACAACTCCATTAGGTATTCAACAGAGAAAAGATAGTCAAAGATCCGCTACTTAATCAGATCTCACTCTTGCATTGCTAGATGCTTCTTGAGAGTTCATCTCATTGTATTTCCTCATTGTAATCAAGTTGTAAGTTAGTGAGACTTCCTTGAAGGTTGTAGCCTTCTAGGCAACTATATTTGAGTAGTGAGCTCTACGCAGTGAGCCTGAATGCAAGTGCATTCCCCATCTATGCAATATTTATGTATTCCTAGCCATAGTATATGAATATTGTGGGTTCCAGCCCCATCGTGGTTTTTCCCTTTCCAGGTTTCCACGTAAAAATTTTGGTGTTGTCGATTCTTTGTTGCATGTTTATGTCCTTTTCTATTATGCATTGCTAACCGGTGGATAAAGAATAAGTTTTTGGATTTGATTTCTGGTAGATCATTGATTCACCCCCCCTTCTCAGTGATATTTGATTCTAACAATTGGTATGAGAGACAAGTTTCTCTGAGGAAGATTCACCACTTGAGGAAGATCTGGGAGACTGATTCTATGGATTTCAGTTTTTTAGACAACTCAATGTGGCACTAGAGGATTTTGATGTAGCTAGAAATGATATTTGTACCTTGAAGAAGAACCTAAAGGGTGCTGATGAATTCATTAGTGAGAGGAACGATCAAGCAAGCATCTATAGAGAAAAGTGGAAGGAAGTAATGGACAAATTGAAGGAGAAATAAAATCAGATCATGGTGTTGGCATTATACACTCAGATGAGAATAGTTGACGTTGTCATTGATGGCAACCAACTGATAACATGGTTCACATCTTACACTGGCAATGGACATCATCTATCGGTATCGACAGGCACTATAGATTAATCTCACTAGCACCCAGTCTACACCAATAAAAGATCTTACTGGCACCCCAGCCAACATAGAAATTATATTGTATATCTAACATGATATATTGTAAAGACTCATATATGTATGAGATCTTATAGGTCATTTTGTAGTGAAAACAAAATATGTATGCTATGTAAGTGAAGGAAGGATATGTAATTAGGTAATGAATATGAGAGTAGATATATGTATATACATTTTGATGTAATAATTTTGATGAGCGAATAAGAGCACAACAAAGTGAAAAATGATTTATGGTAGAGGTATTTGACATATCTTAAACCGGTACTGAATCCAGCATTGCAGATGCTATTTTGAGTAGTACATTGTCATTGGATTTAATTATCCAATTTGGTAGTCAGTGTGACTCCTTTTTGTGATTGAGCAGTGAGCTCTAGGTTGTTGGCCTTTCTGCATGTGTAGGTCCCTATTGTATTAGTAATATTTATTCTATTGGCCAGTGAGAAAATATTGTGGGTCACAAATCCCACCAAGGTTTTTCCGCTACTGGGTTTCCTCACCAAAAATATCTATGTTATGGTGTGCATTGATGGTTATATTGTTA